>NC_136412.1:141661375-142872089 GCF_051521515.1 Lactuca serriola
AAGTTGCAGGGGGTTGAAAAGTTGTTTTGCTATAATTAAGGGAGAGAATATTATACTTTGTTTCAAAATCCAAAAGCTTGGATCAAGAAATTTTAATCAAATTTAGTCAAAAGACATATATGGATGTTCTGTTGAAAAGATTCAACATAAAGGAATTCTATATATGGGAATATTATATCAAGAAACTGGTAAAGTATCACGTTTTTTCATTATGAATCGTGTCTCACACGCTTCGGGTGTAGGATCGATCGCATATGCTATAATATTCAAACGTTCTAAATTTTCCAAATGCCTAGGGCATTAAGAGGAAAAAAGGACTAGCATCAGACTTGACAAAAATAATTAAACAACTATCAAGGACGATCTAAGGTTCGCCAAGAATTGGTCTCTTGTGGACAGTTGGAAGTATAGTAATGGATGGACCATATTGGCATTATTATGAATAGATAGGAATCTAATAAGAATGAGTTATCGTATGGCAAATATGGAAATGTTTCCATATTGGGAGTTGGATATTGAGAATCTATGTCTAGATTAGAAACTTTTATGCAAGAAGGATGTTCAAAGGAATGTACTTTGAATGTGAGACTTCATGTCTATGGAATTGTCTTGTAACAATCTCCAATAGAGCACTTAGTAATTTCATTGGCAATGTATTTGTGATTTTGGTACTGTGACATAACAAAGGGTCATTGCATAAAATGTTAGAATCAAACATATTCTAATAGTGGGAAGAATTTGGTATTCTTACACTAATGATAAGGATTAGGAGTTGTAAAACGAGTATCAATGGAAATGTGTTCAATTGATCTATTTCAAAAAGTAAGGACCATACGTAAACATAGTGTGCATGCTTGGATCATGCGACAACTATTGTTATAATTCAAGTAATAATTTGATTACCCGAAACATTATATAATAAATAATGAGTAATCAATATGGTGATTAAATAAAGGTGTCTTATTTATACTCAAAAGTTTGGGGCCATATAGGATTAGTATTATTCTTGTGTTTCACTTTGCATGTTTTGACTTCCAGAATAACTAGGTTATTCAAACCATCCACAGTCGATAAATGCTTTGGAATTAGGTATTGAAGCTAGACTGTCGTGAATCCATCTGTAGATTATCTAAAGTGTTTAGACATAGCACAAGTTTGCTGCAGAGTTCATGAGTGCTCCTATAAGATTAGAATATTGGATTAAACCCACAATCACTTGAATCACTTCATGGATTTTATCACGGGTGATTAGTGAGACGATAATATCTTATATTCTTGAAACCGAGACGTGTAAGGTGTATTCTGCAAGTCGGTTACATAGTGATAATATGTAAACGCACCAGTAACTTGGTGTTATAAAACATATTGTTGTGTGTAATTTGATTAGTAGGTACAAGCAAGCATTTGAGTCGAAGTGTAACATCCCGTTTAAAGTAGAGTAATTAAATAATAAACCTGGAACATGAGATGTAATTATTATTATTTTATATTATTATAGTTCAAATTAAATAATAATTAGTGGGGTGTTGGTTTCGGGAAGCCAAATGACAAGAATTTAGTCTTCGGGGGGTTGTTTGATAAACGTCGGGCTTAGATTAAAAAGATCTTTGGAAACTGGGGGCTGAAAGGTAAATTTTGGACCTATATTGGAAGGATATTGTAAAAGGAGGGATTGTTGGGTAAATTGCAGATTTAATTTGAAAGGAATTTCTGGAGTCATGGTAGAAATGGTAACATTTGGATTTAATTTGAAAGAAAAGAAGATGGAGGGACTGATCTTGTTATTATGGAAAGATGTCTTTGAGGGGCGGGGTATTTAAACATTACCCACCCAGTAACCCTAACCCTCGACACTCAAACCTCAGCCGCCACTTCTCCAACCTCCCCCTCATCTTCAATCATCGGCACCTCCTTCCATGGACGCCGACGAAGCTGCTGCTTTGTTGTTGAAGACGGAGTTGTCGTCAGGGACTCGAGAAGGTGCCTCTCCGCCTCTGTCGTTGCTCATGAGCGCCCGCTGCCCTTCAGCATTCGCCACTATCCCCTCCTATTGTTGCCAACGGATCTTGCTACCGCTGCTCTTCTGCCGACATGAGTCAGCCGGGAAGACCGGAGGTGCGAGGGGGTTGCTTACGACGCTGCCGTTTCGACCGTGGAAGCCCTCTTCCGCCAGCCATTATTACGCCATCATAGCAAGACCACCACTGCCGGGAACATAGCGACATCCAAAGGCCCACCGAAGGTTGGAGATGGAGCAAAGAGTGAAGGAGTGGGTCATGAATCATCGGGGTTGTTGTTGTCGTGCGTCGAACTCGTGAAGAACCACCATGGCAGCCGACCATGGTGGCTGTCACCGTAATCCACCGGTGTGCCAACTTTTTGCCGCCGTTTGTGTTGTTATTGTCGTCACTGTGAGTCACCAGGTGGGTAGCAGGGACCGTTTCTCAAGCCTTAGTGTGGGTGTGTGTTCTGTTTGGTCAGAAAGCTAAGGAAAGGCCACCACCACCATCGTGAGGTGGTGGTTGCCACCTCCAACCACCACCTGCCGCCATTGTGCAGCTGTGTGTGTGTTTTATTAGCATATGTGTGTGTTTTTTATTTGTATTGAGTTGTAACTTGTAAATGGTGCCCGGAATAATAATAGAAAATCCTTGAACACCACCGTGAGGTGGTGGCTGCCGTCTCCTGCCGCTACCGGCCGCCGTGTCGGTGGCGGTGTGCTATGCCTTGTTGTGTTGATTCGATTGGGATATTTGAAACCCTAATGGGCCTAATGATGCCCTAATGGGCCTAGTGAAATCTTAATGGGCCTAATGAACCCTAATTGGTCAAAGGACCTAGCTATTGCGCCTATTGGGCTAATATAGGTTGGAAACCCTAATTAGGGTTTGGAAAACACTAATGCCATGAAACCCTAATTTGGGACTTATCGGGACCTCATCAGAATTATTTAATGAACTTTAAATATTAAATAATAATCATTGGCAAACTAACTTAAGTAATGGGTTAAGTAAAAAACACTTAACCCTGATCATCATTTCATATGAAAACCCTAATTTTGGGATTATGGACTTAGACTCATCGGGAACCACATTTGGGCATTGGAATGGAATTGTGTTTTAAGCCCAATCACACCATATGACTTATTTAGTAAAGTAAGGGACTTAATAGATTAAGTCCTTAATGGGTTAAGTGAGAAACACTTAACACTAATTGTCATTTTATGTGATACCCTAATCTCAATTGGGCCTTAAGTTGGGCCTTTCTATTGGGCTTTGATGATTGAGATAATAATGGGTCATCTAAGAACAAGAAATTAGGCTAGAATAATTTAATTGGCCTATGGTAAGGCCCATGTAAGCGGTTTGGGCCCAATTTGGAAACGTGGGCCATAGTTTAGGCCTTCATGATTATATAATATTAGGCCATTAGAATGTTGAATGTTTGGACTGGAGTAAATGGTTGGGCCTTTGAATAAGACTATATAAAGGTTTGTGCCCAATTTGGAAAATTGGACCATATGTTGGGCTTTTGCCCATTACTTGAATATTAGGCCTTTGGGGTGTGAGTTGGACCTTGGGCTTGGAACCCAATTATTAATTGGGTATCGTTTGATGTTGGCAGTTCAGGAATCTATCAACCAGCAGTTAGGATTGCATCCACGGGACTTCAGCAATGTCAGGTGAGTCGCCTCACCCTACCAATGGGTCTAAGGCACCAAGGTCGGCCCATTCAGTTAGTTATAGTGTTTATTGAAGATTCACTACTGATATGTCGGGTATGCAAGTATATGTATTATGCTAGTGATTATGTGATATGCTATTGACTATATGGCATATGGTATGCTAGTTGTCTTTGTGATACTTGCATGGAAAACCATGGGGGAGCCCATGGCACCTGGATGTAAGACCATATGGAAAGCCCATGGCTTTCCTACTAAAGACCATAGGAGAGCCCATGGCAACTGGATGTAAGGCCACGTGGAGAGCCCATGGCTTTCTTACTAAAGACCATGGGAGAGCCCATGGCACTTAGGTGTGAGAGCATGTGGGGAGCCCATGGCATCCTGGAGTAAGACCCTGGGAACGAGCCCACGACATCCTTATATGTTTATATGCATGGCTATGTGATTGATATGGATATGTGATTGATATGTTTTATGTAGCTGTTATAGCTAATATGGATTATGTGGTTATGTGGATTGTGGGGGGTATCCAATGGGGAACTCACTAAGCTTCGTGCTTAGAGTTTTGTTTATTGTTTCAGGTATCATCGGTTTGGAAAAGAAGGGCCCGGAATGATTGCAATGCACACACTTATGTTTTCCGCATTCAATGATTTTGGGATAGACTCTGATAAATATTTTACATAATGATGATTTGGAATAAATGGTATCAATGTTTTAGCTATATTAAAAATGAAATTTTTACCCTTGATTTTTAGGTCGTTGCAAGTTGGTATCAGAGCCTTGGTTTGAGGGATTCGGGTATACCTTCAGGTGTGTATGAACTCAAACTGAGGATCTGTAAAGTTTTCAAAAAATTTCAAAAGAAAGTGTTTTCAATTAAAAGGTTTTCTAAGACATGAAAGGGTGTGGTGCATGCAATCAACCGAGCTTAAGTAAGTTTCCCCAGAATACCCACATATGTGTCTGTTATGACTTGGTTTATGAATCTATGAATCGCAATGTAGTTAGGGCTAGGGGGATGCCTGTATATGTTGTATGATCTTGTAGACTTGCATGCTGGTTTTGAGTAGTCAGCAATAGGTTTGGCCTGATATGTGGTGCTTATAGCCTTGGGAATATTTGATGTTGTGCTAGAATGAGAATGATTATTGGTATTGGTAACTGCTACGTGTATGTTTTTAAAATTGTATACAGTTAGGATCTTATAGGCTTAGAATAATTGATTTGGCCTTATTTCTTGTTCCTTGTCTGGTTGTGGTCCTAGGGTAGAGTCAATTATTCGACAGTCTATTAGATCTTGTTATGTGTATAATTTGCATGCATAAGGAAGCCGACAGTGAGGATAGATAGAGGTGGATTACGTGAGTTGCGATATGCGGACTGAATGTTCTATGATAGTTCTTTGGATCAGAGTGCTGCTGCACGAATGTTGCATGCTTTGTGCTTTGTGGAACTCTTGAGTGATGGAAGTCAGCTACTAAGTGGATATGACGATATCCAGGAGGTAGATGGTTGGCATTATGGAGAGTTCGTCAGCAGCTGATGGCAGAGCGAGGTTGGGAACCTAGGAAAGCCTAGGATATGCTCCAGTAAGTTAGTGGGACGGTTCAGTGAGGTTGGGAACCTAGGGGGAGCCTAGGAGATGCTTCGGTGGATATTGTGTTGCTGTTTAGCAAACATTTAGTACATCATGGGAGTAGGTGACTTAGAGGGTTTGGTATGATTTCTGAGGAAACTATCGATAGGTGTGGAAGGTAGTATTGGGCCCGTACTACGGAAAGCACAGGATCGATACTTGAACCGGGGAAAGTCTTGGAGAATCTAAGAAGCCTGGGAGGGAGAATTCTTGGTTATGTTCTGATAGTGGGGATAGTTGCTTTGCCAGATGAGGATGAACACACATGAAAGAGGACCAGGGTTTGGTCCCGACTCCGGTAGTGAGCCAGATAGCGGAAGGACTATCAGGATTTTGAGATCGTCGTGGATCTCTCATATCAGACGGAACGTATTGAGTGTGTGTTCTATTGCACTTTCGGGATTGGAGACTATGTCTTGGGGATGGTTAGTAGCCCGGTATAGAGCAAAGGTTTCTCTAACTATTGCAGTTCAGTTGTTGACGATTGAGTTGGTGAGTGTGCTAGGGTGTGAGACCCAGAATGATGTGATTTCTAGAGCTCTAGAGCAGGGATTGATTTGGAGCACATTAGCAAGAGGGAATCAGATAAGGTACGTACATTGGAGAGTCCCGGAAGGGGATCGAAGGGTTCGAGTCAGTTGTGAGGGGCCAGCAGGGCCGGATTTAGTGCAGCACTTGCGGGAAACTACATGAGGGAGTTTTCGTTTCGAGGGTTTTAGTAAGTGTATCTCTGAGTTTGTTGCCCTGTTTGTGTTTGGAATATACATTCAAACATTTGTCATATGCCATTTGCATACTGTGAGTTACAGGGTGGTTAGTGAAGATTTGTTTCCCTCTTTGTTGGTTTGGAGCGTTCAATGTTATCTGGGTCTAAGGTCAAGATCGATTCAGGGACATGATGTGGAAGGCCTATAGACGTGATTCGTGACTCGGCCATTATGCTCGAGATGGCTTTTAGAAGTACTGGGGAAAGTGGTTTACTATTGAGGCTTGGCCTGGGCATCGGTTATTTGGACATCAAGATATAGGTACGACATCATTTCAAGGCGTATGAGATTATTAGTTTCGCTAGGATTCGGGAGGTGTTTGTCTGATCTTCAGGGATTGTGTGGTCTTTTGGGTTTTGGGTCCGTAATAGAACACTCGCACGGACAAGAAACAGGTTGTCAGCAGTGGGTTAATAAAGAGTTAGAAGGAACGGGAATCCTTCAAATCTCATGCATTGCGAAGATTTAGTCGAATCGAAGTGGGGGAGAATCGCGTAGGTATTCACGACAGGGATAGGTATGAGACCGAGATGGATTTCTCGTCCTCGTCGAGGGAAAATGACGGCCCAAGTGACTATTTGGTTTGATGGTTGTGCGAGTTTGGAGTTCGGTAAAACTCCTCAGCGTGTGAATTGCGTCTTCTTGGGGGCTTGACAGCAGAATTTCGGGAAGCAGGTTGGGACTCCAGTCATGAATCAAGTTCAGTTCGGGTGAACTATCGAATGTGTGATTGACGCCGCATGAGTTTGAATCATTAGATTAGGGGTGAATTATTGGGCTACGGTTGTGTTAGGATGAAGTGTTGCAAGACTATAGGGGAGCTATAGCATTCACTAATGGTCAGTTGGTATGAAAGTATTGTAAGACTACAGGGGATCCATAACATTCACAATAGCCAGATAGTGTAGGGGTGCAGACAGACTAAAGGGTAGTTGTGACATTCACGGATTCGTTCAGATGGCTTAGGCTAATGTGGGCCAGTTCGCAAGGTTGTGAGTAGGTCACAACATAATTGAATCAGGAAATAGTAGGTCAAAGGAGACAGGGTATGACGTAAAACTACAATTATACTGGTAGCATCCACATTTTGCGTTGGATTCAGTGGTGACAGGTTGTCAGCTTATCATGATCGGATGGATTAAATGGATGAAAGGATCCATGAGTGGATGTATAGATAGGGCAGTTATTCTCAGACGACGTATCCTTCGGGGATCATGTGGGACTGTGTACGTGTGTCTCTGGCTCAGTGGTCGGGTAGATGTCTAGTGGTTCGGAAAGTTGGCAGACAAGTTGGGACCAGGGAGGTCCCGATTGTTCCTCAGGAAAGCAGCTATGTAGAAGCAAGAAAAGTTGGAGCGACTTCAGTGATTTGGGGTCTATATGTGAAATTGCTTATTATTCGATAGCCGCAATTGACCGGTGATTTTTTCTCTTAGGAAGCCTCAAGGTATTACGGGTGGGAAGTTTTCTAGCTAGGCTGGTTCTTGTGGAATCAGTTCGATGATGATTCGATGTGGGCAGTCTGTCATGGAGACAGACCATCTCGAGACTACAGATTCAGATTGAGTAAATGTGATTATATTATAAGGGAGTCATTTATGTTCGGGTTTTAGAACCCTGCGAGTGTTGGTTATGGTTGCCCTAGAAAGGTTGGGGTTATGCTCGTAGTTATGTCCGTGTTGCTCAAGTTCTCTGGCACGTAAGGGATGATAAGAAATGATTTCGAGGGCGGAATCAAATTTAAGTGGGGGAGAGTTGTAACATCATGTTTAAAGTAGAGTAATTAAATAATAAACCCGGAACCCGATGTAATTTTTATTATTATTTTATATTATTATAGCTCAAACTAAACAATAATTAGAGGGGTGTTCGTTTCGGGAAGCCAAATGACAAGAATTTAGTCTTCGAGGATTAAAGTGTAAGTTCGAGACATATTTTGTAAGGATTTTTGAAGACAGGGGTTGTTTGGTAAATATCGGGCTTAGATTGAAAAGATTTTTGGAAACTGGGGGCTGAAAGGTAAATTTGACCTATATTGGAAAGATATTGTAAAAGGAGGGACTGTTGGGTAAATTGCGGTTTTAATTTGAAAGGAGTTTCTGGAGTCAGGGTAGAAATGGTAACATTTGGATTAAATTTGAAAGAAAAGAAGATAGAGGGACTGATCTTGTTATTATGGAAAGATGTCTTTGAGAGGGGGGGGGGGGGTATTTAAACACTACCCACTCGGTAACCCTAACCCTGGACGCTCAAACCTCAGCCGCCACTTCTCCAACCTCCCCCTCATCTTCAATCATCGGCACCTCCTTCCATGGACGCCGACGAAGCTGCTGCTATGTTGTTGAAGACGGAGTTGCCGTCGGGGACTCGAGAAGGTGCCTCTCCGCCTCTGTCGTTGCTCACGAGCACTCGCTGCCCTTCAACGTTCGCCAATATCCCCTCCCATTGTTGCCAACGGAGGTTGCTACCGCTGCTCTTCTGCCGACATGAGTCAGCCGGGAAGACCGGAGGTGCGAGGGGGTTGCTTACGACGCTGTCGTTTCGACCGTGGAAGCCCTCTTCCACCAGCCATTATTACGCCATCGTAGCAAGACCACCACTGTCGGGAACATAGCGACATCCGAAGGCCCACCGAAGGTTGGAGACGGAGCAAATAGTGAAGGAGTGGGTCGTGAATCACTGGGGTTGTTGTTGTCGTGTGCCGAACTCGTGAAGAACCACCATGGCAGTCAACCATGGTGGCTGTCACCGTAATCCACCAGTGTGCCACCTTGTAGCCACCATTTGTGTTGTTGTTGCCGTCACTGTGAGCCAATGGGTGGCACGGATCATTTCTCAAGCCTTAGTGTGGGTGTGTGTTCTGTTTGGTCGGAAAGTTAAGGAAAGGCCACCACCACCACCGTGAGGTGGTGGCTACCACCTCCAACCACCACTTGCCGCCAATGTGCAGTTGTGTGTGTGTGTGTGTGTTTTATTAGCATGTGTGTGTGTTTTATTTGGATTGAGTTGTAACTTGTAAATGGTTCCCAGAATAATAATAGAAAATCCATAACCACCACCGTGAGGTGGTGGCTGCCACCACCGGCCGCGTGTCGGGTGGCAGTGTGCTATGCCTTGTCATGTTGATTCGATTGGGATGCTTGAAACCCTAATAGGCCCAATGAAGTCCTAATAGGGCTAATGAAATATTAATGGGCCTAATGAACCCTAATTGATCAAAGGACCTAGCTATTGGGCCTATTGGGCTAATATGGGTTAGAAACCCTAATGCCATGTAACCCTAATTTGGGACTTGCCGGGACCGCATCAGAATTATTTAATGAACTTAAAATATTAAATAATAATCATTAGCAAACTAACTTAAGGTAATAATGGACTTAATTGATTAAGTCCTTAATGGGTTAAGTAAGAAACACTTAACCCTATCATCATTTCATATGAAAACCCTAATTTTGGGGTAATGGGCTTGAACTTATCGGGACCCATATTTGGGCCATTGGAATGGAATTGTGTATTAAGACCAATCACACCATATAACTTTTTTAGTAAAGTAAGGGACTTAATGGATTAAGTCCTTAATGGGTTAAGTGAGAAACACTTAACCCTAATTGTCATTTTATGTGAAACCCTAATCTCACTTGGGCCTTAAGTTGGGCCTTTCTATTAGGCTTTGATGATTGAGATAATAATGGGCCATCCAAGAACAAGTAATTGGGCTATAATAATTTAATGGGCCTAGGGTAAGGTCCATGTAAGGGGTTTGGGCCCAATTTGGAAACTTGGGTCATAAATGGGCCATAGTTTGGGCCTTAATGATTATATAATATTGGGCCATTATAATGTTGATTGTTTGGACTGGACTAAATGGTTGGGCCTTTGAATGAGACTATGTAAAGGTTTGCGCCTAATTTGGAAAATTGGGCCATATGTTGGGCTTTGGCCCATCACTTGAATATTAGGCCTTTGGGGTGTGAATTGGACCTTAAGCTTGGAACCCAGTTATTAATAGGGTATTGTTTGATGTTGGCAGTTCGGGAATCTGTCAACCAGCAGTTGCATCCGCGGGACTTCAGCAGTGTCAGGTGAGTCTCCTCACTATACCAATGGGTCTAAGGCACCAAGGTCGGCCCATTCAGTTAGTTATAGTGTTTATTGTAGATTCACTATTGATATGACGGGTATGAAAGTATATGTATTATGCTAGTGATTATGTGATATGCTATTGACTATGTGGCATGTGGTATGCTAGTTGTCTTTATGATACTTGCATGGAAGACCATGGAGGAGCCCATGGCACCTGAATGTAAGACCATGTGGAAAGCCCATGGCTTTCCTACTAAAGACCATGGGAGAGCCTATGGCAACCGGATGTAAGACCACGTGGAGAGCCCATGGATTTCCTATTAAAGACCATGGGAGAGCCCATGTCACTTAGGTGTAAGACCATGTGGGGAGCCCATGGCATTCTGGAGTAAGACCCTGGGGACAAGCCCACGACATCCTTCTATGTTTATATGCATGGCTATGTGATTGATATGGATATGTGATTGATATGTTTTATGTAGCTGTTATAGCTAATATGGATTATGTGGTTATGTGGATTGTGTGGGGTATGCTCTGGGGAACTCACTAAGTTTCGTGCTTACAGTTTTGTTTATTGTTTCAGGTATCATCGGTTTGGAAAAGTAGGGCCCGAAATGATCGCAATGCACACACCCATGTTTTCCGCATTCAATGATTTTGAGATGGACTCTGATAAATATTTTACTTAATGACGATTTGGAATAAATGGTATCAATGTTTTAGCTATATTAAAAATGAAATTTTTACCCTTGATTTTTGGGTCGTTACACGAAGTTTATCCATTCCTTTTACCTAAAGTGGGATAAAAGCAATATTTGTGGGCCCCTCGATGATTTAGTGATGTCACCCTAAGCGCTTGGCTAAGTCGGGACTAAGTTGATGTGTTCAATTGTAGTCTGTTGTCAGTCGTCATAAATCGGAAATCGGGAAACAACACATGAACAGAGAGTATGATTAAAATCTATGTCTCAGTTCATATGATATCTAGAATAGAGGAATATATGATCCCTTATCTAAAGGGCGTGTTACTGATAAGATCAGAGTTGACAGCTGCTTTTGAAAGCTACGATTGCTGATCAGGTTCTAAAGTCATATGTAAAATAGTTATTAGACTTGTCCAAGTGGGATACTGTTAGATTAGCTATCTAAGCCCATAACTATTTTGGTATGTACTTGACCCAATTACGAGCATGGTCCTTCTGGGTTTCCTTCACCATAACAACTGACAAGATGGATTAAGGAGAAAAAGGATTAATTATGATTTATTAATATATTATAAGAATAATATATTAAAGGAGAAATCATATTGTTTAATTAATGTTAGTCAAGAATTAATTAAGAATTAGTTTTGTGACTAAAATAGATTAATTAAATAAAGGGGACTGATATTGTAATTATAAGATAGTTGCATAAATGGGCTAATGGACTCCATAGAGGTTGGAGTGGACGAAATCTTTGGGGAAACCCATAAGAATTCATCTAAGGCCTCTAAGGAGGGAGTCCATGGGCTGCTTAGAGCTTAAGCAATCAAATTAGGGTTTCCTTCTTTGATAACCCTAATAGCCTCACTATATAAGAAACCCCTAAGGCCCCAAAAACGTGGCTAAGCGATCCCTAAGGGTTCTTGGACTTTTTTGTGCCTTCTCCTACTTTTCTTTGTTCATCTTGTTGCTCATGGTGTTTGTGACTCCATTAGAGGTGCAACATTTGAGGCACTAAGCTTTCAAGAGTCAAAATCAAGAGGAATTGAGATTGTTATTGCTACATAACAATCAAGGTAAGATCTGAATCGTAATTCACATGTTAATTTGATTACTATATGCAAGACCTAGGGTTTATGAGCTTTGGATGATTATTGTATGTTCATTAAATAAACTAGATCCAAAACTTTAGGGTTTTCATGTACACCATAGGATTGATGTTTTGCTCATAACCTATAACTTTTGAGGAAGAGGCAGAATGTTGGTAAGACATAGATGGTGGAATAGCATGGGTTTGTGGAACAGTGAAAGCTTAAGTTTGTGGAATAGTGAATGATGAAAAAGCATTGTTTGATGAAATTCCCAGATTTGTTGTGGAGTAGGAATTCACATGGTTTATCTCATGCTGCTTATCATCCAAATCACGAGCTTTGATGATAGCCATAGCTTCAGAAAGAGTGAGTCTGTGAAGATCCTTGGTCTTCTTAATCACAGAAACATTCATGTCCCATGATTCGGGAAGAGAGTTCAACAGTTTCTTATTTATCTCCGAGCGTGGTACAGAAATTTCAATAGTACTCATTTCAATAGTAAGAGTGATGAATCTCTGTAGTCGGGCCTCAAGTGTCTCCCCAAGAACATGGTTGAACAAGTTGAACTTTTGATGAAGCATGTCGTGTCTGCTTTGTGTCATATCATCATTTCCTTCGTAAACCTCTATCAAAGCTTTCCAAAGCGCTTTTGCAGAATCATATTCCCTGAATCCTTGAGCAATGTTTGGGGATAGAGCCATAGTTAGAGTTGCCAGTGCCTTTTCCTGTTCCTCAATTTTCTCAAAATCCTCATGTCACACCCCTAAACCAGACGGTGGAAACGTCCAGGGGCTCGTGTGACTAACAATTGAATTATCATCACAATGAATATACATGAAACATAACACATTCATCACCAACATTACATATAACAACCATCATTTTTCGCATCAAGTACATTGTTATAAGTTACATAGTTTCAAAGTATTAAAAGTACGATGAGTGATGTTACACAAAATAAATCCATACATTCTTGAAATCCTTCCTACTTAACAATTACCTGAGAATACGAGTTATTTTGAAAACGGTCAACATATATAATGTTGGTGAGTTCATAAGTATGGTTGAATAAAAGTCTTTTTATCTTTCGTAAAAACCTAGAAAATCCGATATTTTCTGTAAAATGTCTGAAAATGATGTGAAAATCAAGTATAAATGCATGTGTGAATTTCATAGTTGTAACATATATGAATGTAGTTTAGATTTCTTGTATTGTGAGTATGTGATAATTGTATATGAATATTTTCCCCAGAAAATCCGATATATCTGATTTATAACAATGTCGAGGTTCTTGTATCGTTAACTAAGTCGTTTTGCATTGACACAATTGAAGGGTTAATCTTCGAAATGTTAAACTTGGTATGGAATCTCTATATGAGCCGTTATAACCATACATGATAATGACTAGGTTACCCGTCTTGGCATTTTTCCAAATGTCGGTATTGCTCAAGATTTTGTCGCCCTAGACTGGCCTAGTCTAGCTGTAGCGAACAACCAAGGCGTGGGGGGGTCACCCCGTATAGATCTATACACAAACTCTCGCTTTCCCTCCAGGAAACTTTGATTATAACTACAGGCTACGATTGTACACTCAAAGGTGCCAACCGACATGTCTCACTAGATTCTCAACCTTTCATGTTCGTTACGTTTTTCACCATGCTTAATGTTTACGTGTATGTTATAGATTTTCAATTCCAAAGGTATGTATATAAGTATACGAAGTTCATGAATTATGTAAACGTATAATTACAATCTACTAATCTTGTGAATCTTAGTCCAAGCCCAATTAGCATGTAAATGGACCACAAAGGTCCAATAACACGTAAGATTATAATTTAGGCCGAATAGGCATGTAAATGGACCACAAAGGCCCAACAAACATGTAACCCATAACTCAGGCCCAAATTAACATGTAAATGGGTCGCAAGGCCCAATAAACAATGTCATGGAAAAGTATTGGGCATGTAAGGTGAATATCAGACCCAATAAAATAGTTATCGACGTATTTCACCCATTCGTTATCGTTTTGTTGTTTTTTTTAGCTCGAGGTTTACCAAATTGATGAAAAAAGTCCTCTTTTTGTAAAAATGATGTTTTTGGCCCATAATCCTCAAATTTTCAATTAAGGCCCAAAGTTTTGTAAAAATAATACTTTAGTCCATAATTTATAAAAATTTGTAATTTCGTCCCAAATGTTTAGAAATTCACAGATTTAATCCAAAAATTTATATTTTGACATTTATGGCCTAATTTTGTAGAAAATAACATTTTTAGCCTCTTGTTTGTAAAAATTGTCACTTTCGGCCCAATTTTGATAAAAGTTACATTCTTGGTCCAATTTAGAAATAAATGTTATCTTCACCCCTAAATTTGGTTTATTTACATTTATGACTCAAACTTTGGCCAAATAACATTTTTAATCCCAAAACTTCATTTTTTTCGCAAAATTAGGCCCAAAACTGTGAGGCCCAAATGTTTGGCCCATTAAGCTCAAATTTACATTTTTTGCCCTTTTAAAAGTATGTTTATCTTAAAAATCCTTTTTTATACAAGTAGGAACTGTTTGGTCCTTATAAAATCATAAATGTCACCTTTTTGCCCTTATCTTTTGTTTTCTTGACAATTTTGACCCTTAACAAGGTTTTTGTTGTAAACTTTTATATCTTAAACATATAATCACTTTTGACTCGATAATATGATGTATAAAGTGTCTTAGTTCATGGATCTTTGCTCAATGTTACTTATAATATCGAGATTGTTAAGATCTAGCACATTTTCAAAATAAACTAAGAAATCACACAAAACATGCATATAACACATAGATCTACACATTTTACTTGCATTCTCCCTCAAAAATCATATGAAAACCGAAAACAAAGGCGTATGAACTCACCTTTGCTTGATGTTTCGGTTTTTGGAGAAGAGATGAAGAGGTTTTTGGTCCTAGCAACACCTTGAAGTAGTTTTCGAGCTTTTGAAGTTTCTAAGGTGTTAGATCACGAAATGAAGCTTCATAAGAAAGTGTTCTTAGCTTAAGGATGAAAATCAAAGACTTAAGTATAATAACAACTTACCAAAGAGTTATGATCTAGATGAGAACCTCTTGAAGACACACACCAACCTCGAAATTTTTGTGGAAGAAGTGGGATGTTCTTGAGAATGTTAGAAGGAGTGATTTGAAGATTTGTGTATGTGTGCTTATCTTCGGCCGAGAGGGAGAAATAGGGGAGGGAAAAGGAGTGGATTTCCTAGATACTTGGTGAGTATTATCCTTCCTAGGAATATGGTGGTTAGTGCATGGATACCCCCCATGCATTAATAAGGTGTCAAAAGCTCAAGTGTTCTTCCTTTTTTTCTATAAGTACGAGCCGAGAATTGGATTAGGAAGGAGGAAGTGAATTAATTTTATTTTAACCTTGGTCTTTGCTCGAACTCATGAGGCCCCTAGAGAGGTTTTCAGCCCAATGGGCTTATTAAATGGTTCACGGCCCATTTTGGAAGAAGAAAGGGTGTTTATGGTCCATTAGGGTTAATTGGAGTTGTTATGGCCCAATAAGGCCCATTAGGGTTAGAATGAATCATTTTAGGCCCAAATGGTCCAAAGTGTTATAGATTTATGAATTGGGTCCAATTAGAATCCAAATAGGGTTTCCAAGCCCAATATAGTTGAATTGGATGCTTATTGGTCCATCAGGCCCAATAAGGAAGTCCTAGTCTAATATGGACTTAAACCGGAAATCTTAGGTTTTTCAGACTCTTTGTTGAACATGAAAGGTGAATTTAAATGAGCACTGAGTGATATTTACTTAGAGTATATGTTTTACAATAGTTGAATGGTTACACAAGAATAGAATTTCCTAGCTAGAATGCTAGTTATGACACCTCATCAGTGTAGTCTTCCACTTCTTTGTCAATTATAACTCCATTTTTCAACATAGTGGTGATTCTAACAGGACCCCTAAGTATGCTTCTCCATATCTTAAAGTCTTTCATCTTGATGTATTTCTCAATTTTGTTTTTCCATTTTGGAAACCCATCGGTTGATAAAAGTCGTGGAATTCTCGTAGTAGTTCCCATGATGGAATCAAGTTCTTGATGCATTGCACTATGTTGAGGTTCCATAATTGTTTTTTTATTTTAATTTTTCTTTATGTTTTTATAAGAAATGACACACAGAAAACACATAAAGTTAATGAGATTTGCCAAAAATAGATTTCTGCCGAAAATGGTGATTTCGGCCGAAAACGAGTTTGTTGTAAAAAAATGATGTTTTCAGCCGAAATGAAATACGCTCCACTGAAAACGAGTATTCTGTCGAAACGAAATACGCTCCACCAAAAATGAGTATTCTGCCAACCAAAAACGCCCAGATCTAATGAATTCAAGCTGATTTTTCATATCTTTCTCTGAGTCTTCGAAGAACCCCAAGAACACAGTAGCAACAATGAACAATTTCGAACAATAAACCCAAAATAGTTTTGAATCCAATGATTAAATCAAGCAAAAATGGGTTAATTCAAGCTTCCTGAACACGGTTTGACACTAGAATGACTCTGATACCAATTGTAAGTCCCCAAATTAATGAACCAACTAGTAATCAAACAATATCAATGAATCAAATTTGATTGAATCAAGAACCGGTCATCTAAGTCTCCTATTTATAGGGAACAAAACAGCAAACATGTTTACAACCGAAAACACCAAGGGACCGAAAACTCAGATAAAACCCTAACAAGAAGTAATAATGCCTAAAAAACATATATGCTTAGCATAAACCAACAAAGTAGGTCCTAACACCCTCACAGTCTCAACTAAATCTTTAATCGTAAGATTTACTCTAAATCTCACAAACGGATCCATAATAACACCATACCACGAACACCTGTAACATATACTCTGCTCTATCAAATCCTAACGACTATCACATATAATGATTACACAATAATGGGTTAAAATATACCTCAACGAGTCTCGTACTCAGCTCCATATCTCTCGTATAATGATATATCTCCTCAATTATAATCTCCTATGAATGATTCTCGAGCAACATCTGTAATGACCCAATTTTACAAAGAAACCTTTTCATTTTTGAGTTAATCAAAACCAATCTCAAAAACCATAGATTCCCAAACATATGTTTTCAAAATATCGTTCATTACATCATTGTTTTCCTTTTTAAAACATCAAAGGGTCCTAAATACATTAAAAAGAGTGTGTGCCACATCATCACGTCTTGCCCTTGCACTTGGGCTCAGAAGTACCTGAAACAAATCAATAACATGTAAGCGAAATGATTAGTGAGTTTCCCAGAGCATACCACACACATTCACATACACATATCCTGTTAGCTAATAAAGCTATAAACATGCCACAGAAACCATGCAATATGATCCAGCAAGAATGCCATGGGCTAACCCACATGGTCTTTACCCAGGATAGCTATGGGCTACCCCACATGGCCTTACATCCAATGTCATGGGCTACCCCACATGGTCTATACCTAGGAATGCCATGGGCTACCCCACATGGTCTTATATTCAATGCCACAGGCTCCCCCCCTTGGGGGGGGGGGGTTTCCATACCAACATAATATCGCATAACATGTTAATTCATAAATGAATAACACACACATAACACATCAATTCATAACTGAATAACACACACATAACATGATCACATAATGGGCCGGCCTTGGTGCCGTAGACCCATAGGTATGGTGAGAAGACTCACCTTCGTCCGATAAATACGAATACTTTCCTCCTAATATTCTACAACCTCCCGAGCTGAATAATAACAAAAATAATATAATCAATGATAAGACCTTAAATTGTTCCAAGAAAGACCCAACCTTTCAATTCTACCGGCAAGGCCCAATTACCCTTTCCTTTGCAAATGGGCCCTAAAGTCCAAGTCCAACATCCTTAATAGTCCCCTTAGCCCAATAAGGCCCAACCGATACATCCACGGCCCCAAAACAAATGAAAAGGCCTCTAACTCATAGAATCCAATCAAGCCCAACAACTAACTGAGGCCCAAAGGCCCAAAACAGCTTAAGGCCCAATTGAGTTGCGTACGCCCAATGTACCACCCTGGTACGCGCAGTGTAATGAAGGCTTAGGGAATACGCGCCGCGTACAGCCAATTACGCCCAACGTATAACCATTTTAAGCACTTTTTCCATTAAGTGCTTAATGCTCGAATCTTCCTCGTCCAAAAGCTAGATCTAACTCTAACAAGATGTCCTAAGGCATAAAGTTGGCAACTTTATGCCCTTGCATGTCTCATACACACCCAACTACACCATTAAGACCTTTCCAAGGTCTTTTACCCATGCATGAGGTCAAATCTCTCATCAAGCTTCCATTTTATACTTCTAAATTACTAGGGGACCTCAAATTTGCCTCTTATATCGAAAGGGGGAGGCTTAGCTCAACAAAAGAGGACCAAAGTTCACCAAAGGGACAAACCACCCAAACCCTAGCTAGATCTAAAGATTAGAAAGGAAAGATGCAAAGTTTTTACCTCCAGAAGCTTTACAAGATGATTTTGGTGCAGGATCTTGAAGCACCCACTTAATCCAAGCTTGCTTGACCACCCCTTCTTCTTGAAATACCCACTAAAAAGGCCACAAATGCACTCTTTAAGGCTGAAGAATGATCTCACAAGGTTTCCAGGAGTATATGAACGTTCTATAGTTGGGGAGGCTCTCTGGGGTTTAGTCCAAGGGACTTAAAGATGTTTCAATAGGCCTCAACTCTGGGATTTAGGGTTTTGCGTCCCTGGCACGTACGTCCCGTGTAACTCAAGGTATGCCCAGCGTACCCTGATTCCTCCGCGACCACAACCATGCAGTACGCTAAGCGTACACTTAAGTACGCCCAGCGTACTTAAAGGACCAATTACGCAAATATTATCATTCCTTAGGGTTTCAAGACATACCATAATTTTGGATGTTGCAACTCTCCCACACTTGAACTAGACTTCGCCCCCGAAGTCTGTGGCTGAAAACAATTCTGGGTAATGTTCCCGCATCTCCTCCTCTGGCTCCCAAGTCCATTTGGATCCCCTTCGGTGCTGCCATTGCACCTTTACCAACTTTTCTTCCTTGTTCCGAAGTCCCTTCGTATTCCTGTCTAGTATGGCAATCAGAATCTCGACATAATTCAGGCCCCCATCCACCTGAATGTCATCCAAGGATATAACCGCGGACTCATCAGCAACACACTTCCAAAGCTGAGAAACGTGGAAGGTGTTGTGAATCTGAATAAGCTCCTCTAGAAGCTCTAAATGATAGGAGACCTTGCCCACTCGGGCTATGAACCTGAACGGGCCTATAAACCAAGGCCCCAACTTGCCTCTTTTACGAAACCTGATAATCCCCTTCCAGGGCGACACCTTCAGCAAAATGAAATCCCCCACCCGAAACTCAAGGTCCGATCGTCGTCGATCAGCATAACTCTTCTAACTGCTCTGCGTGACCCGCAACCGATCGCACACTTGTTGGATCAACCCGGTGGTCTTGAGTACCACCAACTTCCTCCAAAATCCAGCATGCATGCTCGCAACATGTCCTCCAATGTCTGGATCGTCCTCTCACTCTGGTCGTCCGTCTGGGGTTGATATGTTGTGCTGAAGCGTAGTTGTGTACCCAGTTCCTCATGGAAATTTCCCCAAAGCCTGGACGTAAACCGAACATCCCTATCCGAAACCACTGACACCGGCACCCCGTGCCTAGCCACCACTTCTTGAACATAAATGTCTGCCAACTTTTATGCGGATATACTCTCGGATATCGAAATGAAACGGACACTCTTCGTCAGTCTGTCCACGATAACCCATATGGAATCCACTCCTCTCGCCGTCCTTGGTAGCTTCGTAATGAAGTCCATAGTGATCTCTTCCCACTTCCACATGGGAATGGGTAACGGCTGAACCTTGTCATGAGGCCGCTGATGCTCAGCCTTGACCTTCCTGTAGGTCAAGCACCGCTCCACAAACCAGGCGATTTCCCGCTTCATGCAGGTCCACCAATAACCTAGTCTCAAGTCCCTATACATTATTGTTGCACCTGGATGTATAGAAAACTTGGATTTATGCGCCTCCTCTAACAGTCTCTGCCTCACTCCCCCAGCCAATGGTACCCACACTCGGCCACACTGAGTTAAAAGGCCACGACTATCATTGACAAACAAAGGATACTGACCCCGAATTTTCTCTGTTTTCTAGTTCTCCTTCTTCACCCCCTTCAACCTGATCCCCCTTGATCATATCCAACAAAGGCAAAATCATCGTCACCCTCATACAAATGTCCCTAATCGGGGACCCCGTCGCCTTGCGACTCAAAGCATCGGCCACCACGTTGGCCTTCCCTGGATGGTATAGGATCTCGCAATCATAATCCTTCAGTACATCCAACCATCTCCTTTGCTGCATATTAAGGTTCTGCTGATCCATCAAATACTTTAGACTCTTGTGATTGGTATAAATAATGAACCGCACCCCATATAAATAATGCCTCCAAATCTTGAGGGCAAACACCACCGCCCCAGCTCCAGATCATATGTGGGGTAATTTGCCTCGTGAGGCTTCAACTGCCTCAAGGCATAAGCAATCACATGCCTCCTATGCATCAATATTGCACCCAACCCTGAAATCGATGCATCACAATATACCACTAAATCATCCAACCCCTCTGGCAGTACTAGGACTCGAGCCTCACATAACCTCTGCCTCAGAGTCTCAAAAGCCCTTTGTTGATCCTCATCCCACCGGAAAGTCACATTCTTCTTGGTCAAATGGGTCAATGGCGTAGCAATCTTGGAGAAATCCTGGATAAATCTCCGATAGTAACCCGCTAAACCCAAGAAGCTACGAATCTCCGAGGCGTTCCTCGGTACCTTCCATCGCATCACAACCTCCACCTTAGCTGGGTCAACCGAAATACCCTCTTGATTGACGACATGCCCCAATAACTGCACTTCTTGCAGCCAGAAATCACATTTGGAGAACTTTGCATAAAGCTTCTCCGCCCTCAAAGTCTCCAGCACCTCTCTCAAGTGCTGCTCGTGCTGCTCTTTGGTTTTGGAGTAAACCAATATATCATCAATAAAAACGATCACTGACCGATCCAACATCGGTCGGCACACCCGGTTCATGAGATCCATGAACGTTGCCGGGGCATTGATGAGCCCAAATAGCATCACCACAAACTCATAATGCCCATAACGAGTCCTGAAAGTTGTCTTCGATATATCCTCATCCTTAATCCTCATCTGATGATACCCGGACCGAAGATCAATCTTGGAGAACCAAGATGCACCCTGAAGCTGATCAAATAAATCATCGATCCTTGGCAAAGGATAGCGGTTCTTCACAGTCAGCTTGTTCAACTCCCTATAATCAATGCACATCCTGTGCGATTCGTCTTTCTTTTTCACGAAAAGAATCGGTGCACCCCACGAGGAACTACTTGGACGTATGAACCCTCAGTCTAGTAGCTCCTGAAGCTACGTAGATAACTCCTGCATCTTGGGTGGTGCCAACTGATATGGTGCCTTAGCGATCAGGGCGACACCCGGTACCAAGTCAATACAAAACTCCACTTGCCTCTCTGGAGGCACTCCTGGCAATTCTTTGGGAAATACGTCCTGAAATTTCTACACCACTGGCACACTGTCCATATCTGTTACCGCCTCTATTCGCGTATCCAAAACATATGCCAAAAATCCCGTGCAACCCTGCTACAAAAACCTCCTAGCCCTCGCGGCTGAACAGAGGGTTGGGCCCTACGAGGACCTCTCGCCCTGAATAACCAGCTCTCCCCCCCTTGGGGTTCGAACCCAGACCAAATGTTTCTCATAATCGATCATGGCCCCATTGGCCCCCAGTCAGTCCATCCCAGTGATCACCTTCAATCCTCGCAATGGTATGGGAACTAAATCCACGCGAAACCTCTCGACATGCACATTCAGGACACAACCCTAAAATACCCTCGCATCACTCACAGTGTGATCATCTACAATCTCCATCTCGAGCGGGGTATCCAGAGTCCCCGACGCATCTTGGAACTTCTTGCTAAGTGCAAGAGACACGAACGATCGGGTAGCACCCGAATCAAACAAAACATGAGCCGACATACCATTGACCAAAAAGGTCCCTATACAAAATAGAATACATACATATAAGCAATTATCAAACATAAGATAGAGAAGAATAAACACATACCATCCACGGCATCTGGTGTTGCCCGAGCCTCCTCGGTAGTCAACTAAAAAGCATGGATTTTCACAGCTGGAGCTTCCACCTTGACAGGGCGGCCGTCAGTAATCCTCATAGTGGTGGGCACGGGTGCCGCCACTAATCCTCCTCCTCCTCCTCCCTACAACCTTGGACAATCGGCCTTTTTATGGTCTATCTGGTTGTAGTGGAAACATATCAAGCCCTTCTTGGGGCAATCCTTACTCATGTGGCCCTGCTGGACACAAGAGTAACATCTTGATATCCCGGTTGTCTGACGAGCCCCACTATGAAACCTCCCGCACTTGGCACACCGGCCCCGGCCCTGCTGGCCCCTACCCGAAGAATCAGAGGTCTTAGGCTTCTTAGTCTGAGCCCCTGCTGTATGTACCTACTCAGTCTTCCGCTTCGTGCGGGACTCCAGCTCCATCCCCCTCTCACGGGCCTTCTCCACCATCTCGTTCAAGGGTTTGCACACTGTAAAGCTCACAAACTCCCGAATATCGTCCCTCAACATAACATGATATCGGGTCTGCCTCATCTCCTCATCTGTAGCATACTGAGGAATTACAAAGCTTGCTCTCGAAACTTGGCGGTGATCTCCACCACAGTCTCGGTGGTCTGCTGCAACCCATGAAACTCCCTCACCAACCGTTACACCTCAATAGGTGGTGCAAACTCCACATCGAAACGTCGAACAAACTCAGCCCACGACATCTCAGCCACACCAGCTGCTCCCACCTAGCTAGTAACCTCGCCCCACCAATCTCGGGCCCTGTCCCTCATCATATAGGAAGCAAATCCAACCTTTGCCTCCTCCGGGCAAGAACTCGTGCGTTGGGCATTCTCAATGTCTGCTACCCAGTGTCTGCTCACAATGGGGTCCCTGGCCCCGGAGAACTCTGGAGCTCCACATGCCTTGAACTCCCGAAACGAGGGAGCTCAGGCTCCACCCTGACTCGCAGCAACATCAGCCCTGAATTCCCTAAGTCTCTCCTCCATGATCTCCATCATACCCTCCTTGACCGTCCCAAAGATGACTGGGGTAGCGTCAAGGATGACCCTCGTAACCTTGACCACAATCAATTCATGCAGCCTCTCATCAATACCATCAGTAGTGCCGCCTGACCCGGCCCCGGATCCAGATCCCGATCTTGATCCCCCTGCTCGCAACCATGTAATCACCATGCTGAACTGAAATGTCATAAATCAAAATGACCAGGATTTCTATATAAGGGATCTTCCCACACTGGTCCTCCTCGAGTTCATCAGATCTAGCAATACTTCGGGTACAAGTCCTGTGCTTCTAGTAGTACGAACCCAATACTACCTTCCACACCTACCTGTACCTTTCCCCATTGCTCTGCCTGATAACTTCAATTTGTCCCACAACCCAACCATACCCTACAATTACCGAATACATCAGCCTTAGGCTGTCCTAAGACTCGCTCTACTCATATCAACCAAACCAATCATGACAGGCTGATTTTATGCATGCAAATTATACACAGAAAGGATCAAATAGACTTTCGAATAAGAGATTCTACCCTAAGACTATATCCAAACGAGGAAAAGAAAGTAAGGCCACATCAATCATTCTGAGGCTATAAGTTCCAACCCGTATACAATTTTAAAAACATACACTTAGCAAGTTCCATATAATTAACAAAGCTCAATATCAGTATCACATGGTTATTCAAATTGGGAAACTACTTACTTGGCTTGGCTGATCACGTGCGTCACACTCTCATCTTTTGGGTTTCTTTTCAATTCCTTTTAAGTTACTTTTGAAAACATTTTATCACTTCCTTAGTTTGAGTCCTGACACACCCGATGATGTGCCCGAATCCCTCAAACCAAGGCTCGGATACCAACTTGTAACGACCCAATTTTACAAAGAAAATTTTTCCTTTTTGAGTTAATCAAAACCAATCTCATAAACCATAGATTCCCAAACATATGTTTTCAAAATATCATTCATTACATCATTGTTTTCCTTTTTAAAACATCAAAGGGTCCCAAATACATTATGTAACACCAGAATTTTTCAAAACAAAATTTTCATTTTTAAAACATACTTTCATTCATAAATTAATATCAAATATAATGTCTCCAATGTCATCATAGTAAAAACATGTCCCATAATTACATAAACAAAACTTCACGAGTGTGTATAGATCATGTTGGCGCCTTCCCACGATCATCACTGGTACCTGAAACACATACACAAAACACTGTAAGCATAAATTCTTAGTGAGTTCCCCAAAAATACCATATAGACACGTATCAACCACTCAAGGTTGTAACTCTGATGACCCTCTGGTTGAATATCTCTGTGGGACCCTCTTGGTCCCACAACTCTGTGGACCTACTGGTCCTAACTCTGTAAACTCTGAATCACGCATATCACATATCACATAAAAATCACAACACATAAATAGCATACAATATACACTGCCACATAACTCTAATTACCACTCTAGGTAAAGTATAATGAGAAGACTCACCTCGGGAATCACGGTAAATCTCGATATCAGAAATACTGCCCTAGCCTCCGTCTAGTCACAATAATAAATTACACCAAATAAATGTCTTTTCAAAAATTGGATATTCTCTCATGCAAATCTCTAGAAGGGTAAAAGGCCATTCTACCCCTCTACAGGCCCAAAGGTTCATTTGTTGACAAACCTTAAAAGTCAACCAAAAGTCAACTGTCCAATTTGACCAGACTCGTCGAGTGCATACGATGACTCGGCGAGTCCCATCGTCCCACAGACTCTTTTCTTTTTAAGCCTCACTCAACTCACTGAGTCACCCCCCCAACTCACCAAGTCACCACTGGAGTCGGACCCCGGGGCAACCTGGTCCGACTCGTCGAGTCTACATATGGACTCAGCGAGTTTCCTCCATGGACTTGCTCAAACAACCTCCTGAGGTCAGATCTGCTTAACCAAATCATAGATCCAAACCTTAAACACTCGAAAGTCACGTAAAGGTGCAACCTTTACGTGCATGCAACCCATATCAAGCCTCAAATGGAGAAATAACACTTGGAATGGCAACCTATTCTCCAATTGCTTATTTGCTTGCAAAAAGCTAGAAAATAATGACTCTAGGGACCTCTCATGGTCCAGATCTGGTGTCATAATTCCAAAGAGGACCTCATACTCACTAGATCTCATAAAATTATAAAAGAAAAACCCTAAAACTATGAAATCTACCATATGAACATGAAATGGAAAGAATTATACATCCAAAGACAATATCTCAAGATGATTAGCTCCAATCCAAGCTCCCTTCACGTTCTAGATGGATCCTCTCTTCTTCCTCTAGCAAAATCACACAAAAGATGAAGAAATAGCCTCCTCTTGCCCTCAAACTCACTATCTCTGCTCTCTAGGGTTTCTCTGGAACAAGGTGGCCGCAAATGAAGGCTATAAAGGTCTTTAAATAGACTCCCAAACCCAGGGATTAGGGTTTTCCTAATTAGCACCGACTCGGCGAGTCAGATACCCGACTCGTCGAGTCCGGTCGATAAACTGCGCCAACAGTTAAGACTCTACTCGACGAGTTGAGGCACCAACTCGTTGAGTTCCCCCCAGCAAAATTATAATTCAAGACAATAAAATTACATACCCAAACTCCGGCTGTTACAAATTAAAAAGAGAGATAGAGTGTGCGCCACATCATCACACCTTACCCTTTCCCTTGGGCTCAGAAATACCTAAAACAAATCAACAACCTGTAAGCGAAATGTTTAGTGAGTTTCCCAGAGCATACCACACACATTCACATACACATATTCTGTTAGCTAATAAAGCTATAAACATGCCACATAAACCATGCAATATGATCCAACAAGAATGTCATCGGCTACCCTACATGGTCTTTACCTAGGACTGCCATGGGCTACCCCACATAGCCTTACATCTAATGCTATGAACTACCCCACATGGTCTTTACCTAGGAATGCCATGGGCTACCCCACATTGTCTTATATCCAATGCACCGGGCTCCCCCCTCCCCCGGGGGTCTTCCATACCAACATAATATCACATAACATATCAATTCATAAATGAATAACACACACATAACACATCAATTCATAAATGAATAAACACACAGATAACATGATCACATAATGGGCCAGCCTTAGTGTCGTAGACCCATAGGTATGGTGAGAAGACTCACCTTCGTTCGATGAATATGAATACTGTCCTCCTAATAATCTGCAACCTCCCGAGCTGAATAATAATATAATCAGTGATAAGACCTTAAATTATTCCAGGAAAGGCCCAACCTTCCAATTCTACCCCCAAGGCCCAATTACCCTTTCCTTTGCAAATGGGCCCCAAAGTCCAAGTCCAACATCCTTAATGGGCCCCTTGGCCCAATAAGGCCCAACAGATAAATCCACGGCCCCAAACATATGAAAAGGCCTCTAACTCATAGAATCCAATCAAGCCTAACAACCAGCTGAGGCCCAAAGGCCCAAAACAGCTTAGGGCCCAACTGAGTTGCGTACGCCCAATGTACCACCTTAGTACGCGCAGCGTAATGAAGGCTTAAGGACTACGCACCGCGTACAACCAGTTACGCCCAACGTACAACCATTTTAAGCATTTTTTCCATTAAGTGCTTAATGCTCGAATCTTTCTCGTCCAAAAGCTAGATCTAGGTTTAACAAGATGTCCTAAGGCATAAAGTTGGCAACTTTATGCCCTTGCATGTCTCATACACATGCAACTACTCCATTAAGACATTTCCAAGGTCTTTTACCCATGCATGAGGTCAAATCTCTCATCAAGCTTCCATTTTTATACTTCTAAATGACTAGGGGACCTGAGATCTGCCTCTCATATCGAAAGGGGGAGGCTTAGCTCAACAAAAGAGGTCCAAAGTTCACAAAAGGGACAGACCACCAAAACTCTAGCTAGATCTAAAGATTAGAAAGGAAAGATGCAAACTTTTTACCTCCAGAAGCTTTGCAAGATGATTTTGGTGCAGGATCTTGAAGCACCCACTTGATCCAAGCTTGCTTGACCACCCCTTCTTCTTTAAATACCCACTAAAAATGCCACAAATGCACTCTTTAAGGCTCAAGAATGATCTCACAAGGTTTCTAGGAGTATATGAACGTTCTATAACTGGGGAGGCTCTCTGGGGTTTAGTCCAAGGGACTTTAAGATGTTTTAATAGGCCTCAAGTCCGGGATTTAGGGTTTTGCGTCCCTGGCGCATACCCCCCGCGTAACTCAAGGTATGCCCAGCGTACCCTGGTTCCTCCGCGACCACAACCATGCAGTACGCTAAACGTACACTTAAGTACGCTTATAATTGGTTCCTCCGGGACCACAACCATAATTGGTTCCTCCGGGACCAATTATGCAAATATTATCATTCCTTAGGGTTTCAAGACATACCAGAATTTTGGATGTTACAACATCTCTGATCCTGCATGCCAAAACTCTCCCAAATGACACGAAATGCTCATATTTATCATCTGGGCATCACCACGTCGTGGTGACCAACTAGATCTCGGTTTTGCCACGTATCACCTCCTTATGCCACGTGCCTCTTAGAGTTTGACACGTGTCTCGGTAACTCATCTTTTACCATGTCGTGGCTAGTATACCACCACGTTGCGGTGGTCATAAATTTGACCATTGACTTTCTCGAAATAGCAACATACTTTCATCTTAACTTCAAACAACCATAATATTCTCATACGAACTCTGTTTTTGATGATCTTTATATCCATGCGGCCACCTCGAAGTAAACTACAACTTCCCTTTACTAATATTTTGCTTAGGAGTTATAAATTTCTCATTATAATGCAGTATGAGAAAAGGTATACATATCACTTTCATTGTTGTTTCAAAACTTGAGTCTACCCTTGGATATATTTACATCAAGTACATTTTATAACACACACTTTGAGATCTTTGGATCATCATATGTCTTGTAATACTACCTGTCATGAAAACAGGTGTCACAACAATCGTCTTTACCTATCAACAACAATTGTTTGTCTCATATGAACATGCAGGGGAGGAACAAAGGGGGTTCGAAGGGTAGCCAATGTTACCCCTCAGATTTTCAAGCATAAAGTAAAAAATTTAGGAAATTTTCCAGCATGCTACCCCAAAATCAAATATGTTACACCTTGGATTTTAGCCTGCTTCCTCTTACTGTGAATATATATAAACCATCATAATTTTCTTTCTCTTAATTTCTCAATGATCCCAACAAATTTCTAATTGTCGTCTTCATAATCTTCTTTTCCCTAACACAAATAGTTGGTTGTCCCGTGTGTGCATGTCCAAAACCATCATAATTCTTTCCCAAAGATGACATAGGATTAAATATATACTTTTGGGGTTGATGTGAAATATAATGAAGTGTAGGGTGGCTATTGAGCAAATCATAAGTGTGAGGAGCAAAACGAGATAACGCAATAAGTAGAAGGATTTGATAACTTGTTGCAAAAGCCAGGATCCTATACTAGTCCGAAATCGGTAAAAGAGAACAGAAGCAACAAATCTCTCCCAACTAGGGCTTTTTTCCTTCATTGCTCTTCAAAAACCTTCGCAACTACGAGAATGGATCGCGATGCTACTGCAGATGTCAATGCTCCTCACTCCATGGGGACAACAATCATCGGAGTTACTTACAACGGTGGCGTTATTCTGGGCGCCGATTCCCGGACCAGCACCGGTAAAATGAGCCCCCTTTTGTTAACTATACACAAACAACACCGGTCCTGTTATTTTATCCGTTTTAATCGTTTCGATGTGTTAATATATCGTTTTGGTGGCTTAATTTTATCTTAATCAGGGCTGTACGTGGCTAATCGAGCGTCTGATAAGATCACACAGCTGACCGACAATGTCTACATCTGTCGTTCTGGATCGGTATTTGCTCTATTGCTTAAATTTCACTATTTTCGTTACAGTTATACTTTGTAATTCATAGTTTCAAGTGTTATCTATTAGCCTGAGGTATTATCTGCAACGAGCATGTACACATTTAACTTTATCACAGTAACTAATACTTGAAGAATTTCATAATTTCATCCATTGTTTAGTATCTATGACTAATATCCCCAACAATATCTTCATCCTTGTGTAACTGTAACACTAGCATTGATCCCAAATCACATAAAGTCATAAAGCATTTATTTCTCAGTACCCTTTTCTGGACATGTTCACTTCTTCATCATTGTTGTCTCTAATGAACAAATGGAGAGTCTTCCCAACATACACAAGGTTAACAGCTGCTTGTTTCTGTTATTGCAGGCTGCAGACTCTCAAATTGTCTCGGATTATGTTAGATATTTTCTTCATCAGCACACGTGAGTAGATTACTCTTTTCTCCTCCTTATCCAATTTTTACTCTTTAAGTTGGATGTATTTCAGATTATATGTCTGATAAAGCCAGTTTCTTGTGAAGAAAGAAACAAAAGAAAAATTCCAATTATATGATATAGTTAAAGAACTCAAGATGAGATTTAAGTACAATTGAACAAAGCGAACATTTGACATTATACAACTCTACTTTCTATACTTGTTTGAATCATTCTCTTATGATATTTGAGAATATCTGTTCACCTGATTGACTTTGTATCAATCTATGAAAGTAAATTAGATTAAAGAAGTTGAAATTGTTCTTAATGATTACTTCTATATTTTTTTGACATTATCCATGTTGTTGAACAGGATTCAGCTGGGTCAACCTGCTACTGTGAAAGTTGCTGCAAACCTTGTTAGACTTTTATCTTATAACAACAAGGTTTGCATTCTTTTTATGTTTTAATCACTATCATAATGCATCAAGTGTTGTTTGGATAAATGATGTTTAAAAAATTATTTGATAGGGGAAATGGGAAATTGGACATATTGAGAAAATTTTTGTTTAAAGTTAGTACTTATTTAAGGGAAAAGCTTTCTTCCATTTTGCTAATTATCATTCCATTTTGACAACACTTCTTTTCTTAAATTTCACTATTGTAATCAAAGTATAGTTTTATAATAATCTTATTTTGGTTTTAATGAGCTTTTCTTATCAATATTTTTTTCTATTGTTCGCTAATAAAGTTATAACTAAAAATTATGTTTACTTGTAATATAAAATATCACATGTAAATTAGTCCATTGAAATATATGATTGTGCTAAATATTTATATATATATATATATATATATATATATATATATATATATATATATATATATATATTTTATTCTTTTATTATTTTTATAGAACATGTTGCAAACGGGTATAATCGTTGGTGGTTGGGACAAATATGAAGGTGGAAAAATATATGGAATCCCACTTGGTGGAACAATCCTTGAGCAGCCATTTGCCATTGGAGGTTTTTTTTTTTTTTTCCAACACTTATTTATTTATTTATTTAATTTAACCTTGTTTTTTCTCAACAATAAATAATTAAACATGAATATATTAGGATCTGGGTCGAGCTATTTGTACGGGTTCTTTGATCAAGCATGGAAGGATAACATGACCAAGGAAGAAGCCGAGGTAAAAAAAAAAAAAAAAAATTTCTAGGGCTATTTTTTATAATAAGGGCATTTTCGTCTTTTCTCCCTTGTTCACATTTATGGATTTTTTTTGTAGCAACTGGTGGTTAAGGCTGTTTCACTTGCCATTGCACGAGATGGTGCTAGTGGTGGTGTTGTCCGCACTGTCATTGTAAGTAAAAAACAAAAAAGATATTTTAAAATGCAAGAAATAAATCATACTTTTATATTTCTTGCTATAAATTTGCTATGATTGATGGATATTTTTGGAGTACAATACAATGTGTAATGTGTTAATAAGAATAAAAATGAAAAGGTGAAATGTTATAATAGAAAACAAACTAGATTGTTATTTCTTGGATTTAATTGGAAGTGGTGGTTGTGTAGATAAACTCGGAGGGGGTTACAAGGAACTTCTACCCTGGTGATAAGCTTCCTTTGTGGCATGATGAGGTGGAGGCACATGATTCGTTGTTGGATATCTTGAATGCTGCAAATCCTGAGCCCATGAGCACTTAGAAAACTTGTTTGGAATTGCAATTGAATTGTTCTTATGATAGTAATTACTACTTCTTCCTAATGTACCTTTTGTACTCTTCGCTTTACAGAATTTGGTTCTTTTGGTTTAAGGTTTTATTACTTTGAGCTTTCATGGTTGTTGCTTGTATTTGGTTTGGTTAGTTGTCCTTTTATTCTATTGTGATTTAACTAGGCCTGGCAATCGTGTCGTGTTCGGGTTGGCGGGTCAAAATATGCCAACCCAAACACGACCCATTTAAATATACAAGTCACGGGGTGGTGGGTTTGGAACTTAAATTCATATATGACCTGCCAACTCATTTATTTATACATGTTGGCAAGTTCGTGGGTCAGATTTGGGTTCGTGGGTCTGAATTTTAGACATTTAAATCTTAAACATCCAAATGAAAATTAAAAACATTTATAGAAACATGTTACAGATTTAGCCTTAGAGGTTACAACTTACGACCTTAGACCATCCACCACGAGTCAAAATGTCAAAATAGTCAAATGGTCTATGAATCAATGGTATATATTATATAATACTTATTAAATATTAATACTTGATATATAAATACATTTAAAAATAAAATAATTATTTTTATTAAGAATATAAACGGGTTGACCCGTTTATTTTTTGAGAAACTCATATATGACCCATTTAATAAACAGGTTGGCGGGTTAGCGAGTTGGCGGGTTGAAAAACTTAACCCAAACCCGTTTATTTCGTGTCGTGTCATGGGTCGTGTCGAGAATTGTCAGCCCTAGATTTAACCAAGGTTGATTGGACAAATAATGCTTCTTTTTGTCCCATCCAAAATGGCTTAGAAAGTCTGAATACACTCCTCATTCTAGGCCTTTTGTTTGTGCAAAGATGTGAATACACGATAGAAAGCAACACCAAATCTTTCCTAATGGAAATAGGGCTTTCACTAGGATCAAATATTATTACATCTTCGTTGATGAATATAATTTCTCGTGAGATTTTAGGAGGGGTACTAGGAATGAGTTGAAGGTTAGGTTGGAAGGCTTTGGAGGAAAAAGGCTATGAACCTACACAGTTAGAACGAAATATCTATTGTGCAATTTCAGTAGGGGTGAAATGGTTAATGATTAGAAGTATGTATTGGTAAGCAAATTCTATACTTAAATTAGTTATGGTACTAACTCTAAGATACATAAGGGAGAGTGGAGGATGACACATAAAGATGAGATGATTAAAATGGAAAGCAACCGCATGAGTTTTGGTGACAAGAAAGTCATGTTGAAATGAGTGATTCTACAAGAAAAATTCTAAAGGGTTGCTATGAAGTTGGCTTTGTTGTATGTATCTGAATGTTTAGTCGATTAAGAAGCATGAGAGGAAGATATATGTCACATAAATGAGGATAATGCAGTAGATATATGATAGAACTTTGTTGCACATTAGTGTATTACCAAACAAGCACTAGCAAATGCGGCCGGTGTGATGGGGTTACAACTTTATCCCTAAATTTTTATTATTTATATTTTATATATGTTAAAATAATTTATGTTATATTATATTGCCCTTGTTTTTCAAATTGTATTACAACTTTTTTTTTTCTTTTTTCGGACTGTATATAAAAGTTAGCGTACTGAAACCCACATGGCCGAATTTTATAATACCAAATTATTATTTAAGTTTATTTTAGTCATGGCATAGTTGGTGTATGGTTTCTGAATTTTTATGATTCTAATTGGTCATTGGGTATGTAATTGAAATCCACAACTTATTTTTTTCTTTTTCAATTGAAATTCATCATAACGCACCATTGCTGCTCACTCAGAAATCAACTATCATTAATCCAATCCAGATATGTTTTTTTTTTCTTTTACAATAATTGTTTAGGACTAGTTGAATTATAACTATAGACTTGGGATTTAATTTCTTTGATAAATTTGTTATTTTTGTTATAATTATTGAGTGTTTGTTTTTCTTGATTTTATGAGATAGATATTTTTTTATTATTTGGATGTTGTTGAGTATGATATAATTGTGTTATTCACTTTGCACAAATGGATGGATTAAGTAAACCACGAACACCAATATGCAAAAAAAAAAAGCCTATAAAAACATAGAAATACCCGAATATGAATCATCATAAAAACACGATTAAATTCAACAAGTGCAATTCAAGTCAAGGATTTTCTATCATCAATCATATGCCTATGAAAATGAGAAAATGCTAAGGCAAACATAACCTAACCAAGTAACCAGTTTTGTTTTTTATTTTCAGACTATACAAATATATGGATCTTTCAAAAGATTGTTGGCATATCATTCTTGTTTATAGTAGGATTCATAGGTTACAACTCTTGGCTTAGATTCTTCTTCCACAAACCCCATTGTCATATTCACAAAATCTTTCATCTTTGATTCCTTCCACACCTACCAACAAACATACATACCCACATTTCATTCCTTTCCAAACCCAAACACACTACATCACATCACATCACATCACATTCTGTGTTTGACATGTATTGGACTGAGGCTGAGACTGATACAGTAGAACAAAAGTAACAATTTTTTGTCTCACCCAAAGAGATGGGGCACTGACTCACCCTCAATCTCTTATCTGTGTAAAAGACATGAATGCCCTCATCCACATCGTAAAAATATACCGCTTTTTAAACATGTTGTACATGCATTGGATTGAGATTGATACAATGAGACAATCGCACTTGTTTGTGTAAAAGACGTAATTGCCCTCATCATCGTGTAAAAATTGTAATTTAATATGAAAATTGTGATACCTCAAAATCCCATTCTCCATATAAATTGCTGTCATCACTCTTGGCCCAGACATATGTATAAGCCTGTAAGACATCAGGGGTATCCTGTGGAAACAATTAAATGATGTAATTGTAAATTTGTAATGTAAGTGGTTTTTGTCTACCATTTTGTATAATTACCTTTAAAGAAACATCGACAACCCTCTTTTCATATTCAAAATCCTCAAATTTATCCAGAATTTCTAATTCTGGAAGAGTGATCCCCAATAAAACCTACAGCAAAACAATTAGAATGATGAAATGAGCATAAAATCAAGAAGATTACATGAAATAAATGACAAACATACCCTCCCTGTAACTTTCTTGTTTTCTACAGGTAGAATGGCAGGATAAACACGCCCTTTGATGCTAAACCTATGACTACAAAAACAAGTTTTCATAATTCATACATGAGTGTATAAAAATACAAACCCATGCTATAAAAGGTCATGTCATTCATGATGTTAGTTGATGAAGATAATAAATGTAGAGTTCAATTATATATCAGAAGCCTATATACAATAATACAACCTGCTTCATTGCTTCGATTCTCGACATTTTGAAAACTTGTTTTGTTAGTTTTGTCATTTATTTGTCCAAGAAATTTATCTAAATTATATGCTGTTAAACTTTGTATTTCTTTGTGATACACGAAGTATATGTATGTATAACAAAAGCAAACATATAAAAAATTGATCCGAACTAGTGAGGGCTACTTTAATATTAGCATAATTATGAGCAAATCAACCACAGCTAGAAGCTTTAACTCTTGAACAATAGCCCAATTTCCAAAGAATGACTACGATTGCAGGAATCGATTAAACCTAGATAAATTTAGGGCTTCTAATCGATTAAAACGTAACATCCAGAGTCATATGAACAAGAAATTTAAATACAATCAATAAATCAAAATTCAAATTACTGAGAGAGAAAGAGAGACTGACTAGCCGTGAAGGATGGCAGGAGAATTTTGAGGGATGCGGCGAAGGAGAACACGAACAACGTCGTCGGCTAATAGACTGCCGTAAACAAACACATTATGATTACTACCGCCGTTTGCGCTAGCGTTACCACCGCCAGCGCCACCACAGCTGCCAACTCCTGCTGTAAGGGAATTCACCGACGCCATAGAATGATTAGTTCAATGCGATTATTGCTCTTATAACGGAAGTCGCCGATCAACGAAAAGAACAAGAAGCTAAAAAACGAAATGGATGAATGAAAAAGATTCACAAAGTTTGGAACAATTGGCTTTGGCTGATTGGTGGTTATGTCGTTATTTACTTATTTATCAAGTTCAAGCTTTTGACGAATTGCACTAATCACCCTACAGTTTCACTCATCGAACTCTCAGTCTCTCACCACTATTTTTTAGGATTTATTTTGGTTATGATAAAAGCTAAGGGAGGTGGTATTTGTATTTGTGTTTTTAATACATCAAGTCATCAATTAATTTTTGTCTTTTGACTTTTATATTTGGAAAAATGACTTTTTAAAATTTACACATTTAGGTTGTGTTTGTTTTTTTTTAAAAATCCTCTTCTAACCTCTTAGTGCTGCGTGGCGCAGCACACGCGCAGCACTTTTAAGTTCACAGCAGTTTGTTTTTCTACAGACTTTTGGCTCAAAAACCTCTTCTCGTCCTCTTCCCCACACATCATTGGTCTTAACTCTTCTAACCTCTTCTAGCCTTATTAAAAAAAATGCCCTACGCCCTAAAGAAAAAAAAAACGCTGCTCCAGCCTCTTCTCGTTCGTTCTCCTTCTTCTTCTCGCATCCTTCCCATCGATCAACTTGCTGAAGACCGGCTCCAACCTTTGCTGCCCCTCCATCGTCGGTCGCGTTTCCCCTTCAATCGCCGATCGCCACTGTTGCTGCCATCGTCTTCACGTGCGATCTTTGCTGCCCTCGGTTCATCAGGTAAGGTTTTTTTTTTTTTTTTTTTTTTTTTTTTTTTGATTTCTTCTACATTTGAGTATCGATTGTATGAATTTGAGTACCAATTTTCCAATTTCTTAGGTTTGGTGTACGATTGTATGAATTTATATGTTCAATTTTTTTGACATCACCGATTGTATGAATTTATATGCTCGATTTTTGCTGCCCTCTTTTCTATCCAATTTTTTTGACATCAGGACCGATTGTATGAACTTATATGTTCAAATCTTTGTTGCGTTTCATCAGCTTAAACCTTTTCTGTCCAAATTTTTTGACATAAGGACTGATTTTCTGCTAAATTTTTTTGACATCAGTACCAATTTATATGTAAGTTTATATGTTGAAATCATAAATCTTTGTTGAATATGTTAAAGTCTTTGCTGAAATGGTTTTTTTAACTTAATTATTGAATAGTTATCACTTGTATTTCTTGAATGAAGATCAAGTTTATGTTTATATGCAAGTTTGTGCTTAAATTGTTAAACTTGTTTGTTGATTGTGTTGTATAATCTTTGCTTATATGGTTTTTTTGTTCATTCATATTTGTTGATTTTGTTGAAATATGATTAATCTTTGTAGCTAAAATATGTATTCTATATTTTCTTTTGTTGTTAGCAATGGGAGATAAACATACATGGACCAATGAGCAAACAAAATGCTTATTGCAAACTTGTATTGAAGAAGTGCAAAACGTGGGTAGAAAAGGTTTGAGTTTGCACAAACAATCATGGCACAAGTTAGGAACAACTATTAAGGAAAAATATGGCGTGGATTTGAATCAACGACAATTAAAAAACGCCTATGATAACCTTAAAGCCAAATACACGGGATGGTTATACTTAAAAAACAAAACTGGAAACCTTTACAATCCACAAACAAATACTTTTAACTTAACAAATGAGGAGTGGGAGGACTTTAAAAAGGTATACATATATATATATATATATATATATATATATATATATATATATATATACACACACACACACACATATTTACATGTATATTGTTTATATAGTTGCCATTTATTCTTATATTACTTTTGTTACATTGATTGCGTTTAGGGACATCCTAAAGCCGCTTCTTTGAAAACCATCCCATTATTGTTTCCAGAGCTTTGTGCAGAACTCTTTGATGGAAATAGTGCATCTGGTAATCTCAGCTATGCTACATCCCAAACACCATCAGGACATGGATCATCTTCTTTCCATGGCGCACCACTACATCTTATGGACGCCCCTTCCATTAACATAGATGAGGATGATTTCTTTTCCAATCATACTAGTGAGCATTTTACTCAGCCTCCACCTTCTGCTGCTTCACCTTCTGCTGATTCACCTTCTGCTGCCTCACCTTCTGGTAACCCCAACAAAAGGGCTAAAACATCAACTCCTAGACCTCGAGCTCCTAGTGCCTCACCTGATCCACCTTCTTGTGCCTCGACTAAAGCTTCTATTATTGCTGATGATTTAGCATTGGAGATGCAAAAAGCTCTATGCCATTTGACTCAAGGGCCAACAATTCCCCAATGTTTAGAGAAGCTTGAGTTGCTCGAGTTAGACACAGTAGACCCTCTACGATTTGCTGCGTATCACATTTTTGGAGGGACGATGAATATAAGAGAGATGTGGGTAAATTTGCCTAACGATCCACAAATATTAAGAGGATGGATTGAGATGACAGCTACAAGTTTAGGAGTTCTAAAGGATGGAAAGATTGTTTGTTAGGTTTATATGTTTGAGTTGTTTAGGTTTTAATTGCATGTGTTGGAACTATATAGTTATGTTTTTTGGTTCTTTGCTACTTGAATGTTATTTGTAGTATTTAGTACTTGAATGTTATGGTATGTGGTACTTTGAGATGTTATGTTATGTTATTTGGTGCTTGAAATTTATGTTATGTTTTTTAGGTACTTGGGATTTATGTTATGTTTTTTGGTACTTGAGATTTATGTTATGTTTTTTGGAACTTGAATCTTATGTTATTATATGTTTTGTTGATTAATAGGTTTGTAATGGATCACAACAAAAAGATACTACTCATAATTCTTATGTACTTATACGTCCGCTACTTTTGGAAGAGGGGTGTCAAACGAGTGCGGGACAACGATTCGGAAATGACGGGACATGAGTTTACATTAGAGTTACTTCACCGTAATCCTCTACAATGTCTTGAAGTGCTACGCATGTCCCGTGAATCATTTGTCCGACTATGTGCTCATTTTAGAGTAAACTACGCATTAAAGGATAGCAAACATGTGTCGGTTGAGGAGAAGATGGCTATGTTTTTGATGATGATCGGTCATAACCAACGTTATGTGATTATCAAGCGGAGATTTCAACATTCAAAGCAAACAATTCATAAATTTTTTCATGAAGTGTTGAGCAAAATGTTGCTTTTCGCACATGACATTATAGTACCAACTTCCTTTAATCCGAATCCAAACATTCCGGGACATAATAGGAGGCTACGGCGGGTGTTTAAGGGAGCAGTTGGTGCACTTGATGGCACTTTGATACATGTTGTTGTCCCTGCAAACAAACGGGATTTATATAGAAGTAGAGGTAAAGGCGATTGTTACCAAAACGTATTGGCAATATGTGACTTTAACATGATGTTTACGTTTGTTGTGGCCGGTTGGGAAGGGATAGCACACGATTCTAGAATTTTATCAGAAGCATTAGCAAATCCACATGCACCATTCCCACTTCCACCACCAGGTAAATTTATGGTTATTTAAATAGTTTTATCTTAGTTTGAAAAATAAATGACTTTTTTTTACAGATAAATATTATCTTTGTGATGCCGCCTATGCAAACATTCGAGGTTTTATGGCACCGTACCGTAATGTGAGGTATTGGCTTGGAGATTTCCGTCGAAGACGTGCATTAACGAATAAAGAAAAATTTAACCATGCACACGCAAAACTTCGGAATGTCATTGAGCGTGCTTTTGGTGTCTTGAAAGCACGATTCCCTATACTGAAGAGGATGGCACCATTCTCGTTGGTTACACAACGAAACATTACCCTAGCATGTTTTGCGCTTCATAATTTTATAAGAAGAGAGAGACTACATGATGAGTATTTTGCACGATATGATGAACCAAATGTCTCGGTTCGGAATAACAATGCAATCATTGATAATGATGAAGATGAGATTCCAACATATGGTACTGCAGCGGACCGTGAATATATGACTCATTTACGGGATGAAATTGCCGAACAATTGATGCAAAATATGGAATGAGAATTATTAAAGTTTGGTCGTATGAATTTTATTTAAAAATGTTATTGTAAGACTAATTTGGTTGTTTGAATTTTATTTCAATGTTTTAAGACTACAGTTATTGAATTTTTGGTATTAAAAAACTACTTTCGGTTTATTAAAGTACTTTATTTTAAATTTTTTAATATCTGCAGCAGCCTGCAGACGTTAAAAAAACAAACATGCTTCTCAGTACAGTCTGCAACACTTTGGTCCACCTCTTCTGCTGCAGAGGGCTGCAGAAGTGGTCCGCAGACTTCTGATAGTTTCACTTCGGAAAAACAAACAGCACCTTAGACTCTATTCTTTTTTTCTTGTAAAATAAACTCTTATACTTTATTTTTTGTAATAATGCAATCCTTGTGACCGGCTATACCCGGTATACTGGTTATATACGAATTTTCTTTTAGGGAAAATGACTTGATAGGGTAAGATACTTTTTGAATTGTACACATTTAGTCATTATTTTTTATTATTTTTTTTTTGTAAAATATACCCTTATACTTTATTAATATGTACACATTAGGTCATTTTCACCGGATTCTACAGGTTTTGCTGATGTGGAAGCATAAGTGGCACTAAATAGCAATTAATTAGCTTAGTCACCGGAGGTGGGTGATCCTCCAGCAACAAAAAAAGGGCGGCGACCCTTCTCTTTCTCGTCTCTCTTCCTTCCGGTCGAACAGCAACAGCCAAACACCCTTTATCTGTTGTGTTTCTCCGATCTGTCTCTCTTTGCCTCCATCTTTGAGATATGTTGCCAGAAAAAGAAGAAAGAATCGATGAGGGGGCTACCAGAGCAGCTCCTCGCCGCCAACTACCGTCTATACTTCCTCCTGCCTCCCCCTTCGACCTTGTTGTTTTTGCCATCATTCGTCCTTGCTACCAGTGATGTGTAGGAACACACAAAGGAGTCGTTGGAGATCGGGGTTCTCCCTCTTTTTCATGATGAATAGAAGTTGGAAAAATCTCGTTGTGGATATGTGGATGCCACCTGGGTATTTCATTTCAACAAAATAAAAGAAAGGGAAAATGACTTGATATGGTAAGATACTTTTTAAAATGTACACATTTAGTCCTTATTCTTTTTCATTTGTAAAATAAACCCTTCCAGGTCAGCAAAACCTGTAGAATCCGGTGAAAATGACCTAATGTGTACATATTAATAAAGTATAAGAGTTTATTTTACAAAAAAAAAAGCATAAGGACTAAATGTGTACATTTCAAAAAGTATCTTACCTTATCAAGTCATTATCCATTTATATTTCTGATTATCTTTTCAACTAAAATGAATGGTATAAAAGTAAAACATTTAAAATGGGTAAATGACACAAATGTCATTGCCTTTTTACTTTTTATTTTTTTTCCTGATTTTGACCCGTGTTTTTTTCCTGTTACAATTTGCTCAAAGATTCCTTTCGTGATATGAGTTAAATCATTATGTTTTCAATTTTTTTGTAATTTTGACCGGTTGACTTCAGGTTTGCCCGGTTGCACTGCTGATGTGGAGACATATGAAAAAATGGCGCAAAAACCCTATGTTTTCAATTGTTTACGATTTTGATACTAAGATTTCAATCTTTTGCAATTTTGACACTAAATTTTCAAATTTCACAAATTTGCAACATAAATGAAATAAACATATGCAAAAAAAAAAAAAAACAATGGTTCATAAAAAATTGTTCCTTATTCATTTTCAAACAACGACATTTACCATAAAAACAATGTAAGTATTGAAAACATGATCTTTACCATAAAAACAATGTAGGTATTGAAAACAGGATCACGTAAATCCTAAAATACATCTTATTGATGATCTTGTTAAAATAAAATAAAAGTGGACGTTTTCGTTAATTTTGACAAAATGTTAGATAATCGAGATTTTTCTATTAAAAAAAGATTTAGGACTTTATTAAAAATTTTCCTAAAATAATCATATTTTTTTATATAAAACCATTTAATATTATCACTTAAGCCTAGATATAAAGAATAACCCAAGGACAAAATTTATACTTTACTCTATTTAGTTATATTTCAAAATTTTAAATTCACTTTGGTTTTCATATTGGTTTTTGGGTCGACTCCAATTGGTTTAATCACGGATTTAGATTTGATTTTTGATTTAAACATGGAAGAGTTGAAAGAAAATAGGCAAGATGAAGGAAATCAAATGAAAGCAAAAAAAGAAAAACAAAACGTCCTTTAAAAAATAATCATGTGCATGTAACATGACTATGTTATTAGAATTTTAAAAAGTGTTACCGTATGTATTTTTATTTGATATAAATTTTTATATAGATATCTTTATATGCTTTTATTTCAAAAATCCTTTTTATTCGACTTATTATTATTATTATTATTATTATTATTATTATTATTATTATTATTATTATTATTATTATTATTATTATTATTATGTCTTATGTCTTATTGTTTTTAAGTTATATGTGCCTTAAAAAAATATTTTTTTATGTTAAAAAGTTATAATTCATTTACGGCACATTCTTTATAACTTTAGAGACCATATGTATAAATTACTTATCATTTATTCATTTTCACCAAAATAATTGAAATAGTGGAATCTTTACCGTATGATCAACAAATCTATAACTCATAATTGAGTCTTGGAATATTCGATGTGTATATCCATTGGAATTCAAATCGATAATTGATAATTGTAACAAATGATCTTTACTGTATAATCAACAATTCGATAATTAATAATTGAGACATATAGAATCAATGTGTGTATCCGTTTTGAATTCAAATTGATAATTGATAATTAAAACGACATATTCAAATTACAATATAAGACTTATGATGCATACCTTCAAATCGATGCACAATATATATTCATTTGAATTATTATCATGTATTGAGTCATACTCCCAATTACCTTGATTGATACTCTCATATCCCTGTCTGTATCCATATATCTACAATAATTAAATCATATTGAAGTTTTTTAAATTGACCAGGCATGTACTTGTAGGTTGTTATATGTTGTATTTTTACCGGATAATTTTCAAATTGACCAGGTATGTAATTTTATTCATCAAGTGTTCAACACCTGTGAAAATTTATTTAGTCCTACAATAATGTGTATATTCCACCAAAGACCATGTAGTAACTGTAAAATGGACCGGTTGATATACTAGATAATTAATAAATAAGTTATAGTTTATTTGCTATTATTTATTTTATATTAAATTATATTTTTATTAATAACACAAGGAAGGTCCAAAGTAAAAATAATAGGGACATAACACGATTTCAGTAATTTACTATGAAAAAAAAAGATAGGGACAAAACACAATTTCAATAACTTAATAATATTAACATCAATAATAATAATTATAATAATATTAATAATTAATAATAATGATACATTGATAGTCTGAACGAAAAAATAACACAAGGATAGTACGAACGAGCAAAAAGACAAAAAAAACAAAAAATAACACCAAACATTTTTTTTTTGGGGGGGGGGGGGGGGGGATAAAGAATTCCCCGTTAAAAACCAAACTTTTTTTAGAACGACAAACACAACACACTCCCTACATTACTCCTAAACTATTCTTTTCGTCCGTAGCAAGACTTGAACCCTCAACCTTTGGCTGATGGGCACCCTTTCCACAAACACATGATACCGCTAGGCTACAAACCCTTTGGTTTTAAAAAACGAACTAAACATTTTTGTGACATTGATTAGATTACATTTGCATTCAATTTGTCAAATATATTCTTTCCTACAAAAATTGTAAATAAAACCAAAATTTTACAAGACCCTGAGAATTGTATTTTTCAACCACACAACACCCCCAAGAATTGTATTTTTCAACCACAAAAAAAAAAAAAAGGTATGCAACAAAATCTTCTTTTCCTAGTAAGAATACAAATATACGATTATGGATTTACATTAATAAAAAAATATTACTTGTTTTTGCTTCGAATTTTCAAATAACCAAATTTCCCTGCACCCGGTGATGAACCCTCAAAGACAAATGGCTTGTAGCCTGTTGCATTTTGGTATCTCTTTTGAATCTGCACACATGTTGAAAACACTACCAATTATGACAATGTACTTTTAACCTTTTTTTTTTCTTATTTACTTTAAAAATCTACCCAACAATTTTTTATTAAATTATTTATACCATTATGACTGGAAATTATAGGTTTAGCCAGTTTTTTTTTAATACTTCCATGGAAATCCAAAATGGTCACTAAACCTTTATTTGTACACCTGATACTTATTATTCATTATTAATAACAAAAAATATTTATTTCATTTTGATGAAACAATATTTTCGAATTGATTTGGAATTTTTGGAAACTTTCCTGTTGAAAGGAAAGGTTGAATCTCAGATTTTGTATAAAAAACAAAAATATTGTAAAAAATGTTTTGAGTAAATTATAAATACCTGAGTGATACGCTGTCTAGTTTGAGGAGAATTCTTTCCAAGAACACAAATGGTCCCACCAGATCCACCTCCAGTGATCTTTGCCCCATATAATAAGCTTCCATCTGTTTGTGTTGATTTATTATTATTATTATTGTGTTGCATTTCTTGAACCAATTGGATTAGTCTATCTGTTCCATATGACCCTAATCCACAACCACTGTAGCTATAGTGACACTGCATAATACACAAATAAGGAACCATGTACAAATTTAAATTTGTAGATGAGAAAGAGCATCTAGAAGTTTCTAGAAGTTAAAACATAATACCTGATACAGGAGTTCTCCAAGAGCAGTGAGTTGGTCTTCTGAAGGTGATGATGTTAGTAGTGCTTTGAAGGCCTGTGGATATGCAAGATTATATGTATAAAAAGAAAAACAGGAATTTAAATTAAATTAATACAAGATTTATAACCTTGACACGGAAATTTTCATAAATGGGATGTGTGGTAGCTGCTTTGATGGGGTAAATACATTTGGTATTGATAACTGTTGCTGAATCATTGTGATCCTTATATTCTTTCAAAAAGGCTTCACCAGATATAGACTCGGGTAGATTCTTAACATATGTATGTTCATATCTGGATAATAATATTAATATGCAAGTGATTTAGTAATGGAAATGGGTGTTTTTTATTTAATACAAAAGAAAGGGTTAATACGTACCTGTGTGGGGTGAGATTGCATAAATGATTTAAAGAAGCTTCGGTTTTAAGTAGGCGAATGTCATGCTCATGATTATTATTATGCCCATTACTATTTGAAGATGCTTGAGAAATCATAGAAGATGCAATAGATGTGATAACTTTTCGACCCATGAAGGCTCCTATCCTTACAGATCCATAATCAGCACCCCCAATACTGCAGAAATAAATAGCAATTGATTTTTATAATTTAGCATCCTACTTCCATTTCTTCATGTTACAATGTTATACTTTGAAAATATAATGTCCTAATAAGAGAGGAAGATTGATGATATAAATTATAATTGGGTAAGATTTTTGAAAAGACACTCCATGTTTGATAGACTTCATCATTCCTAGAAGGAATTCAACTCTATTCTCCGTGTTTTTGTTGAAAGACCAAAATACCCTCGTTATATATTAACTAGAGGAATTGGATGGATATACCTGTGGCGTATACCAGAGTCAATTCCCCAAAACCGTATGTGACTAGGAATATCCACTAGCCCTAATACCTCAGCAGGCTACACAAAATTTGATATAATATTATCTTCTCAAGATAAAAATTTATATAATGTATAAATCCATTTATTAAGAAATGTATCATATATATATATATACCTGACAAATCATTGCAAGAAGCTTGTTTTCTTCACCACATGCACAAGTCATTTGGTCCATCACTCCACATGGTGTTCCAACCACATAATTTTCCACCTGTTTGTATAATAAGTAATGTAATCTGTTTACTATTTTGCTGATGGTTTGTGTTTTTTTTTGTGTGTGTGTGTGTTGGGGGGGGGGGGGGGGGGTGGGGGGTTCTCAAGTATTTGTACCTTTTGGCAGAGTAAAGCAAGCTCTCTTGGACTGATATTTAATCCTGGGAAATAAAGACGAGGTACATCTCAAATTCCCAATCATTTTATATTTTTGAAATTGTGTTTGAATTTAGGGTTTGTTGAAGATGAAGGAGATGGAAATGGAGAAGACAGGGGCAAAATGGCCATTTAGCATGGACTTCACATATGCATTACCAAACATGCAACTAAGCTAAAGTAGGCAATCTCTGCAACAAATCAAACAACTTGTCTAAATCCATATCTTTTGAGATAGTACAGGGACTAGAGTTGTAATATAATCTAAATAAATGCAACCTTTTTTATGTTTAAAGTTGACGTAATGGGAGTGAATGGGTAAAATATTGAGAAATTTGTATTTTTGAATGTAAGGGTAAAATGGACATTTAAGTTGGTAATGAGTATAGATGAAAAAAGTAAGATGCTAAAGGTGGAAGAGAAGTATTTGAATTACCATGTGCATAAGCAATAGCTGACATAGTAGCTACCTCCACAGATGCAGAAGAAGAAACACCTTTTCCTTCTGGAACAGCAGAGGAAACCTGTTTATTTATGCAACATAACTTTTTAAATAAAAAACCGATATCTAACATGCTTTCTTTAAAATATATATAGAATTGGATTCACTAATATACCAGCATGCTGATGCTGCTTTCAAACCTGACATTCAATTCTTTCATTAAAACAATAATGGCACCAGCAACATATGCAGCCCATCTAAAAAACCATATTAGTATAGAATATCACTTAGGCTCCATCTGCATGACATAACATAACATAACATAACATAACATAACATAACATAACATAACATAACATAACATAGCATAGCATAGCATAGCATATACTTTTGAAGAGAGAAACAAAAAAATAAAGAAGGAAGACCTTTGAGATGTATCTTGGGAAAAGTAATGTTTTGCCTTTTCGTATGAAATCGGTTTCCCTCCATCCATAAAGTCTGATATGTCCATGTCAAATGTTGGACCACGATTGCTCAACTCTGATCCATATGACACCTGACAAAAACGTCTATTTTTTAAGAGATTCTTTTAAAGGCTAAATGCAAGAAATATAGAATCTTTCTTTCATTATATGCAAGAAATCGGCAAATAGCAACAGACATTCATTGATTTGTTTATTATTGCATGGCATCCTACTTTTATTCGAGCATTGCACTTTGACTAAGATTATAGCAACACAACTCAGATTTCATTGGTATAATAGAGTAACTTGTAATAGAAAATTGAAAATTTTAAAATAAAGTGTAGCGTTAGTAAAAGATTATTTAAACTTACAATTTGGAGAACAGGTGTTTGTTTTTGTCCTTTGGCTTGCTGTCGAGCCTGTGCATGCTTCCAGAGCCTCTGTTTGGCTGGTTGAATCTTTTGCACAGCAACATGGCAAGCTTCTCTAATTGGCATCTACAATAATAAGCCAATTGATTCTCCAAAGAAATGAAAAATAGAATTTGTATTTTCAAAACATCCTTATACCATATTCTCTTTTAGCATACTAGTCTATGTGTATAATATATAATATATGCCATGTTGGAAACATTATAGCTTATGTATAGCTGTCTGTTTCTCCCTCTGTATTTTTCAAGTATCACAAAAAAAAATATGGAGATTCTCCAAAACTTTCTCTATTTTAGTTTCATTTCAAAAAAAAAAAAAAAAAGATTACCTGCAAAACAAGGCTTCCAGAGTAGTCTGCAATTCCTCCAACTACATCCAATCTTCCTGGTGCCCTTGCCACATATATCTCTTCCTGTATAAGTAAACAATACAACAAGAAGATTTGAACTTTCTTAAAAAGGAAATAAGAACAACTTTCATCTAATCTACATGCATGATTGAAAGATTCATGTATGCCGGTCATTTTGCATTAGAAAACATTAAGGAAATCTTGTCATAGTGTGACATGGATCTTTCGTATGTGTAAAAGACATAAATGCCCTCTTCATGATTATCGAAAACACCCCCAGAAAGCAGTTTTTTTTTTTTTGAGTGAAAAGATAAAAAATAATATTTTAATTTGGAAACAGACCTCCCAGTTAAAGAGAGCAGCTGCAGCCTTGCGTTCTCTTATGTATGGCTTTTCAGAATTATGAGAGACACGTAATTCTGCCAAACTTTTCAAAAAGTTAATGGTGTCTGGAAGACCCTTTAAATCTCCATGAAGAATCTCAAACTCATCACAAACTCTACACAAACATATTCAAAACTCATTATCATGTTGAATTAATATAGTTATACACTTGTAATGAGAAAAATGAGCTTACGAATTCTGAAAAAAGCTAGAATTATTATTAGCAGCATCAGATGATTGTGGTGATCCTGTACGAAAACCAAGTTCATTTTGAGCATTAGTATACCATTCTGGGATACTGATATCTCTTCCTGAAGCTCTTTGTAATTGAAATCCAAGCACTATGGCATCACACAATCTCCTTGCCCCACTATCCTAAAACAAAAATATTAAATTTTAAACTTGTAGAAAAATAACAAGATTTAGTAGTAATTTCTTTCAAAAACATTAGGTTTGAAGTAAGTTGTAAATTTTCAACCTGATCTGATTTGTAATTCTTTCCATGAGCTGCATCCTGCAAAATCTTGGCTGCAACCTGAATTTATATTAAATCAATAGCAATGTACTCTGTATTTTACCCAATTTACCCTTGTTAAGTCTATCTAAAAAATATGATAATTTGCATAGAAGATGAATATAATATATACCTCACCACCATTGACGCCACCCTCATAGCTAGGTTTCAAAGTAGTTGCTATTTCAAGATATGGCCTCCAATGACCTACAAGTAAGTCCCTTCTTATCATCTCAACACCACCTTCATGATACTGTAATATCATCAAGAACTTCTTAGTTTCTTCATGTTGTAATAACTTTTAAAAAGTTGATAGTTGTGTTTTGTGTTATACCTCAAGCATATTTCTCAAAAATGGTTCTTCATTGAAATAATCTCTACGTACAAACACAAAAGGTAATTTGTATGCCAAAGCTTCACTACAAGTTCCATATCCAATTTTACCTGAAACACTTTATGTCAAATGAATGCAAAAGGAAAGAAAACTTTTTTTTATATATATATTTTTATCACTAACCAAGCATGCAGTCAGATGCTGCCATGACATCAGGGGTATAAACGTCCTTTGCCAGCTTCTTGAAATTGTGAGGAAGCTCCTGCTGATTGTCATGTGCTCCACAAACCTGAGCCATACAGCTTTTTGCACAAATTATTATTTTTACATTGGATACAAAAGGGTAGATATGGAAAAAGCGAGAAAGAATACCAGGCAAATCCAACCAGGAGGCAAGTACTCCTCCTTTAAGTTCCAATCTAATGACTGCAAATTTTCATGCATTGAAGGTTAAAAATTAAGTTATTTTATAGCATTTTGTCAGTTTAAAGTATTTCATATTTATTATTTTAAAATTTTGCAACAGACCCACTACGAAATAGGTGGTTATGTTGTTAAAAGGTTATGTAAATTGGTCAATTTGGTCATTTTTTGATAATACCTAAATTATATTTTACTAATTACTTGTGTTCACTGAGTATCTTCTAAGAGAGGAAGCAAAATTATTACTCCATTGTTAATGATGAATGAAAGAAATTAGTGAATTATGAAAAGTTAAACTATCACAAGAAAAGATCCTCAACTTACTTGTCCACCAAAGTTGAGTACCATGGCCTTCTCATTGTCTTTGATACCTAATTCGTCTCTTACCTGTGTTAGAATACATCACAAGAAAGAAAAAAAAAAAGAAAAAAAAAGAAATAAAGAGGAAGCTGTGTTGATGTAAAATGATTTAAAAAAATAAAAAATGATATTGGCTACAAACCTCCTTGCGTGATTTCCGTGGCTTCCTCACAACCAAAGGTACATCAACCACATCTCTAAAAGCAGGCACTTCAGATGAAATTTATTTTTATTTAAATCATTAAAATCTTATATATTGAAATATATAAGAGAATATGTGCAATCATCATACTTGGACAAAATCCTGGAAGACGTATCAAGAATTGACAATGTGAATAGTCCTCAGCTATCTGTATCAAATTTTGTCAATGGGTAAAAGTAAAACAGTTAAATTGCATTGATATGTAGCTAGCCACTTACTAATAAAGAAAGTGTTTCTTTTTCAATGACATTAAAATAAGGGCATCCACAATCCATTCAACTCTACAAAGTTTATTTCTACAATCCATCCAACTTTTCAAAACTTTAATAAATTGACAAATCAGCATGCTATTTATAAATCATTTAATTAGAAATAGGGATTCAACTCCCCATTGATTCAACCTCCCATCATCAACTTATAATGCATCTAATTCCCATTCAATGCCACATCAACCCTCTCTCTCATTGTGGATGCTCTAAAAATCAATGATTTAGTATTTTTTTTTTTCTGAATCCTAATCTCTTTCTACAACTAATTTGAAACTCCTTTTGTTAGTACTTCAAGATCCATTAGCATCTGTTATTTTGGAATGAATATTATAGATTCGTAAAAAGATATAGTTTAGGTTTAGGGTTTAGGGTTTAGGGTTTAGAGATGGAAAGAGGAAGTGTATATTAATTATGATGAAGTTTGGTATAAGAAACATAGAATAGTATATACCTGCCAAACTATTGATCTATGATGATATCCAGCAACCACAACATATTCTGCATAAATGAAGTCCCAACTGCAACAATCAAATTTAAAGATCAATTGAAATTGGCAGATAGCTAAAGCAATTGTTCATCTTCCATAAGGAGCTTGCTTTTCACTCTCAAAGTTGTATATAATGAGCACCTCATTCTAAAAAGTAAAAGGTAACATGCCTCATATGGTTTAATGGATTAAAAGGTTATTATATATGGAATTTTTTAGAGTTTCAAGAAACCATTCAGCTACCTGAAATTTGTTACACAAACTGCACGAATACCAGCATCAGCTGCTGCACGACAAGCAACTGGAACAACATCTGATACCTGTTTTATAACAAAACCACATGGAAGAAAAGTTTGGTGAAGATAGAAATGCTAAAGAAGCTTCAATTCAATCATCTATATTTACATAAATACAACTTAAGAAAAGTGGTATTGTTGTTGTAAGCAAATTAGAAGTGCCAAAAAGCAAAAAAGTATAAGTAGGTGATTACCACTAAGTCTGCCTTGATGGATTTTAGCCACTTCACTTCTGTTGCCAAGATAGAATCACGAGGAACAACTGCTGTCTCAGAATACTAGATTAACCAAAAAAAAAACATGAAAATAATGATATTAACTTAAGACAGAATTATCTATATAAACATGCAATAGAATAAAATAAACAACCATAAGTACTAGACTTACTTTCTCCAAGGAAGCAAGTCTGTCTACTGTTAAAGCATCAGCTTGAACTACTCCACAGTCTATCACTAGCTATCACACAAAAAAACATATGACCAAAAGAATTTATAGATAAAAAAGCAGGATTTTTTTCCCTAGATCAAGTAATGTACATGAAACAAGAGCTTTTAAAACTACCTTTCGAAGGAAAAGTCGTGGAGATTGTATTTGAGAAGTGAAGACAAAATCAGGAGCACCAGTAACCACATGAACATCATGACCAGAGAGAATCAGATGATGAACAACCTGCACAGAACCCCAAATATTAAATAATACATAAAAGAGACTAATTAACAATCATTTTGTGGCACTGAGCTATATGTACATAAACAGTAACATGCATACAGTTTATCAAATACAGATAACATAAAAGCTAATTAACATGTACAGAAGAATCAATGCAAAAGAACTATAAGCTTTGCCAATGTCTTGAGTCATTTTTGTTTCCATGATTATATGGAAAGATCCAATCCAAAACCCACAACTGCTCTCTACAATAACTACAATCTAATCAAATCATCACAACCCAATAACACCTCTGTGAAGTGTTTTATAGGAAATCACAGCGTTCAAAATTGAAGCTAATACAGTTATCAATTACAATAAGCCTAGAAACTCCAATTCCGTGGATTTGAATTGGAATTGACACAACATATATACTGCTGGATTTGAATTCTAATTTGGACCCTACATTGGAGAGATATACATATAAAATTCCAAGTAATAACCACTGATACAGCGATTTCTTTCCCACCATTGATCCTAAATGCTATTTTACTCTTATTATGCAGAGGAGATAGTAATTTTCGCGACATTCTACTTCTTATGCTAGCAAATGACCAGTATCGTTCCCACGTCATGAAACATCAGCAAAAATTAGTATTCATCGGTAATTGAGTATTTAAAATTCTATACGGTTATCGTGATTATTTGTCGTCTTCGTCATTATCGTCAATCATTATCACTCAGAAGAGAAGCTTATAATAAATGAAAAAGATCAAATAACCCGATTACAACATTACAAGAAAAACACGAACCAAATCGAAGCAGTTAACTGATACATTTACCTCAACGCAACGAGTTGCATGCCCGAATCCATGGCCAGTAACATAATAAGCGAACACCAGACGGTTTCCGGTCTCCGATTCCTTAGCCATATTCTATCGCCGTCGGAATTGCTGATGCTGATCAAATGGAACAGATTTTTAACAGAAACAGAGTGGAATTAATGCAGCTAATCGGATCGATTTTCCACAAGAAATTAACCAACTGAAATGGGGAGATCGAAGATAGTATCGGAGGAGATAATAGTATAATACATATTTGACATGAGATGCACATTGTACAGTCGCCACCTTATGATTTCTTTCGGTTATTCTGTTGAGTGGCAGAAATAATATTTGTCTGTATGCCCTGTAACTATCAGACATTATCACATTTGGTCCTTTCTTATTACTTAATAGCTCATTAGCCCCTAAGGATTAACAAAATATAGCATTTTTTTGGATAACGTTTCAATCCAAATATATATTTGCTTTTTACTAGTAATAAAGATTTTGGTACATACAATCATTCTAGTTTATAGACAGGATGAAAAGAATTAAAACCCATAATCACAATTTTATGATCTTTTGTAATATATCATCATATATGTAGCAAAAGTTATACATTCTTTTTAAGTTTAGAAAGAGATAGAGAATTCTGGAAGTTCGTAACACTACCAAAATTCATAATTTGTAACATAAGTGATGAATATAATCAACAAAATATAAATATCCGAAACTCATTATGTTTGTAAATCTTCTAGAACTTTTGGTAAACATCGATTGTTAAATATATAACTGTATTGAGCTTTTGACATTTTTATGAAATTATCCTAAAATTGACTACGCAAAAGACATAAATATGCTTTCTTATCATCGTCACATATGTTATTATAACAACCACAACCTAAAATTTATTAGGATCATTGTGTATAACAATTAGAAATTAAAAAAAAAAAAAAAAAAGTGCTAAGGATCCATAATTATTCAATTCTACATAGACAATAGATGCTAAAATCATTGTGTGTTTTAAATTTGTTTGAGAAAGAGTTCCATCAATCAATGTACAAGGGTCTGAATTTATTCAGTGATCCATGCAGGAATGAACTCAAAAAAGCTTAAATTTGGATGAAGGTAACAAACATAAAACCATGAAACCATCAACAAAATTCAGCACACAGGATCACATCGCACATATTAAATGTCTTCTCAGGTTGCAAGCCTTTTTCTTCAATGTCTTCCAACCAGTGAGCTTCCTTTTGCCACGTGGAAATCTAGCAAATTTCAACAGAAAACTTTACATAAAACCAAGAAATGATTAGATATTAGATAAAGAAAATTCTATATATACATCACATCACTTAATAAATGTAAGATAATAAAAATCAAATTGACTACGTTCCAAACAGAATTACATTACAATAAAACATTAATAGAGTAAATTACAGTTTTTGTCCCCATGCTATAGTGGTTTTTATGGATTTGGTCCCTGACATTTTTTTTTCTTTTATGCTCTTTGGGGTTCAATTGTGTGTTGGATATGTTCCTTCCCATTAACACTGTCAAAAATAAGGACCTTAAATATGTGAAAATTACTAGTTTGCCCCTCTAAATATTTTTATTATGTACTTATAAATTTTAATTATTATGATTATGATTAGAGTAATATAATGTGGACCCTTTCTAATGCACTAAGTGTAATAAAAATATCAAAAGGAGGGGCAAACTAGTATTTTCACATATTTAAAGTCCTTATTTTTGACAGTGTTAATGGGAAGGAACATATCCAACACACAATTGAACCACAAGGAACATAAAAGAAAAAGAAAATGTCAGGGACCAAATCCATATAAATCACTACATCACAGGGACAAAAACTGTAATTTACGTTAAAACATATTTTAAGTTATTTACGGAAACTTAAAAGTTTGTTTGATTAAAGTTTGTAATAATAAAAAAATAATGGTGTTGTAGGATAAATAAAAGTAAATTTATTCCATCCCCAAAAAAAAAACAGCCCTCTCCTGTGATAGGTGATACAAAAATTGCAATTTATTGTACGTGCAAAAAGACACGAATGCCCTCCTCACCTTCATCATAGAAATAGCCCTAGAAAACTTTTCCAGTCAAGTCCCAGTACAAACACATGAATTAAAAAACCTATTGATTTTCCTATATAATGGGGGTATTTTGGTCTTTTAACAAAAAAAATGAAGAATGACACTGTATCATGAATAGAAGTGAGATGTGTTGTTGTACCTAATTATAATTGAAGCGGGAAGGACGTCTGCGAGAACTGTCACATATGATATTAATACAAAACAGGTAATTACATTAGCAAAAATCTACTTTCAACAAACATCAAAAACTTACTCATCTATGAAATACAACATTTCATTGTAAAATACCTAAACTTTAACAAAAATACTAAATGCAAAAAAATAGCAATGTACTTTCAATGAAGAAACAAAAGTACATTGCTATTTTTTGCATGTTATGTTTAATCTTTAATGTTAGTAATGTTAGAAAAAGATTAAAGATAAAAAAAAAAAAAAAAAAAAAAAATCACCTTCGATGCCCTGTTCTACCCCTGGATAAGCTACTACTACTCACAAATTCATCATCCCCTTCATCAACTCTATACTCTTGAATCTCCATAGACACCACTGAGCCTTCATCTGAATTTGAAGTATCATAACTCATTCCACGATTCTCTCTACTCACTCTCCCCCTTCTTCTATTTCTAGAACTCCTAAAATTATCAAAAACTTGATACAAAATACAAGAAGTCCACCAATTCCCATCATCACCTGGAAAATCTTCATACTCATCACCAGATTCATTATCCCCATACTCTATAACATAATCCCCTAACACCACCCCATGTGGGACCTCTGAATGTATAGTACTCAACACATCGATTATCTCAGAAGACTGCTGAAAATTTTCCCAATCTTGTTGTCTTGCGGGGTCCACTTTTGAAGGACACGCGTGTGGATGCTCTATTTGCGCGTGTTCACGAAGCTCGGTGTAAGTTCCTGAGAATGTGCATTTTTCATCTTCACAACATCGTTTTTTTTCGTCCAATTTTACCCTTGCCTCTTTGATCACCACCCAACCCGTGACATCGCCTCTGCATAGTGGGCATGATGGTTTGTTGGTCAATGTCCCGGTTGACTCGGTCAATTCCCCGGTTGACTCGGTCAATGTCCCGGTTGCGATACGGAAGCGGTGTAAGCAATTGGAGTGGAGATGATCGGTGTCACAAACGAAAGGGCGACAGCCTTTATTGTAGGAGGTGCATTGGAGAAGAACAGAGTTGTGGGGGTAGGATAGGCATATGGGACATGTGATGTCTTCCCATTTAGTATCAAGATGAAAACCCTCCATGAAAGTTTGAATTTTTTAAGGTTTATAGTGGAGTTTGAGTTTGATAAGAAAATGTGAGTGTCAACATGAAAACTTCATTATCTGATAGAATTGGAATTAGGGTTTAGGGTTTAGGGTTTGGGGTTTGGGAGGTCAGTAAAAGGTAATTGATCTTCAACAATATGAGCAAGTGTACCTGGTAAAAGGACAATGAAAAATAGATCACTAATTGTAGTAGTCAAAAACCAATAAAAAGATATAGTCAAGAGATTTTCCATAGGAAATCTTAAGTGTATCTTTTAAAAACATGAATTACTTCAACTCTCCAGATAAGTAGTTATGAATTTAAATACTATGATGATGTTTATGTGTTATGTTGTTTTGTGTATATTGGTTTGATAATTGATAGTTTGATACACATCTATCTGTATGCCCATATTTCCACATTTTAATTACCTGGATGTAGTTCATTTTTGAGAGCCTGGATTGTTCCACCTCATTTCCAGATTCTTTATGGTTTCTAATTTTAGTCCATCTCACTAATTTGAGATAAAAGGATTTGCTGTAAATGTATTATACATGCTTCTCAAAGTACCATGGTTTCCAATTTTAGTCTATCCAACTATGTTGGAATTCTCATGGTTTCCAATTTTAGTCATTCCTTTACTATTCATTTCTCCCACAAAATCATTTATAGAGAAAGGTATGGTAACTTATCACATAATCCCTATAAAATCAGCATGTTCCTAGTCATTCTCTTGTCCATTTGTTACATTCTCCATAAGAACATTGATTCATGAAACCTAATAGTATTTGGTATCTCACGAGTTACAGCCCTAAACTTATACAGCAGTTAGGTTGTATATAAACATGATCATTTTAGGCATATATGCACTCAGAATCAATAGAAAATCAACAAAATTACCCGAAAATAGTCAAACAGAAACTGTTACAAACCAACGAGGAAAAAAAGTGAATTTATCGACTAATAAATGTAATATTAATGCTAAACTCTCCAATAAATCAGCAAACATTATGAAATTGATCAAATCAGATTTACCAACCCTAACACGAACAAAGACCTATCACTAACGAACAATACTGGAATCAAAATATTGCAAACAAGCAAAATTGAGCGAATAAAGAACCGATAAGAGATGAAAAAGAGATTTTACGAGTTGAAACTAACCTGGATGATGACCGATGATGAAGCAGTTGAGTGTTAGATTCGAAGGGTTTACTGAAATCGATCGGGGGAGGAGACTTGGGAAGGGAGATGGCGAGGGCTGAGAAGATGACACGCTAACTGTGTTACTTTTCTTCTTTGAGTATTTATATAATAATAAAAGTCGCTCTCTTTTACTAATATTTATTTTCGTAACGTAGTTAGAAAATGCGCACTTCGGCGCACGTAAGCAATGGCTCTTAATGCCAATACTTGTAATTATTAATAATAAATATTTGGAGGTAAACAACATATTTTTATTATATGTCTTACTCGGTGTATATTTAATTATTTAAAATTTATTACAAGAGAATGTCTAAAAGAAAATGTTTTTAAAGTTTATCGATTAGAATACCTCTGATAGAAAATGTTTTTAAAGTTTATCGATTAAAATACCTCTAATGGTTAATTTATATATAACTCGGAATAAACGTCATATTATAATCTTTTAGGTTGCGTTTAGTTGAGAAAAATGGGTTGTTTTCAAAAAACAAATTCAAGAAAAATGAGGATTTTAAAAAAGCGTTTGGTTTGTCTATTTTTCTATATTATTTATAGAAAATGAAAATTTTCAATTTTCTAAAATTATAAAGAAGTTGGAAATTTTAGGAAAGCTAATAATCATTGTTTTTCATATTTTTCTTATTTGAATTTTTTTCTAAAATATAAACACACACTCAGTCACACCTCTACTTACCCCCACCTTAATACCTCCAACCCACCACACCCCTACCTACCCACTCTTACTCCTAAGCCCACCCTCACAAACATACACATACACACACATACACAAACACCCACCCACCCACCCACACACAACACCCCCGCAAACAACCCCCCCCCCCCCATACACACACACACAACCATAAACACACGCCCCCACCCACCCCTACAAACACCTACATACATACACTGACACCCACCCCCATCCCCACAAACATATACACACACACAAACAAACACCCACCCCAACCCCAACCCTCACCTACACCCACCCACCCCCACAAATGCATACCCACCCCAACCCTCACCCACACCCACACCTCCACAAACAAACATGTAACGACCCAAAAATCAAGGGTAAAATTTTCATTTTCGTTATAGTCAATACACAAATATCATTTAATCCAAACAATCCAAAACGTTGCTAATTAAAAACATTTATCAGAGCTTATCTCAAAATCACATATTGCGAAAAACACCGGTGTGCGTTGCGATCAAGCCAGACCCTTCCTTTCCAAACCGATGATAGCTGAAACCATAAACAAAACTGTAAGCACGAAGCTTAGTGAGTTCCCCAGAGTACACCCCACATAATCTACATAACCTGAAACCATAAACAAAATTGTAAGCACGAAACCCTCCAAGGTCTTACACACATAATCACATAAATCGCATCAACTACACAAGTCATACATATAAACATATAGGGATGCCCTAGAAACCCTCCAGGGTCTTACTCCGGGTGCCATGGAAACCCTCCAGGATCTTAGCTCACTGTCATGGGAACCCCCACATGGTCTCACTAATTACTAATCAAACCATACATACAAACATATGTGCTAAACATGCAAACATATAAGGATGACCTAGAAACCCTCCAGGGTCTTACACTGGGTGCCATGGGAACCCCCACATGGTCTTAACTAAGGATGTCATGAGAACCCTCCAAGGTCTTAAACCCTAGTGCCTCGGGAACCCCCCAAGGTCTTTACCTAGGATGCCAAGAAAACCCTCCAAGGTCTTACACCTAAGTGCCTCGGGAACCCCCAAGGTCTTTACCTAGGATGCCGTAGAAACCCTTCAAGGTCTTACACCTAAGTACCCCGGGAACCCTCCCCCCCCCCCATGAGGTCTTCCATGCAAGTATCACAGAGACAACTAGCATATCACATAACACATAATCAATTAGATTACCACATAGCACAAAATCAACTAGCATATCACATAATACATAATGGGTCGACCTTGGTGCCCTTGACCCATTGGTATGGTGAGGAGACTCACCTCACACTGCTGAAGTCCCACGGATAAAGCTCTAGCTGCTGGTTGACAGGTTTCCGAACTGTCAACATCAAAACAACACCCAATTAATAATTGGGTTCCAATACATAACCATAAGTCCATGCTTGGGGTAAAAAGACTATTTTACCCTTAACCTAACTTGGTCCAAAACCAAGGTCCAAACACACACTCTGAAGGCCCAAAAACCAATCAATGAACCAAAGCCCAACATATGGCCCAATATTCCAAATTAGGCCCAAACTTCCACATGGACTTATCTTGAGGCCCAACCATTTATTCTAGTCTAAAAAATTGGCATTTCGATCGTCCAATATCTCATAATCATCAAGGCCCGGTTATGGCCCACTTATGGATCAATTTTCCAAATTGGGCCCAAGCCTTTCCAATCGGCCTTGTCCTAAAGCCCAATAGTTTCCTTAGTCCATAAAATTGTTCCCTTTTGGCCCATTTGGCCCACAGCAACCCAGTCCAAGAAATGGCCCAACAAGAACCCAAACCCAATTAGGGTTTTTCACATAAAATGACGATTAGGGTTAAGTGTTCCTACTCAACCCATTAAGGACTTAATTCATTAAGTCCATTACTCCACTAGACCAAACTTACAATGTGGTCGGACATAATTCAAAATTCCAAATCCAACGGTCCAAATGCGGGTCCCGACAAATCTAAAATACACATTTCTAAAATTAGGGTTTTCTAAACCCTAATTAGGGTTTCCAACCAAATAAAAAACCAATTAATCAAATAGTTAAGTTTTTACAATAATTAAAGTCTAATCAAGTCGAGTACCACCCACTACCACCTCGGGCAGTGGTGGTTGGCGGTGATTCACGACGGCAGCCATCACCTCGCGGTGGTGGTGGTTATGATCTTTAGCCAAAACAACACCAAAGCACTCCAAATATCACTCCAAACGCATCCAGAAGCCCACAACCAACTGAGATGGTGGCTAGCAGTGGCGGAACGACGACAGAAGGTGGCGGCCACCACCTCACGGTGATGGTGATGAGTTTCCTTTGTGTTCCTGGCCAAGAGAAAACCATACAACATTAGGCTCAAGAGCTACATTCCTGCACACACTAATTCACGCACACAGCCACCTCATCACAGTGGCTGGTGGTGGCAGAAAAAGATGATATGGCGGCAGCCACCATGGTTGGCAGCTATGGTGGTTTTTCCTGGGTTTTTTGTCCAATCACGCACCCACTAACACTTCACGGTTCCAACAACAACAATCATATATCAAGGCACGAGACCACAACTCCCAACCATCGACTAGGTGGCTGAGGAGGTTGGAACAAGCAGAAACGACGACCCTAAGGCCACCGGCGGTAACAATCGACGTTCCCAATGTCAACCCACCGAGAAGAGCGAAGGAGAGGAGAGAAAAAGATGGCAGATGGCCTTACCCGAAGTTTTCCGGTCGTTCACGACGCTCGCAGCAACAACTCAGCTCACTCGTCGGTCTTTGGTGATCTGATTTTAGATAAAAAAAATTATTTTGAAATTTCAAAGCAAGTCTGATTTTAAGAAGATTTTTCGTTTTTTTTACTAAAATGTAACCAAAGGTTAATGAAACAAAGTGAACATGAAGTGATTAGGATGAAAAGGCTTACACATTGACATAAAGCGAACATGAAGTGACTAGGATGCAAAGGCTTACACATTGATATTTAAAGGGTAGAATTTTTTTAAATGTTTAATGCAAATAAAGATAATATACATATTATATAACATTAAAATATGAAATATCATTTGGATATTAAGGTTATTTTAGTAAATTGGTAAAATGATTATTTGAAATAATCATTTTAAGATATTGTTATTATTATTGTATCATGTTCTTTTTGTTTTTTTTCCAAGACAAATGCTATGAAAGCCACTAAGTTTTGTTAAAAAATCGATTTTGACACTCAAATTTTTTTCTCTCAATTTGGATATTATGTTTGACTTTTTGACTCACTTTTGACAATTTAACTGGTTGGCCGATTAACCCTTGGTAATCCCCATCATGCCTTCATCCATGTCATCACCCTAATTTAACCTACTGCCACATTACACCCCCGATTTGTCACACCCCAAAACCGGAACGACGGAAACGTTCTGGGGTGGATGACGTCATGTCAAGTATCACAACACATGCATTATAGTAATCAAAGTAAAACAACCATTGCATTAATAGTAATAGTTTTACATGGTTTACATATCAATACATCAAAGTAATACAAGTAATAATATAAGTACAGCTTGGTACTAAGCTATCTTCATCAACAGCTCCGGGAATGTACTTGTCTAAAGTTGACCTGAGAATACAAGTTATTTGAAAAGCGAGTATCAGCATTTTTACAAATGCTGGTGAGTTCATAAGCATTTAGTGTCATTTTATCCAAATAACTTTAATAAAAGTGGTAGTTTTAGAGTGTCCATTACATTAGTGTCTTTTCCAGAAAATCCTATATTTTCTTTAATAAAAGCAGTCTTCTACCAAGACTGGACGAAGTTATGTGGTAAAAAGTAGTTTTCCCTTAATTGCTATCATTATCAAAATACATAATTTGATTATTAAAGAAAGCAAGAGAAATCAGGGAAATAACATATGCCTCAGCAGTGAAGACTGCTGACTAAGGCAAATGAATCATAGACTCCAGGAGAGTATCGAACGAACAACACGCCTGGCTCAGTCTAACAAAAGAGACACAGACCCCAAACGGTACCAAATGAAAGGTACGACTAGCAATGTCTAAAACCAAGAATACATACCCCAAACAGTATCAAATGAAAGATATAGCTAGCAAGGTCTAAAACAAGGAATACAGACCCCAGACAGTATCAAATGAAAGATACAGCTAGCAAGGTCTAAAAACAGTGTGACTCTGAGAGTGGGTTTTCAGCATACAATGTAAAGTACAGTGTGAAATACCATTACCTTAAGGCCATGAATTATAAGGTAACCTGGGATACTCGTAACCATACTAACCGACACTAGAGTACCTGACACCCTGCAAGCGTCTATGAAATGTGACATTTGTCACCCCTTGGCTTGGTAGGTCATGGACTGTAGCTAGTAGTTAGGGTGCGGGGGTGTCAATCCCGTATAGATCTATACACACAATGTCCGTTCTCCCTACAGGAGACTCTGGTTACCAACTAGACGACGGAGAAGGCCGTGTCCTGAAGATGCATCCCAAATAGTGGGTAGTGGGTTTCCAATATAAGTGCTGAACTAGAGGTAGCGACTCATAACTAAACTGACTAGAGTAAACCTATATGTCTATGCTCGTATACATAATATATAACTAATGAATCAAACGACCTTCGAACGGACATCCGATCCCACCAGACCACATCTCAACGAAGAAAAGGAAATAGGGCGGGCAAGCCTTCCTAAGTCCTTCAATCATTGTTATACAAGCATAGACATACATCTAACTACGTCTGAGTGTGTAACAAGTGGAAACATATCGTGAAGTATAACCAAATCGTGATGTATAACCGAATCGTGTGGAATAACCGAATCGTGAAGTATAAGCGTACAGTGTGGAATAACCGAATCATGAAGTATAAGCGTACAGTGTGGAATAAACGAATCGTGAAGTATAAGCGTACATCGTGGAATAACCGAATCGTGAAGTATAAGCGTACCAAATATAAGTGTATTATGAAGTGGAAGTGACAACAAGTGAAGTAAGAGCGTCTAATAGGCATAAGCGACTACAAGTATAAGCGAAATAGAGGCAATAACAAGTATAAACGCATCACGAAGTGAAGGCGTTATCAAGTAGGAGTTTAAACTAAGAGGGAGTATCAAAACATGGAAGAAAACCTTTATACTTGAGAAAATCACAACTTGGTGTTCTTTGGTAAAATAAGTTTGAAAACCTTTAGAAATTCTTTGGAAACTTTTCATAAACCAGTTTAAAATGAACTTTGATAAAACAGTATAAGTAAGAGTTCTGAACAAGTGAAAACCTTTTGGAAAACCATTTATAGTATTCTACTTGGTAAAACAGTTTACAGTATGGTAAATCCTTGTATATGTGGGTTATCAATCACATGTGATTGATATGATAACTGGCATGTTTAACTTGTATTCCCCCCTATAAAACATTTAAAAGGTTCATTCAGGGGTATGAACTCACCTGATGTAAGTGGATCCGATGAAGGTGTCGGTTGGGTGCTCGGTGTCAAGTAAAGACTTGGACACACTTAATGACCTATTTAACATATGATAACATATGTTCACATACAATTAGTACATTTAATACTAATTTAACAAGTATACGCACTATATGGAGCGGAAAACACGTTGGTTAAGTGTTTGGGGTGTCCCGGGTAACATCTAAGGGTGTGAATGACTTAGGAATGGAGTTTACTATACACTTAGTTTACGGCCCTGGGACAACTCCCCATGAGTTTACGGCCGTAAACTCATGGTGAGGGTGTTGTAGGATGCTAGAGGGTCTCATATCAATTGTAGATTTATGCTAGGTCCAAAAATAAATTGTATGAATGGATTTAAGGCTTTACATGGACCATTTGAGGAGTTTACGGCCCTAAGCAAGGGAGCTTACAACCGTAAGCTCCTATACACTCATTCTTTTGGTGTTTTGAAGTCTTAAATGGTAGAGGCTAAAATCCTAAGCATGTTTCCAAGTCAAATGGGGAGTTTAGGGCACCATTTAACCCCTTTATAGGAGTTTACGGCCCAGGTACCCTTTCATGAGGGGTTTACGGCCGTGAACTCCTTATGGAGTTGTTTTAATTGAGTTTAAGGTCCCTAGCTTGTTTGTGGTTGATTCTAGAGTTTAATCCAAGGCCATTGGTGTGTTTAAGGGCATTTTTAACACACAAATATGAGTTTACTCCCCATGAAGAGGAGTTTACGTCCCAAGCATGTTCTTGGGCAGTAAACTCATGTTTACTCTTCAAAAACTCGTTTTCAAGGTGTTCTAAGTTTGAATATGTAAGCCTAAAAGTCATATCTAAGCCTTAGGGGCAATTTGGAGGGGTTTTGGGGCTTAAAAACCCCATTAAATGGTGTTCACGGTCCAAGAGTGTTCTTGGGCCGTAAACACATCATTTTGTCCCTATTTTATGATTTAAACACGAATTTTCATGCTAGATAGGCTATACAACGAGTTAGGATAGTTTACCTACTCGTTTGGGGCTCGAAACGGACGATTTTTGGCTCGGGAAAAAAAGTTGTAGAGAGAGAGTTTAGAGAGAGAGTAAAAAGGTTGAAATGGAGTTTACTCCCCCCTTATATAAGGGTTGGAGTTGAAGCTTAGTGGGAATCTACCCAATACTGCCGTTAAACGGGCCTTTTGGTCGCGCCCGATTTAGTGGTTGTAATAAAATTAACTTTTTCCAAATTAATATGGAAATGTAACTTAAGTGTTTTTGCTTTATTTTATTACGACAAATAATGACATAAAATATAAATAAATAAAACATTTATTTATTTGACGACCTCTTATTAACGGAACTTTTATACAGTGGAATATTCCGTTAACGGAAACGGGGTAATGTAACGGAATAAACTTTGGGTTGTCACATCATCCCCCTGTTAGAGGGAATTTCGTCCCGAAATTCAGGTCTAGGCAAGGGAGTAGGTATGAATGATAGAGGCAGGAGGGTACTTCCTATTCGGTTAGTCCTCGCATTCCCAAGTGAACTTTGGTCTGTGTTTGACATTCCAACAAACCTTCACCTACGGGATGCAGATTCCGTCTCGTGTAGTTAGTGGGTTCCGATTGGTGTATCTACGAGGTTAGGGTTCTCAATGGTTTCTATCAAGATGAGTGGGATACGCAGAGTGACGTCGGGTAAACACATATTAAGTCTAAGAAGTGGATCGATCGGGTGTGAAACTTGTGGAATATCCGGAAGTAGTAGTGGTCTGACGAGGGTTGGACCAAATCTCCGCGAGGATTCTCAGATGGTCCTAAGCTCTCGGAAGGGTAGAGCTTTTCAGTACTTAGAACATAGTATACTTCTATGGCAAGATCATCACTGGCGTGATCGCCATTCCGAAGTTCCTAACGTTCTCTTTCATACTGGTAGTGTAGTCCTTCAGGTTGGTTCTTAGGAAGCTCGGGTTGTCTTTAGTTTCGCGTTTCCTATCAATTGGCTTTTAGAGGCTTTCTAGATCATCGAATGGGTTGCGTGTCTACGGTTATCTGTTTGCTGTAAAGTGTCTATCTCAAGCTCATGCAAAATGAACCTGCACAATGAATCTTGAGATATTTCTAACAGAAACCCTCGGGGTCAGGGAGATAGGGTTTCACCAGAAGGGTGTTGGACTATCTCGGGAGATGGTTCTACTATCTCTACGTGAGATAGTATTCGTGGAACACCTAATAGTTGAATGAATCTCTAAGACTTTGGCTTATTCTAGTGCGGAAAGCGCATGCTCCTACATAACCCCTCGACTAACACCAAGGCTGGTGTCAAGTCTAAAATCTCTTCGGGATCTGGGTCATGAGGCTTAACGCAACTACTTTCGCACTTTGATCAAGTATTCTTGGCTGCGGAGGTTATCCTGTGGTTCTCGGTATTCTAGTGTTTACTTCGGAGAATGAAGTCTATCATCTACAGGGCGACGACGATTTCCTCCATGCGAGAGGGTGGAGGGTTATAGTGTAACAACTCGATATTTCACCTCTTTGTAATGACCTAAAAAGTCAAGTATTGTAACCACTTTTGAGTTAATAAAATTAACTTTGATAATAAAATGTCCAAAAAGTTCTATTTAAATTCCCTCTATGTTTAAATGTCATTAAACCATGATCGTACGTAAAAAGAGAGCCCAAATCCGGCTTCGTATATTGAAGTTAAGATTTTTCCAAGTTCAGCTTAGCAGCAGACAGCTAAAAACTCGAATCGGAGATCGAGCGACTTTTGGCCGGAATGACCTAAACGAGAATCGAAGGTCTCGACAATGGTGTCTCAGCGGTGAAAAGTCTGGCAAAAACCGACGTCAGATAAAGAAGTTATGAATTTTTAAAGAAATTCCTTAATCACATCATTTTATAAATAAATAATAAAAATAATTTCGGAATTTGCCAACGGAGTCTAAATGAAAGTTGTAGAGCGTAGTCTCACCTACGCGTGGATATAAAGACCATCGAAAACGGAGTTCGTATGAAGAAGATATGGTTTTTTGAAGTTTATTAAATAAATTATATATAAATTTATATCAAAAATCCGGTAATATCCGAAGGAGGAGTCAGCATCCTCATCTGGGTTACGCGCTGCGTACCCTCGTACGCCCCGCGTACCCGAAGGCCTTGGTCTCGGTCTGTCCACGTCGCCCCTATGCAAAGCTACCGACCCGTCCCATCCGATCCGTCCCATCCGAAGCCGAGGCAGTCGAGGACTCGCTCATGCATGACGTACGCGTACGCGCTGCGTATGAGCGTACGCCCCGCGTACCGAGGCTTCTCAGGCCCCCTATAAATAGAAGTGCGAGGGTTTCCGAAAAACTTGCTCATTTCTTCTCATTTCCCTTGCGTTTTGCCTCGTTTTCCGTGCCCGTTCAAACCCGAAGCCCTGGTCATTTTTACTCAAGTCCCGAGAGTCGATTTTACTCCCGAGATTCCCGAGAAAGATCCGCTTCCCGAGACGAAACTCTGCCCGGTTTTCCATCTCGCTATCTTCAAACTTCCAGGTGAGTTCATACCCCTACAAACACTTTTTAAATACATTTTTAAATGCTTTTATACACTTTTAAGGGGGGGAATACAAGTAAACACATGACTAAAATCGTGTGAAACATCGATCTTTTGCTATACTTTTCATACTGTTGTTTAAACTATCTTCTGAAGTTATTATCATGCAAAACACCTCACAACACAACTCTAGCCTCTTGGGGTACAATATGTTTTATAAATAGAAATATGTTTTATTTATACGTTTACATACAAATACATCATATCAAGGGTAACCATCTTTGCTAAACCATTTTATACTTTCAAAGAACTTATGAATTATGCTTTGTCAAACATTGGGAAAAAGAATAAACTTTGCATACAAAACTATCACTTTAATACAGACTTAGTTGAGAATCCGTGAGACGTGTACATCTTCAAATACTACCTTTTGCTAAAAGGTATCGCTACAAGTCCTGTCTATAACCAGAGTCTCCCGTTCGGAGCACGTGTCAAATGTGTATAGATCTATACGGGAAGTCATGATCCCGCGCCTTGACTGTTAGCTACAGTCCGTCTTTTGGGGTGACAGTTGTCATAACGCTACGACGCCTGAAGAACGTCGCTACAGGCATATTATGTTTAGTATGGTTATAAAACTCACCGGATATACAATTATTATGGTATTATGCTTTTATGAATGAGTAGCTATTAAAACTATTCTTCATCTAACAAGTGCGATCTTCGTATATCTTTATTATATAAAACTATGCCACAACTTTTAAGCACGTCGGTTGCTTGCGATTTTCGGTCTTAGAGGCTGCCAGTTCTGTTAGGAAAATAAGGGTTTTTCCTGATTACAAACCAAACAACTATTAGGAAAATGAGGGATTTTCTTGGTTCAACTAGCGACATTTTTCAACACAAATACTCTCATGCATTTCATACTTTTATAAGAAAATAAGGGATTTTCTTGGAAAATATACACTCATTTTGGAATGGCATTCAATGTTTCTAAATCACTTATGAACTCACAAACTTAATTGTTGACACTTTTTCTTTGAAATAACTTGTATTCTCAGGGAACCGTTAAGCAGGTTTGGGAATCAACTTTTGGGGATTAACGTGCTGGCGTTAATTATTTCTTTTGAAAGATGTTTATGCATTTATATTTTGAGCATGTAATGAATACAATGATGTGAATATTTTTGAAACCTTTATATATGTATGGTGGTGTGTACTTTCCTTTCTATGAACTGTTATGATACTGAATATGACGTCCTCCGCCCCCGAACGTTTCCGCCATTCTGGTTTGGGGGTGTGACATATAGGCACTACTTGTCTGTAACAGGGTGGACGAAGTGCCTGAGTAGTGCGAACATCTTCTGCAACTACTTTTCCGAAGTTGCTGAGTGTTTCCCGCTCTAGGTCAAATCTAGTGAGTATAGGGTTCCATTACTCGGAATTTTAATCCCTTTACTAACTGAGGGTATTAGCTACTATGTGGGCTTAACTGGCATGGCAACAAACTTCAGATTTGTGGTCATTATAGTGGCTCAACCCGTAGTGGTTCTCTTGACTCCATCTCCTATTTTATGGAATATGATAAAGGGCTTTACTATGAGGTTCGTGGTAGAGCTCATATTCGGCTTAACCACTAATACTTGGTGTATGCAAGCCGTATATAATTGAGGTCGGCAGGATGTTCAGTTGTGCGACTCCACCCCAGACCCACAACCCAACGAGGAACAAGGAGTAGGGAGGAAGCACACATCTTAAATCTTTTTGATCTCAAATATATACCACCTTTATGCATATACCTGGTTATAGTGGTCAGTCTCATGAGTTCTCTCCTCTAGGTTCACGAACCTGATGTGCGAGGTGCGAAGGGTCTTTCTGGGGAATCTACGAAGTATGCTTCGGATGGTTATCGTCTTCTGGAATGCTTGCAGTGTCTTTCGCTTCAATTTTCATATGACTAAGAGGGGTCGGTCAACAGCGCGCGGTACCCTTCTCTTGGGTACTTCGGAAGGTTTGAGATAAGAGGGACGACTGACGGATCGCATTAGGTTTGATTATTTGTATTATGTTTAGGTTCAGGAGAACCTTTATTTGCTGACATGGCTACGGAGAAAGTTCTTTTTACACAGCACTAGGGATGTACACATGGTCACACTACGTCAAACCATGATCGATAGAGTCGTCAAAATTGGCATACCTCGACATGATATAAAATGAGGATCGATAGAGTCATGTGCCGAACAGGAACACAAGTTCTAGGCGTCTCGGGTTTCGTCCTATGTATCACTGCCGCAGATACTTGGACCGATAGAGTCGACATGGAACTATAGAGAGTCCTAAGTGTTTCTAAGTGGAGTACCTTCTCATGAATGGATTCTCACGAGGCATTTCTATAATCGCCTAACATATACTAGTCATGTATAATTAAGGTGGGGAGGACTGTTGACTGAGCGACTCCGCCCTAAATCCACAACCAAACGAGGAACAGGAAATGAGGCGGCATTCACTCACTCTAGGTCTATCCATCTTAACTATACATGGTCGTAACGTATATGTTTAGCCATTATAGTTTTACCTGATGAATTTTAAATTTTATAACGGTGCTGCGACTTTCGCCTTAATGGGGAAGTATTTACATTTGAATTAGCCTTTTAATGTTTTCAGTTTAGTTATCTGAGATCGAGAGACGTACCAAAATCTTCCGGGTTCCTTGATGCTTCTCCCTAAGCAGTAGAGTTAGGCTCCTCCTGTGTCCTTGTCTTTTCCTTCGGTTGGGCAGTCCCTTTTGAAGTGTCCAATCTCACCACATAGCCGGCAAACTGGATTGGTCGTCACGTTGGTGATTGATGCAATACGCTCCACCAGAGTTCTGCATACACGAGCAGTATGCCCCTTCATGTTGCACCTAGCACATATGAGTTCCCGGCAGACACCATGATGATGGTAGCTGCACTTGCTGCAGTGGGGAAGGTTTCCTAGGTATTGCCTTCTTGGAGTCAGGAGGGAAGGATTGACAGGGGTATAGACTGCCTCAGCTCGTTGCCCTTCGGAAGGTCCTTGAGCCGAGGTACTTCCCTCCTCGATCTTGAGTTTTCTCTTTAGTGGATTCGATTGAGGTTCTTGGGTGGCTGGGTATGTAGGGGTTGGTTGCTGCTGTCCATTGCTAGGATCGGAATTCCCGATAGGGCCCTTGCTAACATTGGCGTTGTTAGCATTCAGGTGAGCCATGACAGCTGCTATGGCTGCCGAGACTGCAGCTTGGAACGTAGCTTCATTGACGAAGAGAGTAGGTTTCTTGCTTGTGGACTGGTTGCGCTTCTTTCGTGGCATGGTTTTTCCTACACGGAAAGGAACACAAGATAATGAGAGGCGATAGTTAACCCTGGACCTATCAGTCCTGTCTTTATTAGGCGTAAATTTTTCCCGTGCCTCGGGTACTAGTTGTCTGAGTGTCGACCTACATCCCTATGATGTAGTCCTAGTAATCAAGGTAGGAGTGTGAGTATTGGAGAAAGGCCATAAGATGCGAGTCGTTCCTACTACGTTACCTTTATACTGGGAAAGGTTTCACTCTCCGGCCTGGAAAGATTTGAGAACAGTTCGGAACGAACACCGCGGAAAGAGAGGCTCATGAAGACTTATGGCTAAATGCTCTCAATAGAGGTGCGGGGGATCCACTCTAATCGTGTTATTGGCAACGGGAAACAACGATTTACCTAACAGATGGCGTGAGTAGTGTAACCACTAACTCACTAAATTGTATTATTTTATGGGTGTATTAGCGTGACGAACATGAGGAAAAGACACTTCTCGGGTTCCATGTACTGGCTCCCTCTGTCTACCTCGTAGATTTGACTAAAATCGACGTTGGTTTCCTTCGGGTAGTTACCTAGGGTTCTTCTCTTGTGAAGACATATTGAATTTCTACTTCGCCTCACTTCCGAATCCGACTCCGGGTGTCATCACTTCATGATGGATGACTGGAAATTTCGGAAGTTTAGGCGAATTTCTCACCGATGTCCCTAAAAAGATATAGGCACTTGGTGAATTCAATAGTATCGACCCAGTTCATTTATTTCCGAACAGGAAATCTCCTCAATGAACCTCCTCTGGGTCTGAATCAACTCTTCTGCCGAATACTGAAGTGGATAGGGTTTTCTACAGGGTTCGTGCGAGAATAGAAATGTCTAAAGAATCCTAAAAGATTATTAACATTTCACTGAATGATCCATATCGAGTCCTTCTACGACTACACAGGGTATACGAATCATATATAGCTTAGATCCGATAGGCCTTCGAATATGTGATACTACTCTATATCCACATCCCAACGAGGAAAAGGAAGTAGAGCGAAACCACACATTCTTAGCCTATGGGATCTTTATTATATATAACCTTGGGAGTACACTCTCTGTAATTGTAGGTATATCAATAAGGATCTTTTTAGTTCTTCACACAAGGTTAGTTATGGATCCTAAAACACCCCTATGGTATTTTAATTTCTTGTTTGGTTCTTATCTTCTGAATATGGTTCTAGGATTAGTGTGAATCTTTTAGCGTTCCAAAATACTCCTATAGTATTTTAACTTTGTATTTGGCTCTAGCATTCCTAGTTGGTAAGTTTCAGACCTGTTGCAACACCACTATCACTCCCAAGCACATGTTCATCGCATCTCGAATAAATGTAGTTGATCAGGTTACATTTATTCCAGCTTACGATTACATAACTGCCCATGTTTGATGGTAATGCTCATCATCCGACGACTTTTATTCTTGTTGTTCTTGTGATACTTGTGTTCGGGTGTTTAGATTCTGGATGTTCTTATACTTTGGTAAAATATGGTTATATTTTAAAGTATAATTCTTGGTCAGAGTGTTTTATCCCTTTGTATTTATAGGCTGTATATCTTTTATGAATTGATATACTTAGCTCACTATAAACAATGCTATGATACCAATCTGTCACACCCCAAAACCGGAATGGCGGAAACGTTCTGGGGTGGATGACGTCATGTCAAGTATCATAACACATGCATTATAGTAATCAAAGTACAACAACCATTGCATTAATAGTAATAGTTTTACATGGTTTACATATCAATACATCAAAGTAATACAAGTAATAATATAAGTATAACTTGGTACTAAGCTATCTTCATCAACAGCTCCGGGAATGTACCTGTCTAAAGCTGACTTGAGAATACAAGTTATTTGAAAAGTGAGTATCAACATTTTTACAAATGCTGGTGAGTTCATAAGCATTTAGTGTCATTTTATCCAAATAACTTTAATAAAAGTGGTAGTTTTAGAGTGTCCATTACATTAGTGTCTTTTCCAGAAAATCCTATATTTTCTTTAATAAAAGCAGTCTTCTACCAAGACTGGACGAAGTTATGTGGTAAAAAGTAGTTTTCCCTTAATTGCTATCATTATCAAAATACAAAATTTGATTATTAAAGAAAGCAAGAGAAATCAGGGAAATAACATATGCCTCAGCAGTGAAGACTGCTGACTAAGGCAAAGGAATCATAGACTCCAGGAGAGTATCGAACGAACGACACGCCTAGCTCAGTCTAACAAAAGAGACACAGACCCCAGATGGTACCAAATGAAAGGTACGACTAGCAAGGTCTAAAACCAAGAATACAGACCCCAGACAGTATCAAATGAAAGATACAGCTAGCAAGGTCTAAAACAAGGAATACAGACCCCAGACAGTATCAAATGAAAGATACAACTAGCAAGGTCTAAAAACAGTGTGACTTTGAGAGTGGGTTTTCAGCATACAGTGTAAAGTACAGTGTAAAATACAGTGTGAAATACCATTACCTTAAGGCCATGAATTATAAGGTAACCTGGGATACTCGTAACCATACTAACCGACACTAGAGTACCTGACGCCCTGCAAGCGTCTATAAAATGTGACATTTTTCACCCCTTGGCTTGGTAGGCCGTGGACTGTAGCTAGCAGTTAGGGTGCGGGGGTGTCAATCCCGTATAGATTTATACACACAATGTCCGCTCTCCCCCGCACCCTAACTGCTAGCTACAATCCACGCAATACAGTCATCCCGAGCTCTTCCCCTTGGAACCAGAAGTACATGAAACATAAACTAAAATCCATAAGCACAAATCTTAGTGAGATCACCCAAAGTACTACATACCAAACATACAATAAACATATAGTGGGCCCCGCCCGGCTTTGGACCCCGCCTTGCATTGAGCTGAGCTCGGTAAACGGCCCCCGCCCAACATACAATGACATATATCAAAATAAACACATACGCATGCAATAATCACAGAGATACATAGCATACAGATATCCATCAGACCCCACCCGACATCGGGTCTTAGCCCAGAAGACATATAAACATAGGCACATGCAAGAGTCACAAAGACAACTAGCATACTAACAACATAATATAAACATGGGCTGGCCTTGGTGCCTTCAAGCCGCTAAATCCGGTAAGGAAACTCACCTCGAATACAGAGAAAGATAGCTGGACGGATCTCGACTCCGAGTATCAACTCTACTCAACCCATAAACATAAAAGACTTCCTTAAGTTCAGCAAAAAATATCCAGAAACCCCTTAAAGGTCAAACTTGGTCAAAGTAGAAGTCAAATTCAACGTTCCGAGTTGACTCAACTTGCCGAGTTGTCCTTCAACTCGCCGAGTTTCCCATTAATCAACATAATCGCGAAGTTTCGATCCAACTCGCCGAGTTCACCCATGAACTCGCTGAGTTTCCCCTATAGTCAGCAGAATCGGGAAAAATCGATCCAACTTGCCGAGTTCAACCATAAACTTGCTGAGTTCTTCATGAAACACACCTCTTAATCTATTAAGTCACCATTCTCGAAACTAAAGGTCCACAACTCAGATCTTAATTAAAATATCATCTAGAAGGGTAAAGTTTCCAACTTTACCCTTAAGAACCATCCTAATGGGTTTAGAGCACAAACCCTAAGCCAAAAAGGTTAAGGCCTAAACAATGAACACTTATTCATCAAGACAAGCCCCAAAAGTACACATTTGGACCTTAGAGGCTGCAAAGACACGTAAATTTTCCAACTTTACTCTCATGCATGACTAGGAGAGCCCAAATGCTCTAAAGAATCCGTAACAAGTACTTAATGGATGCATGGAGCTCTTAAGACCACAAAGTTGGCACCTTTATGCCAATAGAGCTCATAAAGATTATGGATCTAAAAGAATAACCTCTTTGGGGCGACCTACACTCCATTACTCACTCAAACTAGGCTAAATCATGCAAACTAACCCCAAAAAGTGATCTAAAGGAATATTAAGCAATGATAGAACTTTATACCCGTAATATGCTGGAAATGGTGCAAAGAATCAATATCTTCAAGGCTCCTACTTGTATCATCACCTTGCACCAAGCTTCTCTTTCTTCCAAGGGCTTCAAACACACCAAAACACACTCACAAAAAGCTCATTATACTAAAAAAGGCTTTAGGGTTACAAACAAAATAGGCTGGAAATTAGGCCAACATCTGGGACTTAAGGTGTTTAAATAGGGTGCAAAACAATAAAATTAGGGTTTCTTCCTGAGCGGTCAACTCGCCGAGTTGAGACTCCTCAAATCGTCAAGTTGCCTCATGAAACTCCACTGCCAAAACAACTTCAACATGTCTAGTTGGGGCTTCTAACTCGACAAGTTCTTCAGGAAAAATGCAATACTTGAATTCAAATCATACCAGAAAATAAGGCATTACAATTCTCCCCCACTTGAATCAGACTTCGTCCTTGAAGTCCGCTGCCTCCAAAAATCCCGGATAACACTCCCTCATCTCCTCTTCGGGCTCCAAAGTCCATTCCGATCCCTTGCGGTGCAACCACTGCACCTTCACAAGCTCCACGACCTTGTTCCTCAAGGTTTTTGTCTTTCGATCTAATATTGCCACTGGTTTCTCAACATAATTCAGGCGGTCATCCACCCAAATATCCTCCAAGGGTACAACTGCGAAATCATCCACCAAACACTTCCGTAGCTGAGAGACATGGAATATGCGATGAATCTAGCTAAGCTCGGCTGAAAGATCTAAACGATATACAACTTGGCCCACCCGAGCCGCAAACCTGAAGGGACCGATATATCTGGGTCCTAACTTGCCCCGCTTCTTGAACCGGATGACACCTTTCCAAGGTAACACCTTCAAGAGAACCATATCTCCCACTTGGAATTCCAAATCTGACCGATGCTTGTCGGCATAGCTTTTCTACCGACTCTGAGCTGTCTGGAGCCTGCTCCGAACCTGTTGAATCATCTCGGTAGTCTTGAGTAACACCTCGATACTCCCCATGACTTGCTGAGCGACCTCGCCCCAACAAATCGGGGTCCTGTACTTCCTCCCGTAGAGCATCTCAAAGGGAGGTCGATTAATGCTAGCGTGATAGTTGTTGTTATACGAAAATTCTTCTAACGGAAGATACGTATCCCAAATCCCACCAAAATCTAGTACGCACGTACCCAACATATCCTCAAGAGCCTGAATCGTCCGCTCACTCTGCCCATTGGTATGCGGATGAAAAGCTATACTAAAATGGAGACGAGTGCCCGTCTCGTCATGAAACCACTTCCAGAATCTGGAAGTAAAGTGAACATCCCGTCAGAGACCACAGAAACCGACACCCCATGACGTGCCACCACCTCACGAACATAAATCTTGGCTAGCTTCTCAGCATAAATACTCTCTTGGATCGGAATAAAGTGCGCGCTCTTGGTAAATCGATCCACGATGACCCAAATAGAATCCACTCCGCGCGCTGTCCTGGGAAGCATCGTGATTAAATCCATCATGATGTCTTCCCATTTCCATACGGGAATCTCCAACGGCTGCATATTGTCGTGAGGTCGCTGATGTTCCGCCTTAACTTTCCTGTAAGTCAAGCACTGCTCCACAAACCATGTTATATCCCGCTTCATGTAGGGCCACCACTAATCAGGGCGAAGATCCCTATACATCTTCATCACCCCGGGATGGATAGAGAACCTCGACTTGTGATGCACACGTGGTTCATGAGGTCCATGAATGCGGTAGGAGCATTGGTGAGCCCAAATGGCATCACCACAAAGTCATAATGACCATATCGAGTCCAGAAAGCTATCTTCTGCACATCCTCGCTCGTGACTCACATATGATGATAACCCGATCACAGATAAATATGGGAAAACCAAGATGCACCCTAAAGCTGGTCGAAAAGATCATCAATCCTTGGGAGTAGATAATGTTCTTCACCATTACCTTATTCAACCCGCGTTAGTCGATACACATGCGATGAGACCCGTCTTTCTTCTTCACGAACATAATCGGTGCTCCCCAAGGTGAACTGCTCGGCCTAATAAATCCCTTGTCTAACAGCTCCTACAGCTGTGTAGACAACTCCTACATCTCGGGAGGAGCCAACCGATACAAGGCTTTGGCTATCGGAGTCGCCCCTAGAACCTAATCAATCATGAACTCCACCTGCCTTTCCAGAGGTACCCCAGGCAAATCCTCTAGTAACACATCTGGATACTCCCACATAATTGGCACATCGTCCACGGTCGCCTTACTCTTATCCTAGGTATCCATGACATAGGAGACGAAACCTGCACAACCCTGATGAAGGTAACATCTGGTCCTCGCTGCAGAACACATAACTGGCCCATGCTGTGATCTCTCACCCTGAATCACCAAATCTCCCCCACTTGAGGTTCGAACTCGAACCAACTGCTTCTTACAATTGATCACTGCCCCAGTAGGGCTCACCCAATCCATGCCCACGATAACCTTGTTCCCACGCAAAGGAATAGGAACCAAATCCACTGGGTACTGCTCGCTGAACAACTGAAGAGTACACCCGAGATGAACCCTTGCAACCCGAATAGACCTATCATCAACAATCTCCACATCAAGAGGACGATTTAGTTCCCCTGGAGCTCCAACTAATCTCTTGCTAAGCGCAAGAGATATAAAAGATCGGGTAGCCCTCGAATCAAATAACACCAAGGTAGGGATACCGTTCACGAGGATTGATCCTAAAATAAAACACATAAACAGAAGCAACAATTCAATATAAATAAAGGGATAAGGAGAAGATACATACCCGTCACAACGTCAGGTGCTGTTCGCACCTCCTCTTCCGTTAACTGGAATGCCCTACTCTTCGCTGCTAGCACATCTGCCCCGCCCTGACGGCCATCAGTGCTAACAACGGTCCTGCTATAGCTAAACTTAGACAATAAGCCTTCTTGTGGCCCCTCTGATTACACTGAAAGCAAATCAGATCAGATACCGGAGTGATGGGGGTGGTAGCAGTATAATCTCTACTGATGTGACTAGTTCGACCGCACTTGAAGCAGCCAAAACCCACCCCTCTGCACGTCCTCTCGTGTGACTTGTTGCATTTTCCAAAGGTGCTACGGCCATGCTAGCCTCTCGATCTAGAATCAAAGACCTTGGGCCTCTTACCCGACCCCTCAGCACTCCCTCTTTCTCTCCATATCCAAGTCAATCTCCCTCTCCCTATCCCTCTCTATCATGTCCTCCAGTATCTTGCAACTGGATCCGCTCACAAACTGTCAGATATCTCTCCTTAACATCTCGTAGTACCGGGACTTCTTCATCTCCTCGTCTGCCACATACCGCAGAACCGGGAGGGCCCTCTCCCTGGACATAGCGATGATCTCAGTCATGGTCTCAGTAGTCTGATGGAGATCCTAAAACTCTCGCGACAACTGCTGCACCACGATCACCGGTGTAAACTTGGCTAGGAACCTGGTCGAGAAATCACTCCACGTCATCGAATCGATAGCATCACCTCCTACAACATGCTCTACCTCCTCCCACCAATCACAAACCCTGTCGTTCAGGAGGCAGGAAGCTAGTCTGACCTTGTCCCCCTCGGGACAACAGATGGTATTGAAGGTGTTGGCGACATCTGTCAACCACCTGCTGCTCGCAATGGGGTCCCTAGCCCCATGATAATTTGGCACTCCACAAGCCCGAAACTCCCTAAAAGTCAAAAAAGCACGTCCTGATTAAAGCCACAATCTTAGCGCGAAAAGCGCTCAATCTCTCATCAAGAATCTCCATAATACCCTCCTTGACCATGCTAAAGATCACATGAGTCTGATCAAGGATGTTGTGTGTAATCTCAGAAGGGATGAACTCTCTCGTCTGGTCATCAAGCTGCCCAACTCCAGAACCCAAGCCTGAACCCTCCCCGACACCAGAACTGCCCAATGACCTGCCTCGTAATACCACCATACTGAAAATAGACCATAAAACTATCAGAATAAACATCAATGCACATATTGGGGAAATCATAACTTCATTACAACCCTCCTTGAATCGAGTATGGATTCCCTGTTTCCAGTAGTATGGGCCATACTACCTTCCACATCAATTTGTACTTTCCTCAAGAAGTGCCTTCACTCAGCAAGTTACTCTATAACCATCAGATCACTCGTAGCTAAGCTCCCAACACTAAATCTCATCCTAGGTTTTCCTAGGGCAGACTCCATACCACTATCTACCATCAGCTGCAGAAGGAACTTATGCTAATCTTCTCTAACTAGCTCATGAATACAATTACATATTACAAAGACCAGATAATTCTTCGAATGCGAGGTCTCTCCTTACAACGGTTGGACTCAAACAAGAGTTGTGCAATAGGACTAAACCTAACCTTCTGAAATTACTTAGGTTTCATAATATATAACTTATCATATTCGCTTACTTACTATCTAAGATTAGCAAGAATTCCTAAAAGCACAAAGCAACCAGCATTCGAGCATCAAGTAAACAAAACTGAGCATAACCTAATCAAGCCATCATATCACTGACTAATCAGTACTAGCGTGCAAATCTATAAGTTCATACAATAGACATACAATGGAATATCTCCTAGATCCTTAGCCCTAATCTAGCATGCGATTCACAATTCATATATAAACATTGTTGTACCCCCGAACCAGCGACGGAAACATCCGGGGGTTTGTGCGTGACTTCATCTTGAAATATCATTACAGTGAATATAATTGAAACATAATGTAACAGCCCGAAATCTCAAGTATTGTTAAAGTCACAATTTGGGGTGTTTTAAAGGGGGGACTCGGCGAGTTGGAGCCAGACTCGCCGAGTAGGATCGCAGATCGGGTCGCGGGTTCGCGACTGGACTCGACGAGTCCAGATAGGGACTCAGCGAGTCTGCGCTGTTTAGCGAAAACCCTAACCGTTCAGGTTTGGGACGTATAAAGGGAATCATTGGCCGTCATTGTTTCCTTTTAGCCGTCTGAGAGGAGCCCTAAACCGATTGTGTGCATCTGGAGCAAGGTTAGAGGCCATGAATGATTTTGAAGAGCTTGTTAGGCAAGAAGAGGAAAGGTTTTGGCCAAAGGAAGATCAAGGGGATTGAGTTCTGAAGTTTGGGGACACAGAGAATACGTTTTTCAGGTAATACTTCGGATCATTCCTGTTATTTTGTTGTGTACTCGGATTTAGGGTTTATGAAACCCATTTGGTGATTAGATAGAGTATTATGTTGTTACCCAAACGTTTATACCCCAGTAATAGGATGGTTAGAGGTCCAGAAAGTCCCATGATTGCGTATTTCGGGACCATGCGTATTTCAGGAAGCAGTTGATCGACTGCATGGCATGGACTCGCCGAGTCCAATGATCAGACTCGACGAGTAGTTTGAAGATTCACTAGGACTCGCCGAGTTGTTCTTCAGACTCGGCGAGCAGCTTGAAGATTTACTGGGACTCGCCGAGTTGTTCTTCAGACTCGGCGAGTGAGTCGGGGTGGCCCCGCGATTCTTCCACGTGGACCTCGTGGAGTCAATGGGGGATACTCGACGAGTAGAAAGGGAACATCAGGGAAGTTGGAGAGGACGTCTCGACTCGTCGAGTCACCTTTGCACTCGACGAGTCCGGTCCAGTTGACCGTTGACCAGAGTTGACCTATGTGTGATTTCTTAGGGTCAGTTGTCTTGAAAGATAAAAGTGTTAATAAAGGACGTACGATATTACAGGGAGTCTATAGCTCGGCGGATCGAGTACGAGGGATTTCAGAAGTTGCTAGCTTTCAGTATCCACGAGGTGAGTCTTCTCACTATACTGTACCCGGAAGGGTTTGACTGTGTGACCGGAAGGTCGGACGTGATATGTGTTATACGTGCCATAAATGGTAAAGTAGTTGCTATGCGTGTTATGTATGTTATATGGGCCGGAAGGCAACATGCTATGTGATTGGCAGGTCGGAAATGGAATATGATATATGTGCTATATGTAGTAAGTTAGCGGTATCATGTACTGTGTGTGTTTAGGGGCCAGAAGGCAATGTGTTATGTGACCGAAGGGTTGGATATGTTATGTGTTATATGTGTAAGGTTAATTGTTATGCGTGCTGTGTATGTTTATATGTATGGGCCGGAAGGCAATATGTTATGGGCCGGAAGGCAATATGTTATGGGCCGGAAGGCAATGTATTACGGGCCGGAAGGCGATTATCTCATTGGCCGGAAGGCATTGTGCAGTGGACCGGAAGGTCAGGGCCTGGAAAGCCGTATGTGCGTAAGGTGTATTTTGGGGAACTCACTAAGCTTCGTGCTTATAGTGTCTTATGTTATGTTGTTTCAGGTTCTTTCAGTAACACGGGATGGCATCGGCTCGATTGTACACACCAAAGATAGAGTTGTATCTGGAGGATCCTGGTTTTCTATTCAATTGAAAATGGAACTATGTTTTGTAATTTAATTATGAATGAGATTTTAAACAAGTGTTTTAATATCAAATTGATTAAATAAATGAAAATTTTGCCTTGAAATTCACGGTGTTACACATAACATCATCATCATCATCAGACATGTATTATAACAACATTCATTGTTTACATTGAGTATTGTATTTGAATATTACATGCCAAAATAGTAAGAGTATGATGAAACAAAATATAACACAATATCCATTAGTTTGTTTCATTCATCCTGCTTCAACGATTTCATGAGAATACAAGTTATTTTGAAAACCGTCAACATATATAATGTTGGTGAGTTCATAAGCATGTTTGTGAAAATGATTTGTATAACTTTGAAATCACCAGAAAATCTGATATTTTCTGCAAACTGTTTAGTATGTTCGTGTCAGATCTTGTATTAATGCATGTATGTTTTTGTTTATTTGAATAAAACGGGTAAAAAGAATGTATAGGGAATGTAATGAGCATGTAAAGAGAATGTTACCAGACAACCCGATGTTGCCTGTAAAAGAGAAAGCTGCCATACCAACCCCCGAGGTTGAGTACCAATACATGTGTGTTCCTGAGTAATCCAAAGAGAAAAGAGAGTGGTCTTCCGTAAACTTCATAACGTTAATTCCTCTAAGTGAGTCGTCATAACCATACTAAATAATGACAATTTCGTCTGTCTTGGCGTTGTTGGACGCCTGTTTTGATTTTTGATTATAAGGTTTTTGTCACCCTAGACTGAGTTAGTCTAACTGTAGCGAACAACTTAGGTGTGGGGTGTCATCCCCGTATAGATCTATATACAAATCCCCGCTCTCCCTCCAAGAGACTCTGGTCATAACTACAGGCTACGATCGTACACTTAATAGGTGTCAACCGATAAAACTCATTAGATCCTTAATTGAATTTACGCGAAGAAAGGTATAATCTCATTCCAGGCCCAATGAACCATGTAAGTGAACCACTAAGGCATCGTTAAAGATGTAAATCATTTAAAGGCCCAAATTGGAATGAAATTATATAACATGGGTCCGAAATATATATATGAAAGGACAACTAAGGCCTATTTCACATGTAAGGTATTTACAGACCCAAATAGCACACAAATAGTATCCAAGGTCCGTCGCACATGTTAATGGGTCAATGAGGCCCAATAAACATAGAAATAGTATACAGGACCTATCACACATAAAAATGGGCCAATAAGGCCCAATAACGTAGAAAATGATCAAATTAGTCCATTTGTTAGTTATCGTTGATTTTGGTTCAAGTATTCACTAAAATAGCATGAAAGCCCACTTTTTGTAAAAATGGCGTTCTTGGCCCAATAAGCCAAAAATTTACAATTAAGGCCCAATTCTTATAAGAATAACACTTTTGTCTCCATTTTGTTCAAAACTTGTGTTGATGACTAGTGTGTGGTAAAAATAACATTTTAAACCCATTTTTCTCAAAAATGTCATTTTTGGCTTGATTTTTGTGAAAATACACATTTTTCTGGTTTTTGACTTTTCTGAACCGGTTACTGGAAAATTTGTAGAAAATTCATCCTAAGTCGAAAATAGGATTCGTAAACTCTGGAAGTTTGTAAATTTTGTCTATTTTGTTCACAATTTTTCTCATAATTTTTGATGGTCCGAAATTGCTCACCTTCACAGGCTGGTCCGAAATTATTTAAAATCTGATAGGCAGTTTTGTAAAATTCACCAAAAATTGTAGAAAAATCGTATGAAAATGAGAGTAGTCATTTTAAAGGTATAAATCTGAACTTTATCCATGTAAAATAGTTTTGAAAAATATTTCCATTAGGAGGGTCAAAACAGTTCGAGATTGGACTAAAACTTTCCTGTTAAAAGCTGATTTTTTAGTATAAGTTATAGATCTTTGGGCACAACACTCATTTTTGCTATTTTAAGTTTATAATTCCTAGATCTACAAGTTTATATGTAATATATGTGGTAAAACACACTTTTCTCAAGGTTCTTATGAAGATCCTAGTGATAAACTTCAAGTTTCTTAACATATTTTTAGATTAATGAAGTAATTAACACATAATCACCAGATGATTTAAGCAAACATACATAATGATGCATATATACATAGATCTACACATAAGACTTGTATTCTCCCCCCAAAGCAAGTAAAAACCGAAAACAAGGGGGTATGAACTCACCTTGGGGTTGATGGTTCGGTTTTTGGATGAAGAAAGAGAGAGATTACGGCCTAGCTTGCTTCTTGAGAGGATCCTCAAAAATATGATGTTTCTAGTAGTATAAACAAGAGATTTGTGATGTTTTTAGGAGGATCCAATCATAGATGAATTTATCCAACTTGAGAGTGAAGTAGCTTACCTAGTATGTGAGTTTGATGAACTTTCTTGTGCATACAAACCCACTTACGGGTTTATGAAGAAAATGGAAGAGTTCTTGAGGTTTTTGGAAGTGAAAGGAAACTTGAATGATTTTGGTGAGGGAGAATGGCCTTAGGCTGAGATTAAGAAGAGATAAGGAGGGAAGAGAGAGTAGTGTGATGGAATGGTTGTATGGATGTTTGTGATGGCATGGGTATTTGTGGGATAATTTGCATGGATATCCCCCATGCAAAGATGAGTTGTCATGCTTAGAATATTCAACATTTCCCTTTTTTTTGTCAAATTTATGGGACAAACATGTGGGCTAAAGAAAATGAAGATGGAGGGATGTTTGGGCCTATCCTTGGCCTTGTTCGAATTCATGAAGTTTAAGAATATTTTTCGGCCCATTGGGCCCCTTGTTAAGGTTGTTGGCCCAATGAAGCCTCATTAAAGAGTTTACGGCCCATTAGGGCAAATGAAATCCTTTTATGGCCCAACAAGGCTCATTAGAGATAAGATGGATTATTTTAGGCCCACATGGCCCAAAATGCTAAAGTTTTATGAATGTGGTCTATTTAGAGCCCAATTAGGGTTCCTAGGCCCGAGGTGATCAAGTTGAAAGTTTATTGGTCCATTAGACCCAATAAGAGAGTCCTAGTTCATAATGAACTTGAACCGGGATTTCTAGGGTTTTCAACCCATAGTTGAACGTATGAGGTGTATTGTATTAGGTCTTGAACCTCTTGAGAGAGTTTTGATTTCAAATGGATGATTTTGATTGAGCATAGAGTGTGATTTTCACTTAGAGCACATGCCTTACAATGGATGATGTTTATATGAGAATGGAATTTCCTAGCTAAAAATGCTAGTTGTGACATCATCCCCCCGTTAGAGGGAATTTTGTCCCGAAACTCTTTTGAAAGGTAGGATAGTGAATGAGAGAATAGGTGAGGGTACTTTTACTTGATCTGTCTTCGCATTCCCATGTGAAATCCGGTCCGCGCTTGGCGTTCCATCGAACCTTCACAATACGACTCTGCTTCATACTCTTCACTTCTCTATCTATGATTTCGACTGGTTCTTCAGTGAACAGGAGATTCTCATCTACTTCGATCTCTTCTAAAGGAATGATAAGTGTTTTTCTTGGTAGGAACTTTTTCAAACTCGGGGCATGGAACATGGGGTGTACGTTGCTGAGCTCCGAAGGTAGTTGCAGCTTATAAGCCACTGGACCAATTAGGAAAAAAATTCTCGAATGGTCCGATGTATCGCGGGTTCAATTTTTCCCGATTTTCCAAAGCAAATCATTCCTTTCCAGGGAAAGAATTTCTATAGTACCCGACATTAGACATGGAATTCCATAGGTTTTTGTCATTTGTCAGCATAACTCTTTTGTCTGACTTGTGATGCTTGAAGTCGAGTTCTGATTTGGATTATCTTCTCTGTCGTTTCTCGAATGGTTTCTGGTCCCGTGAGAGTACTGGCGAGTGATCTGCATTTATGACCATAAAGAGCCTCAAAAGGAGCAACCTTGATGCTCATGCGATAGTTGTTATTGTATGAGAATTCAATAAAGGGCAACCGGGTATCCCATGACTTGCTGAATTCAAACACCCAGGCTCAAAGCATGACTTCGAATGGTTGAATGGTCCGTTCGCTTTGGTTATTGGTTTGAGGGTAGTAAACAACGCTCCTGACTAGCTATGTTCCCATAGCCTTCTGAAGTGACTGTCAAAATCTTGAAGTAATCCCGTTATCCCGATCCGAGATAGTAGACACAGATATTACCTGGATTCTCACGATCTCTTTGATATAGATCCATGTTAATCTTTCTGTCTTGTTTGATTTCTGTATTAGCAGGAAATGGGCAGGTTGGGTTAACCTATCGACGATCACCCGGATAGCGCCCAACTCAACTCTTATCACAATAAGCTTCATCTTTTGACTTCGAGAGTTCTATCCATCCATGCAGTGCTTCCTCTGTGATATTCTTCGGCTTTGATACTTTTAAGGCCGGTCGTAGATGTTGACAGTGTTTTGTTCTTGCTTGGTGAGCAGATGAGTATGTTATCGATTTAATGAAAAGGCTGACTAGGAATGGTTGGGAAAACTCTGTTAGTAGGGTTCATGAATACCGTGGGAGCATTTGTTAGACCGAAGGGTATGACAACGAATTTGAAATGGTCGCGAAGAGTTCGGAAAGCAGTTTTTGGAATGTCGTCTTTTCAGACTCAAAGTTGATGATAACCGGTTCTTAGATCTATTTTAGAGAAGTAACTAGCTCCTTGGAGCCGACTAAATAGATCATCCATTCGAGGGAGTGGGTATCGGTTTTTGATAGTGAGCTTATTCAATTTCCTAAAATTGATGCACCTTCTGAAGGATTCGTCTTCTTGAAGAACAAGATCGGAGCTCTCTAGGGTGAGAAGCTTGGTCTGATGAATCCTTTGCGCAACAATTCTTCTCAATTGACTGGATGACTTTTAAATTTTCGGCGAGAGCTAACCTGTAGGGTGAATTGGCAATTGATGTGGTTCCCGGTATGAGGTTGATTTGAAATTCGACCTGTCTCTTGGGGTCTTCCCAGGAGTTCTTCGGGAAATACATTCGGAAAATCATATGCTACTGGAATACCTTGTATGCTTACTTCTTCCTTGGTCTTGTCCACAACATGAGTGAGGAAAACCTAGTTCTTCTGGTGCAGACACTTCTGTGCCTTGATGCACGAGATAGGACGAGGATTGGCGCCAAGTTTATCACCATGGATTATTAGAGTTTCATGATTAGGAAGGTGAAGGCAAACGGCCTTCTCGCGACACATAGTATCAGCATGGTGGGGGCTTAACCCGACCATGCTGATTATCACATCAAAACTCCTAATATTTATTGGCATTAAATTTTATTTGAAATGAATGGTTTTTTAGTGTTAAGGTATACCCTACATAAATATCTTTGGATGATTCGGTTTTCCCATTAGTCATCTCCACCGTTAAGGCGTAGTTTAGCCTCTGGAGTTGTTGTTTTAGTAAGTGTTTGAATATGTTACTAACAAAGCTTCGCTCAGCTTCACTATTGAATAAGCGGTAAGTGAAAGAGTTGTTAAGTGGGAACATACCGGTAACAACTGTCAGGTCTTGGACTGCTTCGCCTTGACCCAAGGTCAGGACCATTTCTGATCCTTCTGCTCCTTGATTGTTAGCCTTGGGGAAATTGTGCCTGAAGTGACCGGTTCCTCCACACCCATAGCAGGTGTGACTGGCCTCATCATTGGTGTTGTTGTTAAGGTTGTTGCGATTGTTGTCGTATTCGTTTGGTTGACGATTCTGTCATGGATAAGTTCTACAGTATTTGGTGGTGTGACTCTTTCGGTTGAATTTCTTACAATGCAGCTCCCGACAGGCTCCCTTATGATGGAACTGCACTGGTTGCATTGTGGAATGCTTCCAGCGTATGGTCTTGTGGCCATTGGTGTAATAGGGGTCATGGTCGCATGAATAGCAACAACATGTTGCTTCATTGAGAACCCTTGAGTGGGTTGCCCCTTTCTCTTACTTCCAGACTTCCGCTTTCTGCTCTTAAGCTTTGGGTTTGGAGTTCCTTGATAAGTTGTCACTTGTTGGTTTCCATGTTCGTTCCCTCGGCTGGAGTTGTTGATGCTATTTCCACCTCTATTAGTGTTTTTTGCGTTGAGTTGTGCCATAGCAGCGGTTACTGCCGCTGTTACAGTTGCTTGGAATGTAGCGAAGTCCATCCGCATGATTGGTGTCTTACGGGCATGCTTGTTATCTTTGTGGGATGACATTTTCCTACTGCACGTTGATAAGCCAGATCATAAGTAATGATCGTCATTCCTGGTTGCACTCTATAAATTTTTCATTTTGTTGTATAATTCTCATTGTTTCCATCTACATCCCTATGATGTATTTACGGTAGTAGGCAATTGCAGATTTGGCATGATTGTTACGTCTATCCTTAGAGTATATGGGTGGTTTTGGTTTCAGGATCCTTAAGTATCTAGCGGTTTCGAGGGTTTGGTTATGCATATAATTGAATTTATGCAATAACATGAAATAAAGATAGCACATAATTGTTTTATTGGCAAGTACCATCTTAGTACATGAAAGAGATTTATATCGGTTGGTAGGGGAAGAAAAAAAGGCCAATCCTAATTGTGGCGGAAAGTGTTTGGTTGTGGTGCTAATGAAGTGGATGCACCTTGGAGACGAACTACTTGTCGCTCAGTATTTCGTAGTCGTGCTTCCCAAACTGACTGCCTTGTTTGGGAGTCCCGATCACTTCCTCAGTTTGTCTCTCAGTTCTCTCAACAACAGCCCGCATTTGGTCCATTTGATTGTGGGTGTCCTGATTTTGGTTGCCAATGTCTCGGGTGCACTGGACCATGGCTTGGAAGGCCCAGTCAGCTGGTCCTCTATGACTAAGATCGAAGAGACATTGGTTCCTACCGTAGTGTGGTCGTATTCCCTGCTGGTGACTTCATCTCCAAATATCTTGTGCCCATGGGACGTGGGGCCATCGGGGCCCATACGATAAGCCGGTACTCGGGCTCTATATGGAGGATTGATGACATTAGATTCTACATCTGAGTCATCATCATCATCATCATCATCATCGCCCTCGAGCTCTTCTTCTTCGATGTTCACTACTAGCTCGGCGGGTTCATCTGCAAGTTCTACTTCATGTTTCTCCTCTGGTTCTTCCTTTGAGTCTCCTTCTGGGTCTTCCTCTGGGTCGAGCCACCCTGTTTTTCCCTGACTAGGGAGGTAGGGGTTTCCTAGCTAATAATGCCCATATATAGTGTATTGCATGAAGGGGTATAATTACTAGAAACAAATAGCACACCAAATACTCCTATAGTATTTAAATTTTGTTTAGGTTTGATTCTATAAGCTATTTGGATAATTAAATGGTAAGTTTTTGATTCATTGCCCATCACAATTACTCCCAAACATATGTTGGTTGTATTTTGAATGAATGTAGTTGATCAGGCTACATTCACCCCCAATACGACTACATAACTGTCCGGGTTTAATAGCGATGTTCAAATCCTCCAAAGACTTTTACTGTTCTTGTTGTGTTATTACTCTAAAATGGACACATAGGTATGTATTTTAATTATTATGTTAAGAGTTGTTTAGTCCCATTGTATTTATAGTTGCATATCCTGTATGATTAGATATGCTAGTTCACTATAAACAATGCTCTGATACCAATCTGTCACACCCCCGAACCAGACGGCGGAAACGTCCGGGGGTTTGTGCGTGACTTCATCTTGAAATATCATTATAGTGAATATAATTGAAACATAACATCATCATCATCACACATGTAATATAATAACATTCATTGTTTACATTGAGTATTGTATTGAATATTACATGCCAAAATAGTAAGAGTGTGATGAAACAAAATATAACACAATATCCATTAGTTTGTTTCGTTCATCCTGCTTCAACGGTTTCCTGAGAATACAAGTTATTTTGAAAAACATCAACATATATAATGTTGGTGAGTTCATAAGCATGTTTGTGAAAATGATTTGTATAACTTTGAAATCACCAGAAAATCCGATATTTTCTGCAAACTGTTTAGTATGTTCGTGTCAGATCTTGTATTAATGCATGTATGTTTTTGTTTATTTGAATAAAAGGGGTAAAGAGAATGTATAGGGAATGTAATGAGCATGTAAAGAGAATGTTCCCAGACAACCCGATGTTGCCTGTAAAAGAGAAAGCTGCCATACCAACCCCCGAGGTTGAGTACCAGTACATGTGTGTTCCTGAGTAATCCAAAGAGAAAAGAGAGTGGTCTTCCGTAAACTTCATAACGTTAATTCCTCTAAGTGAGTCGTCATAACCATACTAAATAATGACAATTTTGCTTGTCATGGCATTGTTGGATGCCAATTTTGATTTTTGATTATAAGGTTTTCGTCACCCTAGACTGAGTTAGTTTAACTGTAGCGAACACCTCAGGTGTGGGGTGTCATCCCCGTATAGATCTATACACAAATCCCCGCTCTCCCTCCAAGAGACTCTGGTCATAACTACAGGCTACGATCGTACACTTAATAGGTGTCAACCGATAAAACTCATTAGATCCTTAATCGAATTTACGCGAAGAAAGGTATAATCTCATTCCAGGCCCACTGAACCATATAAGTGAACCACTAAGGCATTGCTAAACATGTAAATCATTTAAAAAACAAAAATGGAATGAAATTATATAACATGGGTCCAAAAAATATATATGAAAGGACAACTAAGGCCCATTTCACATGTAAGGTATTTACAGGCCTAAATAGCACGCAAATAGTATCCAAGGTCCATCGCACATGTTAATGGGTTAATGAGGCCCAATAAACATATAAATAGTATACATGACCTATCACACATAAAAATGATTTTATTTTGAAAATCTCTACCAAATCCTTAGTTTGAGTTTAGACACACCCGAGAGAATGCTCGAATCCCTCAAACCACGGCTCTGATACCAACTTGTAACATCCAAAAATATGGTCCCAATTTTTTTCAATTTATTAATAGTTAAAATAGTAATTCCAATATCATCCAATCATCTTAAACAAAAACAAATGTATCAATTGTCATAAAATCAGAGTAAAACATCATGTGCGGAATCCCAATGGTGTGTGCGATGCAGTCATCTCGAGCTCTTCCTCTTGGTACCAGAGGTACCTAAAACATAATCCAAAAATCGTAAGCACAAATCTTAGTGAGTTCCCCTAAAATACCACAAGCCAAACATACAATAAACATATAGTGGGCCCTACTCGACTTCGGACCCTATACAACATTGGGCCCCACCGGACATTGAGCTGAGCTCGGAAAAAGGGGCCCCATCCAACATACAATGACATATATCGAAATAAACACATACACATGCAGTAATCACATAGATACTTAGCATACAGATATGCATCATCCCTTTCCCGACATCAGGCCTTAGCCCGGAAGACATATAAACACAGGCACATGCAAGAGTCACAAAGACAAATAGCTTACTAACAACATAATATAAACATGGGCTGACCTTGGTGCCTTCGAACCACTAAACCCGGTAAGGAAACTCACCTCGAATACAGAAAGGTAGCTGAATAGATCTCGGCTTCGAGTATCAACTCTACTCAACCCCTAAACGTAAAAGACTTCCTTAAGTTTAGCACAAAAATATCTAGAAAACCCTTAAAGGTCAAACTTGGTCAAAGTCAAAGTCAAAGTTAACGTTCCGAGTCGACTCAACTCACCGAGTTGCCCTTCAACTTGCTGAGTTTCCCATCAATCAACAGAATCACTAAGATTCGATCCAACTCATCGATTTCACCCATGAACTCGCCGAGTTTCCCCTTTAGTTAGCAAAATCAACAAAAATCGATCCAACTCGCGGAGTTCACCCATGAACTCGCCGCGTTCTTCAGGAAACATACGTCTTAATCTATTAAGTCACCATTCTCGAAACTAAAAGGTCTACCACTCAGATCTTAATTAAAATTTCGTTTAGAAGGGTAAAGTTTCCAACTTCACCCTTAAGAACCATCCTAATGGGTTTAGAGCCCAAACCTTAAGCTTAAAAGGTTAAGGCCTAAATAATAAACACTTATTCATCAACACAAGCCCCAAAACTTTAAATCTAGACCTTAGAGGCTGCAAAGACATGTAAACTTTCTGACTTTACTCTCATGCATGGGTAGGAGAGCCCAAATGCTCAAAAGAAGCCATAATAAGGACTTAATGGATGCATGGAGCTCTTAAGACCATAAAGTTGGCACCTTTATGCCAAAAGAGCTCATGAAGATTATGGATCTGAAAGAATAACCTATTTAGGTTGACCTACACTCCATTACTCACTCAAACTTGGCTAAATCATGAAAACTAGCCCCAAAAAGAGATATAAAGGAATATTAAGCAATGATAGAACTTCACACCTGAAATATGCTGGAAATGGTGCAAAGAATCAAGAGCTTGAAGGCTCCTACTTGAATCACCACCTTGCACCAAGCTTCTCTTTCTTCCAAGGGCTTCAAACACACTCACAAAGAGCTCACTATACTCAAAAGGGTTTAGGGTTAAGGACAAAGGAGGCTGGAAATGAGGCCAACACCTGGGAGTTAAGGTGTTTAAATCGGGTGCAAAACCCTAAAATTAGGGTTTCCTCCTGAGCGGCCAACTCGCCGAGTTGAGACTCCTCAACTCGTCGAGTTTCCACATGAAAATCTGGGCCAAAACAACTTCAACATGTTGAGTTGGGGCTTCCAACTCGATGAGTTCTTCAGAAAAAATGCAATACTTGAATTAAAATCATAGCAGAAAAGAAGGCGCTACAAACATCAAAGTCTCCCTAAATCATAAGTCATAAACAAGAGGATGTGTATGGTCGTGCCTTCCCCTTCCTACAGTCATCCGCAATACCTGAAACATAACACAAAACTGTAAGCTAACGCTTAGTGAGTTTCCCCTAAAGTACCACCATCAAGCATAAGTACAATAAAAAATAACATGCATACATAGCCTTCATCCTGTCTTGAACGCCGCACCAACCTACAAACTATCTAGAACGCTCACAGAACCTTCAACATGACTGGAACACCTCACCAAGCCTTCAGCCTATCTAGACCATTCTATGGGACTTCGGCCTAACTGGTACGCCTCTCAGGCCTAAAGTCAATTTGAGATGCCCTGGGTCTCTTGGCCTTCAGTCTACACTGGTCCGCCTCAACCCAACAACACACAACATGTCGACATATACATAATAGATAAACATTCACATAACCATTCAATCGATAATAATACATATCTTACAGATCACTAAGCATAGCATCATCCTATATACCAGGATACCGCTCTAATAGATCACTACAACACAATATCATACTAACACATTGTTGGGTTTTGAGCATTCTAACACATCCTAAGTGTACATGCAACCCTAATAAACCTTGGATCTATGTTTGTCTAATACATGCAATATAATATTTTCCAAGGTTTATAACCTATCTAGCATGACATGGGGAACTTTTAAACATAAAAGAACTAGATGAGATTACATACCTTTTGTTGATTGTTGATTCCTTGGAGTTTGAGAGCCAAGCACCAATAATGTGAATGCCTCAAATGGAAATCACAAATCACCACAAACTTGGAAAATCTACGAGAGAGTATACACACACTCTAGAAATCGGCCACACATAGGCACACACACTAGTAGCTATTTCATGCAACATAATCATGCTTCTATAGTGTACATGGTTAGGGTAAACCCTAATAACCCATGACTTTTCCTTTTCCAAGGATCCATGGGTTAAAAGCTCCATGGATCATCCATGGACTTCCATATAAGCCTAGCCCATTAACAAATAAGTGTTAGCCCACACCATATAAAATACAATAGCCCATAATTTAATTAGTCTTCCTTTTAATCTCTAAATTAATTCATAATTAATTTAAGACTAAGACTAATTAAATAACATGACTTCATATTAATATATTATAACTTATAATATATTAATAAACATATGTGTATAACTCTCATAAAATTATCCATAAATAGTTCGGGTGAAGTGCAACCCAAATGGACCATGCGGGTCGGGTCAAGTATATGCCAAATAAGTTATGGACTTAGACACCTTATCCAACAGGCTCCCACTTGGATAAGTCTGATAACTGTTTTTTGCCTATATTACTTCAGGAACCAACTGACAATCGTAGCTCTCGAAAACTCTGTTGAACTATGAAGCGCCATTTTAGATAAGTGATCACATAATCCTCTGTTCTCATGATATAAGCCGGACAAATGCATGGAACTATGTCTTGCTTATTGTCTGGCCGTTGTTTCCCGATTTCCGATTTGTTTGACAAAGTACTTAATTGAACACATCAACTTAGTTCTGACCGGGCCCGGTACATGGGTCAACACAAAATCATCGAGGGGCCCATATATCGCTTCTATTTCTAGAAGGAACAGATAAACTTCGACTCATATGCTTGTTCTACTACTTGCTGAATTGCACACAAAGGCACGTTTTATAACATCAAGTTACTGATGTGTTTACGTGCAATCAATGCACAACCAACTCATAGGTAACAACTCATATCTCTAGGTTTTAAGACTTATATGATATTATCATCTCACGATCACTCGAGATAAATTCCATGAAGTGATACAAGTGAGCGTGGGTTTATTCCAATACTCATAACTTATGAGTACTCATGAATGTTGTAGCAAACTTTGCTATGTCTAAACACTTTTAGCCATCTACAAACCCAATTCATGACAACCTTAATGCATACCTACTTCCGACATATGACTGATTGTGGAGGTTTGAATAAGTTAATTATTCTGGAAGTCAAAACATGCAAAACTGAAACAATAGTAAATAATTGACAATGATAGCAACACCTTACTCATAAATAAATCACAATTTTATTCATCATCAAACGACAATTACATTTTACAAGTTCCAGGAAAAGCTATCTAATCTGTAAAAGTAATATCGTCCCTCAGCCTGATGCGCCTCGCATGCTGAACATGCTTAACCCTCGTCAGTCCCTTCGTAAGGGGATTCGTAGGGTTCTTATCTGACAACATCGTCTTTGCCACGAGGAGTCCTTCTTTTATCTTGTGTCTTATGAAGTGATATTTTCTGTCAATGTGTCAGGATCTGCCATGATCTCTCGGTTCCTTGGCTAAGGCAACCGCACTATTGCTGTCACAGAAAATCTCCATAGGCTCCTTAATAGCTGGTACAACTCCAAGGTCTCCGATGAAGTTCTTCAGCCATATTGCCTCCTTTGCTACTTCACTCGCTGATATGTACTCTAATTGTAACACCGTGAATTTCAAAATAATTTTTCGCAAATTATAAAAACATTCCTCATTTAATTTTCATAAAAACATTAAGTTTAAATCCCAATTCACATCATACAAAATCCCAAGATCATATATATATCAAAAATCCCATGCGTGTGTACAGATCAAGCCGGCGCCTTCCCACGGTCATCGCTAGTACCTGAAACAACAACACTAACACTGTAAGCACAAAGCTTAGTGAGTTCCCCAAAATACCACATAAACATATATTAGCCACTCGAGGCTATAACTCTATGGGTCCGTGCACCCAAGCTCTGTGAACCCTCAGGTTCTAACTCTGGGAACCTTCCGGTTCCAACTCTATAAACATGCACAACATAAATCACATAGACATCATGCAGTACAACACATAGCATACACATAACATACACATACTCTGACACATAACTCTGATTACCTACTCAAGGTAAAGTATAGTGAGAAGACTCACCTCGTGTATCTCGATAACTCGCGAATCCTGGAAATCACTCGTGCTCGATCCTCCGAGCAATAATCCTCCTATAACATCATATATCTCTTAATTAACACTTTTACCACTAAGGCTGACTACCCCTATCAAGTCAACTCTGGTCAACGGTCAACGGTCAACTTTGACCGGACTCGGCGAGTGCACTAGTGCGACCCAACGAGTCTATACATATTCACCAACTCTCTAGGATTCTCTTTTGACACATCGAGTACTCCCCTGACTCGACGGGTTCCACCTGGCATGAATCGCGGGGCTACCACGACTCGACTCGCCGAGTCTCAAGAACAACTCGGCGAGTCCCAACTCGACTCAGTCCAACTGTCAACCCTCACTAACTCTCCCTGACTCACTGATTCGACCCTTAACTCGGTAGGACCACTCGCTGAGTGGTTAAGGACAATCTTCATGCTACTCGTCGAGTCTGTTCTTCAGACTCGGCGAGTCCATGCCATGTGTCAACTCAAACTAGTTTCTGAGGTCAGATCCGCACCGTCCACTCATAGATCTGGCCCTCCTAAGCTTATTCATCACGTAAAGTCCATATCTTGGTTACCATACAACACCTACAAGGCTCTTTTTGGAGAAATAACCTCTAAAATGGCAACCCTAGCCTCCAACCCAAAAAGGGAGGACATAAAGCATGACATTAGGGACTCTCTGGACCTACTAAGGTCCAGATCTAAGCACCATAACCCCATGGGACCTCTCACACTTCCAATACAAAGCAAATAAGGCATGAAGAAACCCTATATTTGACCAAATCAACAATCATACGGAAATGAGCTCTGAATGATACCTCAAGAAGCCTCCTCAGATGAAATGAAAGAAGATCCCAGCTCCCCAACTCTTCTAGCTTGACTTTCCTCTTCCTTTCTTGCAAAAACACACAAATTTGGTGAACAATAGCCTCTTATCTCACTCACACGAATCCCTCAGCTGCTTTGGTGCTCTCAAGACCCAGGTAGCCGCAATGAAGGGCCATAAGGTCCTTTAAATAGGGCTTAGGACCGGGAATTTAGGGTTTCATTAAACAGCGAGGACTCGCCGAGTCCATTCCTTGGACTCGTCGAGTCCGTCGTGAACCCGCGTCCTGAACCGTGATCCTACTCAGCGAGTTTGAGCTCCAACTCGCCGAGTCCCCTCACAAAACTCCAAAAATATAAGCATAAAAGATACCTGGAGATCCAGGCTGTTACAATTCTCTGCCACTAGAACTAGACTTCGTCCTCGAAGTCTCGCTCTGCAAATAGCTCCGGATGCTGCTCACGCATCTCACGCTCCGGCTCCCAGGTCTTCTCCGATCCCCTCCGATGCTGCCACTGAACCAACACCAGGAGTACTTCCTTGTTCCTCAAAACCTTGATTTTCCGATCTCTGTTGGCCGCTGGTCTCTCGGCATAATTCAGGCTAGCATCCACCTGAATATCCTCTAATGGAACCACTACCGACTCATCGGCTATACACTTCCTCAGCTGCAACACATGAAAAGTGTCGTGAATCTGCCCCAACTCTGCTGGCAAATCCAAACGATAGGCGACCCGACCTACCCTCGCAATCACACGGAATGGACCAATATACCGGGGCCCCAACTTGCCCATATTCCTGAATCGAATCACTCCTTTCCAAGGAGAGACCTTTAGGATAACAAAGTCGCCGACCTGAAGCTCAAGCTCGGACCAGCGCCTGTCTGCATAACTCTTCTGTCGGCTCTGAGCGGTCAACAACCTCTGTCTGACCTGCTGAATCTGCTCTATCGTCTGAAGCACGATCTCTGTACTGCCCATCACCCGCTGACCGACCTCTCCCCAACAAATAGGGGTCCGACACCTCCTCCCATACAACAGCTCAAAGGGTGGCATACCAATGCTCGAATGATGGCTGTTGTTGTAGGAAAACTCTGCCAAGGGTAAATACGCATCCCAGCTACCCCCGAAATCCAACATACACGCCCGGAGCATGTCCTCAAGCGTCTGAATCGTCCGCTCACTCTAACCGTCTGTCTGGGGATGATATGCGGTACTAAAATGCAGTCTAGTACCCAACTCCTCATGAAATTTCTTCCAGAATCTGGAAGTGAAGCGCACATCACGGTCCGAAACAATCGAGATCGGCACCCCATGCCGGGATACCACTTCCCTCACATACACCTCCGCCAATTTCTCTGCTGAAGAACTCTCACTAATGGCAAGGAAGTGAGCGCTCTTCGTCAACCTGTCCACAATCACCCAAATTGCGTCAACTCCTCTGGCAGTCCTCGGCAATTTGGTGATGAAATCCATAGTGATCTGTTCCCACTTCCACTCGGGAACCTCCAATGGCTGCAACTTGCCATGCGGCCTCTGATGCTCGGCCTTAACCCTATGGTAGGTCAAGCACCTCTCAACAAACCACGCAACATCCCTCTTCATACAGGGCCACCAATACTCCTTTCTCAAATCCAAATACATCTTAGTGGCCCACGGATGGATCGAAAATTTCGACCGATGAGCCTCCTCCATCAAAGTGGTACGTGTTCCTCCCACAAACGGTACCCAGATACGCCCTTGAAATGTCATAAGCCCCCGACCATCGGTAACGAACTCTGAAACCAAACCAACAACCCGTTCCCTCTTCTGCATCTTAGGTTGCACAGCCTCGGCCTGTGCCCCACGAATGGTGTCCAATACCGGAGATATCACGGTCAATCTCAAACATACACCCCACAGTGGAGTGCTCTCCGCCCTGTGGCTCAACGCATCGGCTACCATATTAGCCTTGCCTGGGTGGTATAGGATCTCACAATCATAATCCTTGACCACATCCAACCACCTTCTCTGACACATATTTAGGTTGGGCTGATCCATCAAATACTTCAAACTCTTATGGTCCGTGTATATCGTACACCAAACCCCGTACAAGTAGTGACGCCAAATCTTGAGGGCGAAAACCACTGCCCCCAACTCTAGATCATGGGTGGGATATCTCGTCTCATGAGGCTTCAGCTGCCTCGATGCATATGCTATCACATGCCCCCTCTGCATCAGCACCGCTCCCAAACCTAAAATCGATGCATCACAGTATACCAAAAAGTCCTCCATCCCTTCCGGGAGAGCTAACACCGGGGCTTCGCACAACCTCTAGCGAAGTGTCTCAAAGGAGGCCTGTTACTCGGGGCCCCATGAAAAAGCAACACCCTTCCAGGTCAATCTAGTGAGTGGCACTGCGATCTTAGAGAAATCCCTGATAAACCTCCGATAATACCCTGCCAACCCTAGGAAACTCCTGATCTCGGAGGGCGACTTCGGCACCTCCCAACTCATCACTGCCTCAACTTTGGCCGGATCGACCAATATCCCTTCCTGGTTAACGAGATGTCCTAAGAACTAAGCCTCCCGCAACCAGAAATCACACTTGGAGAATTTGGCATAAAGCCTCTCCGATCTCAGGACTCCGAGAACCTCTCTCAGATGCTCCTTATGCTGCTCTCTAGATCTCGAATATACCAGAATGTCGTCGATAAACTCAATCACCGACCGATCCAGCATCGGCCTACACACTCGGTTCATGAGATCCATGAACACTGCCGGGGCATTGGTGAGCCCAAAAGGCATCACCACAAACTCATAATGTCCATAACACGTCTTGAACGCTGTCTTCTGGATGTCCTCATCCCGCACCCTCACCTGATGATATCCATACCTCAAATCGATCTTGGAGAACCAAGATGCTCCCTGCAACTGATCGAACAAATCGTCGATCCTCGGCAACGGGTAACGGTTCTTGACCGTCAGCTTGTTCAACTCCCCGTAATCAATACACATCCGGTGTGAACCATCCTTCTTCTTGACAAACAGGATAGACGCTCCCCACGGCGAGCTGCTCGGCCGAATAAACCCCTTCCCCAGTAGCTCCTGAAGCTGTGAGGATAACTCTTGCATCTCTGGAGGTGCAAGGTGATAAGGCACCTTAGCGACAGGCGCAGCCCCCGGAACCAAATAGATACTGAACTCCACTTGCCTCACAGGAGGCACACCCAGCAACTCCTCGGGAAAAACATCCGGGAACTCACGCACCACCGGAACCTCCTCAACTGAACTCGGCCTCTCGGAAGCCACTCGCGTATCCATCACATACGCCACAAAACCCTTACAGCCCTGCTGTAGACACTGCCTTGCTCTAGCGGCCGAACAAAACGCTGATCCTGATCGTGTACCCTCGCCGTATACCGAAAGAACTCCCCCACTAGGGTCTCGTATGGTCACCAGCTGTCGCTCACAGTCAATAACCACACCAAATCTGCTCAACCAATCCATGCCCATAATGACACAGACATCACCCATAGCAATAGGAACCAGATCAATCGGGAACTCAACACCGAAAATCTCAACTACGCAACCTCGGAGAACCTCCGTGGCATATATCACCCTCTCATCAGCTATGGAAACTCTCAGAGGCTGACTCAACACCTGACGGCTAACACTGATATGCTGACTAAAAGCCAAAGATACAAAAGACCGACTCGCACCCGAGTCAAATAACACCAAGGCAGGTACATAATTCACAAGAAAAGTACCTACGCATAACATAACATAAGCATAATATCACAACATCAAAATAAATACATGAAAGGATACATACCAGCCACGACATTGGGCGCTGCGCGGACCTCCTCCGCGGTCAGCTGAAAGGCTCTCCCTCGTGCCCTCGGTGCCTCGGCCTTCACCGACCGACTCTCTGTAGCTCTGATGGCGGCAGGGGCAGATCCCTGAGGTGCTCCCTGAGATGACCCCCGCAACTGAGGACACTCTGCCTTCCGGTGTCCGGTCTGATTGTAGTGGAAGCACACTGCAAACCCTTTGGGGCAATCCTTGTCCATATGCCCCTCCTTGCCACATTTGTAGCAAGATCCCGCTCTGCAGACTCCATCGTGACCCTTGCCACACTTCCCACAAGTGCGGCCCTTCTGACTCCCTGGTTTGGGATCAGCGGGCTTGGCCCGCTTGGCTGCCGGCTGAGACTGTGCCTGTCGCCGATCCCTCCCCTGAGACTCCGCATCCTCCCTGGCCCGAGTCTCCAGCTCAATCTCCCTCTTCCGGGCATTTACCTGAAGCTCAGCAAATGTCCGGTACGAGGAGTTCGCCGCGAACTCCCGAATGTCTCGCCTCAAAACACTCAAATATCGGCTCATGCATGCCTGCTCAGTGGACACGTGCTCAGGGCAGAACATCGCCCTCTCATGGAACATCATGGTGATCGTTGTAACTGACTCAGTACCCTGCTTGAGGGTCAGAAACTCCTGTGCCAACCGCTCCCTCTCCACCTGGGGAACATACTCATCTCGGAACATGAAAGTGAACCTCTCCCAGGTCACTGCCGCAAGCTCAGCAGGCGTATAATGCGCCGTCACAAACTTCCACCAGTCCTTCGCTCCCAAGCGAAGCTGGTTCAGCGCGAACCGAACCTTCAAATGCTCAGGAGATGAGCAAGTGAAGAAGCACCCCTCTATATCAGATATCCATCTCATAGCTGCCACCGGATCCTGGGTCCCATCAAACTCTGGTGGTTTTGTGTTGCTGAACTCCCGGAACAGCAACACATCACCACCTTGCGGCCTCGCGGCAGCAATCGCTGCGGTGGCCGCTGCAACAGCAGCCTCAGAAAGAGCGGCATAACGCTCCTCGAAGGTCTCAATCAGCGTGGTCTTAATAGACCCGAACATCTCTGGTATCTCTGCCCTGATGGCCGCAGCCACCTCCTCGTGGATGATCCGGTGGATCTCCTCATCACTGGTATCACTGCTCTCAGGCATCAAATGTGTCCTCACCATGATCTACCTCTGAAATACAACATACGAAAAATTAGAACCCCTTCGAGAATACTCACACTCGACAACTCATTCCTCCTTGATCCTTGGTATTCCAAAGATTCTTACTTGGGCTGTACACCGCTCCGGTGCTTTCAGTAGTACGGGCCCAATACTACTGTCCACACCATATCAGAATACATCCCAAGTCCTCCTCTTCGGATCCCAAATTCCAAGTACTCTATGATGCATAGATCACTCTCTAATAGATCTCTCATAAGCCCCTTTCTGCTACCTACTTACTCTCAAGCATCTCATAGCAGCTCACCTCTTCCTAGGCTAAGGCATCACAAATCAGGCCACTCTAGTCCTAATAGGAATACCTAGCCTACTCTAACATGTGAATACATCATATCAATATCAATAGCACATAACATGAGGGTATTTTGGGAAATCACCGTTCGGGCGCGGACTGATCGTACACACAACTCTGCTCTGCGTTTCTTTTCAAAATCTTTTACTCTTTTTGAAAATACTTCTCAAATCCTCAGTTTGAGTTCAAATACGCCCGAAGTTGTACTCGAATCCCTCAAACCAAGGCTCTGATACCAACTTGTAACACCGTGAATTTCAAAATAATTTTTCGCAAATTATAAAAACATTCCTCATTTAATTTTCATAAAAACATTAAGTTTAAATCCCAATTCACATCATACAAAATCCCAAGATCATATATATATCAAAAATCCCATGCGTGTGTACAGATCAAGCCGGCGCCTTCCCACGGTCATCACTAGTACCTGAAACAACAACACTAACACTGTAAGCACAAAGCTTAGTGAGTTCCCCAAAATACCACATAAACATATATTAGCCACTCGAGGCTATAACTCTATGGGTCCGTACACCCAAGCTCTGTGAACCCTCAGGTTCTAACTCTGGGAACCTTCCGGTTCCAACTCTATAAACATGCACAACATAAATCACATAGACATCATGCAGTACAACACATAGCATACACATAAAATACACATACTCTGACATATAACTCTTATTACCTACTCAAGGTAAAGTATAGTGAGAAGACTCACCTCGTGTATCTCGATAACTCGCGAATCCTGGAAATCACTCGTGCTCGATCCTCCGAGCTATAATCCTCCTATAACATCATATATCTCTTAATTAACACTTTTACCACTAAGGCTGACTACCCCTATCAAGTCAACTTTGGTCAACGGTCAACGGTCAACTTTGACCGGACTCGGCGAGTGCACTAGTGCGACTCGGCAAGTCTATACATATTCACCAACTCTCTAGGATTCTCTTTTGACACGTCGAGTACTCCCCTGACTCGACGGGTTCCACCTGGCATGAATCGCGGGGCTACCACGACTCGACTCGCCGAGTCTCAAGAACAACTCGGCGAGTCCCAGCTCCACTTAGTCCAACTGTCAACCCTCACTAACTCTCCCTGACTCACTGAGTCGACCCTTAACTCGGCAGGACCACTCTCTAAGTGGTTAAGAACAATCTTCATGCTACTCGCCGAGTCTGTTCTTCAGACTCGGCGAGTCCATGCCATGCTTCAACTCAAACTAGTTTCTGAGGTCAGATCCGCACCATCCACTCATAGATCTGGCCCTCCTAAGCTTATTCATCACGTAAAGTCCATATCTTGGTTACCATACAACACCTACAAGGCTCTTTTTTGAGAAATAACCTCTAAAATGGCAACCCTAGCCTCCAACCCAAAAAGGGAGGACATAAAGCATGACATTAGGGACTCTCTGGACCTACTAAGGTCCAGATCTAAGCACCATAACCCCATGGGACCTCTCACACTTCCAATACAAAGCAAATAAGGCATGAAGAAACCCTATATTTGACCAAATCAACAAAAATACGGAAATGAGCTCTGAATGATACCTCAAGAAGCCTCCTCAGATGAAATGAAAGAAGATCCCAGCTCCCCAACTCTTCTAGCTTGACTTTCCTCTTCCTTTCTTGCAAAAACACACAAATTTGGTGAACAATAGCCTCTTATCTCACTCACACGAATCCCTCAGCTTCTTTGGTGCTCTCAAGACCCAGGTAGCCGCAATGAAGGGCCATAAGGTCCTTTAAATAGGGCTTAGGACCGGGAATTTAGGGTTTCATTAAACAGCGAGGACTCGCCGAGTCCATTCCTTGGACTCGTTGAGTCCGGGCGCGAACCCGCGTCCTGAACCGCGATCCTACTCGGCGAGTTTGAGCTCCAACTCGCCGAGTCCCCTCACAAAACTCCAAAAATATAAGCATAAAAGATACCTGGAGATCCGGGCTGTTACACTAATTCAAAAGTTGAATAAGCCACCGTCTCCTGGTTGGAACTCTTCCAAGATATTGCCCCTTCATTTAGGATAAAGACCCAGCCCGACTGAGAGTGGAAGTTATCCCTATCAGTCTAAAAACTAGCATCACTATACCCTAATACTCTCAAGTCATCACTCCCACCAAGGGTAAGGATCCAATCCTTAGTCCTCCGTAGGTACTTGAGAATGTTCTTTACCGCGGTCCAATGAGCCTTGCCAGGGTTCCCCTGATATCTGCTGACCATGCTCAATGCAAAGGCCACATTAGGTCGGGTACAAGTCATAACATACATGATCGAGCCAACAACAGAAGCATACGGTAATTGGCTCATCTCAGCTATCTCTGCCTCTGTACTCGGACTCTAAGTCTTACTCAGCTTGGCATTGCTTTGGATCGGTAAATCTCCTTTCTTGGAATTCTGCATGTTGAACCTTTTCAACACCTTATCCAAGTAGGTACTCTGACTAAGTCCAATTAGTCTTTTACTCCTTTCTCTTAAAATTCTTATCCCTAGGATATAGGCTGCTTCCCCTAGGTCCTTCATAGCAAAGCACTTCCCAAGCCAGGTCTTAACCTCCTGCATGGTTGGGATGTCATTTCCTATAAGTAGTATGTCATCCACATACAATACCAAGAAGCTAACTATACTCCCACTAGCTCTGACATACACGCAGGACTCATCTTCGCTTCTTGAGAACCCAAACTCTTTGACCTTCTCATTGAAACAAAGATTCCAGCTACGAGATGCTTGATTCAATCCATAAATGGATTACTCAAGCTTGCACACTCTATTAGGGTATTCCGCACTGACAAAACCCTCTGGCTGATTCATGGACACATCCTCAGCCAACTTTCCATTAAGAAAAGCGGTTTTGACATCTATTTGCCATATTTCATAATCATGAAATGCAGTAATGGCTAGCATAACTCTAATAGACTTAATTTTAGCTACCGGTGAGAAGGTTTCATCATAATCAATACCCTGAGTCTGAGTAAAACCCTTCGCAACCAGTCGAGCCTTATAAGTGTGCACTTTACCTTCCATGTCGGTATTCTTCTTGAAGATCCATTTGTACCTGACTGTCTTACGGCCCGACAGATTGTCAACCAAGTTCCACACTTGATTGTCATACATGGACTGTATCTCGCTGTCCATAGCCTCCTTCCATTTAGCAGACTCCGGGCCTACCATGGCTTCCTTAACACTGCTAGGTTCATCTAAATTTACCAGTGTACTATCACTGATGAATGTATAACCTTCCGTAGTAATATGAAAACCATAATAAAACTCAGGTGTGTTTCTAGCCCGAGTGGAACGCCTCGGAGGTACAAGTATGTCAGCTTGCTCAACAGGAGTTTCCTCCTCAGGTTGATTGCTAGTGTCTGAGGTTCCTTCACCAATTGATTCTTGAATTTCTTCAAGATCAATTTGCCTCCTACTGTCTTCTTGGCTTATAAATTCTCTCTCATGAAAGACCGCTCTTCTAGCAATAAAGACCACATTCTCACTGGGTCTGTAGAAGAGGTAACCAAAGGATTTCTGTGGGTAGCCGATGAAAATACACCTTTCGCTTTGGGGTTCGAGCTTATCATGAATCTCGAACATCGCGAAAGCCTTGCAACCCCAAATCTTGATGTGGTCTAATTTGGGAGCCTTCCCAGTCCACATCTCATGAGGTGTTTTGGTAACCTTCTTTGTAGGGACTAGATTAAGGATATGGGCGGCAGTCTCTAAGGCATACCCCCCAAAAAGAGATTGGTAGCGAAGCTTGACTCATCATAGAGCGAACCATGTCTAACAAGGTTCGATTACACCTCTCAGCTACACCATTCAGTTGTGTTGTCCTGGGAGGTGTCAATTGTGAGACAATCCCACATCCCTTAAGATAGTCAAGGAACTTGGTACTAAGATACTCACCACCTCGATCGGATCGAAGTATCTTAATGTTTCTGCCCAATTGATTTTCCACTTCCTGCTTAAATTCTTTAAACCTTTCAAAGGTTTCTGACTTATGTTTGATTAAGTAGACATAACCATATCTACTAAAATCATCAATAAAGGTCACATAATACCGATTAGCATCCCTTGTGGTGGTTTTGAATGGTCCACATACATCGGTATGTATTAGGTCCAACAAACCCTCACCCCTTTCACAAGTACCAGTGAAGGGTATTTTTTCATCTTTCCAAGTAGACAAGATTCACAACTATCATCCGATTTAAGGTCGAATGATTCCAAGACTCCGTCCTTTTGGAGTTGGCCTATGCGTTTCTTGTTTACATGTCCAAGATGACAATGCCACAATGATGCTTTATCTAAGCTAGTAGAAGAATCAATATACAACACATTATTTCCTAGGTTATCTACAACCGACACAGTTTCAATCACTCCATCACAAGGTAATGCTTTAAAATAAAACACATTATTAAAGAAAGCATCAATACCACCACATTCATTATCAAATGAAAATGTAAAACCTTGTTTGTACAAACCATGAAAAGAAATAATATTTCTCGCCATTTCGGACGAGTACACACATTTATTCAAATCTAATTTTAACCCATTATTCAGCAACAAAGTATAATCTCCAATCTTGGAAACATGTGAAACCTTTCTATTCCCCATGATTAAGTTTATCTTCCCGTGCTCCACATCCTCACTTCTTCTTAGGCCCTGCACATTTGAACATATGTGAATACCACATTCGGTATCGAGCACCCAAGAATTAGAATATGGTGAGTTATTAGACAATATTGTGTAAATACCTGCATGGGTGGGTTTCACTTTCCCATCCTTAAGATCCTGCAAGTACTTAGGGCAGTTTCGCTTCCAGTGCCCCTTGTCCTGGCAACAGTAGCAATCAACATCCTTGGGAATGGCAGAAGGAGTGACAGAACCAATCTTGGTCCTTGACGAGGAACCTTCAAGAGACTTTCCCTTGGTACCCTTCGAAGGGGTCTTTCTCTTTTTCCCTTTGCCCTGCCTAATAGCCAAAACAGAGGTAGTTGTTGGAGTAGGAGTAGTAGAGGTAACAACTGATTTACCCTTAAGACCGGTTTCAACGGTCTTCAAGAGTCCTTGAAGTTTGCTCAGAGTGACTGCCTCCTTGTTCATATGATATGTCATAGGAAATTGGTCATAACAAGAAGGTAAGGAGTGTAAAATGATGTCAATTGCCAACTCCTCAGGAAAGTTCACACTAAACTTTTGCAAACGGTCCACATACCTTTGCATCTTTTGCATGTGGCCCGTGACAGATTCACCGTCCTTCATTCGGGTTGTTATCATGGAGGAGATTATTTCATACTGCTCCTGACGAGCACTTTGATGGTACCTTTCCATTAGGTCTTGGTGCATCTCAAAAGGGTAGAAGTCCTTGTAGGACTTTTGGAGTTCGGCTGTCATTGTGGCCATGATGATGCATGGTACCTTAGTAGCATCTCTCTCATGTGTCCTAAATTCAGCAATCTCCTCAGTGGTAGTAGTGGAGTCATCAACCTCTTTTAACTCCTTATCGAGGACATATTCCTTGTCCTCATAACGAGTAACCATCCTGATGTTCCTAATCCAGTCCATGAAGTTGGAACCATCAAAGATGACTCTCCCACAAAGATTCATGAGAGAGAAAGAGCCAATTGGGTTAGAGCCCGAAGCATTGTTGTTGGAAGACATCTGAAAAGAAGAAAACAAGTTTAAATTAGATATATAGAGTCCTTAATAAGACACCCAAATGTAATATTAAGGCTAGGATCCAATCACAATATATTATACTTAGAAGAGGTATGCCGTAATCTATGTAATAACATATTATAAAGGTAGGTGAATGACGATTCACCAATTTCCACAATGAAAAATGAAATGAATTATTAGGTTTTAATTGGATTTGAAATTCCTAGATTCTTTTAATATTCATTGAACTTTTCAATGGCATGTTTCAATCTCAATTGTGCCCTTCATGTTTTGTGACTGGTATGCCGAGGATCACAAAATAAGGTGTGAATAACCATACCAATTCACATGGTACCCTTAATATTATCACCTACTCAATGTGCCGGTAAACCACACGCGCTCCACCGATCTATAATAAACATTAAGTAACCCTTCGTGATCCTTACTAGTCCAAGTTAGTGTGCCGGTAAACCACACGCGCTCCACCAACGACTTGGTAAGGTACAAAGTGTGAATTCCATGGGCTAGCACCAAATTGACATTTTTCCTAAAGTAACTAAGATTGGGAATTAAAAGGATTTAGTTACTTTATAATAGTCATTATACTTTTAATGAGAATTTAAAGTCATTGTCCTACCCGTTCGGCTAACGACCCTCCACCGATCAAGGAAGCGGTGGGTGAGAGTGGACACCCATTAAGTCGCCATTTTATAGGCAACAACCTTATACCCCCCTTATAGACCGGTTTCGTGAATGAGGCCTACTAACGGTAAAACGAATTATTCTTATACATATATATAATAATTAACCATTAATGTTATAAATAGTATAAGTGTTGAATTTTAACTATTAAAACTCTAAGGTTAAAGTTTATTAATGTGTGTGAAACTTTTCCAAATTCCAAAACTTAAGGGCAAGTTTTGAAACTCTTCAAAAATTTTCATTTCATAACTTATGAATTAAAGGTTCATAAAAATGAAGACTCTTCATGTTTATGTAACTTATGTGTTTTTAATGTGTGTTTAAGAAAAGTGACCTTTAGATTTCCATAACTTGAGGACAAATTATGGATTCCATCAAAACACATAAATGATTGAGAATTAATTCTAAACAATTCAGCAAATAATTCCTATCATCTTCTAAATTCATAAGGACATGAACATGATCATCAAAATTTCAAGAAATATATGAACACACATAAAGCATGAAATTTTGATATAAGCCATTGTAAATGGATTAGAACAACCATTACACCAACTAAAACAAGTTTTAAAACACCAAAACAGTTTTGGGTTATGTTTCTAGTCCATTTCCAGCAGCAAAATCGAAAATTCTGCATTCTGCATGACCAACTCGCCGAGTGCACTAACTGACTCGCTGATTTGGTTGAAGATACACTTGGACACGGCGAGTCCCCCCATGGACTCGGCGAGTCCCCTGTGCAGAGAACAAGAAAATCGATTTTTTTCACTATTTTTGCAACAAGTATCAAACAAACAAGCCTAGGCTCTGATACCACTATTGGGTTTTGAGCATTCTAACACTTCCTAAGTGTACATGCAACCCTATAAACCTTGGATCTATGTTTGTCTAATACATGCAAAATAATATTTTCCAAGGTTTATAACCTATCTAGCATGGCATGGGGAACTTTTAAACATAAAAGAACTAGATGAGATTACATACCTTTTGTTGATTGTTGATTCCTTGGAGTTTGAGAGCCAAACACCAATAATGTGAATGCCTCAAATGGAAATCACAAATCACCACAAACTTGGAAAATCTATGAGAGAGTATACACACACTCTAGAAATCGGCCACACACAAGCACACACACTAGTAGCTATTTCATGCAACATAAGCATGTTTATATATTGTACATGGTTAGGGTAAACCCTAATAACCCATGACTTTTCCTTTTCCAAGGATCCATGGGTTAAAAGCTCCATGGATCATCCATGGACTTCCATATAAGCCTAGCCCATTAACAAATGAGTGTTAGCCCACACCATATAAAATACAATAGCCCATAATTTAATTAGTCTTCCTTTTAATCTCTAAATTAATTCATAATGAATTTAAGACTAAGACTAGTTAAATAACATGACTTCATATTAATATATTATAACTTATAATATATTAATAAACATATGTATATAACTCTCATAAAATTATCCATAAATAGTTCGGGTGAAGTGCAACCCAAATGGACCATGCCGGGTCGGGTCAAGTATATACCAAATAAGTTATGGACTTAGACACCTTATCCAACACACATAACATGATATCTAATCCAATGGGCCGGCCTTGGTGCCTTCGAGCCGCAAGTACAGAGATAAAAACTCTCCTCAAAAATGAACACAAACTGATGAGGTTCTGATTCGGAATCTAAGCTCAAACCGACACCTAATCATCAGAATGACCCAAAATCTCAAACATGATCTAAAATACCCAAAATATCCTTAAGTGAAACTAAGTCAAAGTCAACCCACCTCACGTCGTGGCCAAGCATAGGTCACGTTGTGACAACGAATCCGATCCGATTCTTACTCGACTCGACCTAACTAGTCAACTCAGTCCAAGAAAATATTTGAACCAACGTCATGATGTGAGCACCCATTCTCACATCGTGAGCTCCAAGGGTTCTAAAAAAAAATGGGGACGCTTCGAATCTCACGTCGTGAGATCTTAAATTTCACGTCGTGAGCGCTGTCTGTGGCTAAGGGTCACCATTTTAAGTCCTTATTTCATTAAGCCTTCGATTCCACTTCATCCAGAAGCTAAAGGGGACCCCTAAGGTCCATACAAATGTTTCTTTTATATCCATGCATGCACGAAACATGATAATCCATTTCTAGGTCAAAAAGGGAAGAAATGAGCTTCAATATTGCATGCATGCCTCAAATCCATACCAACTTCCAGATCTGAACAATATAATGTTGGATAAGGTGTCTAAGTCCATAACTTATTTGGTACATACTTGACCCGACCCGGCATGGTCCATTTGGGTTGCACTTCACCCAAACGATTTATGGATAATTTTATGAGAATTGTATACTTACGATTTATTAATATATTATAAGTTATAATATATTAATATGAAGTCATGTTATTTCATTAGTTTTAGTCTTAAATTAATTATGAATTAATTTAGAGATTAAAAAGAAGACTGATTAAATTATGGGATATTATATTTTAAATAGTGTGGGCTAATACTCATTTGTTAATGGGCTAAGCTAATATGAAAGTCCATGGATGATCCATGGAGCTTTTAACCCATGTCTCCTTGGAAAAGGAAAGGTCATGGGTTATTAGGGTTTCACCCTAATCATGTACACTATATAAGCATGCTTATGTTGCATGAAATAGCCACTAGTGACACTATTGTGGTTTTGTGTGTGTGGCCGATTTTCTATGTGTGTATACACTCTCTCAAAGTTTTCCAAGTGTTTTTGGTGATTTGTGATTCCATTCGAGGCATTCACACTATTGGTGCTTGGCTCTCAAACTCCAAACAATCAACCATCATCAAAAGGTATGTATTTCTACTATTACTTTTATGATTCATAATCCTTATGCTATGCTAGTTAGGAAGAAACCTTGGAAATTATTATTTGCATGTATTTTAGAAGAAAACATAGATCCAAGGTTTATTAGGGTTGCATGCACACTTAGGAAGTGTTAGATTGCTCAAAACCCAACAGTGGTATCAGAGCCTAGGCTTGTTTTCTTGAATAGTTGATGCAAATTGCTGAAAATTGAAGATTTTATGCTGTCTGCACAGCAGACTCGCCGAGTCCATGAAGGGACTCGACGAGTCCAAGACAAAATCCATCCAACTCGGCGAGTTGGTTCATGCACTCGACGAGTTGGAACCCCAGACATCATATCTTCGAGTTTTGGTGCTGGAATTGGTCTAGAATCATTACCTTAAACTGTTTTGGACTCATAAAACCTGTTTTTGATGTGGTAATGATGATGGTGGACCAATTTCAAAGTTATAATCAAAATTTCAAGTTTATATGTGTTCATATGATTCTTGAAATTGTTGATGTGGATGTTCATGTTTATATGAGTTTTGTTAGATCATAGGAATTATTTGCAAATTGTTTGTTAGTTAATTCTTGATCTTAATGTGTTTTAATGGAATTCTTAATTTGTCCTCAAGTTATGGAATTCCAAGAGTTTTTCTTTTAAATATTTTTTTTAAGAAGTTGTAGGTTACATTTTCTTGAAGAGTTTTCTAATAAATGCTTTTATGGACTCCATAACTTGTCCTCAAGTTATGGATTTCCAAGAGACTCTTCATTAAAAGTATTAAACACTTAATTAAAAATCATAAGTTATGAATATCCAAAAGTTTATGAATTGTTCAAAACTTGCCCTCAAGTTTTGGAATTTGTAAAGTCTCACACAAACTTTAATTCCATACCCTAGAAGTTTTAAAAGTTAAAATTCTACCCTTATACTATTATAAGATTAATGGTTAATTATTATATATATGTATAAGAACAAGTCGTTTTACCGTTAGTAGGCCTCATTCATGAAGCCGGTCTATAAGGTGGGTATAAGGTTGTTGCCTATAAAATGGCAAGTTAATGGGTGTCCACTCTCACCCACCGCTTGCTTGACTGGTGGAGGGTCGTTAGCCGAACGGGTAAGACAAGGACTTATAAATTATCATTAAGTATGATGAATATTATAAAGTAACTAAATGTTTTATTTAATTCCCAATCTTAGTTACTTTAGGAAAAATGTGAATTTGGTGCTAGCCCATGGAATTCACACTTTGTACCTTACCAAGTCGTTGGTGGAGCGTGTGTGGTTAACCGGCACACTAACTTGGACTAGTAAGGATCACGAAGGGTGACTTAATGTTTGTCATAGATCAATGGAGCGTGTGTGGTTAACCGGCACATTGATTGGGTGATAATATTAAGGGTACCAAGTGAATTGGTATGGTTATTCACACCTTGTTTTGTGATCCTCGGCATCCCAGTCACAAAATTTGAGAGGGCACACTCGAGATTGAAACATGCCATTGAAAAGTTCAATGAATCTCAAAAGATCTAGGAATATCAAATCCAATTAAAACCTAATAAATTATTTCGTTTTTCATGGTGGAAATTGGTGAATCGTCATTCGCCTACCTTCAAATATTTTATAGCTTGGATTACGACATCCCTCTTCCAAATTATAAAATATTGTGTTGGGTCCTAGCCTTAATATTTCATATTGGGTGTTATATTAAGGACTTTGAATCAACTAACTTGATTTTCTCCCATTATAGATGTCTGGTTCAGACAATTATGATCTTCCCAAATCTCTTGAAGATGGTGTCCCTCAACATCATGCTTCACTTCCTCCACCTCCTCCAATTATTCTCCCCCACCCACAAGTTCTTGAAAAGTTTAAAGTCACTCAATCCCTATTGGCAAGCATAGTCTACGTGTGCTCACATCTTGGAGATAAAGTCACATATTGACAAGCCGGGAGAGTTGGGTGTCAAAGTCTCATGAAAGTTGGATGTTCAATCACTTTCTTAGTAACATAGTGAGTCTCTTTGGGACTACTATGAGACAGACTATGACATGACGCTCCATGATGTTATCTATTTGCTTGGTGTTGTAGAATCAGCAATGATTTGGAACACCAGTAAAGCAAATTTGATTAAAAGAACAGCTTCCTAAGTCTTAAATGGACATTGACAATGGTAGCATTGGATATCTAGAAAGGCATTTCTCTTCCCAATGGAAAGGGATCGGCTATAGTCAACTCGGTTGACCAAATGGTAAAGAGAAAGGCTAAGTCTGAGATAGTCTCATGTGCCATTACCAAAGGGTCCATGTGTTTTGTTGCCAAAGGAAGGGGCATTGGTTGCAAAGCTGCCCTATTCAACTGAAAGGTCATAAGGTTGATCAAGTCAAGAGGTTTGACTCTACTTCGGGTAAAGTCCACTGTCTAACTCTATTAAGTTCCTATTTGGAGATTCTTATTACATAATGTGAACGGGTCACATGCTGATGTTTTTAAGAATCAAAGAAAAGATAGGAAGCTTAAAGTAAGTATATGTTGATTCTGATTACGAAGGTGGGTTTCGATCGCATGGTTCGGTAATCAGAATTTTGAGCTGTTGCTTAAATATATTGCTTATGAATAGATAACAACAAGGTTTTCATGTGGATTGTAAGGATAAGTTTTTCCGCAAAGTTTTAAAAAAAAGAAAAAAAAGGGGTTTTAATTTTATTTATTTTAAAAATATCCTTACAATGGCATCTGTGGAAAATTGTTGCTTATCTGTTTCCAGTAATAGCAATATTGGAAAGTGGATTTGATTCTTTCATTTATGGTAGTGTCTGAATTTACCAAATGAAGAAAGTTTTCATCACCCAAGTTTCAATTGGATAGAAACTCGGAATCATACAAGTTGTATTGTATGATGAATGAGAATTTTCATCTTTGAAAATTAAGACTAATTCTTTGATCACATGTATATGTGAGTCAATTGAAGGACTAAGGAATTAGGTACACTGGGTGTGCACTGGTCAAGGTCCACCACAAAGATTGATTTGTCATGATTTACTGAAGATTAGTAAATATGATTATACTTATAAGGTTAAGTATAATTCTGTAACATTGGAAAGGTTACAATGTATGACAAAACAAATGAGAAGAATAAAATTAGGTGGAAAGATAAAAGTTTCTCAAATCTGAAAGGATGGGAGAGTACTTTAGTATCGTATTTCATGATCATCTTAATGATTATGAAACCATATCACAAATTCATACTCTAAGGACGTCTTAGTGCATTGTTATGGCTAAGAAGAGAGGTCATGAATTGTTAGATTGGTTAAAATCAAGAAGATGAGTCATACTTCGTTCCAAAACAATTCTTAGATTCATACTCCAAGATTGTAACTTTGAGTAACATAAAGGAAGATTTATTAACACTAGTCAAATGTAAGAGTAAAATGTTTTCTACTCTTGTACATTTGAGATTGGTAAGTTGTGATGTCTTGGATGAGACAAAGACCAACTAAGACCAATTGTGTGAAGTGTTAGTCTTGATAAGAATCCGCACTATCCCTTGAATATTTGTTTTGTCAAGGAATGGTTCTTGACTGGGGAAACTTATACGTCAAGGGGACAGTGGGAGCCTTAAAGATCCTGAAAGAGTTTCAAGATTTAATCAAGAGTAAAACCTGTAATTTATCACTAGCACACGACTTAAGGTTTGCAACCTATCGTGTTGACATAATTCTTATTTCTGTACCTACTTCAAATAAGTTGAATTTGCATGTGAGTTATCAGAGTTCAACTTGGAAGCATTGGTGGGCCTTGTGCAACCAAGGTGACAAGAAACTAAGATTGAACAAGTTTAATCCATGTAAGGCTGAATTTGTCACTAACCTTATCTTGTGATTATGGTTTTGACAAATTCACATGGATAGGAACTCATACACTATAAAATCGAAGTGTCATAAGGTTTCTCTCCGATTCATGAAAATGATGGTGAGGAAACGCTTTCACTAAGTAGATTTTACGTAGATATCAATTGTGTTATTTGCATTTTCAAAAGTCGTTTGTGGAGCGTGTGTGGTTAACCGGCACACTAACATGGACTTGTGAGAAATGGCAAAGGTCTAAGAAATTGAGACTATGATTACCGCATCCCTTTTCATAGTTCTTGAAATTGCTTAGACACACATGTGAGCTATCTAAGAAAGGGTGTATGAATCTAAATTTCAGAAGTCCAGCAGATTTCTGGAAATATGTCAGAGCTAGTGGGAGCATAAGTGTTATGCTGATAATCATCATGTTAGTGGGAGCATGATTATTACGTTTAGTGTTGCAAGTTAGCAATGTTAATTATAGAAAACAAAGTTTCAATTCGTGAAGTTGCAGGGGTTGAAAAGTTGTCTTGCTATAATTAAGGGAGAGGAAATTATACTTCGTTTCAATTCTAAAGCTTATATTGAGATTTTAATCATCTTTAGTCAAGAATATATATATATATATATATATATATATATATATATATATATATATATATATATATATATATATATATATATATATATGAATTTTATGTTGGAATGGTTCAACTTGAAGAAATTTTATATATATTACGTTTTCAAAATTCGATTATGATTACGGCATCCCTCTTCATTGTTAAATTTTGAAAACATGGCAAATAAAAAATATTGTAGCAAAATACTGGTCTAGTATCATGTCTTTATGTCAAACATCATGAATCGTGTCCCATATGCTTCGGATATAGGATTGATTGAATGTGCTATAATATTCATCTTTTCTAAATTTTCCAAATGCTTAAGGCATTGAGAAGGGAAAAGTCTAGAACTGGATATGACTAAAGTGATTAAGCAATTGTCGAGGACAAATCTGAGGTTCGCCAAACATTGGTTGCTCAGGGACAGTTGGAAGTATGATGTAAGTTGTCGGAAAGGACCATATTGACATATTCTAAAAAGAAGTAACTCTTGTTCGGAAGTGATAGTCAAAATGGGACTATGGAAATGTCTCCATAAGTGGAAGTTATTCAATCTATGTAAGATTAGAAAACTTTAATGCAAGAAGGATGTTCAAAGTAATGTACTTTGAATATGAGACTTCCGTTCCATAGAGGTTGACCTTCTTTGGAATACTTTGTAATGATTGGTGACAAGGTTTTCGTGACTTTGCGCATAATCATTACAAGAGGAACATTGCATAAAATTTTAAAATCTAACAGACTTTTTGGTAAATGATAGGAATCGGGGATTCTCACATTTACAATAAGGATTTGGGATTGTGAAATGAGTATCAATGGAATCATGTTCAATTGATCTACATCACAATGTAAGGATCATAGACAAACATAGTGTGCATACTTGGAGTATGGCATAACTATTGTTTAGAAAAACAAAGTGTACATGCTAGGAGCATGGGACGACTGTTGTTTTATTCAAGTCTTAAGTTGATTGTTTGAAACATTATACAATGAATAATGTGTAATCAATATGGTGATAAATAAAAGGTGGTTATATTTATATTCAAAAGGGTTCTGAGACCATATTGGATTCGATTACTATTGTGTTTCACTTTGCATGTTTTGACTTCCAAAATAGCTAGGTTATTCTTTCCGAATGACTAAGTTATTTAAACACTCCACAGTCGTTCATATGTTGGAAGTAGGTATGAATCAAGACTGTCATGAATCGAGTTTGTAGATGGCTAAATGGGTTTAGTCATAGCAATGGTTGCTACAACATTCATGAGTGCTCATAAGTTATGAGTATTGGAATAAACCCACGCTCACTTGTATTACTTCATGGAATTTATCTCGAGTGATCGTGAGACGGTAATATCATATAAATCTTCAAACCTAGAGATATGAGTTGTTACCTATGAGTTGGTTGTGCATTGATTGCACGTAAGCGCATCAGTAACTTGATGTAATAAAACGTGCCTTTGTGTACAATTCAATAAGTAGTAGAACAAGCATATGAGTCGAAGTTTATCTGTTCCTTCTAGAAATAGAAGCGATATCTGGGCCCCTCGATGATTTTGTTGTGACCTATGTACTGGCCGGTCAGAACTAAATTGATGTGTTCGATTAAGTTCATTGTCAAACAAATCGGAAATCGGGAAAAAAACTGCTGGACAATAAGTACGACGTTGTTCCATGTATTTGTCTGGCTGATATCATGAGAACAGAGGATTATATGATCACTTATCTAAAATGGCGCTTCATAGTTCAACAGAGTTTTCGAGAGCTACGATTGCTGGTTGGTTCCTGAAGTAACATACGCAAATATAGTTATTAGACTTATCCAAGTGGGAGTCTGTTGGATAAGGTGTCTAAGTCCATAACTTATTTGGTACATACTTGACCCGACCCGGCATGGTCCATTTGGGTTGCACTTCACCCAAACGATTTATGGATAATTTTATGAGAATTGTATACTTACGATTTATTAATATATTATAAGTTATAATATATTAATATGAAGTCATGTTATTTAATTAGTTTTATTCTTAAATTAATTATGAATTAATTTAGAGATTAAAAAGAAGACTGATTAAATTATGGGCTATTATATTTTAAATAGTGTGGGCTAATACTCATTTGTTAATGGGCTAAGCTAATATGAAAGTCCATGGATGATCCATGGAGCTTTTAACCCATGTCTCCTTGGAAAAGGAAAGGTCATGGGTTATTAGGGTTTCACCCTAATCATGTACACTATATAAGCATGCTTATGTTGCATGAAATAACCACTAGTGACACTAGTGTGGTTTTGTGTGTGTGGCCGATTTTCTATGTGTGTATATACTCTCTCAAAGTTTTCCAAGTGTTTGTGGTGATTTGTGATTACATTTGAGGCATTCACACTATTAGTGCTTGGCTCTCAAACTCCAAACAATCAACCATCATCAAAAGGTATGTATTTCTACTAGTACTTTTATGATTCATAATCCTTATGCTATGCTAGTTAGGAAGAAACCTTGGAAATTATTATTTGCATGTATTTTAGAAGAAAACATAGATCCAAGGTTTATTAGGGTTGCATGCATACTTAGGAAGTGTTAGATTGCTCAAAACCCAACATATAATGCTCCAGAGACTCTTAGAATCCATAAAGTTGCCAACTTTATGGATTTACTCCACTCAAGCATGAAATAACATCAATAAGATGGACAAAACTCAAGATCTATCCATGATAAGCAATAAAGTTTGAGCCTTTGATACTTACAGGGGTCCAAAAACATGAAAAGATGATGATGATGATGATGATGATGATGATGCTGATGGTTCTTTGCCCACACAAACACTAGAGCACTTCCTTCTTCTTCTTTTCTTCTTCCACAAGCTAGAATGCACCCCAAATGACAAAGGGTCTTAAGGATGAGTAAGATTAGGGTTTTTTGGAGGTTTAAAGAGTGAGAGAGGCTGAGGGTGAGAAACCCTAACCCTCTTATTCCCTTAAATATCAAAAACTTAGGGTTTTAGATTGCCAGCTGCCCTCACGTTGTGAGCATAATATTGTTCACGTCTTCAGCCTTAAAATGTTGCACGAGTCCGAAACAATCTTCACAACGTGAGAAGGCATTCCTCACGTCGTGATCATGGAACATATTGGAAATTTTAACTTTACAATATTAAAGATAATATGTATTTGATCTAGGTGTTAAAATTCTCCCCCGCTTGAATCAGACTTCGTCCTTGAAGTCAACCGCTGTGAATAATTCCGGATAATGCTCCCGCATCTCTGCCTCTGGCTCCCAGGTCTATTCGGAGCCTCTCTGATGCTGCCTCTGCACCTTTATCAAAGGTATCTGCTTGTTGCACAAGACCTTCATATTCCTTTCCAGGATAGCCACCGGTCTCTCAACATAGTTTAGGTGCTCATCGACCTGAATATCATCCAACGATACCACTACCTCGTTTTCCAACACACACTTCCGTAACTGAGACACATGGAAAGTGTTAACGAGTCCAGAAGGCCGTCTTCTGCACATCCTCATCTCTAACCTTGATCTGATGATAAACCGAATGCAAATCAATCTTGGAAAACCAAGATGCACCCTGAAGCTGGTTGAATAGATCATCAATCATCAGAAGATCGGTGCTCCCCATGGCGAACTTCTCAGTCGAATGAATCCCTTGTCTAACAGTTCTTGCAGCTATGTAAACAACTCCTGCATCTCGGGAGGAGCCAACCGATATGGTACTTTTGCTATCGGATCCGCACCTAGAACCAGATCAATCATGAATGCAAATTGCCTCTTCGGATGCACCCCAGGAAAATCCTATGGAAACACATCCGGATACTCCCACATAATTAGAACATCCTCTATAGTCGCCTTACCCTTATCTCGGGTATCCATAACATAGGCGACAAATCCGGAACAACCTTACTAAATATAGCGTCTGACCCTCGTTCAACAGAAAATCGGCCCACGTCGAACTCTTTCTCCCTGAACCACTAACTCTCCCCTAATTGGGGTTCAAATCCAAACAAACTGCTGCTCACAATCGATCATTTCCCTATTAGGGATCAACCAATCCATACCCACGATAACCTTGTTCCCACACAAAGGAATGGGAACCAAATTGATGAGATACTACTCGCTAAACATCTGAAGAGTACAACCCCGATGAACCCTCGCTACCTAGATAAATCGATCATATGTAATCTCGATATCTAAAGGACAATCCAGCTCCCCGTGAGCTCTAGCAAACCTCATGTTAAGCACAAGCGATACAAAGGATTGGGTAGTCCCCTAATCAAACAATACCAAAGCAGAAATATCGTTCACGAGGAATGAGCCTAAAACAAAACACATGAATATAAGCAAGCAATTCAATATAAATAAAGAGATAAGGAGAATATAAATACTCGTTACCACATCAAGTGTCGCGCGAGCATCCTCGGTCATCAACCGAAAAGCCTTGCTCTTCACTATCGATGCATCCGCCTTGTCCTGGCGGCCGTCAGTGATCCGTAGAGTCACAGGAGCGGTTGCTGACAGCAGCCCTGCTGCAGCAAAACTCGAACAATGGGCCTTCTTGTGGTCCCTCTAATTACAATGAAAGAAAATCAGATAAGATCATGTCGTGGTGGTGGTAGCAGTACAACCCCTGCTAAAATGACCCGTTCAGCCGCCCTTGAAGCAGCCTGAACCACCTACCTTGCACAGTCCCTCGTGCGTCTTGCCGCACTTTCCATAGCGGCTATGGCTCTGCTGGCCTCTCAATCTCGAATCCTGAACCTTGCATCTCTTGCCCGATCCCCCTGAAACCTGAGCCTAATCCGGCTTCCTCTTCCTCTCTATCTCGATATCAATCTCTCTCTCTGGCTCTCACGATCATATCATCCAGTGTATTGCAACCGAATTGACTCACAAATTGTTGGATATCTCTCATCAACATCTCGTGATACGTCGCCTTCTTTATCTCCTCGTCTGCTACATACTGCAGAACCAAAAGTGCCCTCTCCCGAAACATCACGGTGATCTTAGCCGTTGTCTCAGTAGTCTGGAGGAGATCCTGAAACTCTCGCGCCAACTAGTGCACCTTGATCACTGGTGCAAACTCAACCCTAAACCTAGTCACAAAATCATCCCATGACATGGACTCAATCGCCTTGCCTCCCAAGGAATGCCCTACCTCTTTGCACTAGTCCAAGGATTTGTCTTTCAGAAGACAGGAAGCAAGTTTGACCTTTGCCCTATCGGGAAAAATGTTGGTGCATAATGCATTAGCAACATCAGCTAACCATCTTCTACTCACTCCGGGTCCTTCTCCTCGTAGTAGTCCAGAGCCCCACATGCTTGGAACTCCCTGCAGGTCAAAGAACTTGCGCCTATCAAGGCCACCATCTCAGAACGGAAAGAGCCCAAACACTCATCTAACAGATCCACAATACCCTCCTTGATCGTATTGAATATCACAAGAGTGTACTTGAGTATGCAACATGTAATCTCAGACAAAACGAACTCTCGTGTCTGACCATCCAACAGCCTGACTCCAGAACCTGAGCCCAAGCCCTCACCAACACAAGAACTACCAACAGGTATGCCTCGAAGAGTCACCGTACTGAAAATAAACCATATAAACCATCAGAATACACAACAAAATATATATTGAGGGGTCTCATACTCTATAAGATTACTGGTTTCATCACAGTTCTCCTTGACTCAAGTACGAATCCGCTGCTTCCAGTAGTAAGGGCCCATAATACCTTCCATATCTATCCGTACTTTCCTCAAGCCGTTCCTTGAATCTGCCAAGTCAATCTTTATCTATACAATTAACCCTTATCAAGATAAGGCTCCCAGCACTAAATCTCTTCCTAGTTTTTTCTAGAGCAACCACCATACCACTTTCTACGATCAGCTGCAGAAGGAAGATCTTGATACCAAGGCTTCTTGTTCTTTTTCTTCTAACTCCAAAATGGCACCAACAACACTTAAAGGATCAAAAGGAGGCTAGAGTTTATGTGTGTGTGTGTGTGTGGGGGGGGGGGGTGAAAGGGAGGTGATGGAGGCAGAGGGTGTGCAAACACTAGCCCTTACTTCTCTTAAACAATGCTCAACCCCCGTAAATATGTGGTTTTGCATGCATGAGCTGTCACGTCGTGACATATACCATGTTATGTCGTAACCTCTTTTAAAACACGAATTTCCTTCCGGCTGTCATCACGTTGTGACACACCCTAGGTCACGTCGTGACGAGTCAAAATCCAATTTGGGGATAGAAAGGTCAAAATAATAGGTAAGAAAAAAAATACCTGGAACAGGGTGTTAAAAATTTATAAAAAAAAATTATAATTCAAGAAAGAAATAGGCGAGGTTTGGGGCACAATTTTCTTTCCGTCCCATTCAGACAGAAAGATATGGATTTGTGGCTTTATGGGAAAGACATATATTACCGAGAAAGACCCCATTTTTTATGCAAATTAAACAGTCTTTCCGGTCTGTTCAGCCAAAAAGATCTGTTTGGACCTAGAAAGATGTCTATCAAACGGGGCCAAAAATTTAGTGACGGCGTAAATCCATTTTGTAAGCAGAATTTTGATGATTGTATTGAGAAAAGTTAGGTGTTGTTTTTATTGCTAGATAAAATATATCAGGTCGGTGTCATTGACTAATTTCAATATATACCATCGAATGAAAACATATTATATGTGACCAAATTCTTACGTAGGAAACATACATAAAAAATAAGCATGAAAACGTAAAGAAACTGAAATTTATACCGGCACGTAGATAAAAATAAGTAAGTAATTTTTTTTAAAAACTACCGAATGAAAGTTCAAATAATCGAAAATGTATTATATATGACCTAACTCATACGTAGGAAGCCTACACAAAAACAAGCACGAAATTGTTAAAAAAACTAAGTTGAAACATAGACAAACTTGAATTTATACCAACACAAAAATAAAAAAGCAAGTCTATTTTTTAAATAACGAACGAAAATTCTAAATTTACGTTGAAACGTTGACTAACCTGAATTTATACCAACACATACATAAACATAAACACTTAAAAATTAGTTTTTTTAAGTTAACGAATAAAAGTTATTAAGGAAAATTAAATAATGCTTGCTGCATGGGATAAACAAGAAAGTTAACAAAATGAAGTGGTGAACTGGAGGGATCAACATGAAATTTTAAACAATGAAGGGGTTAAAAATATCATTTTACAAAGTATTTTGATAAAGTAGATGGGTGGTAAGTGTCGGTGGAAACATCTACCGACATTACCTTTTAATATAGAGCTACTAACCAGCCCTTCGTGTGTTGTAGCAGGGAAACCCGTTTTATTAGTTGAATTTTGACGATTGTATTGATAAAAGTTAAATATCGTTGTATTTATTGGTAGATAAATATACAATTTCAGTACCACTTACAAACTCCAATTTATATTTTCGAAAGGTTACGTATTATATACGATCTAATTCATATGTAGGAAACGTTCATAAAAACAAAATCGTACACAAATTTATTTCGAAACGTAACGAAACTCGAAACTAACTCATGCTTAGGAAGCGTACATAAAAAGAAGCAGGAATATGTAAAAAAATATGTTGAGAAAAGCAAGTACTATTTTTTTTCAATTAACAATGAAAGTTCTAAATTACGTTGAGAAAAACTAATATTTTAATAAAAATAACGAATGAAAGTTGTAAATTTGCATTGAGATGTTTACCGCCTAAAATTTATACTCACATATTGTAACACCCGGAATCTAGAAGGCCAAATAAGGAAAAAGAAATCACCATCTGTAAGGCCAACTCGTCGAGTCCAAGGAGGAGAACTCGACGTGTGTTTTTGAGAATCAACATGACGAGTTGGACAGGGTTTGGCAACCCCTAATTTTTGAGATTTGCACCCTATTTAAACAACTTAAGCTCTAAGGTTTTGGCCTCATTTCCAGCCTCCACTGTCATAACCCTAACTCTCAAAACCCTAAACTATTTTTGAGTGATTGTGAGCCATTTTGAGTGTTCTTGTGGGTGTTTGAAGCTCCTGGAAGGAAGGAAAGTTTGAAGGAGCAAGTAAGAGTTGCTAGATCCAGAAACCTCACTCCATTTTCGTCACTTTCTGGTGATCAAGTCTCAAACTTGCCTAATAGTTGATTAAATCTCCTTCTTAGTACCCATTGCTTGTTTTTGGTCCAAATGACATGGTCCTTGAGAGTTGGACGTCCCAAATGGAAAACACTTCATGTCTAGAGTCTTGAAAGACTTTCCTGGCATAAAGGTGCCAAATTTATGGCCATGGAAGTCCCATGCAACCTTTCGACCACCATTTTTTCCTTTTGAGCTTATAATGGCCATGCATTTAGAGAAAGTTGGAGACTTCACGTGATATCCTGGTTCTTATGGTCCAGATCTATGACCTCATGGTCTACCTTGTAGTTTTGGTGTTTGGATTAAGACTTTGGCCCATTTTGGGTTAGAGTTTGAGCTTATTCTCTTTAGGAAGGGATTAATGGGTAAAGTTGGAAACTTTACCCTTGTAAAAGGTATTTCCAGTCTAGATCTAGAGTATTGGGTTCAGATCTGAAGAATAAAGGCTTAATGCATTAAGAAGGGGATTCAGACTGAAGAACTTGACGAGTTCTTGGAGGAACTTGACGAGTTGATTTGAAGTTTCCCGATTCTGTTGAAATGGAGGAACTCGACAAGTTTAGGGAAAACTAGAGGAGTTGATGCGAGATACCACGATTTTGTGGTTTACGGGAACTTGACGAGTTGAGGGAATAACTTGACGAGTTGAGTCAACTCGGAGCATTGACTTTGACATTGACTTGGATGTTGAATTTGACCTTGACTTGAGTTTAACCAAGGTTGACCCTTGGAGGGTTATGAACTACGGAATGGGTTCTAAGGGTTGTCTCATGTAAGGGTTTGGGCCCAATTTAGAAAATTAGGCCATTGATAGGCTTTTATGGATTTTATGGATTGGGCTTGGTCTCGATTGTGAGTCTTGATGGACCAGGGGTGAAATGGTCATTTCACCCCAAGTAAGGATTATGGAATGTGATTTGGAACCTAATTGCTAATTGGTCGATATTTGGAATGGATAGCTTGGGGAGTCGGCATGACTATAGCTAATATGATAGGCGAGGCCTTAGGACTGGAACATGTAGTATTGTGTATGATTCTTTATGTGCCAGCATGATTATATGATATTGTTTGTATGTGTATGGCGGGCGGGGTCCAGTGACAGGTGAGGCCTGGGAGAAACAGATCTGTATACTAAGCGGGGCTTGATGCCTGGCGGGGCCTGATGCCGGACACTGTCTGATGCCAGGCAGGGGCCCAATATATGTGATTATGTGTATGGTATGTGGTAGTATGGGGAAGTCACTACGCTTTGTGCTTACGGTTTTTAGTTACTTCTAGTTGCAAAGAGAAGAGCTCGGGATAACTGCATTGCACACACCATGATGTTTAGCCTGGGATGTTTACTCTGATGTTTTGATTTGGAAACTCTGATAATAATGTTTTGAAATACTTTGAATCATGTTTTGATGGAATGGTTTAATAACTATGGTTTTATTTAATGGTTTAAAATGAAATTTTTAGTCATGAATTTTTGGGATTTTACAAGTTGGAGTCAAAGCCTTGGTTTGAGGGATTCAGACACACTCTCGGGTGTGTCTGAACTCTTTTAGGTCCGATTCTAGATCATTAACTAGTAATCAAACAATCACAAGACGAGAATAACAATAAGATGGATAATAAATGAGCTTGCACAAATTAAACACGTAAATCGTCTGGTACAACTCAAGGCTTGCCGTAAAATCTCTAGCAACCCACCATAAGAATGACCGAATCCAACACCTTATATACACGCCTGGACCGCAAACAGGGTTTGCGGCCGTAAACACGTTTACGGTCGTAAACAGGAAAAAGTACATAAGACTCAAAATATGCAATTACAGACTCCAGACCAATACAAATCACATAGAAAGCCTAGCCCAAACCATTTACATGGCCCTTCAATCTCCCCTTGGTTTGGAGCAGGCTTGGATTTAGTCTTTGTCAACAACCAGCACATCGCATCTCCCCATAGCTCTATTCCATATTCTCTTGTCGATAATTGTAGCCACCATCCTTGTGTATTCCTTTGCAGCAGGTTCAAACAACTCATCAGTGACAATAATCTGATGGCTTGCAAGCTGATGAATGTCCCGCTCGCCAAACTGGAGTAGATCCCTTTTGTCATACAAGCGGATGCAATCTTCTTTGAGCTTGATAACAGCAGCATCTGATGCATCATCATACACCCAATAATACATAGAGTGTAGAGATCCATCAGGACAGTTTTGAGGGACCGGGATATGTTTGACTTGAGCAGTAGCTGGCCACATCACTGCTCGGATAGGCTCACTTGTTTCGGGATCAAAAACACGTTTGTGGACTTTAACAAAGGATTCTGCAGTTTTCATCGACGGAAAACCCTTGGCCACCTGATCTTCCAAGAATGATTTGAATTGGCTAGCTGTGGGATTTCCTGAATGATTTGAAAAAGGGAGCTTTGGATAACTCAATGAGATCAACCTTAGTGAAAGAGTTAAAATCATGAGCATCCTTATATAGTTCCTTGTTTCCGCTCTTCCTTCTCACAATAAACATTTTCTGAATATCATGGAATCCCCACGACACGATTCTTGACCTATCACCATAGACATCTCTGAAAGTTTGAGTGCTTAGGTCATTGAAAGTTATGCGAGGCCTATCCCAAGGTGACTTATGATCCACATTTCTTTTGAATAGCCACTTGTTTTTCTCGGCCGATTCAGCAACAACTTTCTTCTTTTTAGCACCTTTGGCCTTTGCTGCTCTGGAAGCCAATTCAGGATCCACTTCAAAATGATCTACAACGATGGGGGGATATGATTGTTTGAGAGGAAATGGGAGCATCAACACTGGGAGCATCAACACCAGGAGCGTCTGGAATGGGGGGATCGACATGTGGTTCATCAACATTTGACCTAAAATCATCACCAAACCTGCCGTCAAGCTTCTTTTGCAACTCCAGGAAATCTGTAGCCAGAAGACCATATTGTGTCTGAAGATCATCAATTTGCTTTGTCTTCAGAGCATTATCTTCATTAAGCTCGGCCACTTGGATACTGAGCTCAGTATTTTCAGATTGAAGGTCTGCGACCTTTATGACTTGCTCAATATTCCTTTGATCAAGTTCAACGTTTTTCTGTTTGATGGCGTCAACCTGACTTTGAAGTCCATGGAGTAAAGGGGAGTCATCTCTCGTGTTGTCACGTCCGATAAAAATTCCCTTGCCATGAGGAAGTGGTGTAGAAAATTGTTCTTCAGCTAACAGATGGGCTAACTTCACTGATAGGTTCAGCTGAGACAATGACTGGCGTGATTGTTGGAGGAGCTGTAGCACATTGGGCCGTCGTACTCTGCGTTGCTAGTCTCAGGACGAGTCTGCGACGTTTGTTCGGAGGAGGAGTGGCCTAAGTGGTGGTGAAATCATCTTCCATTGGCGTGGATGTAGGTAAACCAGTGTCAAGGGGAGGAATCCCTGATACTGTTACCATAGGAATTGCTATTTCCGCCTCTGGATTGGAAACAGGAGGTGCAGCCACGAAAACATCTTCTTCTACCCTTGTCTCAGTAGTCACATGAACTACTTCATTGACATTGTCAAGCAAGTTATCGAGATTTACTTCAGACAGAAAGACATCATTGCTATTAAAGTTCATTGGGATATCATCTCTATCAAATCCCATAAGGTCAACATCCTCATCTTCTTTGTCATCTTTTCTCGTTCCCTCATTGTAGTCACTCTGAACTTGAACAGATTGCAATTCCTGTTCATCATTGACTTGAGTCTTTGGAGCTGGAGTCTCATCATCTTCGTGATCTGAAACAGTGATGATAGCTTCAGAAGACACCTTTTTTGATGAAGTTGGATCAGATAGAGTCTTCTCAGAAGTTCCATGGGATTCGGAAGACTCATTGATTTCTGCAAATTGTCCAAACTTCACCAAGGGATGTAGACCTTGAAACACCACGTTGCCCTTTCGATTTTGTTTGATAAGACCAACAGTGTGAGGGCCTAATGACTTTGTGTCCATCTTATCACCAGATTTGACCATGTCAGGGAATTGATCATCAATGAAAGCTTGAATGAATCAGGGATACATCAGAAATGCATCTCTGTTTCCCCGAGTCAATGCACCAATGTGCACTAGAAACTCATCAAAGACATATTTTGAGAAGTTGAATTTGTTGCCGGCTGCCAAGGACACAATGGCTCCTGTGTTTCTGATTGAGATCTCATCTACTCCTGATCTCCTTCCTGACACACAACTGATGAACACATGAGCCAAGAAGCGCCAGTAGGGAGGCAGAAGCTTTTTCATAGTTGGAGGATAGGAACCCTTGTATCCCATCCTTTCAAGAATTCTTGGAATTTCCTTAGCTTTAGCTTCAACTGGGTAATCAGATCATCAAGGATCATCAAGGTGCTTCTGATATATTGCTCCGAAATTTTGATTTTGTAGTTTTGCACTACAGCTTCAATGATCATTTCTTTATTCTTCTTGGTCACCTTGGCTGTTTTCCAGAACTCTTGAATAAGACTTTCATAGATGACAGGATTCACTATGATCGCATAAGCCAAGCATCATTCTCGAAGACGGTACATCATGGACATGAAGTCTCTGTGAGCCACTGGTGGATCATCCAACACAATTGCAAGGTTGTGCATCTCAGCTGTCTTAAGATATGCCATTATCTGCACTAAACAAGCCAAGTAAGAAAACAGGATATCTAAAATTGAAATGCTCAAAGTTTACTTAAATTTGCCCAATAAACAAGTCAACAAGGGTTTACGATCAATAGAGGTTAAGAGTAGTTTACGGTCAAAATAGGTCAACGGACCGTAAACAGGGTTTACGGCCGTAAGGCCAAACTGAGTTTACGGTCGTAAGACCAAAGGACCGTTTACGGTCGCAAGGTCAAAACGGGGTTTACGGCCTATGAGTTTACGGTGTATGAGTTTACGGTCTATGAACATTCTAACACCGTAAACTTCGACAGACTTCAAACACAAATTACTCCTATGATTTTAAGTCGATTCGAACAAAAATTACAAGTTTAGGGTCAGAATTGACATACCTTTGACGTGGATTAAACGATTTTGAGAAAACTCGCACTTGACTTTCGAAGATTAGAGAGAGAATAGGAGCAGTTTACGGTTTCTGAATGACGGAGGCGGTAAAGAGAGTTTACCGGAGTAAACTCCCCCCTTTTATACCACTTTGACTTTTCAAAATCGCATACACTGATAGATTGTCAGTCCAATTTCCAAACAGAATTTCAAAAATAAAACTTTTTGAGGATTACATCAACTAAATATATTACTTAATGACCATTTATCTGACGACGACCAGGGATATTGTTTTCCACCTAAATTGAGCAGCGAGATCTATAGACAATCTTTGAGTGTCCAATTTTTAATTGTACTGGAACATGTTTCCCGCTTCCAGATATGCCCCAGTAATCAAGAACTTCCAGAGTACTCCTTACATCGGGTGAGCAGACAATCATTAAGAGAGAAGATAGATTCAGATTATTATCACTTATAGTTTTTAGAGGGGTTGAGAAGTAGAAGGATGCATATGCTGTGTACCAGGTCGGATTGTTAGTCACACAAAGGAGACAACATATGGCTAACAGATAAGAAGAATTTCATAAATTTAACATGCAGAGAAATAGAGTTGCATATGTTGCAATCCAAGTCGAATCTCTTCCAATCACGTAAAGGGTGCAACATATGACTGACAGATAGGAAGAGAAAGAAAACAATTTTCTACAGGCCTAACTTATCGGAATTTACCAGTCGCCCCATCAATACCGGAATTAAGGACAAAATCCGCACATCGAGGAAAAGTTAAACCACGGTTCCAAATACGGGTTCATTTAATGTGACGAGTAGATTCCCATATATATCTCCCTGCTCAACCTATCCGAGTGTCGTATTGTCAGGCTAAATGGATCTAACTAGGTTAATTTTGTCAAGTCTTGAATTCCTTAAGTTCAATTTTACCTAGTTAGAATTAAAGTGTTTTGTGCCTACCAGCGCATCGAATACAGAGCGTAGACCCTTCAACTTAGGTACGTTACGCAGATTCAAATTGCCCGTTATCACCTGCTAATTTCGCTTCCTAGACCATTTCCCACAAGCACATTCCATGATCAACCTCTCTCTCTTTTTTTTTTTTTTTAATTTTCTGATTTTCTAATGTTTTTGGATTTTTGGATTTTTTTTAATTTTTAATGTTTTTGGATTTTTCTAAAATTTTAATGTTTTTGGATTTTTTGATTTTTTTCTAAATTTTTAATGTTTTTGGATTTTTCTAATTTTTGTTTTGATTTATTTCTCCCCCTAAATTTGTGCATGGAATAAAAACGAAAGTAAATGCGCAAATTTAACCTATCCTAAAACAAAAAATTAATCCTCAAAACGAATCATTTTCAAAAATCCCACAAGCACATCGAATCGAGCTTTGTTAAACGGCTTAGTGAACAGATCCGCCACATTATTAGCAGTGGGTACCTGTTCTAGCCAGATGAGCGAGCGCTCATAACAATCTCTGATGAAATGAATTTTGATGTCAATGTGCTTGGTTTTGGAATGTTGGACACGATTTTTAGTTATTTGAATAGCGGCCTCATTATCACAGTGAATTAGGGTTTCTAGATAGTTCAAACCGTAATCCAATAGCTGATGTTGGATCCAGAGAACTTGAGAGCAACACGCCGATGCAGCAATGTATTCCGCTTCTGCTGTGGAAGTAGATACCGTATGTTGTTTCTTGCATTGCCACGATACCAGTCTATCACCAAGGAACTGACACCCTCCTGATGTTGATTTCCTATCAAGCTCACATCCTCCATAATTACTGTCAGCAAAAGCATATAAATCAAAATAAGAATTTTTTGAATACCAAAGACCCAGTTTTGGACTGCCTTTGTTATACCGAAAAATCCTTTTGACAGCAATAAGATGTGAAAGTTTAGGATTAGCCTGATAGCGAGCGCATTGACACACTGCAAACATGATTTCGGGATGACTTGCAGTGAGATACATCAAGGAACCGATCATCGATCTGTAGTGAGTTTGATCTACGGATTCACCATCAATATCTAGAATCAGCAGGGGTATTTCAGCCATGAGAGTTGAAGCAGGCTTCGCGTCTGAAAATCCAAACTTCTCAAGAATATCTTCAACATACTTTGCTTGATGTAGCAGGATTCCGGTTGAATTCTGATTGACTTGAAGCCCCAGAAACACGGTCATTTCACCTAGAGAACTCATCTCAAATCACTTCTTCATCACGCCTTCAAACTCTTTGCAAAGCTTTGGACATGTGGACCCGAAGATGATGTCATCAACATAGATCTGAACCAATATCTGATCATCACCCACATGCTTGATGAATAAAGTTTGATCAATAGTACCGCGAGAGTAGCCATGTTCGAGCAAGTGCTTTGTTAGAGTTGCATACCACGCTCGAGGAGCTTGATGTAACCCATACAACGCCTTTTCCAACTTGTAGACATGATTAGGGAACTTTGAGTTAACAAACCCAGGGGGTTGGTCAACATAAATTTCTTCCTTCACCTTACCGTACAGGAAGGCAGTCTTGACATCCATCTGGTAGACCGTGAAATTCTTATAAGAAGCATACGCGAGAAAGATTCGAATAGCCTCCAGACGAGCCACAGGAGCATACACCTCAGTATAATCAAGACCCTCGATTTGTCGAAACCCTCGGACCACCAATCGTGCTTTATTTCGAACGATTACACCAGAATCATCTTGCTTACTACGATAGACCCAACGCGTGTCAAGAGACCGTTTGCCCTTTGGTAACTCAACCAGTTTCCAAACCCCCAACTTTTCAAACTAATTTAGCTCTTCATGCATCGCATCTACCCAGCTGGGATCATTTAAAGCCATTTCAATGTTTTTGGGTTCTAATTGAGATATAAAGCAAGAGTAAAGACATTCATTTACGTCTCCACTATGAGTTCTGGTTTTAACTCCATCACCCAGCTGGCCAATGACTTTTTCGATCGGATGATCGCGTTGAATTCTGGAGGATATCTCATGACTGATATCATTAAGAGAAACAGGAAGAGTATGAATGTTGAAACCTCCATCATCTGCTGACTGAATCCAATTAGAGGACTCTGCTACAAACTCATTTGTAATTTCTTCAGGAAGGAGGAGTTCCGTAAATGTTGGATTGATAGCGGAAGTATCTCTAGACATGAACTCTCTCTCAATGGGTGTTAGAGGTGTAACTTCAGCATTAGGAGTTTCAGTTGGAATCTCAGACGCTGGACTAGTTGGTTGCACAGATGACTCCCCCTCAGGTTGAGCAGAGAACTCCCCCTCAAGTGGAGCAGAAGATTCCATTTCAACCGTTGGGGGTCTGTAAACAACCTCTTCATCTTCGTCTTCAGGAACATTCTTCAAACCAGAGGAGGATCCACTTGAATTATTCTAAGACACATTGAGAGATCTGAAAAGGGATGTGTAATCAAATAACCAGTCGAGACCCACTCTAGCGTCTGTTTCATTCTCTTCCAACCAGCGCACGTCATAAGATTCAACGATCTGCTTAGTCCTTTTGTTGTAAACCCTATTCGCGGTGGGCACAACATACCTCACATAGTAACAGTCATCAGCTTTGGCATTGAATTTAGGGTTGGAATCTAAGTGTAGAAGGGTGCAAGGGCAGCCAAATACACATAAATGGCTTATAGAAGGCTTGTGTCTATAAAGAATTTCGTACGGTGTCTTGATCTGTGCTTTGTTGATTAGAACACGATTCTGCTCATAGCAAGCAGTGTTAATCGCCTTGGCGCAAAAGAAGACAGTTAGTTTGGAATCACAAAGCATTGTCCTTGCGGCGTCTTTCAATGTTATGTTCCTCCTTTTAGCAAAGCCATTTTGTTTAGGCGTGTGAGCAGAGCTGTATTGATGCACTATTCCCTTTTCTGCGCAAAAGTGGTCAAGAACAGCATTCTTGAACTCAGTTCCATTATCAGTACGAAGCGCCTTCACTTGTTTACTGGTTTGCTTCTCAATCATCAAAACAAACTTCTTTATCAGATCAGCAACCCCTGCTTTGTTAGATAAGAAGAAGACCCACATAAATCGAGAGAAATCATCAATCACAGCAAGAAAATACGAGCTTTTGTTGATGCTCAGGATGTTGAATGGACCAAATAAGTGCATATGCAATAATTGGAGCACTTGGCTACTTGAGCTGATTTGCTTAGGCAGATATGGTTTCCGATGATGTTTGCCTTGAGCACAGGAAACACATTTTTTAAATGTGATAAAGTCTCTGACAGGAATGCCTCGGACCATCTCATTTTTCGCAAGACGATTCAGGTTTTTCTCGTTGGCATGACCAAGTCTTCGATGCCACATCATTGCATTGTGTTCGGAGACCTTTGAGAATAGACACGTGACTTGTTCAGGTAGGTTACTGTTCATTTCAATAATGTAGGCATTCCCATCCCATTTCGATTTGACTAGAATCCACTCTTCTGGGATGACAATGTCGGGCTTGCGAATCATGCATTCTTTGTCAGTAAAATGGGTAGAGTAGCCTTTGTCACATATTTGAGAAACACTCAACAAACTGTGCTTTAACTCGGGAGCGTAGTTGACGTTTTCAAAGATCAGCACTCCATTCATAACAGTTCCGCGCTGTGTGATCTTTCCACCATCTCCGCCCGCAAAGGAAACATAACCCCCATTAAAAGATTGAATTTCCCTCAGTTAGGAGATGTCTCCAGTCATATGCCAGGAGCAGCCGCTATCGACGTACCAAGAACGGACGATATTCCTCTGTAACTGTCCCTGCAAAATGAGCGAAATCATTTAGACTTAGGAACCCAGGTCATCACAAACCTGGGCTTCCCTTTTGGTTTCTTTGAATCATTCTTTAGTATTTTCAAATTCGGATCTTCCTTCCTACTTTCTTCAGAGGATTTTAATGATGAATTAGAAAGGGATTTGGGCCTCCATTGACATTTAGATTTTTCCAAAATATTAGTTGTTTTTGAAATTGATTTCTTAAAGGTTTGCTTTGAGCCTCTGGATTTTCCACCAGAGGAGGTTGAAAATCCAGGGCTGTTATTTGAAGAAGCCGGTCTTGACGCAGACTTGTTTGGTTTTGGCAAACAATTGTGAGTTTTATCAGCAAAAACCTTTTTATTCTATTGTAAAACAACCCATTTTCTGCGTCTATCACCTTTCCAATTATCATTTTGAGGATGAGACTCATTCTCTCCTCTTGGTGACAAGTAATTCACAAAGATCCTATTTTGACATTTCCGAGCTATGTGACCACCGACACCACAATTAAAACAAATTTTTTATTATTTGAACTTGTATTACATTTTTCAGATTTATTTTCTTTACAGACACTCTTACTCTTCTCAGAAGAACATGCATGAGAAAAAGATTTTGAGATAAGTGAAGGTGTCTTAGTCGTTTTGACTTGTGGAGGTGATGAATCTTCATGAGAATCAAAAACATCAGAATTACCAAACAATTCATCAAACATATAAAAAAAAATTAAACTCAACAACATCAGATGATAAACCAACACATGACACATTCTCAGTCTTAACATCAGAAACACAATCAAATTTGTTCACAAAAGAAATATCAGATTTAAAAACAGCAACAGATTCTCCAGCTTCACGCTTAGCCTTATCTAATGATTGATCTGCAGAGGAAGTAGAAACATTAGTACTTTCAATGTTAATAAAACCTCTTGAGAAAAATCAGTTGGTTTGCCATATAGAAGATGTGGCTCCCTGTCAGTTTCGTCCTGTGTCAAGGGTATGGATGTGTAGTTATGATTGAAAGGTGGAGGAACACGATCATACTCTAGACCCTTATTTTGATTTTCTTTGAATTTTAATTGTGTTTCATATAAAGACTCGACTCTTTTACTTGACGCAGAATAATTTTTGAAACTAACATCAGTTTTTCCACTTTTAATTTCAAATCGTCAAGTTCTTTTGTTACAACATCAAGTTGTCTCTTAGTATAGTCATAAATTTCATACTTTTCACTGAATTCTGACTGAATTTTTCTAAAGTCTTTTGTTTTGGCTTCTAGTTTGGGCTTTAAGTGGTTTTTGTCCCTTCCTAAGTTGATAACCCTAATATCTAAGGTCCTCTACTTGCCTACGTAAGGTTTGAATTTCATCACGAAGAAGTTTAACATATTCTTTGCAGGCAAAAGAAAAGGACAGTTGATTTACCTTGCTTTTCTTGGGCTTGGAAGAGGTAGATACCATTAGGGAAAACTGTAGTTCCATCATCTCTGCCTCGGGATCAGCATCATCATTCTTTGAAGCAACATCATCAATTTGAGCTAGGTGAGCATTTTCTGGCCCTGAGAGATGGATGGTGCAGCATTAAAGGTTTGAGTCTGAGGTTGTTGAACTGAGAAAGCTTGACCTGAGGAAGTCATGAAAGATGATAGAGCATTGTTAGATGAAACTCCAAGATTTGCAGTAGAATATGAATTCACATGGTTGATTTCCCTCTGCTTCTGATCAATGTCACAGGCTTTGATGACAGCCATGATTTCTGCAAGATTAAGGCGATTCAGGTCCTTGGTTTTCTTAATCACAGCAACATTCATATCCCATGATCTAGTAAGTGCATTCAGAAGTTTCTTGTTGATTTCTGACTTGGTCAAGAAAATCCCTGAAATGTTCATGTCTGTTGTGAGAGCAGTGAAACTTTGCAATTGTGCTTCAAGAGTCTCCCGTGGAATGTAGTTAAACATGTTGAATTTTTGTCTCAGCATGTCCTGCCGATTCTCTTTCATATCTTCATTTCCCTCATAGACTTCAATAAGATCTTCCCATAGAGCTTTAGCTGAAGTGTACTCATGAAAACCTTGAGCAATATCAGGAGATAATGGCATGGTTAAAGTAGCTAATGCTCTTTCGTGTTCCTCAACCAGTTCAAATTCCTCATCAGTGTAGTTTTTGAATAGCCTTGTTAATCACTTGACCTCCAACTGTCACAGTGACTTTGACAGGACCTCTCAGAATGCTTTTCCAGATCTTGAAATCTTTCATTTTGATGTATTTCTCTATTCTGTACTTCCATTCGGGAAAACCTTCAGCAGACATTAACCTTGGAATGCATGTAGTAGTGCCCATAACAGCATCAAGTTCTTGAAAATGAGTTTGAGAATCCATTTGAAATTAAAGTGATTTAACAGTTCCAACGGAGTTTACGGTTTAGAAAGGAAAAGAAATTGAAGTGGTTTACGGCCGTAAACTGAGTTTACGGTCAACAAGTTTGCGGCCGTAAACTGGGTTTACAGTACAAGTTCATGGTTCTTGGTGTTTACGGTTTATGAGTTTGTTGTTCTTTGATCCTGATTACGGTCTATGAATATTAAGAGTTTACAGTTTATGAGTGTCTTCTTTTACGACCGTAAACAGAGTTTACAGTTGGGCAGTAAACTCTCAAACAACCTTCAAAAGTCGATTTTCAGATGAAATTCGGTCCTCCAAAGCCTAAAACGTAGAAGTTGATGATGAAACAGTGAAAATGACAACTTGAACACACAAAATCTCGATCAAATGACTTTTTGATACCAGTTTACGCTCTGATACCAATTGTTAGGTCCGATTCTGGATCATTCACTAGTAATCAAACAATCACAAGACGAGAATAACAATAAGATGGATAATAAATGAGCTTGCACACGATTAAACACGTAAAGCGTCTGGTACAACTCAAGGCTTGCCGTAAACTCTCTGGCAACCCACCATACAAATGACGGACTCCAACACCTTATATACACGCCTGAAAAAGGCTCGATACCATGAGAGCTGAGGAGCGACATCAGGAACTTTGTGAGCCGGTCCAGCTGCAAGATGCTGGAGGACATGATCGCTCGAGCCAGGGAGAGGGAGATCGACTTAGAGGTAGATAGGAAGAGGAAGCCAGATGAGGTTCAGACATCTGCGGGATCCGGCAAGAGGCCCAAGATATCGGACTCTAGAGTGAGGACTCATCAGGACTGGAGCCGCTGTGTGACAACTCGAAATTTTCCATCCAGTTCAGTCTAACACTTCATTAAGAGTCAAACTCATTGCTTTTATCTTTTAGCACAATTAGGAGTTTATTTGAGCGTTCTGAGCCTTGTACACTTAAGGAATAGATGTCGGGGTTTATCGGCTGAAGTTATAGCTCAAAGAAATGACCTTAAACACCCTACAAGGAGTTCACGGCCAACACATGGGAGTTTACGGCCGTAAACTCCATGTGGGTCGTAAACTCTTGCTTATATGATGAAGAGGATGTCATTTGTTCATTCCTTCCTTCCCTTTTGCTGAAATCCTCTCAAGTATCATCCCGATATTCGTCCTTGATCTTCAAATCTCATAAGCTTATTATCTTAACTAGTTGATATCTTGCATGAACTAGTAATCTTACACGATTTCATCCGTGAAATCATTCCATTTTGTAGATCTTCAAGTTTCACCAAGAACACACACTAGTGTTCTTGACCATAACCGACCATTCAAGCTCCTAAATCGTAAGTACTCTTGATCCAACTCATTGTACACTAGTTTTAACTTATTTAGGGCTTAGAAAACATAATAAATCACATGATTCAAGGATTTTACGGCCAAGACATGTTCTTGGGCCGTAAACCCCTTTTAAGGGTGCAAATGACACCCTAACACCTTAATAAGCCTTGGATATTAGCATAAAATCTTACACCATTGAACTAGGGACCCCAATACACGATTTGGTACTTCATACCATGAGTTTACGGTTGTAAACTCATGGGGAAGTGGTCCCAGGGCCATAAACACCATACAAGGCCATTCTTGGACCTTAAACCCACCCAACCTCTTGTTTAAGCTTTGAAGCACTTAACCACATAAGTTGTAATAGCTTTGAGCATCATTTAGTGACCCAATTGAGAGTTTACGGCCAGGAGTAAACTCCCCTGGGCCGTAAACTCCAACAAACTTGGTCCCTTGACCATAAACTCCTGTATAAGGCATTGCACTCCTTTGTTGCAACCCGATAGCCTCCTAGCACTTGACCAAAGTGTTTTCCTCGCATTAGGATGTTTATACATGTTTAATTAGTATTATAATCACTAATTATATATATATATATATATATATATATATATATATAGATATATACATATGTATTCATATGTTAATAGGGTCATTGAGTGTGTATAAGTCTTCACTTGACACCAAGCACCCAACCGACACTTCCATCTGATCCACTCACTGTAGGTGAGTTCATACCCCTTTAATTAACCTTTTAAATGTTTCTAAATGTTTTTAAATGCTTTATGGGTGGGGGGAATACACGTTGAATCATGCTAGTTAGTACATCAATCACATGTGATTAATAACTAACATGCAAAATGGATTTACTATACGTTAACTGTTTTACCAAACGGATGTCTTCAAATGATTTTCATAAACATTTTATATGTTTAAAACTCTTTATTAAACTGTTTATTATACACTGTAGGTTTCATTTCAAACTCTTTTACAATTGTGTTTCAAACAAAGGTTTCTTTATACTTAAACTGTCTTATCCAACAAATACTTTCAAACTGTTTTATAAACTGACATCAAGTCGATCTTTTCTTAGAAATTAATCTTTTTCAAAGGTTTTACAAAACTTCTTTTATGTTTTTATATTATCAAATGCATGCCCATATATGTATAGTTATATAAGTAATGTTTAAAGGACTTAGGAAGGCTAACTCACTCTATTTCCGTTTCCTCGTTGGGATGTGGCTATGGGGTATCGGTTATCCATCCGAATGTCATCTAAATATTAGTTATATATCATGTATACATATGTATACATAAAAGTTTTCCTCAGTCAGTTCAGTACCTTTGGATAGCAAAGGCATACTTCAGGTTATACACGTACATTATTAGTAACTATTATAGGTATAGTTAGGAGATACTACTTACCATTCCAAGTACAAGGAATCACACAAGAGTCAGTTCATTCATGAGTCTATACTAATACATTACATGTTACATGATTATGCTTACATATATACACTTACTTAGATACGCTTACATAGATACGCTTACATGAATACGCTTACATATATACGTTTACATAGATACGCTTACATGAATACGCTTACATATATACGTTTACATGAGTACGTTTACATAGATACGCTTACATGAGTACGTTTACATAGATACGCTTACATGAGTACGTTTACATAGATACGCTTACATGAGTACGTTTACATATACGACAATAGAACAGACATAACTAGGTGCTATAGCATGGAACGATTTCAGGATCTAACTATACCAATGAATCACTAACGCATTGTGATAGTTATATTGGGTATACATGATCATAGTAATGTGGATGTTTGCGGATTGCAATCATGCAGGGGTCACGTGTGGGTCCCAAAATCTCTTTGACAGGGGAGCGTCTAGCCTGGGATCTAGCCATCACATTATTCCTTAACCCTCAATTAAGGCAAAATAATACAAAAGTAGTCACTTGTTACAAATACTACTCTACTCACGACAATTACAATAGGATATAAAACTCCAGCCAATATATTATTAATACCTTTACTATGTGTCATATTCACATAATCGATGAGGTAGGTTAGATAATAATAATATTAGTCGTACAGTCGAGTCTTGGTAGAATGCTACTTTCAAAACAGTCGGATCTTGGTAGAAGACTACTTTCAAAACAATTGAGTCTTGGTAGAAGACTACTTTCAAAACAGTTAGGTCTTGGTAGAAGATTTCTTTTATACTAATAGGAATCATAGGGATTTCTAGGGTTTTTCAAATGTTTTCAACTACTTACAAACATTTTCATACTTATACAAACTTTCCTTCAAAACAAATATCAAGTCTTTCATTACAAGTTTTACAAATCAAAGACACATTAATACTTATGAATTCACCAGCTTTTTGGATGATACTCGCTTTCAAAATAACTTGTATTCTCAGGTCACAAATAGACAGGTACGACGGCCAGGTTTTGTGAAGATGGAGCAGTCCAGACTCATCTTTTATTTTGATTATTCATTATGTTGTTGTATACTATAAAAGAACACACTTGTATTTAAAATTATACTATTAATGCAATGGATGATGTTGTTGCTTGTTTACTAATCTGCATTGTTGTGATACTTTACATGACGTCCTCCGCCCCAGAACGTTTCCGCCGTTCTTGGTTTTGGGGTGTGACACGCTGTGGCAAGTGCGGCAGGACACACAAGAGTGCGTGCAGGAGTGGCAGTGGTGGTGATTATGGCTGCTATAAGTGTGGCCGGATCAGTCATTATAGTAGGGATTGTACTGCTACCACCACCTAGGGATCGGACTTGATCTGTTTTCATTGTAGTCAACAGGGTCACAAGAAACTTAGGGTATCTTGGAGTTATATTTTCTGCTTATGTTCGGGTTATATGCCATCTGCATACCATGAAACTTAGGGTAGTGGTTCGAGATCGTCTCCTTATATAGTGGGTTCCCAGGATGCGGTAGCTATAGCAAGTGTGATTGGATCTTGGGAGGTGTTCCGTTAGTCTTCAAGAGTTGTACTACTTTAGTGTTGGTTAGTTTTAGAACACTAACAGTGGTAAGCGTTGGTTTCCAGCAGATTGATCATTGGATGGTAAGAAGGATCAGGAATCCTTCCAGTCTTGTGTACTGTAAGATGTTAGTTGAATCAAAGTAGGGGAGGATCGTTCAGGTATCCAAGAACAGAAGTAGGTACGAAAACAGGATGAGCTTCGCATTCCTGCTAGGGAGGAAGGTGGCCCAAATGGCTTTTTGGATTGAGGAGAGTGTGAGTTGGGAGTTCGAGAAACTTCCCAAATGTTGGGTTCGTGTCTTCTTGGTGTTTGGTAGCTGGCATTGGGAAACCAGGCTGGGGAATCCCCGTCAAGATGCGAGTTCAGTCAGGATGTAGGTCATGTGTGTGCTCGACTTTGGACGTGTTCGGATTGGTAATCAATGGTGAGACCATGGTCAGAGGTTGAGGTAGCGTGAGAAGTGTTATAAGACTGCTGGATAGCCGTAGCATTCACCAAAAACTAGATAACATGGAAAGTGTTGTAAGACTGCAGGGCAGCTGTAGCATTCTTCATGAGATTAGATAGTATGAGAGAGTGTTGTCAGACTGCGGAATGAGCAGTAGCATTCAAAGATTCTTTCAGATAAGTTAGGCCAGGGTGGGTCAGTTTGTAGGATCGTGGAAAGGTCACAGCAGGATCTGAATCAGGAAAGGATAGGTCGATGGGATTCAAGGTGGAGTTGGACCGGTGTAGCCCTAGATAGGTGGGACCTGTAGGCAAGGCCGCTCCATGATATGGTTGGGGTGACACCCATGGGTGAGGCCCCTGTTCTTATAGCAATGCAGATGGGACCTGGTAGAGACCATTGGGGCAAGGTATAGGATCGGGGATCCTAGGATTTATAGAGCCAAGAGTGACAATGTGGATAGGGCACTTTCGATAGCTGAAGTTTTCTTCGGAAGTCAAGGGGAGTGACTAAGAGGGTGTTCATTAGCTTAGCAACCAGGCGGGAATCCGGTATTCCAGATAGTTGGTAGATAATTTGGGACCTGGGAGGTCTCGGATCATTCAGAAAGTGGATAAGAGGCAACATGATGTTTAGGCAGAAGTAGCGATGTGAGGATTTTTATGTGTGGATTAGCTTGCCGATTGAAAGTGATAAGTCACTTATAGTTAGATTAAATAATCTCAGAGTAATTGATTTGGCCCTGTTGCGCAGCTCTCATATGAGTCTAATCGTTGCAGGGATGAATCTTATACTCGAAGGATTATCTGAGCCTTCTGTCAAGTATAAGTATTCACAGTCGTTACGGTCAGTGATTTTGTTGCTGATGGTAGCATCGAGATAATAAGGATTGGAAGTGTGCTTTTGGTCGGTCATTCGAGCAGGACTAAGCTTAGTAAGGCTCAACGTGGGTGGTCTGTCAGTAAGTCAGACTAATGCGAATTTCCGGTTTCGGGGAGGTAAAAGTGGGTTCTTTCGGAGACTCAAGGTTGGATGTCTCCAGTTTGTGGTTTTCATTTGGAGTGTTAGTAAGGAGCGATTTCGAGGACGAAATCTAGTTTAAGTGGGGGAGAGTTGTAACACCCGGAATCTAGAAGGCCAAATAAGGAAAAGGAAATCAACATCTATAAGCCCAATTCGTCGAGTCCAAGGGGGAGAACTCGACATGTTGGAAATCTTGGGTGCGTGTTTTTGAGAATCAACTTGACGAGTTGGATGGGGTTTGGGAAACCCTAGTTTCCAGGATTTGCACCCTATTTAAACATCTTAAGCTCTAAGGTTTTGGCCTCATTTCCAGCCTCCACTGTCATAACCCTAAAGCTCGAAACCCTAAGTTATTTTTGAGTGATTGTGATCCATTTTGAGTGTTCTTATGGATGTTTGAAGCTCTTGGAAGGAAGAAAAGTTTGAAGGAGCAAGGAAGAGTTGCTAGATCCAAAAACCTCACTCCATTTTCGTCACTTTTTGGTAATCAAGTCTCAAACTTGCCTAATAGTTGATTATATCTCCTACTTAGCACCTTTTGTTTGTTTTGGGTCCAAATGGTATGGTCCTTGAGAGTTCGACGTCCCAAATGGAAAACACTTCAGATCTAGAGTCTTGAAGGACTTTCATGGCATAAAGGTGTCAACTTTATGGCCTTGGAAGTCCCATGCAACCTTTAGACCACCATTTTTCCCTTTTGAGCTTATAATAGCCATGCATGTAGAGAAAGTTGGAGACTTTATGTGATATCCTGGTTCTTATGGTCCAAATCTATGAACTCATGGTCTACCTTGTAGTTTTGGTGGTTTGGATTAAGTCTTTCGCCCATTTTGGGTTAGGGTTTGAGCTTATTCTCTTTAGGAAGGGATTAATGGGTAAAGTCGGAAACTTTACCCTTGTAAAAGGTATTTTCAGTCTAGATCTAGAGTATTGGGTTAAGATCTGATGAATAAAGGCTTAATGCGTTAAGAAGGGGATTCAGACTGAAGAACTCGACGAGTTCATGGAGGAACTCAACGAGTTGATTCTATGTGGCCCGATTATGTTGAAATGGAGGAAATCGACGAGTTTGGTGAAAACTCGAGTAGTTTATGCGAGATACCATGATTTTGTGGTCTACAGGAACTAGATGAGTTGAAGGAATAACTCGACGAGTTGAGTCAACTCGGAGCGTTGACTTTGACTTTGACTTGGATGTTGACTTTGAACTTGACTTGACTTTGAATAAGGTTGACACTTGGAGGTTTTTGAAGTACGGAATGGGTTCTTAGGGTTGTCCCATGTAAGGGTTTGGGCGCAATTAGGAAAATTGGGCTATTGATGGGCTTTTATTGATTTTATGGCTTGGGCTTGGGTCTCGATTGTTAGTCTTGTTGGACCAAGGGTGAAACGGTTATTTCACCCCAAGTAAGGATTATGGATTATGATTTGGAACCTAATTTCTAATTGGGCAATATTCGGCATGGATAGCTCGAGGAGTCCGCAGGACTACATCTAAGGATTCTTGTAGTGAGCTTCAGATTTAAGGTGAGTTTCCTCCTGTTTGAACGGGTCGAAGGCACCAATGCCGACCCGTATATTATGTCAGTATGTTCTGAACTAAGGTCCAATGCCGGGTAGTGCCCGATGTAGGTTTATATGTTTTCCGGATTTCGGTCCGATGTTGGGTGGTGCCCGAGGAATGTTATTATGCTTGATGTCTCCGTGATTCTTGCATGTATCTATATTTGTATGTTTCCAGATTACGGTCCGATGCCGGGAAATGCTCGAGGAATGTTTTTATGCTTCTGAATTACGGTCTGATGCCGGGTTGGGCCCGAGGAATGTTTATATGTATGTTTCTGGACTACGGTTCGATGTCGGGTGGTACCCGAGGAATGTATGCATGTTTAGTTATACTTTTTGTCTTTGTGATACTTGTATGTACCTGGTAGGGAGGTAAGTGTGGGCGGGGTCTCGTATCTCATCACTAGCTGAGTGCGGACGGGGTTCTATATCTCCTCATTAGCAGAGTAGGGGTGAGGCCCATAATAGTCAAGGCCTTAGGACTGGAACATGTAGTACTATGTATGATTCTTTATGTGCTAGCATAATTATATGATATTGTTTGTATGTGTATAGTGGGTGAGGCCTAGTGACAGGTGGGGCCTAGAAGAAACAGATATGTATACCGAGCGGGGCTCGATGCCAGGCGGGGCCTGATGTTGGACACTGTTCAATGTCGGGTGGGGCCCGATATAGGGGCGGTGGCCCAGTATATTTGATTATGTGTATGGTATGTGGTGGTATGGGGAACTCACTAAGCTTCGTGCTTACAGTTTTCAGTTTTTGGTTTCAGGTACTTCTAGTTGCAAAGAAAAGAGCTCAGGATGACTGCATTGCACACACCATGATGTTTAGCCTGGGATGTTTACTCTGATGTTTTGATTTGGAAACTCTGATAATAATGTTTTGAAATACTTTGAATCATGTTTTGATGGAATGCTTTAATAACTATCGTTTTATTTAATGGTTTAAAATGAAATTTTTAGTCATGAATATTTGGAATGTTACACATATACATAAAAGATAAAATGAACACGTCATAAATTAGTTTTTTTTAAGTTAAGGAACAAAAATTAGCAAGAAAAATCAGATTATATATTTTATGGGGTAAAAATAAAATTTAGAAAGTCGAGGGGATAAATTGACATTTTATATAGTTCAAAATCGAGGGAGTCAAAGTGACATTTTACAAAGTTTAAAGCAAATGGTGCTAGTTTTTACTCTATTTTGATTTGTATCTCTAAACTGTTCCTAGCTTCCCTCTGACTTTTTTATTTTTTATGCAATTTCAGTTGTTAAAAAAAATAACTCATTCCTACGACTATGAGTGTTGGATATAGAAGTACGTCCAAAATCATATGACAAGGAAGGTTGATTTTGTATTTTAATTTGTTCCTTGTAACACTCAACTTCGAATTACTTCATTGTTCGGGGCCGTGACCGATCATCAGTTATCATAAGGCTTAGGGACTTTAGGAAGAAAGGTTTATACCCATTTGGATGTCGGTGATGTTGGTTATGTGATGAAAGGGTTTGGGTTGTACTTTAGAGCCCAATGGTATTGGTAAGGGCATTGGTTCGGGCCTTTTATGAATTTTTGATTTTAGTTCGGTTGGTTTTCAGGCTAAATAAAATTGATAGAAGTGTAGGGCTTCTCGTTACCTTTTTGTGGATATAAAGAACGTCAAATCAGAGTTATAACGAAGAAGTTATGACCATTTGAAGTTTGGGTGGTTTTGGGCCAAGCTGAGTACGCTGGGCGTACGCAATTAGTGCCTAAACCCTATTTTTATGGTTTAAGACCTATTCAAGATCCTTAACTCCTCCAAACCCACTCCATTATCAGCCTCCACCCCTCCAACACCCCTTTCATGAAACCCTAACCATAGATGAGCCTTTTGAACTAAAATACGGTGATTTTGAGTGCTTTAGAGTATGCATGGTGCACCTTAGAGAAGAAGGAACTTCTTGTAGAAGTGTTGGTTGCATTGGAGCTTATAGATCTGGACTTTGTCCACCTTGATCTATCTTCTAGAGGTATAAAGTTTGAATCTTGATGATGCATTTGTTAGATCTAGCTAGTTTTGGATGTTATGAGCTCTTGGTCATTTTAGTGCATAAAGTTTAGATCTTGAAAGATTATGACCTTGTTAAGGATAAAGTTGGAAACTTTATCCATCTAAACATCATTGTGATTCTGATCTGAAGGTTGGAGACTTGGACTTAATGGATTAAGTTGAAAAATATGCACTTTTGGTCCCATTTGATTATTAAAGGCTAGATCTTGGTGGTTTGGACCATTCTAATGGATAAAGTCGGGAAATTTATACATTATGGAGCTTTTAGGATCCATAAAAATGTAATCTTGATCCTTCTATACCTTCCATGAGAGTGTCATGATGTCTTAATGGATTGATAAGTTAAGGATTTACCTTTTGGACCTTTTCTAGACATGGAAAGTCATAAAGGTGGAAACTTTCTGACTTAGAATGATGTTGAGGACTAGATCTGCGTGTTAGATGAAAGGACTTAAGAGATTAAGCACTTAATGGAAAATTGCCATTTGGACGGGTACGCCGGGCATACCTTCGAGTACGCTGCGCGTACCCGTATGGGGTCCTGATTCTGGTTGGTAAGTACGCCATGCGTATAAGTTGAGTACGCTGGGCGTGCTCAGCTTGAAGTTTGACTTGCTGACTTTGACTTCCTTTGACCGTTGACTTTCGACCAATTTTGACCTTGGGCCAAACTTGAGGGTTTTGGCCTATTAACTAAGATTTTATCTGGCTCTGGTATTGATTGCTTAGGAAGTCGGCGGGGTAGCAGCTACGGATTCTTCTAGGAATCTTCTGCAATCGAGGTGAGTTTTCCTCACTATACTTAGGGGTCGAAGGCACCAAGGCCGGCCCATTGGATTGATACCCTAGTAGTTATTGATATGCTGAGTATGAGTTAGATATGCATTCTAGTTTCTGGTAGATCTGTAGTACTGCCTATGATACTGTATGGTTATCTATATATGTATTTATTTGTTACATGTCGACATGTTTCAGGGTTCTTTTCTTTCTCAAAATTCTTTTCTTTTTCCCAAGATCTTTTATAAAAATGATTTTCTTTAAAAATTTTCATACCAAGTCCTCAGTTTGAGCTCAAACACACCCGAGAGTGTGCCCGAATCCCTCAAACCAAGGCTCTGATACAAACTTGTAACATACCAAAAATCATGACCAAAAATTTATTTTTAATCATTAATAAAACCATAAGTGTCGAATCATTTCAACCAAACTAAAGTATATATATCAAATCAACATATCATTTCAAAATATATTCTATTTATCAGAGTAAAACATCACAGGCTAAAACTTCTTGGTGTGTGCCATGCGATCATCCCGAGCTCTTCCCTCCACTACCGGAAGTATCTGAAAACAAAAATGAAAACCGTAAGCACGAAGCTTAGTGAGTTCCCAAACCTACCACATACCATATACGTATAACCATGAACACATAACCACGTACTGAGCCCCCGCCCGCTGCATCGGGCCTTGCCCGGCATCGGGCCCCGCCTAGCATCGAGCCCTACTCGGTATGCAGATCTGTCTCTCTTAGGCCCCGTCTGTCTCCAGGCCTCGCCTGCTACGCACATACATACAACCAAACCCCTCCTCCACTACCTCCTATTCATATTCGCAATAGACTCTTACTATTGCTATCATTTCTATGGTTTTCCAGTGAAAGATGCCTCGATGAAAGCGTCCAAGCAGAGGAAGACCAACAACTCAAATCCCGCCTCCACCACCTCCTCCTTTGCAGTTCGATCCAGTGCTGTTCCAAACGGATGTGACTGCGGCTGTAACAACAGCCATGTATGTTGCTTAGATCGTGGGGTAAGTTGAGTTTGTAGGCTACAGGGCCGATTCTAGCGAGAATCTCAAAAGGCCCTATGTACCTTGGGTTCAGCTTTCCATGCTTTCCGAAGCGTATCGTGCCTTTCCAGGGCGAGACCTTCAAAAGGACTAGGTCTCCCACCTGGAATTCGAAGGGTTTTCTTCATTTATCTGCGTAGCTTTTCTGTCGATCCCTAGCGGCTTTTAATCGTTCACGAATCTGCACAATCTTCTCGGTCGGTTCTTGAATGATCTCCGGACCAGTGAGAGCGCTGTCAGGAACTCATCCTTTAGCTAATTGAGTGTCACCCACCTTAGCCCAGCACATAGGGGATCTGCACTTCTGGCCGTAGAGGGCTTCGAATGGAGCTTCCTAGATGCTCGTATGATAACTATTACTGTAGGAAAACTCCACAAGAGGTAGGTGTGTATCCCACGATTTACCGAAGTCGATCACACAAGCTCGCAGCATATCTTCTAAAGTTTGGATCGTTCTCTCACTTTGCCCGTCAGTCTGCAGATGGTAGGCTGTGCTCATATCCAGCTTCGTCCCTAGTGCTTTTTGTAGAGATTGCCAAAATCTCGAGGTAAACCTACTATCTCTATCTGAGATAATTGATATAGGGACGCCATGCAGACGTACTATTTCCTTAATGTAGGTTCTTGTGAGTTTCTCCATCATGTCCGTTTCTTTGATGGGTAGGAAGTGTGCAGACTTGGTCAGTCTATCGACGACGACCCAAATGGTATCCAACCCACCCGTTGTCTTGGGCAGCTTGGTTATGAAGTCCATTGTGATCCGTTCCCACTTCCATTTTGGTATCTCCGGTTGTTGGAGGAGTCCTGATGGCTTCTGGTCTTCGACCTTGACCTTCGCGTAAGTAAGGCACTTACTCACGCAGGTAGCAATCTCTGCCTTCATGTTAGGCCACTAGTATAGCTTTTTGAGATCTAGATACATCTTATCCGAACCTGGGTGGACGGAGTATCGAGTGTTGTGTGCTTCCTTCATGACCAAGTCTCTGAAACCTCCATGGCGTGGAGTCCAGATTCGGTCCATGAGGTAGTAGGCTCCGTCACCCTTGACCTCCAAAATCTTATCCATTCCGCGCAGGGATTCACCCGTCACATTCTCAGGCTTTAAGGCTTCAAGCTAAGCCTCCCTAATCTGTGTGGATAGATGCGAATGGATAGTCATTGTTAATGACTTGGTTCTTCGACCAGAATACTCTTTCCTACTCAGGGCGTCTGCTACCATGTTGGCTTTCCCCGGGTGATATCGAATTTCGCAGTCATAATCGTTGAGTAGTTCGACCCATCGGCATTGTCTCATATTGAGCTCTTTCGGGTTTAGTATGTGCTGGAGGCTTTTATGATCAGTGTACACTACGCTCTTCGTTCCATACAGGTAGTGTCTCCAGATTTTTAGTGCGAACACGACCGCTCCTAACTCGAGGTCGTTAGTAGTGTAGTTCACCTAATGTGTCTTTACCTGTCTTGAGGCATAAGCGATGACTTTACCTCGTTGCATCAAGACACAACCGAGCCCCTGATTTGATGCATCGTAGTATACAACAAAATCTTCTGTCCCTTCGGGAAGGGATAATACTGGTGCAGTGCATAGGGCTCGCTTCAGAGTCTGGAATGCCTTCTCCTGTTTCTCTTCCCAATCGAATGATACGCCCTTCTGTGTCAACATGGTGAGAGGCTTCGCAATCCGAGAGAAGTTTTGGATGAATCTGCGGTAGTAGCCAACAAGGCCTAGAAATTGACGAATTTCTATAGGCGTCTTCGGTGTTGACCAGTTCTCAATAGCTTTAATTTTGGAGGGATCCACGTGGATTCCTTCTTCACTAACCACGTGTCCTAAGAATTCAACTCTTCGGATCCAAAATTCTCACTCAGAGAACTTCGTATGTAACTTCTCTGACCGTAGGGTTTCCAGGACTCGTCGTAAATAATCCATGTGTTCTTCCTCGCTCCGAGAGTAGACAAGTATATCGTCAATAAAGACGATGACGAACTGATCTAGATATGGACGACATACCCTATTCATCAAGTCCATGAATACTGCGGGGGAATTAGTTACTCCAAAGGGCATCACTACGAACTCGAAGTGCCCGTATCGGGTTCGGAAAGCTGTTTTCGGAACATCTTCCTCAAGTACCCGTAACTGGTGATACCCAAACCTAAGATCAATCTTGGAGAAGTAACTCTTTACTTGCAATTGGTCGAATAGGTCGTCGATACGAGGGAGAGGATAGCGATTTTTGACCATGAGTTTATTGAGTTCCCTATAATCGATGCACATACGAAACGATCCGTCTTTCTTCTTTACGAACAAGACCGGAGCTCCCCAGGGTGAGAAGCTCGGTCTTATGAAGCCCTTGCTAAGCAGCTCTTTAAGTTGAACGGATAGTTCTTGCATCTCGGCAGGCGCTAAACGATAGGGCGACTTAGCTATAGGTGTAGCTCCTGGGACTAGGTCGACTCTGAACTCGACCTGACGTTTGGGAGGTAGACCTGGAAGGTCCTCCGGAAAGACATCGGGGAAATCGCATACAACGGGGATTTCCTTCGGATCTTTCATTTTCTGGCTAGTGTCGAAACGTGAGCAAGAAAGGCGTGGTATTCCTTACGCAAGTATTTCTGAGCCTGAATACTGGAGATGATACGAAGGCTCGTACCGGGTTTATCTCCATAGATCAATAGAGTTTCGTGGTTCGGAAGATTTAGGCGAATGGCTTTGTCGAAGCATAGGATATCGACACGATGAAGACTCAACCAGTCCATACCGACAATGACATCGAAACTCTTGATAGAGACTGGTATGAGATCGATTGAAAATGAGTGATCGTCTAACGTGAGGGTACAACCTATGTAGATTTCGTTAGTGCTTTCGGTCTTCCCGCTAGCCATTTCTACGACGAATGTTTCTTTTAGTGGTTGAGGGGATTGTTTGAGTAAGTGTTTAAAGTTTTGATTTATGAAGCTTCTTTCTACACCATTATCGAATAAGACACAAACATAAGAGTTGTTGATAAGAAACGTACCCCTGACTACTGTGGGATCCGCTACCGCCTCATTGTGACCAATAGTGAGTAGCCTACCAGTTCCCCCAGCATTCACAGCCTTCGGACAGTTCTTCTTGAAATGACCAGCTTTACCGCAGCCATAACACGTCGGGGTCACTCCCGAACTGGAAACTTGCGAGATAGGTTTGGGAGGGGCCTTGCAGAATCGCACAGTATGGCCCTTCTGACCGCAGTTGGAACATTGGAATTCACGGCAGGGGCCATTTTGGTGGAAAGGGCACTTGGGACACTTGGGCAGATTCCCACTATAAGCTTTTAACGGTGCAGGAGTGGCTGGAGTAGTGGCAGCATGGACCGCCACAATTTGCTGGTCCTTGGAGGAGGTTTGAGTTTTCTTGCCTTTCTTCTTGTCCCATCGCTTCCTTTTTCTGTCAGATGAATCGGGTGGTGCAGTGGTAGTTGTGGTTGCTGTTGCTGGAGTGGAAGAGACTTCATGGTTGATCAGACTTTGGGCCAATTCCTTGGGGCTGTCGAAGGTGGTAGGGCGTGAGGCTAGAACATTTCCTCGATATGGGGGCATTAAACCCCAAATGTATCGTTCAATCTTCTTGCTTTCAGATGGGATCATGTTGGGACACATAGCCGCCAAGTCGCAGAACCTGGCCGTGTAAGCCATTATGTCGGTCCCTACCATCTTGAGGTTCCAAAGTTCCTCCTCAAGTTTTTGGATTTCGCCCCTAGGGCAGTACTCCCTTCTCATGAGATCTTTTAGTGTGTCCCAGCCCATGGCATTGGCTGTGACCAAGGAGAGTGCGCTAACATGGCCGTTCCACCATGTCAAAGCCCTGTTAGTGAGGGTGGCAATAGCGAACTTGATTTTTCTCTCTTCGAGGCAAGAGCACATTTCGAATACAGCTTCGGTTCTTTCGAACCATTGGGATAATGCTAGAATTCCCCTAGTACCATCGAAGAAGGTAGGTTTACAGTTCATGAAGTCCTTATAAGTGCATCCCTACACTCTTTGGTGGACTTCACCAAATCTAGAGTTACCACCGCTCGCATCACCGGAGTTCATTTGAGCCATGGCTGCTGTTACAGCCGTTTGGAACAGCACTGGATCGAACTGCGGAGGAGGAGGTGGTCGAGGAGGGGTTTGAGTTGCTGGTCTTCCTCTGCTTGAACGCTTTCGTGGAGGCATCTTTCACTGGAAGACCATAGAAATGATAGCAATAGTAAGAGTCTATTGCGAATATGAATAGAGTGTTTCATGGATTAAATCAACATAATCCAAGATCCGAATGAGAGTCATAGCAATAGAGTAGTCAACTGCCAATATACTAGTATAAATGATGTAATACAAGTTCATGAAAATTGACCTAACAGTAGGTCTTACATCAACCATCAGGATAATGTTGGAAGTTTAGAGGTCTAGTTAAGGTGCTTTTAAGCTAGGAATGATTACAGACAAGAGATCTATGGAACATAGAGAGGAGAGGCTAGTCCTTTAAACAAAAGAGTGAGGTACTAGACGTCTTCTACTGGTGACGGTTACTTGTTGGGCGAACCCTCAGATCCGCTAGCTGACGCATAACTTCCTGAAGGTGTCGTTCATGAGTCCTTTGACGTGCTTGGAGTTCCCTAACTTCGGCTCAGGATGCAGCTAGTTGTTGCTGTAGAGCCTCGTTGGTCCTCCTTGTCCTGTCCATGGCTTCTTCGAGTTGGCGGATGCGAACAGTGTTGAGATTTGAGTTGGCATCCACTTCTACAACTCGACCAATAGCTGCTTGACCCTGCTCGACATTCCTGGCAATCCTTCGGATCATGATGGGCAGAACCCGATCCGCGGATCCTCCTTCGCTTATGTTGTAGAAGCTTCGGTTTTTATTGTAAGGTAAAGGATGGCCCTGCTCCTCGCTCCATCGATGCAAGGATATGGCCCACATAGGAGTGGGACCCTGAAATGTCGGACGGGGGTTGGGGTTCGGAGCTTCAGGAGGTTGGTTGTTAACTTCTGGTTCGGAGTTGGAGCTATCCGAGAAGCCTTCAGCATGATGATCATCCAAAGGGATCGGGTGCTCATCATCTGACTCTTCATCGAGCCATCCTCCATTGCCCTGGTTTGGATAGTACGGATCACCGGGATGGTGGAAGCCAGCCATGCTATCTACGCGAGAAAGGGGAATAGAAAGATTAATAGACGTACTACTCTAAGATACTTATAAGATGAATCGTTACTAGTTGACCCAATACTTGCGTAGTGCATACCAATTACATGTAACCGAAGCAAGATAGTCCTTCGAATAAGCAACCCTAACTCCAGATCCCCAATCAAACAAGAACAGGAAATGAAGCAAAGGCTACAGATTCTGAGTCTATAGCGCCCTAGTCACATGTAACCGTGGTGTATCCACTTAGCAACTATTTTCCTACCAGTAACGACCCTTTTAGTTATCACATATGTATGTTTTAGAGATACAAAATACTCCTATAGTATTCTTAGGGTAACGTTATTGTGGTAGTGTTGGTAAGTTTTAGACTTGTTGCAACACCACAACTAAGCTTAGGCACATGCTAGTCACTCCCAGGAAAACGTAGTTGATCAGGCTACATCCCCCCAAATGTGACTATATGTCTCTAAGCCCAATTGTGCTGCCCAACAATCTTAATACTTTTGTTCTGTTCTAGTGTGATACTGACTTCCGTGTTTTATAGAGATGTGTGTATATATATACTCAGTTAAATCTTTTAGATACTTAACAGTATATATTCTTAGTCAGAGTGTTTTAGTCCCGAAGTGTTTATAGTTCGTATATCTTTTATAGGTTGATATACTTGATTCACTATAAACAATGCTCTGATACCAATCTATCACACCCCAAAACCGATAACGGCGGAATACGTTTCAGGGTGGAGGACGTCATGTACAATATCATCACAATTGCATAATAGTAAAAACAAGAAACATGCAACCATTTCATTTACATAGTGAGTTTAATTACAAGTGTGTTCTGTAATGTTCAACAAACACCAAAAGTAATACAAAAATAAGAGATGGATCTTGTATGCTCCACCTTCTCCAAAATGCCGCACCTGTACCTGTCTATCTTTGACCTGTGGATACAAGTGATTTTGAAAACGAGTATCAGCATAAATCTGGTGAGTTCATAAGAGTTTAGTGTGAGTTTTTGTATAAAATGCATTAGAACATATAGTGTGAAAAGCTGTAATTTACATTAATAAGTAGTAGAAAACCCTAGAAAATCCTATATTTTCCTGAAATTACTTCGTAAATGAAAACCCTTAAGTTGTATGAAATTTTCATCAGTGAAAACCGTTTGTTGTAAAAGTATATTAGTGAATCTCCAATAGGTAGTGTGATAGGAAAAGTTATGCTTGTTACAGTAATAGTGGTGTAGGCTCCCATTAGTAATAGATACTTATTTACTTCGGGATATTGACTTATACTTTAGTTTTAGTATTTTAGTGTGGAGTTAGTGTATTCCTTGTATGCGACTGATAGTGGGAGTAATAGAGAACCCGATGACCTTCCTGGTCATGCACAGTGTAGTGAAGTAGCGTCATCCCTGGGCTTGCACAGCTCGGACTGAAGTTAACAGTCGGGATGTAATAGTGTCTGCCCCATATAGATCTATACTTGTAGCGTCGTCTTTCTATCAGAAAACTCTGGGCATAGTATGTAGCGAGTAGAGTATCTTGTAGTGAATTAGTGTGTATCTTCCTGATTAGTGCTTCCTCTTGTATTATAGTGTAGTAGTCTTTTATATAGTTCGTAGTGTGCTCTCTCGTTCATGTATAGTCTTGTAATAGTGTGTATTATAGTATGTAGAGTAGTGACAGTAGCGAGTAGTAGTGGCCTTAACTATACCTATTATAGTTAACTTAGTGTGTATGGTTCTTGTCAATTTAGTAGATTAGGCATCGAATGGAATGAAAATACTCGTATCCAACACCAATATACATGATATATAACTAAGAAATCAACGACAGTCGGACGGATAACAACTACCCTAAGCCCACAATCAAACAAGAACAGGAAATAAGGCGAGCTATCGGTCCTAAGTCCTTCAAGTCTTACTTATATAAATATATTAGTGTGGTTACATCTTATAAGAAAATTTATTTAATAAAAATCTTGTCCAAAAAGAACATTTAGAAAATTGTTTATTTATCCAAAATAGTTTTGAAAACGCAAAGTTCTTTTATAAAGCATAGTGGTAAATACGAATAGTGAATCACATGTGATTAATTTTTATAAACATGTATAATTGACTTGTATCCCCCCCCCTAAAACATATAAAAACATTTGAAAGGTTCATTTAAGGGGTATGAACTCACCTGAAACCGAGTAAATCAGGTAAATCGGGTGAAAGTGTCGGTTGAGCGTTTTGTACCAAATAAGGACTTGTACACCTTTTAAGACCCTAATATCATATGAAATGTGTGTTTTACAAGAAATTAGACATTTTATGCTTTTTATTAAAACATTTAGATATTCAAGCATTGATTCGGGGTCTTAGGGCTTAGAAGTGGTTCTCGGGGATCGTACAAGGCCAAATAGGGGTTACGAGGGAGTCCAAGAGTTTACTCCCTTGGATTTTACGGCCCAAAGGCCACTCCTTGGAAGTTTACGGCCGTAAGCCCCTAGGCTTGGCCGTGAACTCTTGTTCTCCTCCCAAAAATGGATGTTAAGGCCCTAACTCAACCCCTTATATTTCTAGTGAATCCCTAGGACCAATTTGGGGGTTTAAAACCTTCATTTGGTTATGTTTTGGGGAGTTTACGGTCCTAGCTTATGCTTGGGCCGTAAAATCCATTTTGTCCCTCAAAATGTGTTGTTAAATGGTCCTAAGCACTTCCTAAAATCATAACTAAATTCTAGCATGCCTTAGATGAGTTTTTGGGGCATTTTTACATGGAAATTGGGTGTTTACGGCCTAAGCATAAGCTTGGGCCGTAAACCCTCTTTTAGGCTCTAAAAACTTAGGTTTTGATGTCCAAACTCATCTAGGTATATCCCTTAATTAGTATACAAGCTTAAAGGAAGGAAAAATTGGGGTTTGGCCAAGTTTTGGGGTGTTTACGGCCTAAGGAGCTTCTTAGGCCGTAAACTCCTTGTTTACTCCTCATTCTTATGATTTCCTAGTTATAAACACTTTGATGTATGATTAGAGCAAGTTAGGAAAGAAAATCTTACGTTAGGAAGCCGGAATTCGTAGTTTTTGGAGTCGGAATCGGGTCTAGAGAGAGAAAGTAGAGAGAGAGAGTGTGTGTGGGTGGTAAAAAGAGTGTAAAGTCATACTCACTTCCTTTATATATGCCTCGGGTATTGCACCCGGTACATGACTACCAGATGCTAAAGTTTAACGGGGTTAAAACTTTTTACCCGGGTGAAGTGGTTGAAAAGTAATAGAACTATATTTTGTTAAACGGGATTAACATTTAACTAGTTATATTTACTTATCCCAATTAGTAATGACATGGAATATAAATAAATGGATATTTATTTATTGACGAATCCAAATATTACAGAACTTTTCATAAAGTGACGAATTCCGTTAGTGAGAACGGGATTACGTAACAGAAATAAATTTGGGTTGTCACACCAAATCCCGAAATTAGGGTTTCCCAACCCAGGCCAGACTTGCCGAGTCAGTCTATCGACTCGTCGAGTAGGTCACTTAATCCGCGACGTAAGAATCTGCTCTCACTCATCGAGTTCATCCATGGACTCGACAAGTAGACCTTTTGACCATGGGGTTTTCTTTCCTTTCTTTACCTTCTGAATTTGGGGTATTACAACTCTCCCCCACTTAAACTAGACTTCGCCCTTGAAGTACGCTTCGGCTCGCAACCACGCAACCTCTCACGACATTCCTAATCATCGCATACCTTGCCTACTTGGTCCAATCCTTGAAAACACCATCCGGAGAATAATCCAATCTTTACAACTTCCGAGTACAACACTCTTACTCCTCTGGTAATCCTTCCGGTACTTTCCGAGCATCAACACTCGACATCTAAAAGGCTCACCCCTCGCCCTGCGCTGTCACTAGCCTTCCCAGGGTAGCTTTCTGTAACCACAACCCTTTCACATCTCCTAACAAGAATAGACCTTCAGTTGAACTGCAATCTCAGCCACTCCCAGTGTTGGCCATCTTCTGATCACCTAGCTGTCCTACGCACGACTTCTCTTATTACTACCCCTGATCGAAATCCTACTTGATTTCATCCGCCTCTGAATGAAACCAAGACCACCTTGGTCCCAACCATTCTACCAATATCCGGAATACTAGACTCTCACCGGTTACTGAATGCAAGAACAATCCCCTAGCCGCTCTCAGCGACTTCCGAAAAAAACTTCAATTACCTGAACCGCTATATCTACCTAGCCACTCTGGCTCTAGAAGGTCTGGGATGCACGATCCCCTACCCTGAACCTAAGGTCTCTACCAGGTCCCACCTACTGCTATAATTACACGGGCCTCGCCTACGGGTCTCACCCAAACTACGCTTCGAAGAGGCCTCTCCCGCAGGTCTCGCCTATCTAGGACTATGCAGGCTCATTCCTCCTCTAGACTCAGCTTTCTATCCTTCTCTGATTTCTATCATTCTAACTAGGAGATACGGGCCCTGCCTACCCTCTGCTAACTAACTGCTACTGAGTGCTACGACTTACCCGTAATCTTACAACACTCCCCTCACTGCATCACTGCTAGGGGAATGCTGCAGCTATCCCCCAGTCTTAAATTATGCCCAGACTCTCGCCTTTCCCAAACTCTCCAACCTGGTTCCCAACCAGCCATTAACCAATCGTGCAGACACAGACTCAACGTCGGGAAGTTTCCCAAACTCCCATTTCTCGTGCTCCTCTATTCAACCGCCACTCCAGCTACTTTATTCCTTACCTAGATTTCAAACTCAACCCAGCTCCACGCCTACTTCTGTTCCTGACTACTTGGATGGCTCCCCCACTTTGATTCAACTAGCTTGTCATGTCTCACAGCTTGGAAAGAATTTCCAATTCTCATTATAATCCTATGGCCAATATGTTGCCAATCCATGCCTACCATTGCTGGTGATCCAAACGACCAATTCCCAAATGATTCCTTCCCCAGAAAACTAGCAAGAGACTACCGAGTCCCACACGCGCATGCTACAGTTACTGCATCCTAAGTAACCTGCTCTAGAAGGGAATGACCTCCAACTATCATTATAAAATCTAGGGTATGCAGATGGCATATAAATCAATCACAAGCAGACCATAAATTTAGAAATACCTTTACCAATACCAATGCATAACCATAACAATAAAATCATAACATAAGCTGACAGAGAAAAAGAAAGATACGCACCTGACACATCGGGGGCTGCTCGCACCTCCTCCGAAACCAACTGATACGCTCTGACTGCATCGGAAACATATCAGGTCTGAACCCTGGGTGGTGGTAGCAGTACAATCCCTGCTAAAATGACCAATCCGGCCGCACTTGAAGCAACCAGAATCACCACCGCTGCCACTCCTACACGCACCCTCGTGCGTCCTGCCACACCTGCCATAGCGGCCCCGGTCCTGAGGACCTCTCGATTTGGAATCTGATGCCTTGGGCCTCTTGCCTGATCCCATAGATATCTGAACCTCTGCTGGCTTCCTCTTCTTTTTTGTCTCCAAATCAATCTCTCTTTCTTTGGCTCAAGCAATCATATCCTCCAGTGTCTTGCAACTGGACCGGCTCACAAGCTGCCTGATGTCGCTCCTCAGCATCTCGTGGTACCGAGCCTTCTTCATCTCCTCATCCGCCACATACTGTGGAACTAAGAGGGTTCTCTCTCTCTGAACATGGTGGTGATCTCCGACACTGTCTTAGTAGTCTACTGGAGGTCCTGAAACTCCCGTGCTACTTGTTGTACCTCAATAAAAGGTGCAAACTCCTGAACCTAGCCTAGAAGTCAGTCCAATTCATCGCGTCCAACACGGTATCATCTCGAATAGCATGTCCAACCTCCTCCCACCAATCACACGCTCTGTCCTTCAGGAGACAAGAGGCGAGTCGGACCTTGTCCCCCTCAGGACACCGGCTAGTGCGAAAAGCATTGGCGACATCTGCCAACCATTTGCTGCTAGCAATGGGGTCCCTGGCCCCATGGTAATCTGGAGCTCTGCAAGCTCTGAACTCTCGGAATGTCAATGTATGCGCCCCATCATGGCCATCATCTAAGCGCGGAAGGCTCCAAGCCTCTCATCCAAAATCTCCAGTATGCCCTCCTTGACCGAAAAAAAGATCACAAGAGTCTGGTCTAGAATACTGCGTGTAATCTCAGCTGATACAAACTCCCTCATCCGCTCCTCGAGCTGCTCAGTTCCTGAACCCGAGCCTGATCCCTCTCCGACGCTCGAACCGCCCACTGGTCTCTTACGCAATGTCACCATTCTACAACATAACATAACTATCATCAACATACTCATCACTACTGAGGGGTCACACACACACACACACACTACAAGATCCCTGGTTTTATCTTAACCCTTCTCAAAATGAGTACAGATCCTCTGGTTTCAGTAGTACGGGCCCATATTACCTTCCACATATATCCGTACTTTCCTCAAGAATTGCCTCGACTCCACCAAGTCCCTTACTACTACTACTGCTCCCAACACTACTCTCATCCTAGGCTTGCCCTAGGGTAATCCTCTAACTTGAACCTAGTCCTCAGCTACTGAAGGCATCCTCATAATGCCAATTAGCCACTACCTGAATACCATCACATGTGACGAGGCTCAAATAATCCTTCGAGTAAAGAACTCGTCCCTACAACGGTTAGACTCAGGCAAGAGCTGTGCAATAGGGTCAAATCCATCACTTTGAGATTATTCAACCTTGATCACATGTGACTTGACATATTCACCTAATGGCTAAATCCCATCACTCAGAGTCCCAAAAAGAACAAAGCAAGTAGCATTCTAAAAAAAGGGAAATATAGCCCGAACATAATCAAGGAATTATATCCACATAACAAGAATCTGTACTAGCATGCGATTCTAAGCTCATATAATCAAGCATAACCTAAACAGGCTATCCTACCACTGTCTAATCGATACTAGCATGCAGCTCCATAAACACATATAAAAAGCATATAAGGCATCCTCCTAGATCCTTAGCCCTACGTCTAGCATGTTGATCACATAATCATAACATAACATAAACTTATATGGGTAATTTGGGAGAACTTACTTGAGCTCGGCTAATTGCATGCATCACACCCTTTTCTCTTTTTTCAAAGTTTCTTTCATTTTTCAGGGTTCTTTTCTTTTCTCAAAAGTTTTTCCTTTTTCCCAAGCTCTTTTATAAAAATGATTCACTTTTGGAAATTTTCATACCAAGTCCTCAATTTGAGTTCAGACACACCCGAGAGTGTGCCCGAATCCCTCAAACCAAGGCTCTGATACCAACTTGTAACATACCAAAAATCATGACCAAAATTTCTTTTTAAACATTAATAAAACCATAAGTGTCGAATCATTTCAACCAAACTAAAGGTTTATATATCAAATCAACATATCATTTCAAAACATATTCTATTTATCAGAGTAAAACATCCCAGGCTAAAACTTTTTGGTGTGTGCCATGCGATCATCCCGAGCTCTTCCCTCTACTACCGGAAGTACCTGAAAACAAAACTGAAAACCATAGGCATGAAGCTTAGTGACTTCCCCAACCTACCAGATACCATATACGCATAACCATGAACTGTCACACCCCAAAACCGGAACGGCGGAAACGTTCTGGGGTAGATGACGTCATGTCAAGTATCACAACATATGCAGTATAGTAATCAAAGTACAACAACCATTGCATTAATAGTAATAGTTTTACATAAGTTACATTTCATAGAGACATTACAGTAATACAAGTAATAATATAGGTGCAGTTTGATACTAACTGTCTTCACCAAAAGCTCCTGGGATGTACCTGTCCATAGTTGACCTGAGAATACAAGTTATTTGAAAGCGAGTATCAGCATTTTTATAAATGCTGGTGAGTTCATAAGTATTTAGTGTCATTTTATTCAAATAACTTTATAAAAAGTAGTAGTTTAGAATCAACGGTGTATTAGAGTCCTTTCCAGAAAATCCTATATTTTCTAAATAAAAGCAGTCTTCTACCAAGACCCGACAGTGTTATGTTTTAAGGAGAATTTCCCTGAAATATTATCATTACCAAAATACGGTATTTGACTTTAAAGAAAGTAGGAGATTATTACTAGTAAAAGTACTAAGGGAAAATAACATATGCCTCAGCAGAAGATACTGCTGACTAAGGCAAAGAAATCATAGACTCCAGGAGAGTATCGAATGAACGACACGCCAGGCTCAGTCTAACAAAAGGAGACACAGACCCCAGACGGTATCAATGTATGATACGGCTAGCAAGGTCTAAAACAAAGAAACACAGACGCCAGACAATATCAAATGAAAGATACAGCTAGCAAGGTCTAAAACAATGAACACAGACCCCAGACAATATCAAATGAAAGATACAGCTAGCAAGGTCTAAAACAATGAACACAGACCCCAGACAATATCAAATGAAAGATACAGCTAGCAAGGTCTAAACAAGAGTAATTCTAAGAGTGTGTTTCCAGCATATAGTGTTAAACATTGTTACCTTAAGGCCATGAATTATAAGGTAAACATGGAGATACTCGTAACCATACTAATCGTCACTAAAGTACTTGATGCCCTGCAAGCATCGGTGTAAATATGACATTGGTCACCCCTTGGCTTGGTAGGCCGTGGACTGTAGCTAGCAGTCAGGGTGAGGGGGTGTCAATCCCGTATAGATCTATACACACAATGTCCGCTCTCCCTACAAGAGACTCTGGTTACCAACTCGACAATGAAGTAGGCCGTGTCTTGAAGATGCATCTTGAACAGTGTATTCTGATGTAAGAGTTGGACTAACAGTAGAGACTCATAACTGAACTGATCGATGTAAACCTATATGTCTATACATGTATACATAATATATAATTAATGATCAAAAGACCTTCGGACGGATATCCGATCCCACCAGACCACATCCAAACGAGGAAAAGGAAATAGGGCGAATTAGCCTTCCTAATTCCTTTATACATTATTTACATAACTATACAAGTACATACATACATTTAACTATGTAGAAACATTTAACGAAGTTGAAGTGTTTAACGAAGTAGAAGTGTTTCATGAAGTAGAAGCGTTAACAAGTAGAAGCGCATCACAAAGTAGAAGCGTATCACGAAGTAGAAGCGTTAATAAGTAGAAGCGTATCACGAAGTAGAAGCGTTAAGAAAGTAGTAGCATTTAACTAAGTATGAGCATTAACTAAGTAGAAGTATAACGAAGCAGTAGTATCTAACGAACTAGGAGTATAAAAACATGGAAGAAAACTTTGATGAAAACTTTGGAAACCCCTTTTTACTTAAGAAAATCATGACTTGGTATTCTTTTGGTAAAATAAGTTTGAAAACCTTTAGAAACCCTTGAAAATCTTTCATAAACAAGTTTTGGTTATAACTTTGATAAAACAATATAAGTAAAGAAAGCCTTGGTTTAAAATGCTGTTGTAACTGAATTTGAAGTAAAACATACAGTGCGAGAGACAATTTGAGAAAAGCTTTGAACAAGTAAAGGCGTTTTGAAAAAAAAACAATTTACAGTATCATACTTGGTAAAACAGTTGACAGTGTAATAAATCCTTGTGCATGCGGGTTATCAATCACATGTGATTGATATGATAACTGGCATGTTTTAACTTGCATTCCCCCCCCCCCCCCATAAAATCATGTAAAAACATTTAAACGGTTAATTCAGGGGTATGAACTCACCTGTTGTAAGTGGATCCGGTGAAGGTGCCGGTTGGGTGCTCGGTGTCAAATAAAGACTTGAGCACAGTTAGTGACCTATTAACATATGATGACATATGTTTACATACAATTAGTAAATATAATACTAATTAAACACGTATACGCATCCTAAAGTGCGGAAAACACTTTGGTTAAGTGCTAGGAGTGTCCCGGGTAACATCTAAGGGTGTGTATGGCTTAGATAGGGAGTTTACTCTTCAAGAGTAAACTCTTTATAGAGTTCACGGCCCTAAGACCAACTCCCCATGAGTTTACGGCCGTAAACTCATGGTGGGGGTATTCTAGGATGCTAAATGGTCTTATATCTCTCATAGAATTAGGCTAGGTCCAAATATAAGGCATATGAAGGGGTTTAAGGCTCTAAATGGACCATTTGAGGAGTTTACAGCCCTAAACAAGGAGTTTATGGCTGTAAGCTCCTATATTCACATTCCTTTGGTGTATTAAGGTCTTAAATGGTAGAGAATAAAGTTCTATGCATTTTTCCAAGTCAAATGAAGAAGTTAGCGCATCATTTTGGCACTCTTTGGGAGTTTACGGCCCATGGACCAATCCTTGGGGGGTTTATGGCCGTAAAATCCTATGTCCAATGATTCTTTGGTGTGTAATGCCTTTACTTCAATGGGGGTTGCTCCTAGACGTTTACCAAGTCCATAGGAGGTGTTTGAGGGAATTTCTAACACCTTAAAGGGTGTTCACGGCCTATGAAGAGGGGTTTATGGTCCATTAGTGTTCTTGGGCCGTAAACTCATGTTTACTCTTCATATGGTAAGGTTTTGGCATTCTAAGCTCGAAGGTGTAAGTCTACAAGTCATGTCTAAGCCCTAGGTGTAGTTTAGAGGGGTTTTGGGGCTTAAAAACCCCACTTAAGGGTGTTCACGGTCCAAGAGTGTTCTTGGGCCGTAAACACATAATTTTGCCCCTATTTGATGTCTTAAACATGTATTTTCATGTTAACTAAGCTACACAACAAGTTAGGATAGATTACTTACTAGTTTCGGGCTCGAAACGGGCGTTTTTGGATCGAAAACGGGTTGTAGAGAGAGAGTGTAGAGAGAGAGTGAAAAAGGTGGAAATGGAGTCCACTCCCCCTTATATAGGGGTTGAGCTTGTGGCTCAGTGTAAATCTACCCGATACTGACGTTAAACGGGGCTTTTGGCCGCACCCGATTAAATGGTCATATTTCGACTTGGCTGAAACTAAAACTTTTCAAGGGATAATTGAGGGTGTTTCTAATTTGTTTCAACCCTTACTAAGTCATTATAAAAGTCCCAAATTAATTAACCAATCCAAAAAGGTTAACGGAAATTTAATAAGGCGAGGCTTATTAACGGAAGGAGGGGTTAAAAATGACGGAATAAATTTCGGCTGTCACATGTACAGATAATCATGTACTGGCCCCCCGCCCGCTGCATCGGGCCTTGCCTGGCATCGGGCCCCGCCCGACATCATCCCCACCTGGCATTGAACCCCGCTCGGTATATAGATCTGTCTCTCTTAGGCCCCACCTGGCGAGTTGGGTTGACCGTTGACCGTTGACCAGAGTTGACCGATGTTGACTTGATAGAGTTAGTCAACCCTAGTTGGGAAAGTGTTAATTAGAGATATACTTGTGTTATAGAAGGACTATAGCTCGGGAGATCGAGCACTGGTGATTTCAGGGATTTACGGGTTACCGAGATACGCGAGGTGAGTCTTCTCACTATACCTTACCTTGAGTAGGTAACCAGAGTTATGTGACAAAGTATTTGTATGTTGTGTATGTTTTGTGTTGTACTGCATTATTTCTATGTGATTTATGTTGTGCATGTTTACAGAGTTAGAACTGGAAGGTTCACAAAGATAGAGCCTGAGGGTTCACAGAGTTGGGTGCACGGACCCATAGAGTTATAGCCTCGAGTGGCTAATATGTGTTATATATGGTATTTTAGGGAACTCACTAAGCTTCGTGCTTTACAGTGTTTTGTGTTATGTGTTTCAGGTTTCTCTCAGGATCACGGGACGACACCAGCTCGATTGTACACACAAGAGAAAGAGTCATGTTTTTGAGGATCCTGGTTTATTATGCAAGTGAAATGGAGTCATGTTTTGTAATTCGATTATGAATGAGATTTTAAGCAAAGTGTTTTTAAGAATTAAACGATTATTTTTAAATGAAAATTTGTTTTGAAATTTCCGGTGTTACAAGTTGGTATCATAGCCTTGGTTTGAGGGATTCGGATGCGCCTTCGGGTAAATCTGGACTCAAACTGAGGAAGTAAGAAAAGTTTTCAAAGAAATAATTTTCTAAAGCGAATAAGAGTTCAAAGAGGAAGCGAGAAAGAGCAGTGTGTACAATCAGCCAGAGCCCGAACGGTGATTTCCCAAAATACCCTTACTTTTGTGTTACGAGATACTTATGATGCACTTTATGAGATATTATGGCATGCTAGAGACAGGCTAGGTATTCCATATCTTAGGACTAGAGTGGCCTGATTTGTGATGCTTTAGCCTAGGAATTGCTGTTATATGCGATGTGCTTTTGAGTATGTGATGAGTGAGAATATTTAGTTGGAATCCTTTAGGGGATTTGAGTAGAGGAGTAATCTAGGGGAGATACCTAGATAAGTACTGTGGTACTTAGCGAAAGAATAGTTAGAACCCACAAGGGGAAGAGTTGCATAGTTCGGTGGTACTTTCGAGGATGAGCAGAGCAAGCGGAGTTATCACCCAGAGTGAGTCATATATATTCTTCGATGCTCGAATGCTGCTTGCTTCATGCTTTGTGGAACTCTCGATGATGGGATTCAGCTACCAAGCGAATATGACGATATTCAGGAGGTAAATGGTTGGCATCATTAGGAGCTCTTCAGCAGCTGATGGCAGAGAAGTGTGGGAATCTAGGAAGAGCCTAGGGAGTAACCTTAGCTAGATGAGTGCGCTGGCAGAGTAGAGAATTTCGCTGGGGAGCGAGCGCACGACGAAATTGGTGAACTAGAAGGTCGAGCAGCTACTTAAGAGCTCCGGGATAGTCCGTGTGGAAAGTATGGGTATATGTGGCAGGTAGTATGGGCCCGTACTACTAAAAGCAGAGGACCCATACTTGATACAAAGAGTATTCTAAAGGTTTTAATGAGCAGATTGAGGAGTGATGTTATGGTTCGAGTACCATACATCGGAGCAGATTGAGGATTGATGTTATGGTTCGAGTACCATACATCAGAGCAGATTGAGGAGTGATGTTATGGTTCGAGTACCATACATCAGAGTAGATTGAGGAGTGATGTTATGGTTCGAGTACCATACATCAGAGCAGATTAAGGAGTGATGTTATGGTTCGAGTACCATACATCGGAGCAGATTGAGGAGTGATGTTATGGTTCGAGTACCATACATCGGAGCAGATTGAGGAGTGATGTTATGGTTCGAGTACCATACATCAGAGCGGATTGAGGAGTGATGTTATGGTTCGAGTACCATACATCGGAGCAGATTGAAGAGCGATGTTATGGTTCGAGTACCATACATCGGAACAGATGGAGGAGTGACGTTGTGGTTCGGGTACCATACACCAGAGCATATTGAGAAGAGATGTCATGGGATGAGTACCATGGTTCGTAGTGAATGATACTTGTGGTTCTCCGGTTATCCGGTCACGATTGATGAGGTAGAGATTGGACGTTATGGGTTTTAGGCTTGTGGACCATGATTGAGTTCGAAGAGGCGTCCCTTGAGAGGGAGGTCGAGAGCCTTTCAGAGAATTTTGGTAAGGAGTCAGAGGGAGGGGAGAATTTCGGTCTGAGTTGAGCAATCAGCCGATAGAGGAGATGTCACCTTCTATGACCTGGGTGGTGCTATTTATGTTCGTGTGCGGAACATGAGAGGTATGATGTTTAAGTTATGGGTTTGGGGGTAAACCCTGTAGGTAGTCATTGATGATGATTGTCCATCAGAGTATCAAGTAGCATGTGTGCTGCGAGGCAGTGATTTACCATGAGTAGATAGTCAGTTGGGACTAGGATAGTCGAGGACCACATTGCACCTATTTGAGTATAGTAGGGCGTATTGCAGAGGTATCAGTGGGGACTCCAGTCGAGTTAATCAGTACAATGGTTTTTCTATCTATGTTATGTATTGAAGATGGGAGTGGGTCCCTGTTCTTGGGATGATCCATGTGTTGGAACGTCGGTTGATGAGTCGAGGTGGGGGAGTATGATGATTTCGTGGTCCAGTCTATGAGTCAGTGATGTTATTGGACAGTTGAGTTGTTTGGAATTGGATTGGTACGAGACTTGGAACGACTAGAGGCAGTCATGACGAGAAGTTCTTGAGGAATTCATCTAAGGTTCAAAGTTATGAGATCGATTGATTCCTAAAAGGGGATTATCGGGCGTTGTCTAGCACTTTCCCGGGGCAGGTGCGTTATTGCTGGTGAAAAATAGTTTGTGAGGTTGTTGATGTGTCAGATAGTGATGGTTCGAACCCTAAGTGGGGGAGAACCGGGTGGTTTATTGAGAGAACCAGAGATTTGTGCAAGAGCGGTTAGGGGTTGGATAAAGAAACATGTGGCTTGAATTCATGAGATCAGGGTCATTGGTGATCAAAGAAAGGTATAGGGTGAGATACTGCATGTGGTATATGTCTGAGAGAAGAATGGGTGTTTCCACGACGGGTGGTCAATGGTCAGGAATCTGGTGGTGGTCAGAGTCATTTCAAGTGGAAGACTCGTAATGATGATATGGGCTGTTGAGAACTTCTGGATTGAAATATGGGTAGAAGATTGTCGAGTAGCCAACTCTCGGGCTGGGATGTGTATTTTTGCTTGGATTTTGAGCAGTAGTGGAAAGGGTTTCGGAGGATCATTAGTGTGTTCTGAAGAGTTAGCGCCTTCCTTGTATTCCAATTGAGTGTTTGGATGCACTGAAGTTGCGCATTGAGTGAAAGGGGAAATGTATTGTTGTATGTGTATGGTGTTGGGAGTAAGGGAATCAGTGTTAGAGGCAGGACATTGTGATGCTCTGTTAGGGTGTTCCGTGGTTTCCGCGTATAGCGTCCCGATTTCGGAGTTATTTAGAGTCTTGGGTTTAAGATGACTAGTGATGTATCATGTATCCACAGTTCCAGTGGGAGCCCTTCGTGTATTGTCATCAAGAGGGATTATTTGAGGAAGTGGATCTCCGCAGAGGTAGGTTCTGTGTTATGGTGGTTGCCGCCAGATTCTGTAATGCATATTGGGGCAAGTGTGTGTGTGTAACTATCTATGACAGTCTTCGGTGCATGAGTTAGTGAACATAGTGTGGCATTGTAAGGAGAATGAGAGTATAGGGTGATGCTACGGGGAGCCGTAGTATTCGCCAGTCAAAGGGTGTTGTGATGCTACGGGGAGCCGTAGTACTCACAAGTCAGAGAGAGAGAGAGAGAGAGAGAGAGAGAGAGAGAGAGTCGTGATGCTACGGGGAGCCGTAGTATTCGCCAGTCAGAGGGTGTTGTGATGCTAAGGGGAGCCGTAGTACTCACAAGTCAGAGGGAGGGAGTCGTGGTACTACGGGGAGCCGTAGTACTCACTAGTTAGTTGGCGTTGTGATACTACGGGGAGCCGTAGTACTCACTAGTCAGAGGCTGTCGTAATGTTGCGGGAAGCCATAGTACCCACTAGACGGCAAGAGAGTGTGATGATGGAGTGTTCTCCGATAGGTGCATGATGCAGAAGAGTTTTAGGCTTGAGTAGCCCTAGTGTTGAGTTTTTGGAGCCTAGTGGTTAAACCGGGGCGAGACTTGGGTCTCCGTCTCTGTCGGGAGGGTCAGCGAGGCACGCGGGAGAATAGGCGCAGCAGACGCCAGAGGTTAGAGCTGATTCGATCTTCGATTGGATTGTATTTTTATGAGGAAAAGGGAATTTCGTGACTTGCGTGTCACTGGGCCGTGATAGTGGTCATGGGGAGGAAGTTAGTGAGATATTTTGGATCATGTTATGTGTGACCTTTGGGGGTTCAGCTGTGGGGCCAAAAGCTGACCTGGTGGTCGGTATCGAAGATGAATATGAGAAATGAGCTAGAGTTTACCATGGTGATGTCTGTGGACACTTCAGAGCGAGCGAATGATTCAGACGCTCGAGGATATGTTTCGGGCATGTGTATTAGATTTCGGGGGGAAATTGTGGCCCATATTTGCCCTTGGCAGAGTTTTCCTACAACAACAGTCATCATTAGTGCATCAATATGCCACCATTTAAGCTGTTGTAGGGAAGAGGTATCGGACCCCATTTGCTGGGGAGAGGTAGAGCAGCATGTGATAGGAAGTACGGAGATTGTGCTTTAGACTTCAGAGCAGATACAGCAGGTCAGGCAGAGGTTGTTGACCGCTCAGAGTCGCTAGAAGAGTTATGCGGACAGGCGCCAGTCCGAGCTCAAATTTTTGGTCGGTGACTTTGTACTCCTGAAGGTCTCTCCTTGGAAAGGAGTGATCCGATTCAGGAAGAGGGGCAAGTTGGGGCCCCGATATATCAGTCCATTTCGGGTGATCGCGAGGGTAGGCAGGGTAGCCTACCGGTTAGAGCTACCTGCAGAGCTAGGTCAGATCCATGACACTTTCCATGTGTCGCAGCTGCGAAAGTGTATAGTCGAGGAGTCTGCAGTAGTGCCATTAAAGGATATTCAGGTGGATGTGGGCCTGAACCACGTTGAGAGACCGGTGGCTATTCGGGATCGAAAGATCAAGGTTCTGAGGAACAAGGAGGTGCCTCTGTTACAGGTTCAGTGGCAACATCGGAAAGGAACCGAGTTGACCTGGGAGCCAGAGCGTGAGATGCGTGAGCAGCATCCGAAGCTATTTCAGGGGTGAGACTTCGAGGGCGAAGTCAGATTCAAGTGGGGGAGAATTGTAACATCCGGAATTTCAGGTATTATATTTATTCATTTTATTTCGAGTTTTGTGGAAGGACTCGGCGAGTTGGTGCATAGACTCGCCGAGTAGAGACGCGATTTCTTACCCGGATTAATGACCGGACTCGACGAGTCGCATTGGTGGACTCGGCGAGTCCGCGCTGTTTAATGAAACCCTAATTTCTCGGGTTTGGGACCTATTTAAAGGGCCTTATGGCCGTCATTTGTGCTCACCAGCCCCCAGAGCGAAACCCTAGCGAGCTTGAGCGTTTGGAGTGAGAGAAGGAGCCATTGTCGACCTTGGTGGTGTTGTCTAGCAAGGGAAAGGAAGCTATAGCCAAGAGGAAGCAAGAGGGTTAACTTCCTGAAGATCTGAGGTCCAGAACATCACGTTTGAGGTACTGTGTTCGAACCATTTTCTGTTGAGGGGATGTTCATGTTGATTTAGGGCTTCGGTGGCTATTCGGGATCGAAAGATCAAGGTTCTGAGGAACAAGGAGGTGCCTCTGGTACAGGTTCAGTGGGAACATCGGAAAGGAACCGAGTTGACCTGGGAGCCAGAGCATGAGATGCGTGAGCAGCATCCGAAGCTATTTCAGGGGTGAGACTACGAGGGCGAAGTCAGATTCAAGTGGGGGAGAATTGTAACATCCGGAATTTCAGGTATTATATTTATTCATTTTATTTCGAGTTTTGTGGAAGGACTCGGCGAGTTGGTGCATAGACTCGCCGAGTAGAGACGCGGTTTCTTACCCGGATTAATGACCGGACTCGACGAGTCGCATTGGTGGACTCGGCGAGTCCGCGCTGTTTAATGAAACCCTAATTTCTCGGGTTTGGGACCTATTTAAAGGGCCTTATGGCCGTCATTTGTGCTCACCAGCCCCCAGAGCGAAACCCTAGCGAGCTTGAGCATTTGGAGTGAGAGAAGGAGCCATTGTCGACCTTGGTGGTGTTGTCTAGCAAGGGAAAGGAAGCTATAGCCAAGAGGAAGCAAGAGGGTTAACTTCCTGAAGATCTGAGGTCCAGAACATCACGTTTGAGGTACTCTGTTCGAACCATTTTCTGTTGAGGGGATGTTCATGTTAATTTAGGGCTTATTGAGCCCTTTTATGACTAGATCTAGTGCTCCCATGGTCCCTTGAGCGAGTTAGGTTCTGGATCTGGACCCATGGAGGTCCAGAGTGCCTCTTTGTCCAAGCTTTATATGAGTCTATGGAGGTTTCGGTTTGGGATCATTGTGTTGGAGGTTAAAACACCATTTATGAGTCAATAGGTGTGATATGAGCGCCAAGAGATAAACTTTATGTGATAAATAAGCTTGGAAAGACTGGATCTATGAGTTAGTGGAACAGATCTGACCTCAGAAGGTCGTTTGGGGTTGTGCATGGAATGCACTCGTCGAGTCCATTGGCAGACTCGATGAGTTGGAGCGAGTTGTTCCGTGTTTTCGATCCAGGGGTTGAGTAACCGAGTTGGGTGAGTGACTCGGTGAGTCGGAAGGGGATTCAGAGGAATCGGGTCCCCGTAGGGACTCAACGAGTCCACGCCAGACTCGGCGAGTTGGGTTGACCGTTGACCGTTGACCAGAGTTGACCGATGTTGACTTGATAGAGTTAGACAACCCTAGTTGGGAAAGTGTTAATTAGAGATGTACTTGTGTTATAGGAGGACTATAGCTCGGGAGATCGAGCACTGGTGATTTCAGGGATTTACGGGTTACCGAGATACGCGAGGCGAGTCTTCTCACTATACCTTACCTTGAGTAGGTAACCAGAGTTATGTGACAGAGTATTTGTATGCTCTGTATGTTATGTGTTGTACTGCATTATTTCTATGTGATTTATGTTGTGCATGCTTACAGAGTTAGAACTGGAAGGTTCCCAGAGTTAGAACCGGAAGGTTCACAGAGATAGAGCCTGAGGGTTCATAGAGTTGGGTGCACGGACCCACAGAGTTATAGCCTCGAGTGGCTAATATGTGTTATATATGGTATTTTGGGGAACTCACTAAGCTTCGTGCTTATAGTGTTTTGTGTTATGTGTTTCAGGTTTCTCTCAGGATCACGGGACAGCACCAGTTCGATTGTACACACAGGAGAAAGAGTCATGTTTTTGAGGATCCTGGTTTATTATGCAAGTGAAATGGAGTCATGTTTTGTAATTCGATTATGAATGAGATTATAAGCAAAGTGTTTTTAAGAATTAAACGATTATTTTTAAATGAATTTTTTTTTTGAAATTTTCGGTGTTACAGGTTTACGGTCCATGAGTGTTCTTGGGCCATAAACTCATGTTTACTCTTCATATGGTAAGTTTTTGGCATTCTAAGCTCGAAGGTGTAAGTCTACAAGTCATGTCTAAGCCCTAGGGGTAGTTTAGAGGGGTTTTGGGGCTTAAAAACCCCACTTAAGGGTGTTCACGGTCCAAGAGTGTTCTTGGGCCGTAAACACATAATTTTGCCCCTATTTGATGTCTTAAACATGTATTTGCATGTTAACTAAGCTACACAACAAGTTAGGATAGATTACTTACTAGTTTGGGGCTCGAAACGGGCGTTTTTGGATCGAAAACGGGTTGTAGAGAGAGAGTGTAGAGAGAGAGAGAAAGTGAAAAAGGTGGAAATGGAGTCCACTCCCCCTTATATAGGGGTTGAACTTGTGGCTCAGTGGCAATATCTACCCGATACTGACGTTAAACGGGGCTTTTGGCCTCACCCGATTAAATGGTCATCTTTCGACTTGGCTGAAACTAAAACTTTTCAAGGGATAATTGAGGGTGTTTCTAATTTGTTTCAACCCTTACTAAGTCATTATAAAAGTCCCAAATTAATTAACCAATCCAAAAAGGTTAACGGACATTTAATAAGGCGAGGCTTATTAACGGAAGGAGGGGTTTAAAAATGACGGAATAAATTTCGGCTGTCACGTCATCCCCCTGTTAGAGGGAATTTCGTCCCAAAATTCAGGTTTAGGCAAGGAAGTGGCATAAACAATCAAGTAGAGGTATGAGGGCACTTCCTATTCGGCTGGTCCTCGCACTCCCAAGTGAACTCTGGTGTGTGCTTGTCATTCCAACAAACCTTCACTTACGGGATGCGGATTCCGTCTCGTGTAGTTAGCGATTCCTACAGGTTTGTCTACGAGGTTAGGGTTCCCAATGATTTCTATCAAGACGAGTGGAATACAAGGAGTGACGTCGGGCAAACACTTATCAAGCCTAAGGAATGGATTGATTTGGGGTGAGACTTGTGGAATTTCCGAAAGTAGTAGTGGTCTCACTAGGGTTGGACCAATTTTTGTAAAGAATCTCGGATGGTCCTAAGCTCTCGGAAGGGTAGAGCTTTTCAGTACTTAGGACATAGTGTACTTCTATGGCGAGATCATCACTGGCGTGATCGCCATTCCGACGTTCCAAACGTTCTCTCTCACACTGGAAGTGTAGTCCTTCGGATTGGTTCTTAAAAGCTCGGGTTGTCCTTGGATTCATGTTTCCTGTCAATTGGCTTTCAGAGGTTTTCTAGATCATCGGATGGATTGCATATCTACGGCTATCTGTTTGTTGTAGAGTGGCTATCTCAATCTTGTGCAAAATGAACCTGCACTACTGGTTCTTGAGACTTTCTATCGGAAACATTCAGGGTCGGGGAGATGGGGTTTCACTAGACGAGTGCTTAGAAGTCTTTAAACTTCCCATCATCGTCTAGTTGGCACTTTCACGACATGATTTTTATCGGGAAAGGATCATGCTCTTACTTGCCTTGTTGTTCCATGAACAGCAGGCTATGCTCAGGGCTAACTCAATCCTTAGAGATTTTCCGAAGGGTTGGACTATCTCAGGAGGTGGTTCTACTATTTCTGTGCGAGATAGTATTCTTGGAACACCTATTAGTCCAATGAATCTCTAAGACATGCCCTATTCTCTAAGGCGTTGGTTTATTTCAGTTGCAAAAAGTGCGTGCTCTTGTATAACCCATCGACTAACACCTAGACTGGTGTCAAGTCTATAATCTCTTCGGGATCTGGGTTACAAGGCTTCATGCAACCTACTTTCGCACTTTGATCAAGTATTCTCAGCTGCGGAGGTTATCCTGTGGTTCTTGGCATTCTAGTGTTCACTTCGGAGAATGCAGTCTATCGTCTACAGGGCGACGGTGACTTCTTCCACGTGAGGGGGCGGAGTGCCCTAGGCACTACTCATCGGTAATGGGGTGGACGAAGTGCCTGAGTAGTGCGAGCTTCTTTTGCGACTACTCTTCCAAAGGTTCTGAGTTTTCTCGATCTAGGTCAAATCTAGTGAGTAAAGGGTTTCGTTACTTGGAACTTCTAATCTTCTCATCCACTCTTATCAGGATTTAACTTATCGCAGCTTCCGGAATTTCGGGGTATCCACTGAGATGCTTAATTCGGGGGATTAAGCCTGAATGGATGGTCGTAGTCAATGTACATGACTCTTATGACTCAGATTTCCTTACCAACTGAGGGTGTTAGCTAGTATGTTGGGTTAACCGGGATGACAACAAATTTCAGATTCGTAGTCATTATAGTAGCTCAACCCGTAGTGGTTCTCTTGACTCTAGTTCCTATTCTATGGGATAGGATGAAGGGTCTTACTACAAGGTTCGTGGTAGAGCTAACATTGGGCTTAACCATTAATACTTGGTGTATGCAAACCGTATATAATTGAGGTCGGCATGATGTTTAGTTGTGCGACTCCACCCCAGACCCACAACCCAACGAGGAACAGGGAGTAGGGAGGAAGCACACATCTTAAATCTTTTTTATCTTAATTATATACCACCCTTACGCATATACTCAGTTATAGTGATCAGTCCCATGAGTTCTATCCTCTTGATTCACGAACCCGATTGCGTGGTACGAAGGGTTTTTCTGGGGGATCTACAGAGTATGCTTCGGGTGGTTATCGTCCTCTGGAATACCTGCAGTGTCTTTCGCTTCGGTTTCTATCTGTCGAAGAAGGGTTGGTTAACAGCGCGCGGTACCCTTTGCCTGGGTACTTCGAAAGGTTTGAAATGAGAGCGACGACTGACGGATCACATTAGGTATTATTAGTATTATTATTATTATGTTTAGGTTCGGAAGAACCTTTATTTGCCAAAATAGCTACGGAGAAAGTTCTTTTAACACGGCACTAAGGATTTACACATGGTTGCACGAAGTCGAACCATGATTGACAGAGGCGTCGAAGTTGGCATACTTCGACATGATATAAAATGAGGGTTGATAGAGTCGTATGTTGAACGGGCACACAAATTCTAGGCGTATCACGTTTCATCCCGTGTATCACTATCACGGATACTTGGACTGATAGAGTCGACGCGGAACTTATAGAGGGTCCTGAGTGTTTCTGAATAGGGTACTTTTCATGAATGGATTCTCACGAGGTCTTTCTATAATCGCCTAACATATACTAGTCACATATACTTAAGGTGGGGAGGACTGTTGACTGAGCGACTCTGCCCTAAATCCACAACCAAACAAGGAACAGAAAATGGGGCAGCATCAATCACTCTAGGTCTATCCATTATACATGGCTTTAATGCATATGTCGAGCCATCATATCTTTACCTAATGAAATTTTAAATTTTATACAGTGTTGCGACTTTCACCTTAACGGGGAAAGTGATTACATTTTTAGAATTAGCCTTTTAATGTTTTCGGTTAGTTACCTGAAATTGAGAGACGTACCAAAAATCTATCGGGTTCCCTGATGCTTCTCCCCAAGCATTAGAGTTAGACTCCTTCTGTGTCCTTGTCTTTTCTTTCAGCTGGGCAATCTCGCTTTAGGTGCCCAACCTCACCACATAGACGGTATACTAGATTGGTCGTCGCATTGGTGGTTGGTGTAATGAAATCAACCGGGGTCCTGCAGACGCGAGCGGTATGTCCCTTCATGTTGCACCTCGTACAACAGAGTTCCCGGCATACGCCATGATGATGGTAGCTACACTTGCTGCAGTGGGGAAGGTTTCCTAGGTATGGTCTTCTAGAAGTCGGGGTGGAAGGGTTGACAGGGGTATTGACTGTCTCAGCCCGTTGACCTTCGGAAGGTCCTTGAGCCGAGGTACTTCCCTCCTCGTTCTTCAACTTTCTCTTCAGTGGAGTTGGCTGAGATTCTTGGGTGGCTGGGTATGCAGGTTTTGGTTGTTGCTGTCCATTGTTAGGACCGGGATTCCCAATAGGGCTCTTTCTAACACTAGCGTTGTTAGCATTCAGATGAGCCATGACAGCTGCTACGGCTGCCGAGACTGCAGCTTGGAACGTAGCTTCGTCGAATAGGAGAGTAGGTTTCTTGCCAGTGGACTGGTTACGCTTCTTCGGGGGCATGGTTTTCCTACATGGAAAGGAAAAAAAGCTGATGAGAGACGATGGTTAACCTTGGACGTATCTATCCTTACTATATTAGGCATAAAATTTTCCCGTTCCTCGTATAATGGTTGTCTGAGTGTCTACCTACATCCCTATGATGTAGTCCTGGTATTCAAGGTAGGAGTGTGAGTATCGGAAAAGCCATAGGATGGGGGTCGTTCCTACTAAGTTACCTTTATACTGGGAAAGGTTCACTCTCCGGATCGGAAAGATCTGAAAACAGTTCATAACGAAGACCGCAGGAAGAAAGGCTCATGAAGACTTATGGCTAAATACCCCAATAGAGGTGTTGGGATCCGATCTAATCGTATTACTTGCAACGGGAAAAAGGCGATTTACCTAACACATAGTGTGAGTAGTGTAATCACTAACTCACTAAATTGTATTATTTTATGGGTGTGTTAGTGTGACGAACACGAGGAAAAGACACTTCTCGGGTTCCATGTACTGGCTCCCTCTGTCTACCTCGTATCTTTGACCGGGACCGGCGTTGGTTTCTTTCGGGTAGTTATCTAGGGTTCTCACCTCGTATAGACATATTGAATTTCTACTCCGCCTTACTTCCGAATCCGACTCTGGGTGTCATCACTTCATGATGGATGACTAGAACCCTCGGAAGTTTAGGCGAATTCCTCACCGATGTCCCTAAAAAGATATAGGCACTTGGTGATTTCAATAGTCTAGACCTAGTTCATTTATTTCCGAACTGGAAATTTTCTTAATAAACCTCTTCTGGGTCTGAATCAACTCTTCCATCGAGCACTGAAGTGGATAGGGTTTTATACAGGGTTCGTGCGAGAATGGAAATGTCTAAAGAATCCTAAGAGATTATTAACATTTCACTGGATGATCCATATCGAGTCCTGCTAAAATTACATGGTACACAAATTATATATAACGTAGATCCGATAGGCCTTCGAATATGTGATACTACTCTATATCCACATCCAAACAAGTTAAAGGAAGTAGAGCGAAACCACACATTCTTAGTCTATGGGATCCTTATTATATATAACCTTGGGAGTATACCCTCTGTAATTGTAGGTATATCAATAAGGATCTCTTTAGTTTTTCACACAAGGTTATCTATGGTTCCTAAAATACCCCTATGGTATTTTAATTTCTTGTTTGATTCTTAACTTCTGAATATGATTATTGGATTAATGTGAGTCTTTTAGTATTCCAAAATACTCCCATAGTATTTTAAACTTTATGTTTGGCTCTAGCATTCCTAGTTGGTAAGTTTCAGACCTGTTGCAACACCACCATCACTCCCAAGCACACGTTCATCACATCTCGAATAAATGTAGTTGATCAGGTTATATTTATTCTAGCTTACGATTACATAACTGCCCAGGTTTGTCGGTAATGCTCAACATCCGAAGACTTTTATTCTTGTTCTTCTTGTGATACTTTTGTTCGAGTGTTTAGATTCTGGATATTCTTATACTTTGGTAAAATATGGTTATATTTTAAAGTATAATTCTTGGTCAGAGTGTTTTATCCCTATGTATTTATAGGTTGTATATCTTTTATGAATTGATATACTTAGCTCACTATAAACAATGCTCTGATACCAATCTGTCACACTCCAAAACCGGAACGACGGAAACGTTCTGGGGTGGATGACGTCATGTCAAGTATCACAACATATGCAGTATAGTAATCAAAGTACAACAAACATTGCATTAATAGTAATAGTTTTACATAAGTTACATTTCATAGAGACATTACAGTAATACAAGTAATAATATAGTTGCAGTTTGATACTAACTGTCTTCACCAAAAGCTCCTGGGATGTACCTGTCTATAGCTGACCTGAGAATACAAGTTATTTGAAAGCGAGTATCAGTATTTTTATAAATGTTGGTGAGTTCATAAGTATTTAATGTCATTTTATTCAAATAACTTTATAAAAAGTAGTAGTTTAGAATCAACGGTGTATTAGAGTCCTTTCCAGAAAATCCTATATTTTCTAAATAAAAGCAGGCTTCTACCAAGACCCGACAGTGTTATGTTCTAAGGAGAATTTCCCTGAAATATTATCATTCCCAAAATACGGTATTTGACTTTAAAGAAAGTAGGAAATTATTACTAGTAAAAGTACTAAGGGAAAATAACATATGCCTCAGTAGAAGATACTGATGACTAAGGCAAAGAAATCATAGACCCCAGGAGAGTCTCGAATGAACGACACGCCAGGCTCAGTCTAACAAAAGGGAGACACAGACCCCAGACGATATCAGTGTAAGATATGGCTAGCAAGGTATAAAACAAAGAAACATAGACCCCAGATAGTATCAAATGAAAGATACAGCTAGCAAGGTCAAAAACAGTGAACACAGACCCCAGACAGTATCAAATGAAAGATACAACTAGCAAGGTCTAAAACAATGAACACAGACCCCAGACAATATCAAATGAAAGATACAGCTAGCAAGGTCTAAACAAGAGTAATTCTAAGAGTGTGTTTCCAGCATATAGTGTTAAACATTGTTACCTTAAGGCCATGAATTATAAGGTAAACATGGAGATACTCGTAACCATACTAATCGACACTAAAGTACTTGACGCCCTGCAAGCGTCGGTGTAAATATGACATTGGTCACCCCATGGCTTGGTAGGCCGTGGACTGTAGCTAGCAGTCAAGGTGCGGGGGTGTCAATCCCGTATAGATCTATACACACAATGTCCGCTCTCCCTACAAGAGACTCTGGTTACCAACTCGACAACGAAGTACGCCGTGTCTTGAAGATGCATCTTGAACAGTGTATTCTGATGTAAGAGTTGGACTAACAGTAGAGACTCATAACTGAACTGATCGATGTAAACCTATATGTCTAGACATGTATACATAATATATAATTAATGATCAAACGACCTTCGGACGGATATCCGATCCAACCAGACCACATCCAAACAAGGAAAAGGAAATAGGGCGAATTAGCCTTCCTAAGTCATTTAAACATTATTTATATAACTATACAAGTACAGACATATATTTAACTGAGTAGAAACATTTAACGAAGTTGAAGTGTTTAACGAAGTAGAAGTGTTTCACGAAGTAGAAGCGTTAACAAGTAGAAGCGCATCACAAAGTAGAAGCATTAATAAGTAGAAGCGTATCACGAAGTAGAAGCGTTAATAAGTAGAAGCGTTAATAAGTAGAAGCGTATCACGAAGTAAAAGCGTTAAGAAAGTAGTAGCATTTAACTAAGTAGGAGCATTAACTAAGTAGAAGTATAACGAAGCAGTAGTATCTAACGAAGTAGGAGTATAAAAACATGGAAGAAAACTTTGATGAAAACTTTGGAAACCCCTTTTTACTTAAGAAAATCATGACTTATTATTCTTTTGGTAAAATAAGTTTGAAAACCTTTAGAAACCCTTGAAAATCTTTCATAAACAAGTTTGGTTATAACTTTGATAAAACAATATAAGTAAAGAAAGCCTTGGTTTAAAATGCTGCTGTAACTGAATTTGAAGTAAAACATACAGCGCGATAGACAATTTGAGAAAAGATTTGAACAAGTAAAGACGTTTTGGAAAAAAAACCATTTATAGTATCGTACTTGGTAAAACAGTTGATAGTGTAATAAATCCTTGTGCATGCGGGTTATCAATCACATGTGATTGATATGATAACTGGCATGTTTTAAATTGTATTCCCCCCCCCCCCCCACATAAAATCATGTAAAAACATTTAAAAGGTTAATTCAGGGGTATGAACTCACCTGTTGTAAGTGGATCCGGTGAAGGTGCCGGTTGGGTGCTCGGTGTCAAATAAAGACTTGAGCACAATTAGTGACCTATTAACATATGATGACATATGTTTACATACAATTAGTAAATATGATACTAATTAAACAAGTATACGCATCCTAAAGTGCGGAAAGCACTTTGGTTAAGTGCTAGGAGTGTCCTGGGTAACATCTAAGGGAGTGTATGGCTTAGATAGGGAGTTTACTCTTCAAGAGTAAACTCTTTATAGAGTTCATGGGCCTAAGACCAACGCCCCATGAGTTTACGGCCGTAAACTCATGGTGGGGGTATTCTAGGATGCTAAACGGTCTTATATCTCTCATAGAATTAGGCTAGGTCCAAATATAAGGCATATGAAGGGGCTTAAGGCTCTAAATGGACCATTTGAGGAGTTTACAGCCCTAAAGAAGGAGTTTACGACTGTAAGCTCCTATATGCACATTCCTTTGGTGTATTAAAGTCTTAAATGGTAGAGAATAAAGTTCTATGCATTTTTCCGAGTCAAATGAAGAAGTTAGTGCATCATTTGGGCACTCTTTGGGAGTTTACGGCCCATGGACCAATCCTTGGTGTGTAATGCCTTTACTTCAATGGGGGTTGCTCCTAGACGTTTACCAAGTCCATAGGAGGTGTTTGAGGGAATTTCTAACACCTTAAAGGGTGTTCACGGCCTATGAAGAGGGGTTTATGGTCCATTAGTGTTCTTGGGCCGTAAACTCATGTTTACTCTTCATATGGTAAGGTTTTGGCATTCTAAGCTCGAAGGTGTAAGTCTACAAGTCATGTCTAAGCCCTAGGGGTAGTTTAGAGGGGTTTTGAGGCTTAAAAACCCCACTTAAGGGTCTTCACGGTCCAAGAGTGTTCTTGGGCCGTAAACACATAATTTTGCCCCTATTTGATGTCTTAAACACGTATTTGCATGTTAACTAACCTACACAACAAGTTAGGATAGATTACTTACTAGTTTGGGGCTCGAAACGGGACTTGTGCGCCTCCTCCATCAAAATCTAGACGAAGATCCCTATACATCTTCATCGCCCCGGGATGAATAGAGAATCGGGACTTGTGCGCCTCCTCCATCAAAATCTGGCGAACGCCTCCGTGATACGGCACCCACACCCTATGGTGTAGTGTCAATAGTCCTCGGCTATCATAATCAAAGGAGGAAACTTGACCCACCACACGCTCGCTATTCCGATGCTCCTCCTTGATAGCCTCCTATTGAGCGTCCCGAATTCGCTCCAACAGGGGAGTCACCACAGTCATCCTCATGCAAACGTCCCTGATCGGCGCCGCCTTGCGGCTAAGTGCGTCAACCACCACATTGGCCTTCCCCCGATGGTAGAGGATATCGCAATCATAATCCTTTACCACGTCCAACCACCGACGCTGCCTCATATTCAGATTCAGCTGATCCATGAGGTACCTCAAACTCTTGTGGTCCGTGTAGATGGTACATCGAACCCCGTAGAGGTAATGCCGCCAAATCTTGAGGGCAAAAACCACTGCCCCCAACTCTAAATCATGCGTCGGGTAGTTCGCCTCGTAAGGCTTGAGCTGCCTCGAAGCGTAGGCAATGACATGCCCTCTCTGCATCAGTACCGCACCCAACCCAGGAATGGACGCATCGTAGTATACCACAAAATCCTCTATGCCCTCTGGCAGGGCTAAGATCGGCGCCTCGCACAGTCTCTGTCTCAGCGTCTCAAACGCAGCCTGCTGCTCGGGTCCCCACCGAAAGACCATGGCTTTCTTCGTCAGCCGCGTCAGGGGTACGGCTATCTTGGAGAAATCCTGAATAAATCTCCGATAGTAGCCTGCTAATTCCAGGAAACTCCGAATCTCAGATGGATACTTCGGAACCTCCCATCTCATCACGGCCTCGACCTTGGCCGGATCGACCAGAATCCCGTCCTGGTTGACAAGGTGTCTGAGAAATTGCACCTCGCGCAACCAAAACTCACACTTGGAGAACTTGGGATACAAGCTCTCCCTCCTCAGGGTCTCCAACACCTCTCTCAGATGCTCCTCATGTTCCTCCCGAGTCTTGGAATAAACCAAGATGTCATCGATAAAGACTATCACAGACCGATCCAGCATCGATCTGCATACGCGGTTCATGAGGTCCATGAATGCGGCAGGAGCATTCGTGAGCCCAAACGTCATCACCACAAAATCATAATGGCCATAGCGCATCCGAAACGCAGTCTTCTGCATATCCTCCTCCCTGACCCTCATCTGATGATAACCCGAACGCAAATCAATCTTGGAGAACCAAGATGCTCCCTGAAGCTAGTCAAAGAGGTCATCAATCCTCGGGAGCGGGTAACGGTTCTTCACCGTCACCTTGTTCAGCTCCTGGTAATCTATACACATCCGATGCGACCCGTCCTTCTTCTTCACAAACAGAATCGAGGCTCCCTAGGGCAAACTGCTCGGACGAATAAATCCCTTGTCTAGCAGCTCCTGCAGCTGCGTAGACAACTCCTGCATCTCAGGAGGAGCCAACCGATACGGCGCCTTGGCTACCGGAGCCACACCAGGAACAAGGTCAATCCTGAACTCCACCTATCGCTCCGGAGGTATCCCAGGAAGCTCCTCCGGGAAAACATCTGCAAAGTCTCGAACCACCGGAACCTCGCTCACTGTCGCCTTACCCGCCTCCCGGGTATCCATCACATACGCGGCATATCCTGCGCATCCCTGCTGAAGGTAGCGCCTCGCCCTCGCCGCTGAACATATTGCGGGTTCATACTGCGGCCGCTCGCCATGAATTACTAACTCTCCCCCGCCTGGGGTCCTAACCCGCACTAGCTGCTGTGCACAATCTATCACCACCCCATTAGGGCTCATCCAATCCATGCCTATAATCACCTTGTTCCCACGCAACGGAATGGGAACCAAATCTACCAAGTAGCGCTCCTCAAACAAACACAACACGCAATCTCGAAATACCATCGATGCTCGCACCGATCGATCATCAGCAATCTCCACCTCCAAAGGGCAATCTAACTCGCCCGATGACTCATGAAACTTCTTGCTAAGCGTAAGGGAAACAAATGATCAGGACGCACCCGAGTCGAACAACACCTGAACTGGAAGGTCGTTCACATGGAACGATCCTAATGTATACATATACATACGGAGCACATATCAATAACATAACATCATAAAAATAAGATAGAGGGAAAGAATCATACCCGTCACCATATTGGGTGCGGCGCGTGCCTCCTCGGTAGTCCGCTGAAACGCTCGGCTCCTCACCACTGGAGCCTCTGCCTTGCCTTGCCGGCCATCCGTGATCCGCAGGGTCGCTAGAGCTGGCGCCTTCACCGGCGCTAAAACTGTCAACTGGGGGCAATTGGCCTTCTTGTGGCCCCTCTGGTTGCAATGGAAACATAGCAACTCTGATGTCTGAATAACTGTTGCAGGAGCAGTGCAATCCCTGCTAATGTGTCCAGACTTGCCGCACTTATAGCAGCCTGATGATCCCATCCTGCACGCTCCCTCGTGCGCCTTGCCGCATTTCCTGTAGCGTCCCAGTCCCTGTTGGCCTTTCGGCCCCGCATCTGATCCCTTGGGCTTCTTCCCCGAAGCCCCTCCTGACTGACCCTCTTCTGCCTTCCGTTTCCGTATGTGCTCCAAATCTATCTCCCTTTCCCTCACCCTGGAAATCATGGAGTCCAGGGTAGGGCAAGCCGAAAAGCTAACATGCTCCCGGATGTCAGCTTGTAGCATATCATCATAATGAGTCCTCCTCATATCCTCGTCACCAGCATACTGGGGCACCAACAAAGCCCTCTCCCGGAACTTGGCGGTGATCTCCGCCACAATCTCCGTCGTCTGTCTCATGTCTAGAAACTCCCTGGCCAGCTGCTGAAGCTCGACAGCCGGCACAAACTCTGCCCTGAACCTGGTCACAAAGTCCGACCAGGGCATAGCCTCGATAGCTGAGGCTCCCAACGAGTCACCCACTGACTCCCACCAATCCCGGGCTCAGTCCTGTAAACACCCTGCTGCATACCTCACCTTCGACCCCTCGGGGCAGAAGCTAGTCAACTGTGCAAACTTGATGTCTGCAATCCATCGCCTGGCAGCAATGGGGTCCTTCACCCCATGGAAATCCAGCGCACCACTGCCCCTGAAGTCCTTGAAGGACAGTGTGCGAGATCCCGACTGGCTAGATGCCATATCACTCCGGAATGCCCGAAGACGATCCTCCATCAACTCCATGATCCCTTCCTTGATCGACCCAACGACAATGGGGGTCGACTCAAGGATGCCTCTGGTGATCTCTGACGCGATGAACTCGCGTAGTCCCTCATCAACCGGCTCGGAACCTGATCCCGAACCTGACCCCTCTCCTAAACCGCCATTTACTGGCCTCGATCGAAGTACCACCATTCTGCAATACATCACAACAAACATTAGAGATATTGATACTTCCTGAGGGATCACTGCTACTTACAAGTTCCCTGGTCTTATCTTGGCCTTCCTTGGTTCGGGTACGGATCCTCTGCTTTCAGTAGTACGGGCCCATACTACCTTCCAAATCTAGCCGTACCTTCTTCAAGGAATGCCTCGACTCCACCAGATCCCTTTCACTACTGCTGATCACTGCTATAGTCATCCTAGGCTTGCCCTAGGGAAATCTCCGATTCTACTCTATCCAGTCCTCAGCTGTTGCTGGCCTCCTTGTAATGCCAATTAGCCATTACCCGAATACCATCACATGTGACGAGGCTCAGATAATCCTTCGAGTGCCCGACTTGTTCCTACAACGGTTGGACTCAAACAAGAGCTGCGCAGTAGGATCAAATCCGACACTTTAAGATTATTCAACCCTGATCACATGTGACGTGATGCATTCGCCTAATGGCTAACTGTTGGGTTTTGAGCATTCTAACACTCCTAAGTGTACATGCAACCCTAAATAGCTTGGATCTATGTTTTCTCTATTATACATGCAAATAAGAACTTCCAAGGTATTATCCTAATCTAGCATATAAAACAATGAATATAGTAGGATAGAATACATACCTTTTTGGTGTAGAAAGTCTTCATGAAGCTTGAGTGCCTAGTGTCCCAAGTGTGACACCTCAAATGGAATCACAATCATCAAAACACTTAGAATAACTTGAGATAGAATTCTACAACTCATGAAATTCGGCTAGCCCTCTCTAGAATAATACTAGTGCCGATTTTGCCAAGAATAATATCTTTATATAGTGTTACAATTAGGGCAAACCCTAATTGTCATGACTTTCCATTTCCTTGGATCCATGGGTTCAAATACACCATGGAGCATCCATGGACCATCCTATGGGTTTTAGCCCAACTTGATTATCCATGGAGCATTAGCCCACTATACAAGTATGGATGATTTACACAATCAACCCATATATTTAATTAGTTTTCTTTTGATCACTTAATTAATCCTAGATTAATTCTTGATCAATACTAATTAAATAATCTTATTATTCTTATTATTAATATACTAGAACTTATAATATATTAATAACCATAAGTGTCTTATTTCTCTCATTATAGTCTATCCAAGTGCATGATGGTATGCAACCCAAATGGACCATGCCGGGTCGGGTCAAGTCTTACCAATTATAGTTATGGACTTAGACATTAATCCAACAGTCTCCCACTTGGATAAGTCTAAAACTATTATTGCGTATGACTTCAAGAACCAACTAGCAATCGTAGCTCTCAAAAGCTTCTGTTGAACTCTGACCTTGTAGATGAACTCTGACCTTTGTCAGTGACTTGTCCATTAGAGAAGGGATCATATATTCCTCCATTCTAGATATCATATGAACTGAGACATGGATTATAATCATTCTCTCTGTCCATTTGTTGTTTCCCGATTTTCGATTTATGACGACTGACTAATTGAACAAATCAAATCAGTCCTGGCCCGGCCGAGCACTTCCATTTGTCATCATCAAATCATCGAGGGGCCCACATATATCGCTTTTATCCCGAAGGTAAAAGGAACGGATAAACTTCGACTCATATGGCTTGTTCTACTACTTGTTGAATCATACACAAAGGCACGTTTTATAGCACCGAGTTACCAAATGCATTTTCGTGCAATCAATGTACTATCAACTCATAGTAACAACTCATATCTCTAGGTTTGAAGAATATAAGATATTATCGTCTCATGATCACTCGTGATAAAATCCATGAAGTGATTCGAATGAGCGCGGGTTGAATCCAATACTCAGAACTTATGAGCACTCATGATTGTTGTAGCCTTGTCCAACACTTTAGACCTCTACAACCCATCATGACAGTCTTAATTCATATCTACTTCCAACATATGACCGACTGTGGATGGTTTGAATAACTTAGTCATTCTGGAAGAATAACCTAGTTTATTCGGGAAGTCAAAACATGCAAAATGAAACACAAGAATAGTTGAATCCAATATGGTATCAAAACCTATGAACATAAATAAAACACCTTTTATCTATCACCATATGATTACACATTATTCATGTATATTGTTTCAGCTATCAACTTTATTCTTGAATTTAAAACAATAGTAATCCCATGCTCCAAGCATGTACACTATGTTTTCTAAACACTAGTCATGCCATACACCAAGTATGCATACTATGTTTGTCTATGCTCTTTACTTTGTGAACTAGATCAATTGAACATAACATCAATGATTCTCTTTTCACAGTCTCAAATCCTTACCGCAAATGCAAGAATTCCAAATTCATGCCATTTACTGGAATTTGTTAGATTCTAAACTTATATGCATTGATCCTCTTGTAATGATTATGCACAAAGTCATAAAGACTTGACAACAATCATTACAGAGTATTCCAAAGGAGATCAACTCCTTGGAAACATCCTTCTTGCATTAAGTTTCCTTAATCTTACACAGATTGAAAATTCTAACTTTGAAACATTTCCAGATTCCATTTTGACTATCACTTCTGAAGAAGAGTTGCCTCCTTACAGATTATGTCAATATGGTCCTTCCAGAATTATCACTATACTTCCAATTGTCCTTGAGTAACCAATCTTTGGTAAACCTTAGATTGTCCTCGACAATTGTTTAATCCTTTTAGTCATATCCAGTTCTAAACCTTTTTCCTTCTTAATGCCCCTGGCATTTGGAAAATTTTAGAACGGATGAATATAGCACATGTAATCGATCCTATATCCAAAGCATATGAGACACGATTCATGATGTCTCACATAAAGACTAAACCAGTCTTTTGCTATAATATGTCCATTTCAATTTGCCAAGTTCTCATAATTCAGATTATGAAAAGGGATGCCGTAATCATAATCGAATTTTAGAACGCAAATAATGGACCCATATACAGAATTTCCTTATGTTGAGCCATTCCAACACGAAATTCATATATATATCCTTGACTAAATGATTAAAACCTCACAATCTAAGCTTATAGATTTGAGATGAAGTATAATTTCCTCTCCCTTAATTATAGCAAAACAACTTTTTCCCAATTGAAACTTTTGTTTCCTATAATTAACATTGCTAACTTGCAATACTTATCATAATTATCATGCTCCCACTAACATGATGATTATTAGCATAACACTTATGCTCCCACTAGCTTTGACATATACCCAGAAATCAGCTGGACTTCTAGAAATCAATACTTCATTGACTTTCTTACCAAAGTTCAGATTTCTGATACTAGATTGTTTTTGATAAAACTTTATCAAAATCATACACCTTCCCTTAGATAGCACACTTGTGTATCTAAACAATTATGAAGAGGTATGTTGTAATCATAATGGTTAGACCTTTTTGCCACTTCTCACAAGTCCAGGTTAGTGTGCCGGTAAACCACACACGCTCCACTAACGACTTTGAGAATGCAAATATCACAATTGCTATCTAGATAAAATCTACTTAGTGAAAGTGTTTCCTCACCATCATTTTCATGAATCGGAGAGAAACCTTATGACACTTAGATTTATATGGTGTATGAGTTCCTACCCATATGAATTTGTCAAAACCATAATCACAAGACATAGATAATGACAAATCCAAAACCATATGGATTGAACTCAATCTTAATTTCTTGCCACCTGGCAGCTCAAGGGCCTGCCATTGCTTCCAAGTTGTTATGCAACCAATTGAGAACTCTAAGAACTCATATGCAAAGCCAACTTTAACTGGAATGGGCACAGAATATGTCAACATGATAGGTTATACACCTCAAGTCGTGTGCTAGTGAAGAACTTCAGGTTCTATTCTTGATTAGTTCTTGAGACTTTCAAGACCTTTAAGACTCCCACTGTCCTCTTGACCTATAAGACTCCCTTGTCAAATATCCAAGAGATAGTGTGGATTCTAATCAAGACAAACACTTCACACATTTGGCCTAAGTTGATCTTTGTTTTATCTAAAACATCACAACTTACCAATTTCAAATGTACAAGAGTAGAAAACTTTTACTCTTACATTTGACAAGTGTTTTAAACCTTCTTTAAGACATATCACTCAAGTTACAATCTTGGAGTATGACTCTAAGACTTGTATTGGAATGAAGTATGACTCATCTTCTTGATTTAACCACTTCAACAAATCAAGTTCCTCTTCTTAGTCATAAGAATGCACTAAGATTTCCTTAGAGAACTAATTGTGCTATGGTTTCTTAATCATTAAGATGATCACAAAACTAATACTAAAGTACTCTCCCATCTTTTCAGATTTGAGAAACTTTTATCCTTCTGCCTAATTTGATTCTTCTTATTCGCTCTGCTATACATTGGAACCATTTCCAATGTCTTAGAGTTACACTTAAGCTTGTAAGTATAATCATATTTACTGAGCTTTAGTAAACTATGACGAATAGTTTAATCAATCTTTTTGTGGTGGACTTGACCAGTGCACAAGAATGTGTACTCGATCCCTTAGTCCTTTACTTGACTCACACATCCATGTGAATGAGTAATTAGTCTTAATTTTTCCAAAACTTGAAAGTTCTCATTCATCATGCTATATAACTTGCACGATTCCAAGTTTCGGTCCAATTGAAACTTGGGTGATGAGAATCTTTCCTTATTTGGTAACCTAGACATTACCACAAATGAAAGAATCAATTTCATATTTCCACTTTTGCTCTTAATGGAATCACATAAGCAACAATTTTTCCTCAAATGCCATTGTAAGGATATTTTAAAATAAATAAGATCAAAAATTTTCTTTTATTTTAAAACTTTGCGGAAAACTTATCCTTACAATCCATATGAGAACTTGTTGTTATCTATTCCTAGGCAATATCTCATAACTCCTAAGAAGTAGCTCAAGAATCCGATTTTTCAAACTATGTGATAGAAATCCATCTACGCGATCAGATTCAACATATTCTTTATTTAAGTTTCTTCACTTTTCTTTGATTCTTAAAACATCACCATGTGACCCAGTCACATCATGTATCAAGAATCTCAGAATAGAAACTTAGCAGAGTTAGATAGTGGAATTTACCTGAAGTAGAGTCAAACTTATTGACTTTAACATCCTTAGGTAAATTTGGCAGCTTCGTGACCAATGCCCCTTCCTTTGGCAATATAAACATATGGACCCTTTGATAATGGTACATGGGACTATCACAGACTTAGCTTTTTCTCTTTACCATTTGGTCAACCGAGTTGACTATGGCCTATCCCTTTCCATTGGGAAGAGAATGCTTTCCGGGATTTCCTATGTCACTATTGTCAATGTCCATCAAGTTTTAAGGAAGTTGATCTTAACAAATAGATAAGATCATTAAGGGTCTTGTCATAGTCTTTTTCATAGGTGTTCTAAAAGAACTCACTATGTGACTTAGAAAGTAGTTGAACCACCAACTTTCTCAAGACTTTGACACCCAACTCTCCCGGCTTGTCAATATGTGACTACATCTCCAAGATGTGATCACACCTAGACCTTGCCTTGCCAATAGGGCTTTGAGTGACCTTAAACTTTTCAAGAACTTGTGGGTTAGGGAGAATGATTGGAGGAGGAGAAAGAAGTATGATATCCATGGGACATCAACCTCATTAGGAAACCTTGTTTCAAGAGATTTGGGAAGATCATAGATGTCTAAACCAGACATCTTTTGGGAGATATTCAAGATAGTTGATTTAAAGTCCTTAATATGACACCCAATATGAAATATTAAGGCTAGGACACAACAAACTATTTTATAACTTAGAAGAGGTATGCCGTAATCCAAGCTATAAAATATTTGAAGGTAGGTGAATGACGATTCACCAATTTCCACCAAGATAAACGAAATGTATTATTAGGTTTTAATTGGTTTTGAAACTCCTAGATCTTTGAGATTCATTGAACTTTTCAAAGGCATGTTTCAATCTCGAGTGTGCCCTTCAGGTTTTGTGACTGGGATGCCGAGGATCACAAAACAAGGTGTGAAGTAACCATGCAAATCACTTGGTACCCTTAATAAATTACCCCTCAATCGATGTGCCGGTTAACTACACACGCTCCATCGATACTATGATAAATATTAAGTCACCCTTTACCTACCTTGTTAAGTACAAGTTAGTGTGCCGGTTAACCACACACGCTCCACTAACGACTTAGACAAAGTGTAAAGTGTAATTTCATGGGTTAGCACCTTATTCACATTTTTCCTAAGTAACTAAGATTGGGTATTATTAAGAGTTTAGTTACTTAGTATTTCTCATTAATACTTTTAATGAAAGGAGAATTATAGTCTTGTCAAACCCGTTCGGCTAACGACCCTCCACCGGTCAAGCAAGCGGTGGGTGAGAGTGGACACCCATTAAGTTGCCATTTTATAGGCAACAACCTTATACGCACCTTATAGACCGGCTTCGTGAATGAGGCGTACTAGCGGTAAGACTGACTTTACTCTTATACATATATATATATATATATATATATATATATATATATATATTATTAACTTATAATATTATAAAGTATAAGGGTTGAATTTTAACTTTTAAAATTCTAAGGGCTAACTTGGAATTAAAGTATTCATAAGTGAAAACTTTTCAAATTCCAAAACTTGAGGGCAAGTTTAGAAACTATTCAAAACTAATTAATTCCATAACTTATGTGTTTAAAGTAGTTTTAATCCAAAAACTCTTCAAGTTCCATAACTTGAGGACAAGTTATGGAAGACTTTAAACTAATAAAAGAACTAACTTTTTCTTTATTTTATAACTTATGGATTTAATTATGGTTACATATTTTTTCTTTTAATGAAGTGACTCTTGAACTTCCATAACTTGAGGACAAGTTATGGAGTCATAAAAATTATTCAATGACACAAGACTCTTCATTTTGTAACCATTGCCAACTCTTATGAATTTTATGAGTCTTTAATGTGACTCTTCATGTAACTTGAGGACAAGTTACACAAACACATTTTATACTCAACTCTTAGATTAAAATGGATTGAAAACAACTATTTCAATTAACTTTTCTATTAATTTAAGCAACTCATAAGAACAAGATAATTCAAATCAAAATTTTTTCATGTATTTAGTCTAAACCTTAAAGTAATACAAAACATGAATCTATTGACAATTATCTTTGAAAATGGATTAGCATGAACATTACCACATCAAAAATAAGTTTATAAGTTCAAAAACAACTTAGGGTAATGTTCCTAGTCCATTTCTAGCCAAAAACGTCGAATATATGCTGTCTGGGGGTCCAACTCGTCGAGTGCACGAACCAACTCGGCAAGTTGGATGCATTTTGCCTTGGACTCGGCGAGTCCATTCATGGACTCGGCGAGTCTGCTGGGCAGACAGCATCAAAACTCGATTTTCCAGCTTCTTTTGCAAGTATAACAAGAAAACAAGCCTAGGCTCTGATACCACTGTTGGGTTTTGAGCATTCTAACACTCCTAAGTGTACATGCAACCCTAAATACCTTGGATCTATGTTTTCTCTATTATACATGCAAATAAGAACTTCCAAGGTATTATCCTAATCTAGCATATAAAACAATGAATATAGTAGGATAGAATACATACCTTTTTGGTGTAGAAAGTCTTCATGAAGCTTGAGTGCCTAGTGCCCCAAGTGTGACACCTCAAATGGAATCACAGTCATCAAAACACTTAGAATAACTTGAGAGAGAATTCTACAACTCATGAAATTCGGCTAGCCCTCTCTAGAATAATACTAGTGCCGATTTTGCCAAGAATAATATCTTTATATAGTGTTACAATTAGGGCAAACCCTAATTGTCATGACTTTCCATTTCCTTGGATCCATGGGTTCAAATACACCATGGAGCATCCATGGACCATCCTATGGGTTTTAGCCCAACTTGATTATCCATGGAGCATTAGCCCACTATACAAGTATGGATGATTTACACAATCAACCCATATATTTAATTAGTCTTCTTTTGATCACTTAATTAATCCTAGATTAATTCTTGATCAATACTAATTAAGTAATCTTATTATTCTTATTATTAATATACTAGAACTTATAATATATTAATAACCATAAGTGTCTTATTTCTCTCGTTATAGTCTATCCAAGTGCATGATGGTATGCAACCCAAATGGACCATGCCGGGTCGGGTCAAGTCTTACCAGTTATAGTTATGGACTTAGACATTAATCCAACACTAACTCCCATTATTCAGAGTCACACGTAGCATGAAGCAAGCAGCATTCAGACAAGGGTAACAATCTCAATCAACTCTATCTGCTTTCAGGAACTGCACTAGCATAAATTGCTAGGCTCATACTATCAGGTATAACCTAGTCAGGCTATCCTACTTGTTGTCTACTCAATAACTAGCATGCAATTCTCATACAACTGAAACACATAAAGCAGGCACATAAGGCATCACTCCTAGATCCTTAGTCCTATTCTAGCATGCTGTTCTACAAAAGCTGATAAACATAACATAAACTTGTATGGGTACTTTGGGGAATACTTACTTGAGCTCGGCCGGTCGCGCATATCACACACTTCGTTCTTTCTCGAAACTCTTTCCTCAATTTTTTTTTGAAAACATTTTCTTTTAGAAAATCTTTAAATCCTTCGATTTGAGTTCAGACATCCCCGAAGGTGTGTCTGAATCCCTCAAACCAGGGCTCTGATACCAACTTGTAACGACCCAATTTTCACGTCCAAAAATTTCGTTTTAAAACATTACTTTAGAAAACATTAATAATTAAAACATTGTTTGATCAAACAATGACACAACGTAAACCATGTCTAAAAGCCAAATCATACAACCAATCAAAATATCAGAGTATAAATCCCAGAGAATCTCGTAAATACGGAAACCAGAGAGTGTGTGTGTGACATGCTGCTACCGCGCCGGCTCCTTTCCCCTAGCTGAGGAGGTACCTGAAACCAAAACTAAAAATTGTAAGCACAAAGCTTAGTGAGTTCCCCCACCGTACCACATACCATATAATCTCATAACATACATATATTGTCAGGCATATCTGGGTGCCCGACCTACCCCTTCGGCCCTCTCGACCGGACATTGCCTAGCATATCTAGGTGCTGGCCTCCCCTTCGGTCCTCTTGACCGGATACTGCCTAGCATATCTGGGTGCTGGCCTCCCCTTCGGTCCTCTTGACCGGATACTGCCTAGCATATCTGGGTGCTGGCCTCCCCTTCGGTCCTCTCGACCGGATACCTCGGGGACTATCTCCCCCTACTGTCACTAGCACATAGCATCATATCATACTAGCACATAACATAACACAGGTAGTAGAAATTCCTAGATGAATATCATAGAGACAAACATCTACATATAACTCCTGCTGGTGGGCCGGCATTGTGGCCGTAGACCCACCGCTACTGGAAGGTAACTCACCTCGAAGTAGTTGCTGATCTGATCGGGAACTGACTGTCTACTGCTGCTGCTGCTGCTCCGGAAATCCTCCGGCTGCAATTCCCACAACATACTCAATCAAACACTGCTAACTGTCCTTTGGGTAAAATGACCATTTTACCCCTGATCATGTCATCAAACAAAGTCAGAGTCAACTTTCAGTTGACCCGACTCGCCGAGTTGGCTTTCCAACTCGCCGAGTCCCTACCCAAACGATTGCCCTGAATCCCGTTCCTACTCGTCGAGTTAGGCGACGACTCGACGAGTTCACCTTCTAAACTGATATTCAAGTCCTTCATCCTACACGCCGAGTTGTATGAACAACTCGTCGAGTTCATCTTCATCCGATGAACACTTATGCTAAGACACGCCGAGTTGTATGAACAACTCGCCGAGTCCATCTTCATCCAAGGAACACTTATGCTGCGACTCGCCGAGTTGTATGAACAACTCACCGAGTCTGTTCTTGATCTAAGGAGATTGCCTTGAACTCACCGAGTCAGGGCATTGACTCGCCGAGTACCTCCATAGATGAGTTCAGCTTCCGACTCACTGAGTCACACCCCGTGACTCACTGCTCACTCGACACTACGAAAAGGGGACAAACTTGGAGACTCGCGAACAGACTCGCCGAGTCACATGTACACATCCTAAACCTTGATTCGAAGCATCGTAGTAAACTACGAAGTCCTCTGTTCCCTCTGGTAATGATAGCACTAGTGCACTACAGAGAGCTCGCTTTAGAGTTCGGAGGCAACCTCCTACTTTTCCGTCTATTCAAATGGTACGCCATTTTGTGTATGCATGGTAAGTGGCTTGGCTGTCTGGGAGAAATTTGGGATAAATCTTCTGTAATAGCCTACGAGTCCCAGAAATTGGCGAATTTCCGTGGGTGTTGATGGGATTGCCCATCCTTCAATAGCCTTAATCTTAGAAGGATCCACATGTATCCCTTCTTTACTGACAACATGACCCAAAAAGTTTACGCTTCGAAGCCAAAATTCACACTTGGAGAGTTTTGCGTATAACTTTTCGGTTCGTAGAGTTTCCAAGATCTGTCGGAGATGTCGGCTATGCTCCTCTTTGCTTCAAGAATAGACTAGGATATCGTCGATGAAAACAATGACAAAGTTGTCGAGGAATGCTCGACAGACTCGATTCATCAGATCCATGAACGTGGTGGGGGCATTTGTTAGACTGAAAGGCATTACAAAAAATTCATAATGTCCATAGCGTGTTCGGAAAGCGGTCTTCGGAATATCCACGTCTCGGACCTTGAGTTGATGATAGCCGAAACGTAGATCTATCTTAGAGAAATAGCGTGCTCCTTGCAGTTGGTCGAATAAATCATCGATTCGTGGAAGTGGATAGCGATTTTTGATAGTGAGCTTATTCAGCTCTTTATAGTCTATGCACATTCGGAAGGATCTGTCTTTCTTCTTAACGAAAAGGACCGGAGCTCCCCATGAAGAGAAGTTGGGCCGGATGAATCCTTTGTTTAAGAGTTCACTGAGTTGACTTGAGAGTTCCTGCATCCCCGCAGGAGCCAACCTATAGGGTGATTTGGCGATTGGAGTGGCTCCTGGTACCAGGTCAATCTGAAATTCGGCCTGTCTATCAGGGGGTATCCCTGGGAGATCCTCGGGAAACACATCCGAAAGGTCACACGCCACTGTAATCTCTTGAAGGTTTATTTCTTCCTTGGACTTGTCCAGGACATGAGCAAGGAACATGCAGTTCTTCTTATGCAAGCACTTTTATGCTTTAATGCATGAGATAAGACGAAGGTTGATGCCGAGTTTATCTCCATACATGATTAGGGTTTTGTGGTTAGGAAGATGAAGGCGAACGGCCTACTTGTGGCACATAATATCAGCATGATGGGGGTTTAACCAATCCATGCCGATGATCACATCGAAACTCCTAATGTTCACAGGCATCAAGTTTATTTGGAAGGTGTGGTGATTTAGTGTTAATGTGCACCCTACATAGATATCCTTAGTCGATTCTGTTTTCCCATTGGCCATTTCCACCGTGAATGTTTCATTGAGCTTCTGGGGTTGTTGATTTAATAAATGTTTAAACTTGTTACTAACGAAGCTTCGCTCTGCTCTGCTATCGAATAGGATACATGCGTAGGTGTTGTTTAGAAGAAATGTACCGGTAACAACAGTGGGGTCTTGGACGGCTTCTCCTTGTCCCATAGTCAGAACTCTTCCTACTGCTCCTGTCGCCTGGTTGTTTGCATTGGGAAAATTTCGCCTAAAATGTCCGGTCTTCCCATACCCATCACCGGTATAACTGGCTCCATCCTCTGTGTTGTTGTTGTTGTTGTTGTTGTTGTTGGGCATCTGGTTTTGTGGAAGCTGCGCCCTACAATACTTTGTTGTATGGCCCTTCCGGTTGCATCTTGTGCACATCATCTCTCTGCATTTGTCACACCCCCAAACCAAGGATGGCGGAAACGTCCGGGGGTGGAGGAGTTCATGTATAGTATCATAACCACAAATGGCAATAGTAATTCAAGCAAAGACAACCAAGATATATATATATATATATATATATATATATATATATATATATATATATATATATATATATAATTTAAAGAGTTACATCATTGTATGAATTTCATGTTTCCAAATCAATTACAATATGTTGACAAAATATGAAATGTTTGACGCCTTAACGTCCCATCCTCAAAATGCACTTGGTTACTTGTTTAGTGATTTCCTGAGAATACAAGTTGTTTGAAAAAGTGTCAACACAAAGGTTGGTGAGTTCATAAGTTTTTGTATGCAATTATGAAAACCTTTTCTTGTAATAGTAGTGTCCGTTCCAGAAAATCCAATGTTTTCCTTAATGTGTAAATGTAGTCTTAAAACCCAAAGACCGGAATGTACAAATAATTTGTCATATTTATAGTAAAACAATGCAAGTTTAAATCGACATAAACTCGTTTGATTTCAATGAAATCCCCGTAAATTCTATGTTTGTTAATACTTAATGTGAGTTATTATAACCATACTGTGACCTAGTTGGCCTGAAACGACGTTCTTCAGGCGTCAGAAATGTTATGACATTTGTCACCTCAGACCTGCCGGTCTAGCTATTACATGCAGCTCAGGTGCGGGTTTGTCAAACCCAATATAGATCTATATACAACTATCATGCTCTCCCTACAGGAGACTCTGGTTACAATACATGACTTATTGGTAATGTGAAGCGAATGTCTCACAAAAGTCATTAACGAATTTACGTGTAATGTAATGAAAATCCCCTTTTGTATAAATGTACCCTTTTTGTATGAGTGTGTTATGTAATGTATCATAAACTATACCTATTATAGTTTATCAAAACAAGGGTAGTAGTGGTAATGTACATAAACTATACTTAACATAGTTTATCCAAATGTTTGTATGTAATGGATGTACTTTGATTATAATAATTTGTTATCTTCTATGTTCTATATATCAAAATCCATTTGTTAATTGATGCATGTCTATATACTAAGACAAAATGTCATATATTGCAATAACATATATTCACATAAAGATATACACCTTGCTCAACATGTTACAAGGTGAAATGAAATGGACAACATTTTTCTGTTGTTAGCATTTTCTATTACTGCTCTTAGAAAATTTGTAGAAAAATCATCAAATGTCCAAATCAAAATCCGTAAATTCTGAGAGTTTGGAAATTGCGTCTAGTTTGTTTGTAATTCATAGAAAAAGTTTATGCAATTAAAATTATGAATTAAATAGTGGTGACTCAATCGGAGTCATGTGTTCTGTTTCATGTCTGATCCACTCCTAAGAGTCACTCGATGTGCACCGGTTATGTGCATTTTAAAATTTTTAATAAGTTGTTGATCCTAATGAGTCTGCCCTAAGTCCACAACCAAACAAGGAACATGTCCTAAGGCGGACTCATCATTTCTAGGCTAGTCATTTCTTAACTACACATAACAGTGAGAAACACCTTAAAATATTAGAGTTATTAGTTGCAAATAGTTTTCAATGTCCAGTAGTGAGATCAAATGCTGAACATCCCATGAAATAAAATGCATGCCAATTTCATTGATAAAAATTTTAGTACATATTGTTTTGGAGAATATTTGACCTCACCAGGGTCTACATTACATCAATATAAAAGATAGTTTTAGCAGCACAAAAGCCCTTTGAGTAGTGTAATCGCTTAATCGCAGGGTCAACCTACATAAAAAAGAGTAGCACCAACGCATGGTCATAATCCTATACTACGAAGATGTGTGAGTAGTAATGAGTTCTACTCACGACGATCCTTCCCTGATGGAGCTTGGGATGATGTCGATGCGCCTTGCAGTTCTGCTAACCTCCGTTCGGTAGCGATCTTCCTTTCTTCGAGAGCCAAATACCTTTCCTGATACTCCCTTGCTTCTGCTCGAGAAGCGAGAAGGTCCTGAATGAGTTGATCTCTGAAGTGGTAGTCCCGCTCTAGGTCTCTGGTGCGAGCAGTGGTGTGACAACGTAAATTTTCAAAACAAAAATTTCATTTTCAAAACCATCATTTTTCACAAAATAACATCAACATATTGTTTCAAATGTATTTATCACAAAACATCTCCCCAGAATCCAAAACATAAACTCCACAAGTGTGTACGGATCATGCCGGCGCCTTCCCGCGCTCATCACTGGTACCTAAAACACATCACACAACAACTGTAAGCATAAATGCTTACTGAGTTCCCCCAAAATACCACATACAACACATATGCCACTCAAGGCTATAATACGACCCTCCGGTCGATGTGTCTCAGCGGGACCCTCCAGTCCCGTAGCTCGTTGGACCCTCTGGTCCAGTCATAGCTCGTTGGGCCCTCCGGCCCGGTCTGTATCGTTGGACCATTCGGTCCGGTCTATAACAACATACAACATATGCATAGCACATAGGACATAATCTCATACATAACACATAAGACCCTCTAGTCTACACAATATACCACTCTAGGTAAGTATAGTGAGAAGACTCACCTCGATGTCTCGGTAAATATCTGTCTAGGAATAAATGTGATCTAGCCTCCGCCTAATCACACAAAGAAATACACTCATAAATACAACTGCACTCAACCCTAAAGGTCAATAAGGTCAACGGTCAACTTTGACCGGACTCGGCGAGTGCACTAGGGCGACTCGACGAGTGTATACGTGTCCACTGACTCTCTTGGATCCTCTCTTGACACGCCGAGTACTTCTCTGACTCGACGAGTTCCACCTGGCATGAATCGCAGGGCCACCATGACTCAACTCGCCGAGTCTCAAGAACAACTCGGCGAGTTCTGGCTTGACTCAGTCCCCCTGACTCTCCCTGACTCACTGAGTTGACCCCTCAACTCGACAAGACCACTCGCTGAGTGGTTACGGGCAAACCTCATGCTACTCATCGAGTCTGTTCTTCAGACTCGGCAAGTTAATGCCATGCATAAAATCAAACTCACTTCTAAGGTCAGATCTGTTCCATATAATCATAGATCTGGCCTCCCCAAGCATGATAATCACGTAATGTCCAAACCTTGGTGCTCAAACAACAACTATTTGCTCCTATATGATGTTTTAGCCCCATATCTCATAACCCTTGGTCAAAACTCCCATGAATCCTCACAAAGCTTATGGAATAAAGCTTCTCTGGACCTCTATGGATACCATTTCAAGCTTCATCACAAATAGGGATGAAATGGACATCCAATCTACCCAACAAAGGGGTTAAGAAACCCTAAACCCCTTGTTCATCATAATAACAGAAAGGGAGCCAAAATATACCTCCAAAATGATGCTCTGAGCTCCAAATTCGAAGGATGTCCACCTCCCTTACCTTCTCTTGGCAAGAAACTCCTTTGCCTTGCCAAACAAAGCTTCAAAGGTTAACAATGGCCTCCTCTCTCTCCCAAAACGCTCAAAATCTCTTTAGGGTTTCTCTTTGGGGTTGGTGGCCGCAAATGACGGCCATAAGCCCCTTTAAATAGGTCTCAAACTCTGGAAATTAGGGTTTCATTAAACAGCGTGAACTCGCCGTGTCCACTTTTGGACTCGCCGAGTCCAGACGCGAACCCACGTGCAAAACCGCGATCCTACTCGGCGAGTTTAGACTCCAACTCGCCGAGTCTCCTCACATCATTCAAAAATTAAAAGAATAAAAATAATACCTGGGAATCCGGGTGTTACAATTCTCCCCCACTAGAATCAGACTTCACCCTCGAAGTCTCACTCTGCAAATAACTCCGGATGCAGCTCAGGCATCTTACGCTCCGGCTCCCAAGTTAAATCTGACCCTTTCCGATGCTGCCAGTGGACCTGTACCAGTGTCACCTCTTTATTCCTCAGGACCTTGATCTTCCGATCTCTAATCGCCACTGGTCTCTCAGCATAATTCAGGCTCGCATCCACCTGAATATCTTCTAGTGGCACTACTGTCGACTCGTCGGCTACGCACTTTCCCAACTGTGACATGTGAAAAGTGTCGTGAATCTGACCCAACTCTGCTGGCAACTCCAAACGATAGGCTACCCTGCCTACCCTCGCGACCACCCTGAAAGGACCAATATATCGGGGCCCCAACTTGCCCCTCTTCCAGAATCGAATCACTCCTTTCCAAGGAGAGACCTTCAGGAGCACAAAGTCGCCGACCTGAAACTCAAGCTCGGACCGACGTCTGTCCGCATAACTTTTCTGACGACTCTGAGCGGTCAACAACCTCTGTCTGACCTGCTGGATCTGCTCTGTCGTCTGAAGCACGATCTCGGTACTACCCATCACGCGCTGCCTACTTCTCCCCAGCAGATAGGGGTCCGACACCTCCTCCCATACAACAGCTCAAAGGGCAGCATGCCAATGCTTGAATGATTGCTGTTGTTGTAAGAGAACTCCGCCAAGGGCAAAAACATGTCCCAACTTCCACCGAAATCCAACACAAATGCTCGGAGCATGTCCTCAAGCGTCTGAATCGTCCGCTCACTCTGCCCGTCGGTCTGGGGGTGGTACGCAGTACTAAAATGCAGTTTCGTTCCCAATTCCTCATGAAACTTCTTCCAGAATCTGGAAGTGAAATGTACATCCCGATCTGAGACAATCGAAATCGGCACTCCATGCCGTGATACCACCTCTTTCATGTACATCTCCGCCAACTTCTCTGCGGAAGAGCTCTCACTGATGGCCAGGAAATGAGCACTCTTTGTCAACCTATCCACAATCACCCAGATTACATCGACACCCCTCGCGGTTCTTGGCAATTTGGTGATGAAGTCCATGGTAATCTGTTCCCATTTCCACTCGGGAATCTCTAATGGCTGCAACTTACCATGTGGATGCTGATGCTCAGCCTTAACCCTGTGACAGGTCAAGCATCTCTCTACAAACCATGCGACACCCCTCTTCATACAGGGCCACCAATAATCCTTTTTCAGGTCCAAAAACATCTTAGTGGCCCCGGGATTGATCGATAATTTCGATCGATGAGCCTCCTCCATCAAAATGGTACGCATCCCACCCACGGACGGTACCCAAATCCGAACCTAAAATGTCATAAGCCCCCGGCTATCAGTAACGAACTCTGATATCAGCTCGACAACTCGTTCCCTCTTCTGGCTCTCAGGCTGCACAGCCTCAGCCTGGGCCCCTCGAATAGCATCCAAAACTGGGGTCATCACTGTCAATCTCAAACATACATCTCGCAATGGGGCTGTGACAACCCAAAATTTCCATTATGAACAAACCATATAAAGCCAATAGAAGTTAGAACAGTTTCAGCAAAATTCCAAACTTTGGGTATAAGTTTGAGTTTTTCAGGATTTACACTTAAGGAGATATCAGGAGAGTGAATGCACTAGGATTTTGTGCAACACTGTTATTCCAACACTCGGTTATATTAGAAATCATTTCAGGAATAAAAATACTTTATGCCAAAAATATCTCAGGACTATATATAGAATTTTGAACCAAATTATGTCATTAGTTACATTTCCATCTAGAGAAAAGCCATTTTCTCTCTCACGGATCTTCGGGTTTTTATTCCAAATCATGAGTACACTTCTCTAGTTGTCTTATAATGCTTATTATGTGCTTAATAACTTAGATTACATATCAAATCTGTGAGATTCGGGAGTTTACTGCCCAAGAACGTTCTTGGAGAGTAAACTCCAAAATGAGGCTAAAATGCTACCTAGTCTTTTCCCCATGATAAGTAACAAACTTAGGCTTATTTATAAATGTATTTAGGACTAGAAAACAATCCAAAACCCCAAGATTTGGGAGTTTACCGCCCAAGAACACTTGGGGAGTAAACTCCATTTTAAGGGCGAAAAGAGTCCCAATGCTCCTCAAAGCCTCGGATCTCAAACTAAAAGCCTACATTACATTTTTAGACGAACAAATCAATTAAGATTCAAGGGAGAAAGAGAGTTCATGGCCCAAAAGGTTCTAGGGTCGTGAACTCCAATAAATGGTGCCAAATGGTGCCATAATTCCTCCTAAAGCCTTGAACACTTGCCTAGAACATATCCTATGTAAGTATGGGACTTGAAAGCATCAGAAACATCATTCCAAGGGAGTTTACGGCCGTAAACTCCAAGGGAATATGGTCCCAGGGCCGTAAACTCCTAAAAGGAGTTATATTATGCCCTAAACTCTTCCATATACCAAGCCATTAAGTAGAAATGCTTATTAGGGCCTTATAGAGCATCAAACATCAAATGGTAACATAAGTGTGAGCTTATTTTATAGACTAATTTGTTACATATATGTGAATTATATGTTAACTAGGATCATAAGTGTGTTCGAGACTTCACTTGACACCTAGCAGTCCTACCTCTTCAGTTCATCCGTATCACCCACAACAGGTGAGTTCATACCCCTTAATCAATGTTTATATGATTTTAAATGCTTTAATGGGGGGGGGGGGGGAATACAAGTAGAAAACAATATGTTATTAAATCAATCGTATGTATTTTATAACTGTGTTTTCACTCAGTAGATTTCACATATTTCAAAAGGTGACACATGAAATGGTTTTCTATCTTAAAATACCTTGATAACAAAAGTATTAGTTTTGAAATGTTTATTAAAATGACATCAAGTTACTCTTAATTATTGTTCAAAACTCCTAGATATCTTGCAAAACCATTATTTTTACCTTCTTGAACAAAACTAAACTTATACGCATATGTTCTTATATATGTATTGATGTTATAGTTTCCATCCTTCGTTCAGTTTCCCACACCCTGGTGTATCGAGGGTGCATAAATCTACTTGAACAACCAATTACTTTCCAGTTAATTATCATAGGGATAGTTAGAAGAAACAAAACATTATTCCTATTACAAGGAATCACACAAGAGTCAGTTCATTCATGAGTCAATACCAGTACCTTACAGGATACATGAGTACAATTACTTAGGATTACATGATACATGAGTATGTTTACATAGCTACATTTATCTGAATATGCTTACATGAATACCATACATGAGTACTGTTACTTAGATACATTATTCGGTATTCACTTACATGGATACTTGTACCTAGAGTTATTAGGAAGTTTTATCCGTACCTCATGTGTAAATTTTCCTGCCTATCCCTGTTCGATGGGATGTCTAGACGGGACTAACCATTCCGGAACCCAGCTGTTAGCAACACTGGGTGATGAACATCTACGGATGTCTAAGGTTATCACTTATCATAGATAGATTGATATCGGAACTAACCATTCCTCCATCCTGCTGTCGCAATAGAGGATGAGATGAAAATCTTCGGATGATCATTAGGTTAACGCTTGTATTAGGAGTTGGCCACGGAACTAACCATTCCTCCATCCTGCTGTTGCAACATAGGATGAGATGAAAATCTTCGGATGATCATTAGGTTACCACTTATATTAGGAGTCGGCTACGGGACTAACCCTCCCTCCACCCTGCTGCCGCTACAGAGGATGAGTGGACAATCTTCGGATGTTCATTAGGGTATACCTTTCGCTTCGGCGATGGCGTGTTAATCCTGGTCACCCAGGGATAACACTTACATGATTATATTTTTCCTATTTTACTTTATTTTGTGATATATTCACATAAACGATGAGTTAGACTAAGCACTTTTATTACTAGTCAATAGAAAGGAAAAGCTATCATTTTACTTACAGAACATTTAAGTCTTGGTAGAAGACTATCATATCATTTTTCCTATTTTACTATATTTTGTGATATATTCACATAAACGATGAGTTAGACTAAAGCACTTTTAGTACTAGTCAATAGAAAGGAAAAACTATCATTTTACTTACAAAACATTCAGGTCTTGGTAGAAGACTACATTATCATAACTAAACATTCGGGTCTTGGTAGAAGACTACATTATCATAACAAAACATTATGGTCTTGGTAGAAGACTACATTATCGTAACAAAACATTCGGGTCTTGGTAGAAGACTACATTATCATAACAAAACATTCGGGTCTTGGTAGAAGACTACATTGTCATAACAAAACATTCGGGTCTTGGTAAAAGACTACATTGTCATAACAAAACATTCGGGTCTTGGTAGAAGACTACATCTCAAACTAATAGAAAATAAGGGATTTTCTAGGGCTTTTCATACTTACATCAACATTTTCATTTAAAGGTTTACATGACTTTTAAAACAACTTTTAGTAAGCAAGACAATGACACTTAAATACTTATGAATTCACCAGCTTTAAAGTTGATACTCTCTTTCAAAATAACTTGTATTCTCAGGTCATCAGTAGACAGGTACGGTGGCCAGGTTTTGAGAAGACGGAGCAGACAAGTCTCGTCTTTTATTTTGATTGTATATTTTTGGTGTCTTATTACAATGAAAGAACACACATGTATTAAAACTTTACTTAGAATGCAATGGATGATGTTGTTGGTTGTTTACTATTATACACTGTTGTGATACTGTACATGACGTCCTCCACCCCGGAACGTTTCCGCTGTTCGTGGTTTTAGGGTGTGACAGATTGGTATCAGAGCATTGTTTATAGTGAATGAAGTATATCAACCCATAAAAGATATACTAACTATAAACACATTGGGATTAAAACACTCTGTCTAAGAGTTTATACTTTTAAATAATAAACTATTTAACAAAGTATACGTGCCTGCATTCATATTAAAATCAGTGTCACAACGACAAGAACAAAAGTATTACGATTGTTGAATATCACAAGTAAGCTCGGGGATGTATGGTCAGTCTTGGGAGTGGCATAGCCTGATCAACTATGTTGTTCCAAAGAGTGATTAGCACATGCCCATGAATGGTTGTGATATGACAACAAGTCTAAAAACTTACCAACATTACCACAATGAGAACATTATAACAGAACCTAAGTCTAAAATACCATAAGGGTGTTTTGTGTTACTATATGTACTTTATACTTGAGAACTAAAATGGAATCTTCATTCCTAAGTTGATAATTGCTAAGTGGATACGCTAAAGTTATATGTAACTGGGATGTTATAGACTTAGAATAGGTGAAATTTTTGCTTTACCCCTATTCCTTGTGAATTTGGAGTTGAGGTCACTTATTCGAAGGTCTATCCTGTGTTGATTACATATAACTGGTATGCACTTTACAAATAGCGATGGAACTAATGAAGATTTCCTAAATAATTATCTAGATAGTTCGTCTAATAATTATTTTCTTACCCCAAATTCTCGCGTAGATAACATGGCTGGATTCCATCCCCACGACAACTTGTTCCGTCCGAACGCAGTTATCGTTGGATGGTTTGGAGAAGAACCAGATAATGATCATCTAATCCCTCTGAATGATCACCATGCTGAAGACATTTCAGACGATGCCATCTCCGAACCCGAGGTTGAGGACCTACCCCAGATAGCTCCCTTTCCATTTCCCAACCCTCGTCCGACTTTTCATGGACCGGCGCCTGAGTGGGTGGAATGTTTGGAAACATGGAGCCAATGAAAAGATCAGCCCATGCCATTTAATGGTGACCGAAGCTTCTATGACCTGAGCAATGGGGGCTCAGCAGACAGAATCATGCCAATTCTGATTTGAAGAGTTGCCCGAAACGAAATCCAGGGCATGACAGCTCTACAACGTATCGCAGAAGTTGATACAAATGGAGGAATGCATATGCTTCGCACCAGTCGCCTGGAACATGCTCGTGAGAGGTCTGAGAGAGACCATGAAACCCTGCTGCAAGCACTGGCTGAATCACGAGCCGAAGTCATAGAACTTTGAGTACGCCAGAGAGTGTACGAAAGACACCTGCTTGATGTGGAACGCCAACTGGTTGAACTAAGAGTTCACCAGAGGGATGAACGACGCTAGTAGTAGATACTTTACTTTATATTCCTTGTTAGAAAGGAATCGTGTTTCTGTCTATGCCCGATGTGGAATTTTCTATGAAACTATCTTGTACTCTAAGTACTTTTGGTTAGGTCTTTATGCTGTCAGGAACTATCTTCTCTGGATATGATGTAAGACCTTGTTACAAGGTTATTTTCCCGAACTTGTACGTCATGAATATCAAAGATATTGACAGTCGGCTAACTTCTGTGTCATTCTTTATTCGAATACTCTTATCATACTTTCATTAGAGTCTATTTGAAACATGCTCTAGTCAAGTCATTGGACTATAGCAATTTAACTCCGGAGACATCTCCGAGTCTCTTTTAACGGTTGGATCACGTTATTCGCCAACCAACAATACCTCGGCTAGAACGACAAACATCTTGAGACCATTGCATGAACTTACTTCCATTCCATACTAGGACTGCATCATAGGGATGTAGGTCGAATCTTAGAGAACATACTTCTATTCTTTACATGAGCGATCGAACTACGTCTAGGTTCAACCATTCTCGCTCACAAATTCATTTTCTTTCGGTGTAACAGAATCATGTCACCCAAGAAAAACGATCAGCCCATCAACCAAACACCAACTCTTCAGATTGATGCAACTACCTTTCAAGCTGCAGTCTCGGCTGCCGTGTCAGCTATTCTGACCCACCTGAACGCTAACAACGCAAGTGTTAGCGGGATTGTTAACAATCATTCCAATCCAAGCAACAAACTGAAGTCTTGGAATAAACCTAAGGACAAGTCGCTTCGAAGGGCAAACAGGAAACAACCACCAGTAACAACCTTCACAGCCACGACATCAGCACCTCCAACTACCATCCCTTCGGGCATCCCAATGGTCCCTAAACCAGCCAAGCTCTATGCTGGAAATCTCCCAAAATGCATTAAATGCAGTTTTCACCACCATGGACCTTGTAAGGAGATGCAGTGCTCACACTGCAACAGGAAGGGGCATACAGCCCGTTACTGCAAGACTCCAACAACTCAGCCTACCCAAATGCCAAGCACCAGTGTGAACCAAACTTGCTACGGTTGTGGCAAGGTAGGTCATTACAAAAGGAACTGCCCAGAGGCAGCAAATGCTGGCACACACGGCAGTATGCTACCGACCACCGCCACAGGAGAGCCTACTCCGGACCCACGTTAATGTAATTTAGGCGATTCGTTGTAACATACTTATGAACCATCCCAAAACTAGTGCAACCAGAGTGTTATATTTTGCGGGATCCCGTTCGTTTAGGGATGCTCGTACTGCGTGTACTTGTCTTTTGTAGTATACCTTGTTCGCTTCAATAGTCTTGTAGTAAATCTAAAAGTACAGTAACTCTGTTAAAAGTTGCACTGTTGTGTTTTGGTCTGTAACGCCTTATGTTCAAATCTAATGTCTTTAGTTTCCATATGTTTCCGATTTTATCATACGATTCAAGTAAATTTGATCCTCGCAATACCAGCTTCATAAGTGCATCTCTTTCTCAGAAATCGTCTTTTAGCGAAGCCGTCATATCATAACACTGAAGTACTCATACAAAGAGTACCTTATAGTTCTTTTCCTTTCTGAAGGAATCCCCACAGTATTACTTGTGCAGTACGTCAAGTTCAATTCTAGGATTCATACGGTTGATCTATCATTGAAGAATGTATACATGAGAGTGATATATAATCAATGTTCTACAGGTTTAGAATTGATGATTCCACTTTAACTTCTTTTCCCTCGATGGGATGTGAGATTAAGGAAGAATCAGTTATTCGACTACCTTTTCAGTCTTAATTATATACGATTCGTATGCACGAAATTGTGATCATTGAATCACGTATGAATTCCAATATGAACTTCAGGACGAAGACTGTCCAGAAGTACGAATAATTGCATTGGCATAGGAACAAACTTAGAACCCGGTATGACTCTTATAACCAGATCGCCTTCAGTCTAAACACCTACGGAAGATACAAGAATAGCCCGGACAACACAACGAACTACTCAAAAATAGAATTAGAAGACCAGGCTTCTCACCCTTGAGAGCTCCGATCTTATTATTACCAGAAGTCGACGGAGTGCATCTTATGTACCTCGACGACCAGAGACTTCATTAAGATTTCCTTTAGAAATCGTTGTCTCTACCTCGCATAGATGAACTGATTGAGCAACCACATGGAAAGTATTACCTTCAGAAATGGACCTGAGATCCGAATATCACCGGTTCGAGTGTTAGGAAAGGATGTCCTAAAGACTACCCTCCGAACTCGATACGGACACTTCGAGTCCATAGTGATACCCCTCGGATAGGACCAATACGCCCATAGTATTCATGAGCTAAATGAGTGGAGTACGCTGTTCTTACTGGGATCAGTTCGTCATTTCTCCATGTAATGACTTACTTATCTACCCTCGTCGTAAGAAAGAACCCATAGAAACATTACCCTCGGAGTTACTTTTTGCAAAGTTCTCTAAACAAGAGTTTTGGAATTTAGAGTCAAATTTCCTGAGACACACTATTAGTGTTGTGGAAATTCTTGAGCACTCTGTCAAATTATCCAAAACCGTTGGGAATTTGTCAGCACCGTAGTCACCGACGGAAAATTCGCCAAATTCTAGGTCTTACAGACCTACTATCATAGTCCATTCGGAACTCCCCACAAATTTCAGAAACCCTTTCGACTTTGACCCAGCAAGGGATGACCCTTGACTGGGAAGTAAGCGAGAGAAAGAACCTTTGGAATTCCAAGTGAGAGACCAAATTCTTTAGGAAACCTCACTCTAGGAACGGCTTAATACGCTTCGTAAAGCGTCGAAAGCTAAAATCCAATATAGTTAGGACCTCCGAGATTCTTACCAGAATCGGTCCTGCATTTCACAAACTAGACCTACTCCGCGAACTCAGTAAAGTACATTTTCCCCTTCTCGTCGCGAACTTGAAACAATATCTTTCCGTTAGGACTTTCGTAAGCCCTCTCGACGAGATCGATATTTACGAGATCCTTGCCTTCGTATTAGAACCGTAGTGACCCTCGACTGAGTGGTCAAGCGGACGAAGAAACGCTGTAGCCCCTTAGTGAAGGTTCGTTGGAATACCAACCGAGAACCTGATTTCACTTAGGAGCGCGAGAACCAATCGATTAGGAAGTTTTCACCTAATGACTCGATCACTTTTGCCTACTTCCTTGCCTAAATTCTAATTTCGGGATGAAATTCCCTTTAACAGGGGGATGATGTGACAACCCGAAATTTCCATTCTGAACAAACCATATAAAGCCAATAGAAGTTAGAACAGTTTCATCAAAATTCCAAACTTTGGGTATAAGTTTGAGTTTTTCAGGATTTACACTTAAGGAGATATCAGGAGAGTGAATGCACTAGGCTTTTGTGCAACACTATTATTCCAACACTCGGTTATATTAGTAATCATTTCGGGAATAAAAATATTTTCTGCCAAAAATATCTCAGGACTATAAATAGAATTTTGAACCAAATTATGTCATTAGTTACATTTCCAACTAGAGAAAAGCCATTTTCTCTCTCACGAATCTTCGGGTTTTTATCCCAAATCATGACTACACTTCTCTAGTTGTCTTATAATGCTTATTATGTGCTTAATAACTTAGATTACATATCAAATCTGTGAGATTCGGGAGTTTACCGCCCAGGAACGTTCTTGGAGAGTAAACTCCAAAATGAGGCTAAAATGCTACCTAGTCTTTTCCCCATGAAAAGTAACAAACTTAGGCTTATTTATAAATGTATTTAGGACTAGAAAACAATCCAAAACCCCAAGATTTGGGAGTTTACCGCCCAAGAACACTTGTGGAGTAAACTCCATTTTAAGGGCGAAAAGAGTCCCAATGCTCCTCAAAGCCTCGGATCTCAAACTAGAAGCCTACATTACATGTTTAGACGAACAAATCAATTAAGATTCAAGGGAGAAAGAGAGTTCATGGCCCAAAAGGTTCTAGGGCCGTGAACTCCAATAAATGGTGCCAAATGGTGCCATAATTCCTCCTAAAGCCTTGAACAATTGCCTAGAACATATCCTATGTGAGTATGGGACTTGAAAGCATCAGAAACATCATTCCAAGGGAGTTTACGGCCGTAAACTCCAAGGGAATATGGTCCCAGGGCCGTAAACTCCTAAAAGGAGTTATATTATGCCCTAAACTCTTCCATATACCAAGCCATTAAGTAGAAATGCTTATTAGGGCCTTATAGAGCATCACCCATCAAATGGTAACATAAGTGTGAGCTTACGGCCGTAAACTCATGAGTTTACAACCGTAAACTCACTTATTAGGGTCATTAGGGCCGTGAACCTCATGGTGGAGTATTCCTTGAGCCCTACACACAATAGCTTCCCCTACAAACACTTAGATGCAATCCTAGAGGCTAATAACACTTGATAAAGGTGTTTAGCATGTCCTTGGGTGTCTTGACTTGTTTATTAGTTGTTTATAGACTAATTTGTTACATATATGTGAAATTATATGTTAACTAGGATCATAAGTTTGTTCAAGACTTCACTTGACACCTAGCAGTCCTACCTCTTCAGTTCATCCGTATCACCCACAACAGGTGAGTTCATACCCCTTAATCAATGTTTTAAATGATTTTAAATGCTTTAATGGGGGGGGGGGGAATACAAGTAGAAAACAGTATGTTATTAAATCAATCGTATGTATTTTATAACTGTGTTTTCACTCAGTAGATTTCACATATTTCAAAAGGTGACACATGAAATGGTTTTCTATCTTAAAATACCTTGATAACAAAAGTATTAGTTTTGAAATGTTTATTAAAATGACATCAAGTTACTCTTAATTATTGTTCAAAAATCCTAGATATCTTGCAAAACCATTATTTTTTACCTTCTTGAACAAAACTAAACTTATACGCATATGTTCTTATATATGTATTGATGTTATAGTTTCCATCCTTCGTTCAGTTTCCCACACCCTGGTGTATCGAGGGTGCATAAATCTACTTGAACAACCAATTACATTCCAGTTAATTATCGTAGGGATAGTTAGAAGAAACAAAACATTATTCCTATTACAAGGAATCACACAAGAGTCAGTTCATTCATGAGTCAATACTAGTACCTTACATGATACATGAGTACAATTACTTAGGATTACATGATACATGAGTACGTTTACATAGCTACGTGTATCTGAATACGCTTACATGAATACCATACATGAGTAATGTTACTTAGATACATTATTCAGTATTCACTTACATGGATACTTGTACCTAGAGTTATTAGGAAGATTTATTCGTACCTTCTGTGTAAATTTTCCTGCCTATCCCTGTTCGATGGGATGTCTAGACGGGACTAACCATTCCGGAACCCAGCTGTTAGCAACACTGGGTGATGAACATCTACGGATGTCTAAGGTTATCACTTATCATAGATAGATTGATATCGGAACTAACCATTCCTCCATCCTGCTGTTGCAACAGAGGATGAGATGAAAATCTTTGGATGATCATTAGGTTAACGCTTGTATTAGGAGTCGGCCACGGAACTAACCATTCCTCCATCCTACTGTTGCAACAGAGGATGAGATGAAAATCCTCGGATGATCATTAGGTTACCACTTATATTAGGAGTCGGCTACGGGACTAACCCTCCCTCCACCCTGCTGCCGCTACAGACGATAAGTGGACAATCTTCGGATGTTCATTAGGGTATACCTTTCGCTTTGGCGATGTCGTGTTAATCCTGGTCACCCAGGGATAACACTTACATGATTATATTTTTACTATTTTACTTTATTTTGTGATATATTCACATAAACGATGAGTTAGACTAAGCACTTTTAGTACTAGTCAATAGAAAGGAAAAGCTATCATTTTACTTACATAACATTTAAGTCTTGGTAGAAGACTATCATATCATTTTCCTATTTTACTATATTTTGTTATATATTCACATAAATGATGAGTTAGACTAAGCACTTTTAGTACTAGTCAATAGAAAGGAAAAACTATCATTTTACTTACAAAACATTCGGGTCTTAGTAGAAGACTATATTATCATAACAAAACATTCGGGTCTTGGTAGAAGACTACATTATCGTAACAAAACATTCGGGTCTTGGTAGAAGACTACATTATCATAACAAAACATTCGGGTCTTGGTAGAAGACTACATTATCATAACAAAACATTCGGGTCTTGGTAGAAGACTACATTGTCATAACAAAACATTCGGGTCTTGGTAAAAGACTACATTGTCATAACAAAACATTCGGGTCTTGGTAGAAGACTATATCTCAAACTAATAGAAAATAAGGGATTTTCTAGGGCTTTTCATACTTACATCAACATTTTCATTTAAAGGTTTACATGACTTTTAAAACAGCTTTTAGTAAGCAAGACAATGACACTTAAATACTTATGAATTCACCAGCTTTAAAGTTGATACTCTCTTTCAAAATAACTTGTATTCTCAGGTCATCAGTAGACAGGTACGGTGGCCAGGTTTTGAGAAGACGGAGCTGACAAGTCTCGTCTTTTATTTTGATTGTATATTTTTGGTGTCTTATTACAATGAAAGAACACACATGTATTAAAATTTTACTTAGAATGCAATGGATGATGTTGTTGGTTGTTTACTATTATACACTGTTGTGATACTGTACATGACGTCCTCCACCCTGGAACGTTTCCGCCGTTTGTGGTTTTGGGGTGTGATAGGGGAGCTCTCCGCCCTACGACTCAGTGCATCGGCTACAACATTAGCCTTGCCCGGGTGGTACAGGATCTCACAATCATAATCCTTGACCACGTCCAACCACCTTCTCTGTCGCATATTCAGGCTGGGCTGATCCATCAAATACTTCAAGCTCTTGTGGTCCGTGTATATCGTACATCGTACCCCGTACATATAGTGTCGCCAGATCTTGAGAGCGAACACTACCGCCTCCAGCTCCAAATTATGCGTGGGATATCTCGACTCGTGAGGGTTAAGCTACCTCGATGCACATGCTATCACATGCCCTTTCTGCATAAGCACCGCTCCCAATCCAGATATCGATGCGTCACAATAAACCACAAAATCCTCCATCCCTTCCGGAAGGGCTAACACTAGGGCTTCGCATAACTTCCTGCGAAGTGTCTCGAACGAGGTCTGCTGCTCCGGACCCCAAGAAAATGCAACACCCTTCCGGGTCAACCTGGTGAGGGGCACAACGATCTTGGAGAAATCCTTAATAAATCTCCGATTATAGCTGGCCAATCCCAGAAAACTCCTGATCTCGGCGGGTGATCTCGACACCTCCCACCTCATAACTGCCTCAATCTTGGCCGGGTCAACTAAAATCCCCTTCTGGTTAATGAGATGCCCCAAAAACTGGACCTCTCGTAACCAGAACTCACATTTGGAGAACTTGGCATAAAGCCTCTCCGATCTCAAAACTCCGAGGATCTTCCTCAAATGCTCCTCATGCTGCTCTCTAGATCTCGAATACACCACAATGTCGTCGATGAACACGATCACCAAGCGATCCAACATTGGTATGCACACCCTGTTCATGAGATCCATGAACACCGCTGGTGCGTTGGTGAGTCCGAAAGGTATCACCACGAATTCGTAATGCCCATAACGAGTCCGAAAGGCTATCTTCTATACGTCCTCCTCCCGCACCCTCACCTAATGATACCCAGACCTCAAATCAATCTTGGAGAACCAAGATGCTCCCTGCAGCTGATCAAACAAATCATCGATCCTTGGCAACGGGTAACGGTTCTTGACTGTTAGCTTATTCAGCTCACAATAATCGATGCACATCCGGAGCGAGCCATCCTTCTTCTTGACAAAAAGGATAGGCGCTCCCCAAGGCGAACTGCTCGGCCAGATAAACCCCTTCGCCATCAGTTCTTGAAGCTGCGAGGACAACTCTTGCATCTCCAGAGGCGCAAGGCGATACGGCGCCTTAGCGATAGGCGCAGCTCCTGGAACCAACTCAATACCGAACTCTACCTGCCTCTCCAGAGGCACACCCGGAAAGTCCTCTAGAAACACATCTGGAAACTCACGCACTATCAAAACCTCATCAACTGACCTCGGTCTCTGAATATCAGCCCTCACATCCATCACATATGCCACAAAACCCCTACAACCCTGCTGTGGACTCTGTCTCGCTCTGGCTGCCGAACAAAATGCTGACCCTGAACGTGTACCCTCGCCGTACACCGAAAGAACTCCCCCACTAGGGTCTCGAATCGACACCAATTGACGCTTGCTCCATAACGGCTCAGCCAATCCATACCCACTATCATACACACGTCCCCCATCGCGATCGGGACCAGATCTATCAGAAACTCCACACCGAAGATCTCAAGGACACATCCTCTAATCACATCCGAAGCATACACAGCTCGCTCATCAGCTATGGAAACTCGCAGAGGCCGATCCAATGCCCCTCGACGGGTACTAATATGCTGACTAAATGCTATGGAAACAAATGCCCGACTCGCACCCGAGTCAAATAACACCAATGCAGGCACAGAATTCACAAGAAAAGTACCTACGCATATGATCATATAAGCATAAAATCTCAACTCAAATAAAAGATGAAAAGAAAATACATACCAGCCACAACATCAGGTGCTGCGCGGACCTCCTCCGCGATCAACTGAAACGCTCTCCCACGAGCCCTCAGGGCCTTGGCCTTCACCAGACGAGTCTCGGTAACTCTAGCAGCAGGCGCAGATCCTTGCGCTGATCCCTATAGAAGCTGCGGGCACTCGGCCTTCAGATGGTCGGTCTGGTTGCAATGAAAGCAAACTGATAATCCCTTGCAGCATTCCCTCGCGATATGCCCCTCCTTCCCACACTTGTAACATACTCCAGCCCTGCAAGACCACTCATGACTCTTACCGCACTTCCCACAAGTGTGGCCCTTCGCGTCCCCAAATCTCGAATCAGCGGGTCTAGCCCGCTTGGCTGCCGGATGAGACAGGGCTGGCCGCCGATCCATCCTCTGAGACTCGGCCTCCTCCCTGGCCTGAGTCTCCAGCTCGATCTCCCTCTTCCGGGCATTTGCCTGGAGCTCAACAAATGTCCGGTAAGTCGAGTTCGCCACGAACTCCCGTATATCTCTCCTCAGAACACCCAGATAACGCCTCATACGAGCCTGCTTCGTCGACACCTGCTCAGGGAAAAACATTTCCCTCTCATGGAACTTCCTGGTGATGACAGTCACTGAATCAGTACCCTGCTTGAGGGTCAAGAACTCCTGGATCAACCGTTCCCTCTCTACTGGGGGAACATACTTCTCTCGGAACATAGCGGTGAACCTCTCCCAGGTCACCTCAGAAATCTCAGCCAAAGTAAAGTTCGCCGTTACGAACTTCCACCAATCCTTCGCTCCCAGGCGGAGCTGGTTCAAGGTGAACTTAACCCTCAAGTGCTCTGGACAAGAGCACGTATAGAAACATCCCTCGATGTCAGAGATCCACCTCATAGCGGCAATCTGGTCCTACGTCCCATCGAACTCTGGTGGCTTCGTGTTGCTGAACTCCCGAAACAACAACGAGTCACCTCCCTGAGGTCTGGCAGCAGCAACAGCAGCAGTAGCTGCAGCTGCAGCAGCCTCAGTCAACGCGGCGTACCGCTCATCAAAAGTCTCGATCAACGTGGTCTTGATGTCTCCAAACATCTCAGGAATCTCAGCCCGGATGGCAGCATCAACCTCCTCATGAATCATCCGATGGATCTCCTCGTCGCTGACACCACTGGTCTTAGGTGTGTGTCGAGTCCCAACCATGATGTCTCTAAAATACAACAAAAATTATCAGAGATTTGATCGAACATGCTCATACTCGATGACACAACCCTACTTGTCCTCCGTTGTCCAAAAGATTCTTACTTGAAATGCCCACTGATCCGGTGTCTTCAGTAGTATGGGCCCAATACTACTGACCACACCGCACCAACATTCATTTCAAGTCCTCCTCCTTGGATCTTGGATTACAAGTACTCTATTCTCATGAGCTCCTAACTGCTATCACTCGCTCTCAAAGCATCTCAGCAGTAGAAACCCCCTAGGCTAAGGCATCACAAATCAGGCCACTCTAGTCCTAATATTTATACTTAGCCTACTCTATCATGCATAATTTAACATATCTCATAACACATAAAGTAAGGTTACTTTTGGGGAATTCGTCGCTCGGGCGCTGGCTGATCGTACACACGGCTCTGCTCTTTTTGTCTCAAAACTCTGTTACTCTTTTCAAAAAATTTATTTTATTATAAAAATTCTACTCAATTCCTCAGTTTGAGTTCAGATACGCCCAAAGATGCATCCGAATCCCTCAAACCAAGGCTCTGATACCAACTTGTAACAACGTAAATTTTCAAAACAAATTTTTCATTTTCAAAACCATCATTTTTCACAAAATAACATCAACATATTGTTTCAAATGTATTTATCACAAAACATCTCTCCAGAATCCAAAACATAAACTCCACAAGTGTGTACGGATCATGCCGGCGCCTTCCCGCGCTCATCACTGGTACCTAAAACACATCACACAACAACTGTAAGCATAAATGCTTACTGAGTTCCCCCAAAATACCACATACAACACATACACCACTCAAGGCTATAATACGACCCTCCGGTCGATGTGTCTTAGCGGGACCCTCCAGTCTCGTAGCTCGTTGGACCCTCTGGTCCAGTCATAGCTCGTTGGGCCCTCCGGCCCGATCTGTATCGTTGGACCATTCGGTCCGGTCTATAACAACATACAACATATGAATAGCACATAGCACATAATCTCATACATAACACATAAGACCCTCTAGTCTACACAATATACCACTCTAGGTAAGTATAGTGAGAAGACTCACCTCGATGTCTCGGTAAATATCTGTCTAGGAATAAATGTGATCTAGCCTCCGCCTAATCACACAAAGAAATACACTCATAAATACAACTGCACTCAACCGTAATGGTCAATCAGTTCAACGGTCAACTTTGACCGGACTCGGCGAGTGCACTAGGGCGACTCGACGAGTGTATACGTGTCCACTGACTCTCTTGGATCCTCTCTTGACACGCCGAGTACTTCTCTGACTCGACGAGTTCCACCTGGCATGAATCACGGGGCCACCATGACTCAACTCGCCGAGTCTCAAGAACAACTCGGCGAGTTCCGGCTTGACTCAGTCCCCCTGACTCTCCCTGACTCACTGAGTCGACCCCTCAACTCGACAAGACCACTCGCTGAGTGGTTACAGGCAAACTTCATGCTACTCGCCGAGTCTGTTCTTCAGACTCGGCGAGTTCATGCCATGCATAAACTCAAACTCACTTCTGAGGTCAGATCTGTTCCATACAATCATAGACATGGCCTCCCCAAGCATGATAATCACGTAAAGTCCAAACCTTGGTGCTCAAACAACAACTATTTGCTCCTATATGATGTTTTAGCCCCATATCTCATAACCCTTGGTCAAAACTCCCATGAATCCTCATAAAGCTTATGGAATAAAGCTTCTCTGGACCTCTATGGATCCCATTTCAAGCTTCATCACAAATAGGGACGAAATAGACATCCAATCTAACCAACAAAGGGGTCAAGAAACCCTAAACCCCCATGTTCATCATAATAACAGAAAAGGGAGCCAAAATATACCTCCAAAATGATGCTCTAAGCTCCAAATTTGAATGATGTCCACCTCCCTTGCCTCCTCTTGTCTAGAAACTCCTTTGCCTTCCCAAACAAAGCTTTAAAGGTTAACAATGGCCTCCTCTCTCTCCCAAAACGCTCAAAATCTCTTTAGGGTTTCTATCTGGGGTTGGTGGCCGCAAATGACGGCCATAATCCCCTTTAAATAGGTCTCAAACCCTGGAAATTAGGGTTTCATTTAACAGCATGGACTCGCCGAGTCCAGACGCGAACCCGCGTGCAAAACCGCAATCCTACTTGGCGGGTTTAGACTCCAACTCGCCGAGTCTCCTCACATCATTCAAAAATTAAAAGAATAAAAATAATACCTAGGAATCCGGGTGTTACAAGTGGTAGACTCTATGATGGCACTCAGCTCCCGGACTCGATCGGTCGTCATCCTACCGCGATCATCCATGATAGCTATTTGTTGAGTCATGACTGGGAGAGCTCTATCGGTTGGTCCTTCGTGGCTGAGATCATAGAAACTGTTGGGTTTTGAGCATTCTAACACTCCTAAGTGTACATGCAACCCTAAATACCTTGGATCTATGTTTTCTCTATTATACATGCAAATAAGAACTTCCAAGGTATTATCCTAATCTAGCATACAAAACAATGACTATAGCAAGATAGAATACATACCTCTTTGGTGTAGAAAGTCTTCATGAAGCTTGAGTGCCTAGTGCCCCAAGTGTGACACCTCAAATGGAATCACACAACACCAAATACACTTGGAATAACTTGAGAGAAATCTACACTTCATGAAATTGGCTAGCCTCTCTCTAGAATGATGCTAGTTGCCAATTTTGTCAAGAATAAGATCTTTATATAGTGTTACAATTAGGGAAAACCCTAATTGTCATGACTTTCCATTTCCTTGGATCCATGGGTTCAAATACACCATGGAGCATCCATGGACCATCCTATGGGTTTTAGCCCAACTTGATTATCCATGGAGCATTAGCCCACTATACAAGTATGGATGATTTACACAATCAACCCATATATTTAATTAGTCTTCTTTTGATCACTTAATTAATCCTAGATTAATTCTTGATCAATACTAATTAAATAATCTCATTATTCTTATTATTAATATACTAGAACTTATAATATATTAATAACCATAAGTGTCTTATTTCTCTCATTATAGTCTATCCAAGTGCATGATGCCATGCAACCCAAATGGACCATGTCGGGTCGGGTCAAGTCTTACCAATTATAGTTATGGACTTAGACATTAATCCAACAGTCTCCCACCTGGATAAGTCTAAAACTATTATTGCGTATGACATCAGGAACCAACTGGCAATCGTAGCTCTCAAAAGCTTCTGTCGAACTCTGACCTTGTAGATGAACTCTGACCTTTGTCAGTGACTTGTCCATTAGATAAGGGATCATATATTCCTCCATTCTAGATATCATATGGACTGAGACATGGATTATAATCATTCTCTCTGTCCATTTGTTGTTTCCCGATTTCCGATTTATGACGACTGACTAATTGAACAAATCAAGTAAGTCCTGGCCCGGCCGAGCACTTCCATTTGTCATCATCAAATCATCGAGGGGCCCACAGATATCGCTTTTATCCCGAAGGTAAAAGGAATGGATAAACTTCGACTCATATGGCTTGTTCTACTACTTGTTGAATCATACACAAAGGCACGTTTTATAGCACAGAGTTACCAAATGCGGTTTCGTGCAATCAATGTACTATCAACTCGTAGTAACAACTCATGTCTCTAGGTTTGAAGAATATAAGATATTATCGTCTCATGATCACTCGTGATAAAATCCATGAAGTGATTCCAATGAGCGCGGGTTGAATCCAATACTCAGAACTTATGAGCACTCATGATTGCTGTAGCCTTGTCCAACACCTTAGACCTCTACAACCCATCATGACAGTCTTAATTCATATCTACTTCCAAAGTATGACCGACTGTGGATGGTTTGAATAACTTAGTCATTCCGGAAGAATAACCTAGTTTATTCGGGAAGTCAAAACATGCAAAGTGAAACGCAATAATAATTGAATCCAATATGGTCTCAGAACTTATGAATATAAATAAAACACCTTTTATTTATCACCATATGATTACACATTATTCATTGTATACTGTTTCAGCTATCAACTTTATTCTTGAATTTAAAACAATAGTTGTCCCATGCTCCAAGCATGTACACTATGTTTTCTAAACACTAGTCATGCCACACACCAAGTATGCATACTATGTTTGTCTATGATCTTTACTTTGTGAACTAGATCAATTGAACATAACTTCACTGATTCTCTTTTCACACTCCCAAATCCTTACCGCAAATGCAAAAATTCCAAATTCATACCATTTACTGAAATCTGTCAGATTCTAAACTTATATGCATTGATCCTCTTGTAATGATTATGCACAAAGTCATAAAGACTTGGCAACAATCATTACAGAGTATTCCAAAGGAGATCAACTCCTTGGAAATATCCTTCTTGCATTAAGTTTCCTTAATCTTACACAGATTGAAAATTCTAACTTTGAAACATTTCCAGATTCCATTTTGACTATCACTTCTGAACAAGAGTTGCCTCCTTACAGATTATGTCAATATGGTCCTTCCAGAATTATCACTATACTTCCAACTGTACTTGAGCAACCAATCTTTGGTAAACCTTAGATTGTCCTCGACAATTGTTTAATCCTTTTAGTCATATCCAGTTCTAAACCTTTTCCCTTCTTAATGCCCCAGGCATTTGGAAAATTTTAGAACGGATGATTATAGCACATGTAATCGATCCTATATCCGAAGCATATGGGACACGATTCATGATGTCTCACATAAAGACTAAACCAGTCTTTTGCTATAACATTTCCATTTCAATTTGCCAAGTTCTCATAATTCAGATTATGAAAAGGGATGCCGTAATCATAACCGAATTTTAGAACGCAAATAATGGACCCATATACAGAATTTCCTTATGTTGAGCCATTCCAACATGAAATTCATATATATATGCTTGACTAAATGATTAAAACCTCACGATCTAAGCTTATAGATTTGAGATGAAGCATAATTTCCTCTCCCTTAATTATAGCAAAACAACTTTTTCCCAAATGAAACTTTTGTTTTCTATAATTAACATTGCTAGCTTGCAATGCTCCCACTAACATGATGATTATTAGCATAACACTTATGCTCCCACTAGCTTTGACATGTACTCAGAAATCAGCTGACTTTCTTACCAAAGTTCAGATTTCTGATACTAGATTGTTTTCATAAGACTTTATCAAAATCATACACCTTCCCTTAGATAGCACACTTGTGTATCTAAACAATTATGAAGAGGGATGCCGTAATCATAATGTTTAGACCTTTTTGCCACTTCTCACAAGTCCATGTTAGTGTGCTGGTTAACCACACGCGCTCCACTAACGACTTTGAGAATGCAAATATCACAATTGCTATCTAGCTAAAATCTACTTAGTGAAAGTGTTTCCTCACCATCATTTTCATGAATCGGAGAGAAACCTTATGACACTTAGATTTGCTGGTGTATGTGTTCTTATCCATGTGAATTGTCAAAATCATAGTCACAAGACAAGGATAATGACAAATCCAAACTCATATGGATTGAAATCAATATTAATTTCTTGCCACCTGGCAGCGCAAGGGCCTGCCATTGCTTCCAAGTTGTTGTGCAACCAATTGGGAACTCTAAGAACTCATATGCAAAGCCAACTTTAACTGGAATGGGCACAGAATATGTCAACACGACAGGTTGTAAACCTCAAGTCGTGTGCTAGTGAAAAACTTCAGGTTTTATTCTTGATTAGTTCTTGAGACTTTCAAGACCTTTAAGACTCCCACTGTCCTCTTGACATATAAGACTCCCTTGTCAAACATCCAAGAGATAGTGCGGATTCTAATCAAGACAAACACTTCACACAATTGGCCTTAGTTGGTCTTTGTTTTATCCAAAACATCACAACTTACCAATTTCAAATGTACAAGAGTAGAAAACTTTTACTCTTACATTTGACAAGTGTTTTAAACCTTCTTTAAGACATGTCACTCAAGTTACAATCTTGGAGTATGACTCTAAGACTCGTATTGGAACGAAGTATGACTCATCTTCTTGATTTAACCATTTCAACAATTCAAGATCCCTCTTCTTAGTCATAAGAATGCACTAAGATTTCCTTAGAGAACTAATTGTGCTATGGTTTCTTAATCATTAAGATGATCACAAAACTGATACTAAAGTACTCTCCCATCTTTTCAGATTTGAGAAACTTTTATCCTTCTGCCTAATTTGATTCTTCTTATTCGCTCTGCCATACATTGGAACCCTTTTCCAATGTCTCAGAATTACACTTAAGCTTGTAAGTATAATCATATTTACTGTGCTTTAGTAAACTATGACGAATAGTTTTATCAATCTTTTTGTGGTGGACTTGACCAGTGCACAAGAATGTGTACTCGATCCCTTAGTCCTTTACTTGACTCACACATCCATGTGAACAAGTAATTAGTCTTAATTTTCCAAAACTTGAAAGTTCTCATTCATCATGCTATACAACTTGCATGATTCCAAGTTCCGGTCCAATTGAAACTTGGGTGATGAGAATCTTTCCTTATTTGGTAAATCTAGACATTACCACAAATGAAAGAATCAATTTCATATTTCCACTCTTGCTCTTAATGGAATCATATAAGCAACAATTTTTCCTCAAATGCCATTGTAAGGATATTTTAAAATAAATAAAATCAAAATTTTTCCTTTTATTTTAAAACTTTGCGGAAAAACTTATCCTTACAATCCATATGAAAACTTGTTGTTATCTTTTCCTAAGTAATATCTCATAACTCCTGAGAAGTAGCTCAAGGATCCGATCTTCAAACTATGCGATAGAAATCCATCTACGCCATCAGATTCAGCATATTCTTTCTTTAAGTTTCTTCACTTTTCTTTCATTCTTAAAACATCACCATGTGACCCAGTCACATCATGTATCAAGAATCTCAGAATAGAAACTTAACAGAGTTAGATACTGGAATTTACCTGAAGTAGAGTCAAACTTATTGACTTTAACATCCTTAGGTAAATTTTGGCAGCTTCGCAACCAATGCCCCTTTCTTTGGCAATACAAACATATGGACCCTTTGATAATGGTACACAGGACTATCACAGACTTAGCTTTTCTCTTTACCATTTGGTCAACTGAGTTGACTATGGCCGATCCCTTTCCATTGGGAAGAGAATGCTTTACTAGATATCCAATGTCATCATTGTCAATGTCCATAAAGTTTTAGGAAGTTGATCTTAGCAAATAGATAAGATCATTAAGGGTCTTGTCATAGTCTGTTTCATAGGTGTCCTAAAGGAACTCACTATGTGACTTAGAAAGTGATTGAACCACCAACTTTCTTTAGACTTTGACACCCAACTCTCCCGGCTTGTCAATATGTGACTACATCTCCAAGATGTGATCACACCTAGACCTTGCCTTGCCAATAGGGCTTGAGTGACCTTAAACTTTTCAAGAACTTGTGGGTTTAGGAGAATAATTTGAAGAGGTGAAGAAGTATGATATCCATGGGACATCATCTTCATTTAGGAAAGCTTGTTTCAAGAGATTTGGGAAGATCATAAATGTCTAAACCAGACATCTTTTGGGAGATATTCAAGATAGTTGATGTTAAGTCCTTAATATGACACCCAATATGAAATATTAAGGCTAGGACCCAACAAACTATTTTATAACTTAGAAGAGGTATGCCGTAATCCAAGTTATAGAATATTTGAAGGTAGGTGAATGACGATTCACCAATTTCCACCAAGATAAACGAAATGTATCATTAGGTTTTGATTGGTTTTGAAACTCCTAGGTCTTTGAGATTCATTGAACTGTTCAAAGGCATGTTTCAATCTCGAGTGTGCCCTTCAGGTTTTGTGACTGGGATGCCGAGGATCACAAAACAAGGTGTGAAGTAACCATGCAAATCACTTGGTACCCTTAATAAATTACCCCTCAATCGATGTGCCGGTTAACCACACACGCTCCATCGATACTATGATAAATATTAAGTCACCCTTTACCTACCTTGTTAAGTCCAAGTTAGTGTGCCGGTTAACCACACACGCTCCACTAACGACTTAAACAAAGTGCAAAGTGTAATTTCATGGATTAGCACCTTATTCACATTTTTCTAAGTAACTAAGATTGGGTATTATTAAAAGTTTAGTTACTTAGTATTTTCATTAATACTTTTGATGAAGGGAGAATTATAGTCCTGTCAAACCCGTTCGGCTAACGACCCTCCACCGGTCAAGCAAGCGGTGGGTGAGAGTGGACACCCATTAAGTTGCCATTTTATAGGCAACAACCTTATACCCACCTTATAGACCGGCTTCGTGAATGAGGCGTACTAGCGGTAAGAATGACTTTACTCTTATACATATATATATATATATATATATATATATATATATATATATTATTAACTTATAATATTATAAAGTATAAGGGTTGAATTTTAACTTTTAAAATTCTAAGGGCTAACTTGGAATTAAAGTATTCATACTTGAAAACTTTTCAAATTCCAAAACTTGAGGGAAAGTTTTGAAACTATTCAAAACTTTTCATTTCTTGTAACTTATGAGTTTAATAGAGTAATAAAATGAGGACTTTTCATTTTTCTAACTCTTGTGTTCTTTTAATGGTTTTTTCAATCCAAGAGACTTTTGGTTTTCCATAACTTGAGGACAAGTTATGGACTCCATTAAAACACATTATGATCAAGAATTAAACTACCATATAGGTTACAAATAATCCCTATGATCATCTAAACTTCATATGAACAAGAACATGAATATGAACACTTTCAAGAATCAAAATCACATTAAACATTGTAATTTTGATAACTAGTTGTTGTAAATGAATTAGCAAAAACATTACACCAGCTAAAACAAGTTTGTCAAGTACCAAAACAGGTTAGGGTAATGTTTCCAATCCATTTCCAGCAACTAAAGTCGAAAATCTGCACTCTGTCGACCCTACTCGCCGAGTTGCATGAACCTACTCGCCGAGTAGGTTGAAGATACTCATGAACTCGCCGAGTCCCCCCCATGGACTCGCCGAGTCCATTCGTCAGGCAGCAAGTTTTCGACTTTTTTCAACTTTTAATTACAAGTATAAGAGAAAGCAAGCCTAGGCTCTGATACCACTGTTGGGTTTTGAGCATTCTAACACTCTTAAGTGTACATGCAACCCTAAATACCTTGGATCTATGTTTTCTCTATTATACATGCAAATAAGAACTTCCAAGGTATTATCCTAATCTAGCATACAAAACAATGACTATAGCAAGATAGAATACATACCTCTTTGGTGTAGAAAGTCTTCATGAAGCTTGAGTGCCTAGTGCCCCAAGTGTGACACCTCAAATGGAATCACACAACACCAAATACACTTGGAATAACTTGAGAGAAATCTACACTTCATGAAATTGGCTAGCCCTCTCTAGAATGATACTAGTTGCCAATTTTGTCAAGAATAAGATCTTTATATAGTGTTACAATTAGGGAAAACCCTAATTGTCATGACTTTCCATTTCCTTGGATCCATGGGTTCAAATACACCATGGAGCATCCATGGACCATCCTATGGGTTTTAGCCCAACTTGATTATCCATGGAGCATTAGCCCACTATACAAGTATGGATGATTTACACAATCAACCCATATATTTAATTAGTCTTCTTTTGATCACTTAATTAATCCTAGATTAATTCTTGATCAATACTAATTAAATAATCTCATTATTCTTATTATTAATATACTAGAACTTATAATATATTAATAACCATAAGTGTCTTATTTCTCTCATTATAGTCTATCCAAGTGCATGATGCCATGCAACCCAAATGGACCATGTCGGGTCGGGTCAAGTCTTACCAATTATAGTTATGGACTTAGACATTAATCCAACAGAAACCTCGTTGACCTCCGTATGGTGATCGTTGTTGTTGACGGCGACTCCATCCTTCAATCGTGGTCTCCCATCGGGGTACGAGTTGAAAGTAGTCATATCGATTGGCGGGAACTCTGGCTATATAGGGAGGATTGATGACCTCTGGTTCTTCTTCACTTTCGTCTTTATCCATGTCTACCTCAATGTCTTCCTCTTCTTCTTCATCCTTTGGGTCCTCCTCGGGTTCCTCCTCGGGCTCTTCTTCGGGTTCTTCTTCGGGATCCTCTTTGGGATCCTCTTCGATCAGTTCTTTGTGCTCTTCTTCAATCCAGCCGGCATTTCCCTGATTGGGAAAGTACGGGTCTCCTGGTAAGTGGAATCCTGCCATGTCGTCAGTATGAGAATAGGAGGGTGTAAAAAGCATGTAACGGATAATAATAATAATATTGTGCTATAGCATCATACAAATACTCCTATAGTATTTGAAGTGTTTAGATTTGGTTCTTAGAGCATTCTTTGTAGAGTGAAGTTAGGTTATTAGATTTGTTGCCCATTATGACTATCCCCAAGTATGTGTAAGTCACTTCTCGGACGGATATAGTTTATTAGGCTATATCCTTCCCAAAACTGGTTACACATACCAAGGCATACTCATAGTTTTCAACTCCTCTTTTTTTTACTTTATGTTCTCCCTAGTTATTACACTATGCGATCATGTATGTATACTTTAAACAAGAAAAACTATTTATTTTCTAAAAGTATAACCAATTGAAAAATGCTTTAAATCAGAGACTTTTAGTCCTAAATGTGTTTATAGTTTGTATGTCTAATGTGGTTTGATATACTTAATTCACTATAAACTGTGCTCTGATACCAATCTGTCACACCCCCAAACCAAGGATGGCGGAAACATCCGGGGGTGGAGGACATCATGTATAGTATCATAACAACAATTGCAATAGTGATTAAAGTAAACACAACCAACATATATATAATTGAAAGAGTTACATCATTGTGTCAATTACATGTTTCCAAATCAATTACAATATGTTGACAAAATGTAAAATGTTTGACGCCTTAACGTCCCATTCTCAAAAGCAATTGGTTACCTATTTAGTGATTTCCTGATAATACAAGTTGTTTGAGAAAGGTATCAACACAAAGGTTGGTGAGTTCATAAGTTTTTGTATGCAATTATGAAAACCTTTTCTTGTAAGATTAGTGACCGTTCCATAAAATCCAATATTTTCCTTAATGTGTAAATGTGGTCTTAAAACCCAAAGACCGGAATGTACAAATAATTTGTCATATTTATAGTAAAACAATACAAGTTTAAAATCGACATAAACTCGTTTGATTTCAATGAAATCCCCGTAAATTTTATGTTTGTTAATACTTAATGTGAGTTATTATAACCATGCTATTACCTAGTTGGCCTGAAACGACGTTCTTCAGGCGTCGGAAATATTATGACATTTGTCACCTCAGACCTGCCAGTCTAACTGTTGCATGCGACTCAAGTTTGGGTTTGTCAAACCCAATATAGATCTATATACAACTATCATGCTCTCCCTCAAGGAGACTCTGGTTACAATACAGGACTTATTGGTAATGTGAAGCGAATGTATCACAAAAGTCATTAACGAATTTACGTGTAATGTATTGAAAATCCCCTTTGTATAAATGTACCCTTTTTGTATGAGTGTGTTATGTAATGTATCATAAACTATACCTATTATAGTTTATGAAAACAAGGGTAGTAGTGGTAATGTACATAAACTATACTTAACATAGTTTATTCAAATGTTTGTATGTAATGGATGTACTTTGATTATAACAATTTGTTATCTTCTATGTTATATATATCAAAATCCATTTGTTAAATGATGTGTGTATATATACTAAGACAAAATGTCAGATATTGCAATAAAATATATTCACATAAAGATATACACCTTGCTCAACATGTTACAAGGTGAAATGAAATTGATAGCATTTTTCTGTTGTTAACATTTTCTATTACTGCTATTTGAAAATTTGTAGAAAAATCATCAAAGGTCCAAATCAAAATACGTAAATTCTGAGAGTTCGGAAATTTAGTCAAGTTTATTTGTAAATTTTCTCATGATTTTTAGTGATCTCCAACATGTGTGAAAAAGTCCATAATCAAAGACTGGTCCGGATTGATTCTTGAAATGATAGGCAGTTTTATAAAAATCACCATAAATCATAGAAAAATAGTGTGGAGATATGCAAGTAGTCATTTTAAAGCTAAGAATTGGAAATACTTGCACCTAAAAAAGTTTAGAAAACTAAAATGTTTAAGTTGATCAAAAAAGTCCATTAATGGAGACCAACTTTTCTGATGAAAGCTGTTAGAAGAATTTAGTTGTGTTCTTGGTGTTTTAACTTGTATTCCCCCCCCCCCCCCCCTTAAAACTTAAGAAAGCATGAAAATATATGGGTATGAACTCACCTTGAGTGATTTCAGGGGATTGATGTTGAAGGAGAGAAGTGTTCAACATAATAACACTTGAAGGATTACGTTGAAGATTCAAGGATCTTACACAATAATGATGAGGTTTGTGTAAGGAATCAATGATTTGAGTAAAATGAAGTGTAATAATCATAAGAAGGGTGATGAAATTTACCAAAAATGAGAGAAAACTTGATGATCAGCCCTTATTTCACGAATTTGAATGAGATGATTTGAGAGAAAAGTGGTGTTTGACACATGGTGGAAATGAGGAAAATGAGTGAAGTGAAGAGTGAGAGAGAAGATTTCCCAGCTCATTTGGACATGGGTTGCTGGGAACTTAGTGGGGTAGTACCATGAGGTGACTAGGACTGGTGGGGAGTACAATAGTTGGTCAAAGGAATGGGCATGGGGTGGTTGTTTGTGTTAAATATTATGGCAAGATCCACACTCAACCTCAAGATCTTACTTAATAGATCTTGTCCATAAATAGAAATTTCCTTAAAATATACTGAAAATATGAATATCTGCGGCCTCATATGTCAAAATATGAGTTTGGGTGAAAATCCCCCGTTAAAATAATTAAAAACGAGCTTAAAACGGAGTCGTGGTCGAAACCGAGTGAAAAACGAGGAAATCTGAAGTCTGGGTGAGGTTGCGGTCATCAGCAGCCTTGGAACCAGATTGACTTGGCTGCTGATGCGGATCCGAGGAGAAGGGACTGCAGTCCGAGCAGCTACCGCGGTGGCTTCATCAGTAGGGAACCAAAGGCGCGCCAGGAGGGTCCGAAGGCGAGGTTGTTGTGGGGCTTGTTTCCGGGTTCGGTGGCTGCGGTCTAGACGGCTGCGGCTCTGGGCCTCGGCTCGGTGGCTGCGGCTACCCAATGGCCTCAGTTCAAGCTGCTTTTGGTCCAAGAGGGTTTGGCCACGAGAGGCTTCGACCCTATAAGGGAGTTTCGGGTCTTTTAGGGTATTTTCTCCGTTCTAACCCCATTTTAAGCCATTTTTGACCTTGTTAAGGGTCGGGATGGCCCAAATGATTATAAAACTGGAAAGAGGTTTTTGAGAGAGATTTGGGAGAGATTCCACATTCTTGGAGAGATTTGGGAGAGATTTGACATAGAGAGAAAGAGATTCAGAGAGGTTCCGCTTATGACCTTTTGAGTGTCCGGCTTCGCAACGCAAGGTCCGTAAACCCCGTTAAGCCATGTTTTAGTGTCCTACACACTCCCGATGAGCATGAAGTAGTGTTTTATCGCTATGGTTCATTGTTTAGCACTATCAAGGCTAAAGAAAATTAAACACACGGATTTTCCCAATGATGCTTTCTCATTAAAATAGCGAGTTATACAATATTTACATAACGTAAACTCTAATATGAAAGGGTTAATCGAGTCGGTCGGTTTGACTTGTTGAATTTGACTTGACCCGAAATTTACTATTGTCATAGCATTCCCCATGGTGATTTTAGTTACATTTGTTACACTTGGGAAGATTCCCTGTGTACTGTTTCGGAGCATTTGGCGTGGATGAGGTTGGAGCATGTGGTGCTGTGGTAGCTTGAGTTGCTACATGGACAACTATTATTTGTTGCTTCTTAGATGATTCAGAGTTCTGATTTCCTCTTCTCTTGTTGTTCTTCCCTTTCTTATTCTCTTCTTCCTTCTTAACCTCCGCTTCCACAATCTTAACACTCTTCTTGCTACCATGATCATACAGTTTCTTCGCCAATCATTTGGCGCTATCAAACGTCTCAGGGTTTGCCGCAATGACATTCCCTTGGATAGGTGCAGTCAGTCCCCAAATGAACCTCTCAATCTTTTTCCCTTCTGAAGTGATCATTTCCGGACACAGAAGGGACAGCTTGCTAAACCTGGATATGTATGCATCAATATTGAAGTTTTGAACTGTTAGGTTCCACAATTCTTGTTCCATCTTTTGTATCTCGCCTCTAGGGCAGTACTCTGCCAACATCATTTCCTTCAGTTCTTCCCAGGGCAACGCGTTTGCCACTGGAAAGGTCATGGCTTCGATTTGACCATTCCACCATGAAAGAGCTTGATTGACAAAGGTACAGGCTGCGAACTTAACCTTGCACCCATCTGGACGCCCGCAAATTTCAAAGACGGATTCAATTTTCTCAATCCACCTCTTTAGTGCTATGACACCTCCCATTCCATTAAAGGTTCGTGGCTTGGCATTAGTAAAATCCTAGTAGGAGCATGCCTTTGTAGGCCCTTTATTCATTCCGTTGTTGGAACTTCCGGCTCCTTGTCCGTTCCCTCTTCCATTGTTTCCATTGTGAAATTGTGCCAATGCTGCTGTGACTTCAGAAGATACAGCCGCTTGGAATGCAGTGGAGTTGATTTCTGATGGCGTCAGAGGCTGATTGTTTTTGTGAGTGGGTCTCCGAGGCATCTTTATGTCATAGAATAGAAGGATGTTGAGTGCATAGTATATCTTGAGTTTAAGGTATAACTACCTAGAGGATTTCGTTCACGTAATGGTTGGCTTGAAGATTTACAATGTAGAATAATAAATAAACTCACATAGAATATCACAACATCAAAATTAAACACATTACGTCTTTTCATTAGTAATATCCGACTTGCTAAATGAAAATTTTCCCGAGAGGGCATACAATGTTTGCAGCATGACGACTCCATGAGTAGTGTAGTCACTTAAAGATAGAGTCATTGGTACATAAAGTACATAACATAGAGCACTCAAAAGAGAATATAGTACTACTGGGAAGTCTACTGATCTGGGGTGCTCTGAGATGCGTCGGGTGGTGGGGCAGATGATGTGGATGTGCCCTGTAAGCGAGCCACCTGCCGTTCTATGGCTGGTAGTAGATCTTCCCAAATTGTTTGACGTATGTGGAAGTCATTGATCACTTCTTGCGTTTCCCTTTCTGCTCTTGCCACTGTAGCTCGCATCTGGTTCAGCTGTTCGGATGTGTCCTGGGCTAAGTCTCCGGTGTTCCTCAACCGCCTCACCATGACGGGAAGTGCCCGATCAGCTGGCCCTCCATCCCTAAGATCATAGAATCCCCTGGCCATTCTGAATGGAGGTCGTTGACCTTGTTGTCTGCTCCATCTCTAGATGTCGATACCCCATGCTGGTGTGGGGCCAGTTGGGCCCATCTGGTGAGCGGGTAACCTAATCGGGTAAGGTGGGTTGATGATCACGGACTCTGCGTCCGAGTCACCATCACTATCGTCACTAGGTTCTCCAAAGTCTGCTACAGGCTCCGCATGTTCTTCTTCATTCTCATTTTCAGGTTCCTCTTCAGGTTCCTCCTCGGGTTCCTCTTCAGGCACCTCATCGAGCCATCCAACATTCCCTTGCTCGGGAAAGTAAGGGTCTCTGGGAAGGTGAAATCCTGTCATTGCGCCTATATGGAAACGTATAAGAATAGGGAAATAGTTTACACATAGTTTTCTGTTAGTATCTTAGTTAAGCCAAGTCTTTGTTTTCCTCAATCATCACAATCACACCCGGACAGATGACAGTCGTACTTCGGGTGAATGTAGTTGAATCAGGCTACATTTACCCTCAATACGACTACACACTATCCGAGCATAGTTGAAATGTCCGAATCCTCCAAAGACTTTTATGTATTGTTATGTTGTTAATTTAGTGTGAGCACATTTTGTTCAGAGTTATTTTAGTCCCGTTATGTTTATAGTTGCATATCATGTATGGTTAGATATGCTAGTTCACTATAAACAAAGCTCTGATACCAACTTGTTGCACCGCCGAACCAGACGGTGGAAACGTCCGGGGGCTGGCGTGACTATCAATTGAAATATCATCACAATGAATATACATGAAACATAACACATTCATCACCAAACACTACATAGTACAACTGGCTTTGTTTACATCAAGTACATGGTTTACATTGCTTGATCCCAAAAATATAAAGTGTTTGGTGATTAGCAAAGACAAAAGAAACTTTCAACTCACCCTGGATGCTTCCATGTTCTAACGATTACCTGAGAATACAAGTTATTTTGAAAACGGTCAACATATATAATGTTGGTGAGTTCATAAGTATAGTTGATGTAAAATAGTTTATGTCGCTTGTAAAACCCAGAAAATCCGATATTTTCTATAAAAAGACTGTTTATGAAAAATGTTGTGATGATCCCATAAGTGTATGTGTGTGTGATTTAAGACATGAGAAATGAATAACTTTCATATTTGTTCTTTGTATAAAGAGTATATGTTTGTAATGAATATTGTTGTTACCCTCAGAAAACCCGATGTTTTCCGTTTTAAAATAGTATGACGATTTTTGTATTATCGAATAATTTCTTGTACGTTTACTATGTATGAATTCGCCTTCTCAAACAATGAAATGAGTAACAGATCTCGATGTGAGTCGTTATAACCATACATGATGATGACTATTTCGTGTGCCTTAGCATTTGTGAAAATTCTGTATTTGATCAAGATTTTGTCACCCTAGACTGGACGAGTCTAACAGTAGCGAACAACTTAGGTGTAGGGGAGTCACCCCCCGTATAGATCTATACACAAACTCTCGCTCTCCCTCCAGGAAACTCTAATTATAACTACAGGCTACGCCCAAACACTCGTTGGTGCTGAATGATATTTCTCACTATATCCAAACTGATAGTTTATGAATATGAATAACCTTGTCTACACTTGTTTAACGTTTTCGTGAAGGTGAAGTAGGCCTAATAGACACTAGTGAGGACCATGGCGGCCCATAGATCATGTATGTTATTCTAGGCCACCGCGTATGCTATGGGCACGTTAAAGCCCATTGAGCATATGATGAGTAATTCGGACCACATTAGTACTGCAAATGGGCCACTAAGGCCCAATAGCATCTAATAGCTAATGAAGGTCCACCAAACATGCGACCAAGGCCCAGCAAACATGTTTTGATCATATTGGGCCCAAAAGATCGTCAAATTGGGTCACGAAGGCCTAATAAGCAGGAATAGGAAATAATGGGCCCGAATATCATATCATGTATCTGTTCATCAATATAGTTAGTAGCATAGGATTTGTTTCACATTTGTTATTTGATTGCAATGTTAAAAACACCCGATTTATAACGACAATATATATATATATATATATATATATATATATATATATATATATATATATATATATACATATATATATATATATATATATATATATATATATATATATATATATATATATATATATATATATATATATATATATATATATCGTATCCATAGGTTATAAATCGTTATATTCTTGACATATTAGATCCAGAATGTTAATTTGGCCACTTCAGCCCATTTTTCACCAAAAAGTTACAATTTCAGCCATTTTTAAATAAACTGACATTTTAGTCCTTTTTAATGAAAAATGACATTTTTGGTCCTTGAATTAATTTTCCTGGCATTTTCGGCCCAAAACATTTATTTAAAATATGATTTCAGCCCAAATTATAACTTTGAACATTTTCAGTCCCTTGTTTACAAAATTTTACAGTTTTGACCCAAATTCCGAAACTTTTACATTTTTTATCCAAAATCCAAAATCTTTGCATTTTTAGTCCTTTTTGATAAATAAGGCCATTTTAACCCCTGAAATATGTTCATTTACGTTTATATCCCCTATTTTGAGAAACCTTTCCATTTCAGCCCCCTTTAATTTGGTTTTTCGCATATTTGGGCCTAAATAGCCGAAAAGCCCAAATTTTAGCCCATTAGGCTAAAATTTACATTTTTAGTCCTTTAAAAAGCATAATATTACTAAAAACTCTTATTTTAGCTGTTTTGACCTTTTGATCCTTGTAAAAACCGTCAATGACATCTTTTTCCCCATCCTTTGTTTATTTATCAAAAATAGTCCAATAATAAATCTTATGTTGTAGTATGCTTATTATAAACCTTGTATGGTAGTTTATCTTGACATGTTCAGTGAAATATATCCTAGATCACATATTTTTCCTTCTTGAACTATAGATCTCGGATATCCTTCATTTTTAGCACATATTCACCACATAAACACATGAAATCACACATAACATTCAAATACACATAGATCCACACATTTTACTTGTATTTCCCCCATAAATCATATGAAAACCGAAAATAGAGGGGTATGAACTCACCTTGAGTTTGTGGATTCGGTTTTTGAAGAAGATGTGCAAAGATGAAGTGATTTTTCGGCCCTAGCAACTCCCTTGAGTAGATCTTGAACTCAAGAAGATTTCTAAGAGTATGATTAAGAGTTTAAGGTGGCAAGAAGAGTGATTAAGTTGTAAAAAGCAAGTATATTGTCAAGATCTTACCACAAGTATGTATCTTGGGGTGATTCTTGGATGAAAACCTTCTTGAATGCCCTTAATTTCTAAAATTTTGAAGGAGGGATGAAGGTGTTATTGAGAGGATTTGGAAGTGAATTATGTGTGTGTGTGTGTGTTTGGTGATCCTCAGCCGAGGGTAAAAGAAGAGAGGGGAGAGAGTGAGATGAGTTGACATGCATAGAGATATGAGAATGATGCATGGATATCCTTTGTACAGTTATGAGGTGACACCACAAATGTCAACCCTCATTTCATCCTTTCTTTATATATATATATATATATATATATATATATATATATATTGGTTTACATGGGTCGAAATGGGCTAGGGAAGGAGGAAGTAATCACTTTGGCCCATTCTTTCCTTGGCTCGAGTTCATGAGGCCCATAAGGAAAACTTATGGCCCATTGGGCCCTTAGGGTAGGTCACGGCCCAATCTTTGTATAAGAGAATGGATTTGAGTCCATTAAAGCTAATTGGATTTGTTATGGCACAATAAGGCCCATTAAAGATAAACTAGTCCATTTTAGGCTTATAAGGCCCAAAAAGGTTAAGTCTCATGAGAGTGAGTCCAATGAGAGCCCATTTAAGAGTTCTAAGCTTAAAATAGTCAAATTAGAAGTTTTGTGACAACCCGAAACTTCCATCCTATGTAATTGGTCCGCATATCGGCTCTAAAACATGAATTCATCATCTTTTATCAAATCTTGTGGTTCCATTTGGGTGCTCCGGACTTAGTATAATCTAGATATGAGTCTTAGGAAAGGCTGAAAAGTGTTTAGCATCACAAAATTGGACCAAACTCACCAAATAAGGTGTGTGCGGCCACACACCTGTGTTTACGGCCACACACCCATGTGTACAGCCACACACCCAACCGTAAACACTCCTAGCCTCACACCCAACCCCATATATGGATGGATACCCCTTCATTCATTCATTTAGATGTTCCTTTTCCCTCTCTCTACTTTCTCTCTCTAAATCATCAACCAAGAACACTTTGAAGGCTTCCTATTCGTGATCTACTCCATATTCAAGCTAATTAGTGGTAAACACTTGAATCCCAAGCTTAAAACTCATCATGTTCATCATATTCATTGTCCCTTGAAGGTGTATGGCCGCACACCTTCATATGGGGGCAACATACATTCAAATCTCCCAAGTATGAAGAGCAAACACTTCAAAATCATCATATGGACTCACATGAGGAGTGTACGGCCGCACACTTCTGTGTATGGCCGCACACACCCTCTGTATGGCGAAGACGGAGTATGTAGAAGACACGTCTTACTTTTGTTCATATATATATAGATATATATATATATATATATATATATATATATATATATATATATATATATATATATATATATAACACTTGGTTTTCAATCAAATGTAAATTTCCATATGTAATGTAATAGTTGTTTACTTTGCTTACTATGTACATTGTTTATGATACTCAACATGACGTCACATCCGCCCCAGAACGTTTCCGCCCTGGGTTTCGGGGTGTGACAAGTTTATTGGCCCATTAAGACCAATAAGGAAATCGTAATCCATATAGGACTTAAACCGGGATTTCTAGGGTTTTTCAACTTTATTTGATGAATCTAGGTTTGAATGTGTTTCCATAGGTTGAACTTCAAGCATAACATGAGTTAGGGTTACGAGTTTACAGTAGATAATGTTTACAAAAGTACAAAATTTCCTAGCTAGAATGCTAGTTGTGACACCATTTCATTAACAGTATTTTTGTCTACTCCACTAGTAGTTTTTTTAAAACCCACTTTCTTACATGAATATAACTCATTATATCTCAAAATCAGATCTGGATCTAGATCTAATATCTTTCTCTCCTCCCACTAAACCCACTAATAGTTTCCAACGATCCTTATATCCATGAAGTGGTAACGAGAAGCTCTACACTTCTATCAACTCATACTTGCCTTAAAACTTCCCGAACAAAAATCCAATTTCAATAAAAGCCCGAACCAACACTTTACCAAAATACCCCTAGGATCCAAAACACAAACCAAACAACTAGGTCACTTCAATTACATTACTCGCTATAACATCCCAAAATTTAGAACCAACAATTTCATTTTTAACTAAGTAAATTATAAAAATTGTAGCATGAAAACATCAATAGTGTCATCCAAATCATAATCAACCCAATGTCATAACCATAAAATGTCATAGGAAAACAATATCAGAGTACAATCCCCAAAGATCTCATAATGCGGAAATTCATAGTTTGATGTGTTGCGATCATGCCGGCTTCTTTCCTTTTGAAGAAGAAGTACCTGAATCCAAAACTGAAAATTGTAAGCACGAAGCTTAGAGGGTTCCCCCATCATACCACATACCAAACAAATGTACTACTAAGCATATCTGGGTGCTGGCCTCCCCTTCGGTCTATTTCAACCGGATACTGTCGAGCATATATGGGCGCTGGCCTCCCCTTCGGTTTATTTCAATTGGATACTGTCGAGCATATCCGGGTGCTGGTCTCCCCTTTGGTCTATTTCAACTGGATTTTGCCAAGCATATATGGGTGTTGGCCTCCCCTTTGGTCTATTTCAACCGAATACAGGGTCTATTTCACCCCTACCACTACCACATAATGTCATAAGCAATTAATCACAGAAACATCAACACATACTAACAATTATCACAAAGATAATCATCTTACTATAAGCAACAACTAGTGGGCCGGCATTGGTGGCTTTGACAGCCTTCGTCTCACTGATACAGGGAAGGTAACTCACCTCGAATGCTGAAGCGCACTACATGAAATCCTTAGCTACTGCCCTGACAGTTTCTCAAACTTCAATTATCAAAACAAAATCCAGTTAGCAATTGTATTCCAAACCATGATCCATAATCCAAACATAAGGTAAAATGGCCATTTTAACCCTGGCCCAACAAGACTCGCAACCAAGGCCCAAGCCTAAAATCAACAAGGCCCAAAACTATAAGATCCATAAAAGCCCATTAATGGTCCAATTTTCCAAATTAGGCACAATCCCATATGGGTCATACCCAAAATCCCACAATTCCTGGTCCAATGGTTTTCCGATGGCCTAAAGGTCCAAGCCCATCAGGCCCAATCAAGGCCTAACTATATTGGGCCCACTAAGGCCCAATTCACCACCCAACACCCGTTAGGGCAAGCCCAACCAGAAGTCCATTACTCTAGAATTCTTAGTCCATTATGAGCCCAAACCAAATAATAAGTCCAAGACCAAGCTAGCCAGCCATCAAATAGTCTAAAACTTGAACAGGAGATTGTCACGTCGTGAGCACCTTATGCTCACGTTGTGAGGTCGTGATTTTTGCCCACAAACTTCCTCGAATACGCTCTTACGTCGTGAGGTCTTATTCAGCACGTCGTGAGACCAGATCTATCCAAAAATGAGCATTAAGCTCCTAATCCATTAGGCATTAACATAGGATAGCCTAGAGGGTCTTCCTTGACCGAAATGACCATAAAAATTGAAGCTTTTTAGTCATGTATGTCCAATACATGCCTCAAACACCAACTTGGGTCAATATGGAGGAAAAAGGACCAAGACTCAAACTAGGAGTCCAAACCATGACTAAAATCAAAATTTGAGTCTTGTAAGACTTAAGATACCAGCATGCTCCATAAATTTGCCAACTTTATGGATCCCATGCATGCTAACCAACATTACAAGCCATAATTTGCATGGAAACTTAGATCTAGTAAGCAAGGAAAGGAAAGGCATTAGCTTGAGGGCTTACAAAGGTCTAAAAGCTCCACAACTAGTTGATGATGAAGCCAAGATGCCAAAAAATGCACCACAATGATATTCTTCTCCCTCAATGAGCTTCAAGGACCCAAAAACTCATGAATAACACCAAGAATGACCAAGGACTTCAATGAGGACTGAGATTAGGGTTTCTAGTGGTCTTGGAGGTGAAGGAGGCTGAGGAAAAGCAACCCTAATCATCTCATACCTTTAAATACCTGAAAATAAGGGTTTTGGAGCATCAGGTGCGTCTCACGTCATGAGCCTTAAATGAGCTTGGTCAACAACTCAACGATCACTCACCTGAACCATTCCAACTTCAAACAACCATAACTTCTTCATTTCAACTCTGTTTTTTTACATTCTTTATATCCACAGAAAGGTGACGAAAAGCCATATGTTCCTAAAAACACGCCATGGCCTAAAAATTCCAAAAAATCCCAAAATCCATATATTAACGAGTTATCAAAATTACGATTATACCCTTGGGGTCCGGAAATATCCTCGAACACTTGGATCACTTAAACCATAACACCCTCATCCAAAAAGGGCTAAATGCTTTCTTCCCCAATGCCCTAAGCCTCATAACAATTGATGATTGGGTCGCAACCAAGGTTGTAGAACTCATTACTCGGTACCTGTTCGGCAGACTACCAAGTAACGAGTACTCAGGTGTACTCGGGAGTACTCGGGGAGTACTCGGATTCAGTAATTTATGTATAAAATTTTTTAGGGAACTTATATATGTCAAAATCATAATTTAAAATCTTAAGTTGATTGAAATATATAATAAAATTAGATACATGTGAATACACAAAAACTGAAAAACACATAATGGTATCACTTCGTGAAGAGTTACTGAAAATTTAAGATATATATATATATATATATATATATATATATATATATATGTGTGTGTGTGTGTGTGTATGCATAGTAATAATCACATGTGTGAGTGTGTTAAATAATAAATCGTTAAGTATATTATACGTATTAATCACCGAGTTGATCGGGTTTACAATACTACTCAATTCGGTAAGGGGCCGATCATGGAGTACTCGGGATTCGGTAACTCGCCTCGGTAAAGGGCCAAGTAGCGAGTACTCGGGGGAGTAATCGGCCAACTCGACGAGTTTCACAACACTGGCCGCAACCCTGAATAATGAAGCAAATCAAAAACCGAGTGTTACAACCCTCCCCCACTTAAATTAGATTTCATCCTCGAAATCGCTCCTTACTAAAACCCATATCAAAACAAACAATCCGAGGAACATAACCGGAAATTTTGCGTAAGACAACCTTCCCAAGATAATCGAAACCCAAACCGAAATTCCATCCCGAAGAAAGAAAACCTTAAACCCCCACAAAACCACTTTTATCGATCTGAAGTCTAAAATCTATAATGGTTTGTCTCCCTGACAGACTGCCCATGCTAAAATATTACCATGCCATAACCTCATCGAATAATTGACCATCCATAATACTTCCAATTTTGATTACCTTGTTGCAACCTAAGAAAACCAAGCCACTGACCATAACCAGCTGTAAAATACATATACTTGACAGAAGGATCAGATAATCCTTTGAGTAGAAGATTCATCCCTGCAACGGTTAGACTCAAATGAGAGCTGCGCAACTGGGTCAAATGAATTACTCTAAGATTATTTAATCCAAACTTCAGGTGACTTAGCATTTACCAAACAACAAGCTGCTCCACTACACGAATCCCAAATCACTAATACTGTTTGAGACGTCATGTTACCCCCTAGCTGCTTTTTGAAAGCAACCGAGACCTCTCTGGTCCTAACCATCTATCTGAAGTGATGGGTTCCTTCCCGTTTGTAGAGCCAAAATACACCCACACAATCGCCCTTCGCGACTTCTGTCGGAAAACCTCCCAGGCAATAGCTACCCAAACCATCTCGACACTAAACTTGATGTCAAGATGAACGCTACAGGATCAACCGTGGCCTCACTTCATACCTGTCTCGCATGACCTACCATATCCTGATTCCAAACATGTTGTGGCCCTCTTACAGCCTTGCAAACTAACCCACCCTGGTCTAAACCATCCAAAGCAAATTGCAAGAATTCACAAGTTTGCCATAACCTTACCACTAAACAAGGACTGATGAATGCTACGGGCTACCCCGTAGTCTTACAACACACCTACACTATCTGCAAACTAGTGAATGCTACGGGCTACCCCACAGTCTTACAACACTTCCACTAACTACTAACTAGTGAATGCTACGGGCCACCCCACAGTCTTACAACAATTTCGCTATCTGCTAACTAGTGAATGTTATGGCTACTCGTAATCTTACAATACTCCCACACTAACTGACCACTAGTGAATGCTACGGCTACCCCACAGGCTTACAACACTTCCACGCTGTGACTACCATCGCCCAATGCCTTACTGCTAATCTATTAATTCGAACACTGTCCAATTTCAAACACACACCTAACCAACTCTCCTTCCAAACTCAAATCATGACTGGAATCCCACCTTGGGTCCCCCTCTCGAAGCCTGCTAGCTGACACCAAGAAGACACAACCCCAAAGTTGGGAGGTTTCCCTGACTCTTAACTCACGTAATTCCTCGATCCAAATAGCCACTTGGGCCGCCCTCCTCCCCGATAGGGATGCAACACTCACCTTATTTCAACACCTGCTTTTGTCACTGAATACCTGAGTGATTATCCCCCACTTAGATTCGACTAAGTCTTCACAATAAATGAGAATTGAAGGATTCCCAATCCTTTTTACCCTCTAATAACCAAATTGCTGACAACCTGTGCTTACCAGTGCTAGTGCCCCATCACTGGACAAACCCCAAAAGACCGCACAACCTATGAAGACCAGATGAACACTTTCCGAATCCTAATGAAACAAATAACCCCAGATGCCCTGAAATGATGCCACACTCAAATCTTGAATTCTAAATAACCGACGCTCCGACCAAAACCTCAACAATAGATTTCTTCCCTTTGAACTTCCAAAGGCCAACCCAAGCACAAAGACTGGAAACACTAAAGCCTGATGATGCTGGACAACCAACCTGCTAAAGCTTAACCACAGACCTTCACATAATGCCCCTGAACCGATCTCGAACCTAACCCAAGATAACACTGAACACTCCAACCCAACAAAAAGAGAAACGATCTTCCACTACCCACTTAGTGATTTACGGTATGCAATTGGCATATGATATTATTTGAACATATAACTCATACATGAGTAAGGAAATGAATCGAATATATGCTTAACCAAACTAACGTAAGATTCCGACAACCATAAATATTGATAAAAACTATGAAGACTACAAAGTATAACATACCCGCAATATCGCCTGGAGAAACCCTGAATATCTCTTCCTGTGAAGTACCTACGATGAAACTTGAGCTGCCCCAACCACTAAGCGGGGGCAAGTCTACCTCCAATGTGCATTCTTGGCGGAGGTGACCCCTCCAACCGCACTTGTCACACTTAGACCTACTGCGAACATCCTCATGTGCCCCTTCATCCTTTAGGCAACCACCACGACCCCTCGGGTCTCTAACACTAGATGCAACCACATCTAACTGCTCAGGTCACCGACCCAGACCATGATCCCGCTTCATCTTCCCCGGCTGCCTATCGAAACCAATCTCCTTCTCCTGAGTTACCCCGATTACCCCATCAATCGCCTGAACAGTTGTGGTCCGACCCTGGAACTTTAGTGATTAACCTATCGGTGACACGCCTAATGACATTGGGTAACTCCTCACGTAAGGCTCGCAAAATCTCAACAGTGATCCAATCATGTGGTAGCCTCTCCTGAAGACAAGGTGCATAACCCACCTCCGATACCAAATGACTAGAGCTAACAATGGGATCCTCCTTCCTGAAGGATCCTAGGGATTCATTAGCATTAGCCTCCAGATGATCCCCAAATTGCCCCGTAATGATTTCTGCTCGAAAGGACCCGAGGAGACTATCCAATATATCCAAAATCCCCTCCTTGGCCGTACCAAAGATCACAGGGATCTACTCCATAATACTGCGGGTAATCTCTAACTATATGAACTTCGGCAACTGTTCACTAATCGGCTTAGCACTCGCCCCTAAGCCAGAACCAGAACCCGAACCAAAACCACCTCCCCAAGTGCTCATCTCCAGAATGAAAAAAGCACAAACTAATGATCAAAACATGCTCAAGGATTCTCCTACCTTAAGCTTCTTAGATTCTCCAAGAATCTCACCGATTCGAGTATGGATCATGTGCTTTCAGTACTATGGGCGCAATACTACCTTCCACACCTATCCGTACTTCCCTCAGCAATCCTCCTGAATCCTCTAAATCACCTCCTCAAACTGATGCACCCCAAACTCACTAAACCGTACTAGTAACCCACTAAAGCATATCCTAGGTTTTCCTAGGTTCCTGAACTCACCCAGTCCTCAACTGTTGAAGGATTCCAAGTAATGTCAACTAGCTACCTCACGAATATAGCGACATGCAACAGAGATCAGATAATCCTTCGAGTAAAAGACTCGATCCTGGAACGTTGGACTCAACCGAGAGTTGCGCAATAGGGTCAAGTCCATCACTCTGAGATTATCCAGCTTGTGCAAGATGTGACTTAGCATATCCACTTAGTAGCTAACTCACATTGCTAAGAGTCCCTGGAAGCATAAAGCAAGTATCATTCGGACAATGGAAAAGCTAACCAACATACTCCAATCAAGCCATTCTATCCTCTTATCAGGAATTTGTACTAGCATGCAATTCTAAGGCTCATACAATCAGGTATAACCTAAACAATCCATCCTACCACTTGTTGATCAGTTCTAGCATGAAAATCTACAAGCTCATACAAGCATACAAAGGCATCTCTCCTAGACCCTTAGCTCTAGTCTAGCATGCGAATCATATCATATAATCATAACAAACATGTATTGGTATTTTGGGAAAACTTACTTGAGCTCGGCCAATTGCACGCATCACACTCCTTGTTCTTTATCAAAAACCCTTAATTTTTAATTTTAGAAAAATAATGATTGTTCTTGTAAAAAACCTCTCAAACCCTCGATTTGAGTCCAAACACCCTGAAAGTGTGTTTGAATCCCTCAAACCAAGGCTCTGATACCAACCTGTAACATCCCAGAATTTAGAACCAAAAATTTCATTTTTAATTAAGTAAATTATAAAAACGGTAGTTTGAAAACATCAATAGTGTCATCCAAATCATAATCAACTTAATGTCAAAACCACAACATGTCATAGGAAAAAAATATCAGAGTACAATCCCCAAAGATCTCATAATGTGGAAATTCATAGTGTGATGCGTTGCGATCATGTCGGATCCTTTCATTTTGAAGAAGTACCTGAAAAATAAACTAAAAACCGTAAGCACGAAGTATAGTGAGTTCCCCCATCATACCACATAACGAACAAATCTATTGCCAAGCATACCTGAGTGCTGGCCTCCCCTTTGGTCTATTTCAACCGGATACTGCCGAGCATATCTAGGTGTTGGCCTCCCCTTTGGTCTATTTCAACTGGATATTGTCGAGCATATATGAGTGTTGGCCTCCCCTTCGGTCTATTTCAACCAGATATTACCAAACATATCTGGGTGCTAGCCTCCCTTTCGGTCTATTTCAACCGGAGACTACCAAGCATATCTGGGTGTTGGCCTCCCATTTAGTCTATTTCAACTGGATACTGGGTTTATTTCTCCCATACCACTACCACATAATGTCATAAGCAATTAATCACAAAAACATCAACACATACTGACATACCAGACAATTATCACAAAGACAATCCTCTTACTTTAAGCAACAACTAGTGGGATGGCATTGATGCCTTTGATAGCCTTCGACCCACTAATACAGGGAAGGTAACTCACCTCGAATTTTGAAGCTCATTGCACGAAATCCTTAGTTGCTGCCCTGGTGATTTCCCAAACTTCAATTACCGCAACAACATCCAATTAGCAACTAAATTCCAAACCATGATCCATAATCCAAACTTGGGGTAAAGTGACCATTTTACCCCTAGCCCAACAAGACTCACAACCAAGGCCTAAGCCCAAAACCAACAAAGCCCAAAACTATATGATCCATATTAGCCCATTAATGGCCTAATTTTCCAAATTGGGCCCAACCCTATATGTGCCTTACCCTAAAGCCCACAATTCATGGTCCAATGATTTCCCGATAGCCCAAAGGTCCAAGCCCATTGGGACCAACCAAGGCCTAACTACATTGGGCCCACTAAGGCCCAATTCACCACCCAAGGCCCTTTATGGCAAGCCCAGTAAGGCAAGGCCAACTAGAAGTCCATTACTCTAAAATCCTTAGTCCATTATGAGCCCAAACCAAAGGATAAGTCCAAGACCAAGCTAGCCAACCATCAAATAGTCCAAAACTTGCACAGGAGATGCTCACGTCGTGAGCACCTTATGCTCATGTCGTGAGGTCGTGATTTTTTCCCATAAACTTCCTCGAATACGCTCTCACGTTGTGAGGTCTTGTTCCTCATGTTGTGAGACCAAATCTGACAAAAAAAAATGAGCATTAAGCTCCTAATCCATTAAGCATTAACATGGGACAATCTAGAGGGTCTTCTTTGACCCAAAGGACCATTAAAATCGAAGCTTTTTAGTCATGTATGTCCAATACATGACTCAAACACCAACTTGGGTCAAAATGGAGGAAAAAGGACCAAGAATCAAACTTGGAGTCCAAACCATGACCAAAATCCAAATCTGAGACTTATAAGACTTAAGATACCACCATGATCTATAAATTTCCAACTGAACCTCTACACAGGTGGATTCAATCTGAACCATAATCATAAGGGTCTCCTTCTACTAACAGACTAAAAACATCCTTTTGACTCTGAACCCTCCAACTGTTAACTCGACACCGTTTCCTTAACCATATCCTGCTGATGAAAACACATGGTTTAAAATATCATGGGACTCCCAAGCGAGTCTCAACTATATAACTGATGCAGAGGAACACGTGCAACGCCAACATATTCTACAACTTCCTAACTATAAGACCGAATCATCTCAATCAATATGATCCCCTAGACTTGGAAAACCAACGGATATAAAATTCAGAACCCATATTCCAAAACTGATATTCATCCTTTCATTAAACCCACCCCTTGGCTTTGACTAATAACACCACCAAACGCATGAAATGAAGTACCCAAAACACATCGATCACGAATCTCAACCAACTCCGAAATCTATAAGGTGAACTTAAAACCTTAAATGATCAATTGACTACCTGACATGCCATACCCAACCACCGCTCCTACGAGAAAACATGATAAATCCAATAATTTTTTCACATTTACCTTTAATCCTTATCAACTCAGGTGTACCCCCACCTGTCAGATCACTCGAGACATATACAATGACTTCATGATTCGAGACTACATAACTGATACCTAACCTTGGTAACCAATCCCTTAATAACAACTTGCGAACAAACAGGATTTCTAATGCACTCTTCTATAGGGACTTTCTGATATACAACTGACACCCCAAACAACCCTTAACCATTCCCTTTATCCAAATTTCATTAAACTTCTCTCAAAAATTCACATATTGAGTTACCATAATGCACATCCTTAGGGAACCCATAACCTTGTTTAAAAGGGAAGAAATACCATATCCCAAATCAAATGACAACCTTAATCCTTAACAGAAGACATTTCCGCGATCTATAGAGACGGTATCTCTTACTTGATTAAGCCTGAACAGATTCCACTAATACATAACTATCCCAAGAAGACTTCCATGGTGATTCTAAATGCTACAAAACCTGATCCTACTACGAACCAAAATTACACACCACCATCATTGAGGATAAACATACCTAGAGACCAAAGGAACATAAAACACACTGAAGTTGGTGATAGGTTGACAAATCCATTAAACTTCGACTGTCACAACTTGAACTTTCGGAGAACCTCCACTGAATGGTGAAAGAAATGATCAAAAATCGAGGACGCGTTGACATAGATCTAATGAACCAAAACCCGCGTAGAGCTTAGCGTACCCACTCTGAAACTGATTTCCTGTTCGACCTTTGCCCAAGCTAGACTATAATAGGAATCCATACAGAAAGCTGACCATTCCCTTAGCAACCACTACTCAACCTTGGTAATCCTAACACCTTCCTCACCTATTCATTGACATCTCAAGAAGGAATCCAATAGCTGCAACTAGCTCCTCGACCAACTACTTCCTGCTGAGAGACATCTCAGGTACCTCCTGAGCACATATATCTGATTGCCACTTACTATCTACCCTGCCTTAACCAAATCCTAAATTGATATTCCATATACCTACACTACAGATCCCTATGAGTCATTCTCCCACAACAAGAACTTGAACGAATCGATATTTAACCAAGCTGAATACCTAGTTCTCACCCACTTAGGGTTTTAACTACCACCCACTGGTTTTGTAACTCAACCATTTCTCAAATCGAATTAACCTGGTACAACCATCCCTAACCATGGAATGTATAACACACGCATAATGATTTACCAGATAAGGATAAAACAAATCCTTAGAGAATCTTGACTTTCAGTTGAAGACCTCTGAACTTTTCCAATCATAACCACTTAACATTAAGGATTCATGCAAACACATAAGCAATACCGACTTATAATCCAGAACACACATTCTTCTCCTGCAATTTCGACTGTCAATCCGGTACCTGAACGTCCTATCACCAAAAACACGGATCCTTGATCATGTCTCAAAGCATCCATACCACTTCAATCCTCCTGCACACTCCCACACTGACAGCTATCGCGAAACACTTTGACTAGCAGACCCCAACGGGGTTTACATCCTAACTCAGACAGACCCACGCATGCTCACTACTTCTCCAAACTCAGAAAACTGAAAGGGCATAATCATTGCCACAGATAGAGAAAACTTAATCCATCAATCAACCACTCAACTACCAGCCGTAATCCCCAAATCAATCATAACAATCGACTCCTTATTGAGTCTCGCGACTCAATGCACGACCTCGAGAAAAACCCTCGAGATCTCCAAACCAAAATACTCATCAAGGTCTGTACCAACTGACCAAACCGATATCCCCACTGTGGCCCGAAACAATAACCAGACCCATCCTCGTGCCTGAGCAAACATAACCAATAGATTGACAGATACGTAACCACTACCATGAATCATGGTATTGAACCATGCCATCTTACCTGACCGGCCCTTAGAATCCCTAAGACTCTCCTCGATTCGAGTATGGATCATGTGCTTCCAGTAGTATAATCTCAATACTACCTTCCATAGCAATCCACACTTTTCCTTAAGAATCATCTCAGGTCCTCTAAGACCTACTCAAAAATATCCTCTCGATACCTGCTCAACAGCGAACAACCGCACTAATATACTTCCTAGGTTTTCCTAGGATTTCCCCGCCATCCCTTCCATCAGCTGCTGCAGGACTCCAATCAATGTCAACCAACCACTTCATGAATACAATTTCATGCAACAAAACTTAAATAATATTTCGACTAAAGGACCCAACCCTTCAACGGTTAGACTCAAACGAGTTGCACAATTGAGCCAAATCCTTCACCCTAAGATTATTTAACCTCCATAGCATGTAATCGTAATGTATTCATTTGGTAGTTATCCCACGTTAATGTGGGTCCCACAAAGAACAAAGCAAGCATCATTCAAGTAGTGAAGTCGACTGGCACTAAGACAAAATAAAATCAACAGATCCTCATACAAAATTCTCAATCTCTATCTCCTAGCATCTTAGATGCACCTTTGCCCTGCCCTCACTCTCTCAAGAGTGGCTAATCATTCCTCACGCTGACCTGCCATGAATTGCACTCACTCATGAAACTTTCACCAACCCTGCAGTACTTGTGTTTGCTAATCATACACAACACTGGATCCTATAAATAGTCGAATACTTGGTTCTACCTAAATCCCTTCATCAAACAAGAACAAGAAATAAGGCTAACCCAAACATTCTTAGGCTATATAATCTTAGTTATGTACAAGTATGATGCATACACTAAGCAACTACAGTAATGATGTCAATTTCATATACGGAAGACCCTAGGGTATCAAGCATCATATAATCTGGCAATTCTATCATGCAATTCCTGAAGATCCCTATCCTATCACTAGCGTACTGTTCTAACATATCACAATATCAAGTAACAGTGTGGTAATTTGGGTCAACCTACTGGCTCCGGCTGATCGTATTCATCACATCCTTTCTTGATTATTTTGAAAATTGTTTTGAATACCTTTTTATTTCCTTAGTTTGAGGCTAGATTCACATGAGTGTTCCTCCAATTACCAACTTGTAACATCCCAAATATTACAAAAAAATTAAACTTTTCAAAACAACCCATTTACTAAAAGAAGTGTTTACAAAACCATTGTTTCCACAACATTATTTGAAATCAGAGTCTCCCAAGATCCAATCAGTCGTAAAACTAAGGATATGTATGGTCACACCTTCACCTTGCTACAATCATATGGAGCACCTGAAACAATAAACTGAAACTGTAAGTATGAAGCTTAGTGAATTCCCCCAAGGTACCACTACACACATGCAAATAGACATAAAGCAAAACAATATACTATGGGCCCAATCAACCATTGGGTTGGAATGCCAACATACTTTGGGTCCAGTCAACCTTAGGGTTGAAATACCCTAGGCCCCTGAACCATCGGGTTAGAATGCCAACATAATTTGGGTCCAGTCAACCATCGAGTTGGAATACCTCGGGCCCTTAACCATCAGGTTGGAATGCCAACATACTTTGGGTCCAATCAACCATCGGGTTGGAATACCCCAGTGCCCTTAGCCATCGGGTTGGAATGCAAACATATTATGGGTCCAATCATCCTCGGGATGGAATACCCTTAGGCTCATTCAACCATCGTGTTGGAATGCCCCGGCCTGTTGGCTTACGCACAAAGCAGTGAATCCTCAGCCACTGACCAAGCATGTGCACATATGACAGATAATCATATAACAATCTACAACCAGTCAAAAAGATCTAACAGATCACTACAGCATAGCAACATCCTATATACCAAGATACATATCTAATAGATCACTACAGCATAACAACACCCTATATGCCAAGATACATATCTAATAGATCACAACAACATAGCACATACGGTAAAATATGATATCAATCCAATGGGCCGGCATTGGTGCCTTTGACCCATAAGTACAATGAGGAAGACTAACCTCAATCCGCTGATAATTAAATCATTACTTGGACCGCTGAACCGGATAACCTTGTTCTAACTATCAATCAATAAATTCCTGATCACCCAAAATTCGAGGCCCACTCCATAAACCAACTTCCTAAAGGGTAAAAGACCATTTACCCTTTTCTTACTTGGTGCAAAACCAAAGCCTAATCCAATTGCATAAAAAGCCCAATATGGTAACCCAAGCCCATTCTGGCCCAACTTCCTAATCAGCCTAATATACTTAAGGGACCAATACAAAGAAAGTCCTCAGCCTAAACATGGCCCAAAAAACAGAAGCCCAATGACCCAACAAGGCCCAAACTAAAAAAGGCCTAACGATACTGAATTGGGGAGTACGCTCCATGTAGTCAAGATGTATGCCCCGCATACACAGTCTTAAAGCACAGAGTACAAGTCATTTATGCACAAACTCAATGTTACGCTGATCGTACACTTACGTATGCCCAACGTACTCCTCAGATCCCTTTTCACTCCAATAAGCCCTTAATTGGTTAAGACAAAGTGCCAAACTCTCACATATGATTCTATAAGACTACTTATCACGTAAAGTTGGCAAATTTACGTGCTTGCATGGAAAAAAGGGACTCAAAAGCTGAATAAGGACTTAATAAAGGTCTTAATGCTTGCACGGACCAAAATACACTATAAAGCTTGCATTTTTGTGAACCTAGGGACTGAATGGAATTCAGATCTCACACCCATTTCTTATGGAGTATATCAAAAACCCATCTTTAACACGAAGACTCCAAAAATGCACAAAATACTCCATGAACTAGATCTAACATATAAGATCACCAAGGTAGATCTAACATATACTAGATCTAACATATAAGTCCCACACTTCTCCAAGAAGCTCCTTCCTCTTCCATGAACACCAAGAGCATGAAATAACACCCAAAAACTCAAAAAAACACTTAAATAGGGGCTAGGGTTTTGCTTCTCGGATTTAAAAGGATGAAGGATGAGGATGTTAGGGTTAGGTGATGAGATAAGGAGTTTAAATAGGGTCCAAGACCCTAAAATAGGGTTTGGGACCTACCGGAGTACGCCCAACGTACTTCTGGTATGCACAACATACTCCATAAGGCATGCACGATCAACCTGCTTAGTATGCCCAATGTATGCCAATGTACGCCCCACGTATTGGCCTCAATACTAGTACGCCATGCGTACTCAATGTGTGTAACATCCTAACTTCTGGGAATAAGAGTTATCTTTTGAATGATTTTCCAGTCGAACTCGGCGAGTTAGGTAGCCTCAACTCGGCATGTTGAAGAATGTTTTGGCAATGATATTTAATGAAGCAACTCAGTGAGTTGAGGAGCCTCAACTCGGTGAGTTGACAGATTTGGCCGCGAGATTTAATGAAGCAACTCGGCGAGTTAAGGAGCCTTAACTCGACGAGTTGACAGCTTGGAAGGAAACACTAATTTTTAGGGTTTTGCACCTTGTTTAAATGCTTTATGTCTCTTGGTTGGACTCCTTATCAGCCTCCTCTATCTAGAAATCTAAATTCGAGTATCACCTTCCATATTTGAGTGTGTGAGCTTGTGGAGAGCTTTAAGTGTTGATTTTGGTACTCTTTTGAATGAGCCTTGAAGTGAAGGTGTCTAGCTTGGTGGAAAGGCTTTAGATCTAGAAGTTCCCCACTTATTGTAGTCTCATTGAGGTATAAACTTTGTACCTTTCTTCTTCGTTGATTAAATCTCTTTTTTTGGGGTTTTATCTTGATTATTGGATTCTTTGATGGATTGTCCTAGGATTTGAGTGCTTCATGGGTTGTCATTTTAGATCTGGCCACTTTATGGCCTCATTTGGCTTAAAGTTGCAAGATTTATGAGGATTTTGGTGTCATGCATGCATTAAGTCGATTCTTAAGTCCATTTTAAGGTTAAGAGCTTCATTTTTACATGCATAAGTGTAAAGTTGGCAAATTTACGTGGTTTTACAGCTTAAGGAAGTCAGATCTAGGTTATAGAGTCATGTCCTTATGAACTAAGTGCTTGTTGCATTAAGTTGTTGAGTTTTTAGCAGAATCGGCGAGTTTATTGATAAACTCGGCGAGTTGGATCGGTTTTCCCCACTTTACAGTTAAATGGAAAAACACAGCCAGTTGAAGGAACAACTTGGCGAGTTGGGTCAACTTGGACCGTTGACCTTGACTTTTTGACTTTTCTCTTTGACCAAGTTGTCCTAAGATAAGGTACTTGAGGTAACCTGAATTATAATAAAGGAGATTAAGGGCTGAGGATAAGACTCATATGAGGTTGGGCCCAATTTGGAAAATTGATCCACTAATGGGCCTTTGTGGATATTTTGGTTTTGGACCTTTTGGTTAATGGAATTGGGCCTCAGTTTTGGTTCATGCTGGGTCAAGGTTAAATGGTCATTTTACCCCAAGTATTGATGGCAGGCCTTATAATGAAACCCAATTGCTAATTGGATGTTATTTTGATCTGATAGATCGGAGGTGTCGTCGGGGCAGCAGCTAAGGATTCTTGCAGTGAACTTCAGTATTCGAGGTGAGTCTTCCTCATTGTACTTATGGGTCGACGACACCAAGTCCGACCCATTGGTTTGATTGAAAGATCTAGTATTCTCAAGGGTCATATTAAAGTGATATTGCTAAATAACATATGATACTAATGGGTCACAGTAACAACAACTTGATACAATTGATTATTTATTAGAAATTGATTTTAATAAATATTCAGTAAAACTCTTATAGTTAAATTGAAAATTATTTATTTCATGGAAATAATAATTTTCATTAGCAAGTGACATCACATTATTTCCTATGGTATGAATTAATAAGTCATGCACAACTTTTTGAACTGGTTGGAAACCTTTTGTCTTTTACTCAAAAGACAAAGTTTATATTTTATAAATCTTGAGTTTATAAATTTAAACTAACTTTCTTCCTTTTATATATAATTTCAAGATTTACATGAAAGGAAAAGAAGCATAGCTTTCCAATCTATTAATTAAAAAGGTACAAACATGGTAGAAGGCATGCTTGGACATGCTTATGACATGGCGACAAGTTTGTCTAAAGTTGAAGGAACTAATGGTTATTAAGTTCACTTTATGCATATAAATAAGAGGCTTGCATATGGCTAGAGTGCTCATTCCTTCCTTAAGGCATATGTCCGAAACCTCTTCTATCCCTCTCTTTCTCTCTAGTTTTGGTTAGAAAACTTGAAGAACACTTGCATCTTCAAGCCCTCTAGTAGTTCATATTTGTTATGAACTTAAATCTTAAGGGTTTAATAGTTTTGGACTAGCATCTACATCAAGTTGAGTCATTGTTAGTGTCTCAAAGGTTCTGCATTCTTCATCAACTTCCAAGCCTCCCAAGAGGAACCAAAGAACTACAAAGGTTGTTATTTCTTCACCTCTTCTTTGGTTGGTGTTTTAATCTTTCTATAACTTGCAAGAAGATCCTTGGTGGGTATAAAATGTTTACGTTATTTCTAAAATTAAAGTCTTCCGTTGCCATATTTTTCAAGTTTATGAAACTATTTATTGAACTAAAACCCAACAATTGGCATCAGATCCATCTTGCAAGTTTGGTTAGATTTTTGATTTTTGGAAATCTTGGTTTTTGGATAGATTAGTTTTCTTGGTCATTTTTGTAAAGTAATTGATTAGTTTTTAGAAATAATTTATTTGTACAAAGATGTAATAAGAAATGAAGTTGGAGCCGTTTTTTGCAGACAAAAAGGCAATTGTCGAGTTCATACATGTGCTGGGCATAAAGGTTACACTTTCTGATAAGTGTCATGAATGCTACACATGTGCTGAAAATATGTTGAACAGAAAGATGACACTTTCTGAAAAGTGTCATAAAAGCTGCAGTCTTTCCATTAAAGAAGCTTTCCAAATATTTTACAAGCAATGGATGTTTACTCAAGTGGGAGATTCTACAACAATATTAAAAGAAGATTTTTAGTCCCCTTAAATGCCACTTTAGGAATGAACTTGACATTTTTGTGTTGGCTCACAAAATGTCATTAGTTGGCTATGTTTATGCATATATCTTTTTATGCATGTTTATGTTGTTTATTTTATGCATTATTTTGTGTGGTTGATAAAATTAGTTTTTAACATGCTAAAATAATTTTGGACAAAATAACATCACATGGATTTTGGGTTTTCAAAATTGGACATAAGATGTAACAAGTTATTATTTTTAAAATAAAACTTGTTTTTATAAAATCGTTAATAACAACAAATTTTGAAATACTCCGTTATAAGTTTAAAATGGTGATTCTTGTAACATCAATAAAATTCAAGCCAATTTAAAACTTCTTAAGTCATTTCAAAAACCAATAAATATTGCAAACATGTTATCAAAAGGTTTAATGTCATGGATTCCCTGAATCAATAGTAAAAACATAAGGAGGTGCATGATCACGCCTTCGCCTTCCCGCGGTCATCAGAAGTATTTGAAACAAAATCAATAATTATAAGCTCGAAGATTAGTGAGTTTACCCAAATACCAAAGCTATACAATCATAATCATATCATATAACAACCAGCATGCATAATGAGCCTTCAGCCTGACTGGACCGCCTCGCGGGCCTTTAGTCTATCTGGACTGCTCTTCGAGCCTTCAGCACGTCTGGACCGCCTTGCAGGGCCTACAGACAGCTCTTCGGGCCTTCAGTCTAACTAGCATACTCTCCCGGGTCTATAGTCTATCCAGACTGCCCTGGGTATGATGGCCTTTAGCACAAAGCAAAACCGTCTCAACCCAACCCCCAATCAAACAATTTGTTCGCATTAATGATAAAATTCATCTATGACTTGAGAAATGTGGAATCTCTCATTGATAAGATTTTATTGATGGTTTCTGGTAGTTCCGTCAAAAACCAAGATGCTATATCAGATCTTGAATATGATAAATGACTTAGAGTCATGAACATGAGATGTAGTCCATGTATGAGAATCAAGTATGGACTTGATTAAAATTTCTCCCTATAGCAAGGCTAGAAGGAGTAAATGATTTTTCTAGAAAGAATAAATTACATTGATAACCATACACATTTAAAGCAAGAATTGTAGTAAAAGGATTTTCTCATACTTATGTCATTGACTATGGTCCTCATCATACTCATGAAATTAACTATGGTCATACCTTTTTCACAAGTAGCTATGACTAGATCAATAAGGATATTTTTACTATAAATTCATAGTCTTAATATGAGATATAGTAAATATATTTCAAGACAGACCGCTTTCCTTAATAGACATATACTAGAAGATACTTATACAGATTAGTGTGGAGGTTTTTTTAATCCATGTTATCCTAACAAAATGTGTAGAGCTTGAGATCCACTTATGGATATGAAGCAAACATCTAAATGTTATAATCATCATTTTATGTAAAAACCACAATGTGTGTTTTTATATCAAAATGAATAGAACATGTGTGTTTACTAAGAACTAGTGGGAGCATAGTGAAGTTCTTAATCTTGTATGAATAAGACATACTTAATAATTTGAAATCACATTCTGACTAACCAAGGTCGTTTTCACCTTGTCTCAGAAAGTGTTTCTAAAATGAAATACTTAGGAAGGAGAAGATACATTCTTGGAATGTAAAATCTATAAGGGATAAATAAAATGAATGTTAAAAGTTTCATGTCCTTATACATGTATTGGCAATATCTTGAAAGGGATCATGACACAAGATTCTTTTGGATAATTCTTGGCATTGTCATATGGCACCATTGTGAGCCAGCCTCAAAAGTGCATAGCTCATAGGATTAAAATAGAAGAAATGATTTATATTCTATTTGCATGACAAATGAATTCATCATTTACGCCATATTATGTATAGGACATGGTATTTGATCATGTTGTAAGCATGTCATAGGATACTAATTGATCACATGGTTAGGTCACTAGATGACTAAGAAAACATTCTAAGAGTACTATAGAAGAACTAAGACAGTGTATATGAGACAATCAGTTTAGAAAGGATCTTTATGGAAAGAACTACACAAGATGTTAATTTCTAAACAGATATAAATAAGTATGAATTATAATTGGATTTTTACTTTATTATGGAATAAAAGGTAAGTTTTGTTGGAATGATGTACAAGCAAAACAAAATGACATAATCTACTATAAAATAAGAATACACTACTTTAGAAGTTGAACTCAAATATGATTGGATGAATGAGATCATTGAAAAAAAACTATGTTGATTTCTGCCATTCGAGGATCACATAGAAATCTTTGTGACTTCGAGAGTATACTTAATCAAGCTAAGAGACTCTATGTCACGAAAGAAAACTAACCATATCTCTAAGATATTTAACTATACCTAGAGTAAAGTTAAGTATGGAGATGATAGTATTCACAGAATTCACACAAATTAAATTTTGACAGATCCATTAATAAGTTGTTCTTTTGAGCTAAATATGAATGGTCACACTTCACATATAAGACTTTATTATTCTAGAAATGGATTTTTGATTTGGACTTAGTATTTGGATATTGGAACATTATAACAACTATTAGAAAATGTTATCATATATTGGGATATACTCATCACATTAATACTTGTTGTGTTCTATATTAACATGTTTAATCCATGAATAATGTTATTAATGTAAAAGTTCATAGTCGGTTATAATTGTGGGAGCAATTATGAAGTAAGACGAATATGAATTGGATTGGTTGGCTTTCACCAGATGAAAGTAGGCAAGTGGTTGTAACCAAGTATCATAGGTACTTGTCAGAGAACGAGTATTGAATTGACCCGCATCAAGATCATCTTATGGATCGCTATCGTGAATGATACTTAATTAAAAGGTACTATCTTTGTATACTTAACACCTGAGATACATAGTGGGACTTAAGTGTATGGAGTACTATGCTTGATATGGCCAAATGCTGTTCCATAAACGGGCAGTTATAAAAGCCATTTTCAGGTATGGTGTGAACTATGCAAGATGCTTATGTTGTCAAGATGGGATTTGTTCCTCTTATGTGTTGAGAGTTAGATATCTAAGGCGCCTTACCAAAATTTGAACAACCAATGAGATTGATTGCGATTTGTATCTCATGTTCAACATGAAGTCTGCAGCAAAGTGATAACTGATAAACTTACCTTATATGCTAATTGTAGCTTTGAGCTTTTTGAGAATTGAGCATTGATAGAATGACACAACCAGTCGTATGGTCTTAGGGGCAGTGAAATATTGCTAGACGTTCACCACTATATATATATCAGTCTAATATGAGTCTTATTCAAGTGGGAGATTGAAAGATCTAGTATGCTCAAGAGTCATATTAAAGTGATATTGCTAAATAACATATGATACTAATGGGTCACACTAACAACTTGATACACTTGATTATCTATTAGAAATTGATTTTAACAAATATTCAATAAAACTCTTATAATTAAATTGGAAATTATTTATTTCATGGAAATAATAATTTTCATTAGCAAGTAACATCACATTATTTCATATGGTATGAATTAATAAGTCATGCACAACCTTTTGGACTAGTCGGAAACCTTTTTGTCTTTTACTCAAAAGAAAAAGTTTATATTTTATAAATCTTGAGTTTATAAATTTAAATTAACTTTCTTCCTTTTATATATAATTTCAAGATTTGCATGAAAGGAAGAGAAGTATGGCTTTCCAATTTGTTTATTAAAAAGGTACAAGTAAGGGAGAAGGCATGCTTAGACATGCTTATGACATGGGGAAAACTTTGTCTAAAGCTGAAGGAACTAATGGTTATTAACTTCCCTTTACGCATATAAATAAGAGGCTTGCATATGGCTAGAGTGCTCATTCCTTCCTTGAGGCATATGGCCGAAACCTCTTCTCTCCCTCTATTTCTCTCTAGTTTTGGTTAGAAAACTTGAAGAACACTTGCATCTTCCATCCCTCTAGAAGTTCATATTTGTTATGAACTTAAATCTTAAGGGTTTAATAGTTTTGGACTAGCATCTACATTAAGTTGAGTCATTGTTAGTGTCTCAAAGATTCTGCATTCTTCATCAACTTCCAAGCCTCCTAAGAGGAACCAAAGAACTACAAAGGTTGTTATTTCTTCACCTATTCTTTGGTTGGTGTTTTAATCTTTCTATAACTTGAAAGACGATCCTTGGTGGGTATAAAATGTTTCTGTTATTTCTAAAATTAACGTCTTTTGTTGCCGTATTTCTCTTCATGTTTATGAAACTATTTTTGAACTAAAACCCAACATTGATAAGCTGATATTCACTGGTATGCTGAGTATGGAATAGATATGCATGATTATGCTAGTTATTGATATGTTAGTCTGGTAGATCTATAAGACTACATGTGATACTGTCTATTTATCTGTATATGATATTATCTATTATATGACTACATGTTGTGTGGGTTGGGTTGAGGTTGTACTGCTTTCTGTTGTAGCCAACAAACCCTAGAGTATGCCAGATATGAGCTGAGGGCTAAGAAGGCATGCTAGACTCATACTGAGGACTCATTAGCATTCCATATATGAGCTGAGGTCCGGGTAGGGTAAAACCAGACTCATACTGAGGGATCAGTGACATTCCAGATACGAGCTGAGGACCGGGTGGTATTCCAGACTCGTACTGAAGGTTACTCGTTGATATTCCAGTCCAAGGATTGAGGGAGTAAGCCATACATAACTTATAGGCCCCAAGGCAAGCCAGACTTATGTTGTAGGCTTGAGAGCAAGCCAGATATGAGTTGTGGACCTGATAGGAAAGCTAGACTTATACTATGCGCTCAAGGGGTAGTCCAGTCTTTTAGCTGTGGACCCAATACATGTTGTTATTTGCATATGTTATCTGTTTGGGTGTTCGTACTTCGGAGAAACTCACTAAGCTTGTGCTTACAGTTTTGGTTTATGGTTTCAGGTACTTCAACGAATCTTTTCAGGGTGAAGACGTAACCGTACACATCTTCACGTTTTTGGATTTATGATTTCTGGGATACTCTGATAATCACAAGGTTTTGAAAACTATGTTGAGAACGATTCTGGTTTTAAATAATGTTTTGGAAACAATGGGTTTTGTAAAAACTTCTATAGATGAAGGGTTGTTTTGAAAAGTTTAAATTTTATGAAACTTTATGGATCTTACAAGTTGGTATCAAATCCTTGGTTTGAGTGATTTGGAGCAACACTCGTGTGAATCCAGTCTCAAACTAAGGAAAAAGATTTTAAAAACGATTTTCAAATGGTTTTCAAAATAAACAAGGAGTATGCGATGTGTAAGATCAATTAGAGCAAGTAAACGGACCCCAAATAACCACACAATTATTTGAAATTATATTATGATATGTTAGAACAACATGCTAGTAACATGCTTGGGATCTTCAGGAATTGCATGATATAATTGTCTGATTATGTGATGCGTTAGTTCATTTAGAGTTCTCTTGTTTAGATGTTATGTGACTTTCGCGTGTGAACTAGCTATTAAGTGAGTACGCTAAGTCACATGTTGCATGGTTTTAAAGATCTTAGGATAATGGATTTGGTCATGTTGCGCAACTCTTGTCTGAGTTCAAACGTTGTGGAATCAAATCTTTTAGCCTAAGATTGTTTAAATTATGGGACATGTGATTATATTCACGCGATGGTCATCTGGAACCAATGGAGGGTCGCATAGCCGCTAGTGGTATGGTGAGTCATGTTGGGTCAGTTGGCCAGTTACGTTATTGGATGGGTAGCCATGGTTTCCCTGGAATGGGCACAGTTAATAGTGGGTCGGAATGAGAAAGGATTAGCCACTATTGAGAGAGTGAAGGCAGGGCAAAGGTACGCCTGAGATGCTGGGAGTCTGAGATCGATGATTTCATAGGAGGATTCATCATATTTTGTTGAATTTTAGTGCTAGTCGACTCCTTTGCACAAATGTTGCTTGCTTTGTGCTTTCTGGAAATCATGAGTAATGTGGGTTAGCCATTAAGTGAATATTTCAAGTTGCATGTGAAAAAGGTTGAATAATCTTAGAGTGATGGATTTGACCCTACTATCCAGCTCTTGTCTGAGTCTAGCTGTTGTAGGGATGAGTCTGTTACTCGAAGGATTATCTGAGCTTTGTTGCATATGATTGTATTCATGAAATAGCTAATTGACATTGTGAGGAGCTCTTCAACAGCTGATGCCAGAGAAGTATGGAACCCTAGGATAGCCTAGGGAGTTTTTTTAGTGCAGTTGTTTTGCTATTGAGTAGGTTTTAGGAGTATTTTATGACTAGGTCTTAGAGGACCTAAAATGATTCTCGAGGAAAGTATGGATAGGTGTGGAAGGTAGTATTAGGCCATACTACCGGAAGCACAGGATCCATACTTGATTCAAGGAAGATTTAGGGGATTCTAAGGACTGGTCAGAGAAGATAGCATGGTTGGATACCTTGGTTCGAGGCAGTGGTTCCGTATCTGTCGAACTTTTGGCTTGGGCTGCTCAGGCGAGGATCGGTTATGTGTTTGTTCAGGACCCTATGGCAATATTGATGTGGGTTGAGTGGTTCAGACCCAGAAGAGTATGTTGGTTGGAAGTCTTGAGGGTTTTGTTTAAGGTCGTGCCTCGGGCCTCGAGACACAGGGATGAAGTGGTTGATATGATCAGCTTTGAAATTGCATTTATGATTTAAGTGGCACATTGTTGGATTAGATTGTCGTTATCCGTGGAAAGGATCATTCCCTTCAGATTTATGAGTTCGAAAGACTGGTCAGGCTTTTGACCTCCCTAGTTAGGTTGGATTCTCAGCTTGAGGTATGTTGGTTGCGGTGGTTGGCGACAGTATGTCAACGCCGGTGTGCACAAGTAGTTTGTTGTGGCTCGAGTACCTTGGCGATGCGAGCAAGGGTCGTATCCTTGGGAGATGGGAAAGCTAGGTGTCGGATTGTCGTTTGGGTTGCAAGCAACGGGTGTATGTTTGGATTGTAAATCCATAGCTTCCTATGCTCTATAAGTGGTTATTATTGGAAATTCAGAGGTTTTAAGTTGGAATTTGGGTTTCTCTTGGGGTTCGTTTGACTCGTATCTGGAGGACCATTTTTTGGATGATATTCATTCCATGGTCAAGTATGGTTGTACCTGGTTGAGTTATGTTTTGGTATCACCACCAGTGGGTGGTGGTTCGAGTTCTAAGTGGGGGAGAATAGGGATTCTCAAGTTGAGTGTCAGTCATTGAGGAAATTGTTAGTTCGTTGTTTGGATTACTGCTATCAGATATGTTGGGCAGATGTTTGTCAGTGAACCCTTTCCAGAAGCAGGTATGTTTAGCTCCAGGTGGGTTTGTGTTCCTTTGGTTTAGGTGTCAAGGTGTTCTAGACTATTGGTCGTTGTGTTTGTCATTCAAAAGGAATTCTCTAAAGGATTCAAGTGGTGATAGTTAAAGAACAAGGAATGCATCTCCTACCCTCCAATGTTGTATGTTATGTTCCCTTGGTCCATGGGCACGTTTACCCTCAATGGTGAAGTGGAATTCTGATTCATAGTAGACTCAGGTTTTGGTATCTTATAGGATCATCTTGGAGGTCTTCTCGAGCTAGTGGTGTAGTGATGGAATCCATTCAGTCTCAAACAAGTATGGGGTATTGTTTGACCGATCATGAGGTCGTTTGGTGTTTCTTTCACTTCGAATGAGATTATGGGTTTCTTAAGTATGTGTATGGAGGCGCTCCTTATGATCTGGGTAAGAGGGCGTTGGAGCATTTGGCTAAATGAAGCATCCCAAAAATACAGTCCAAAAATTTCATTTTAGAATCATTATTATAACCATAAAAATCATCACCATAATAGAAAATCATAAAACATTTATCTCAAAACATAATATCATCTGTCAATATCTCAAAATTGCATATCAAATATCAAAGTAATCTCCCAGGCTAGAAAGACTGTGGTGTGTGTCATGCGATCATCCCGAGCCTTTCCCTTTGCTAGTGAAAGTACCTGAAACCAAAACTGAAAACTGTAAGCACGAAGCTTAGTAAACTCCCCCAAACTACAACATACCATAAACATAACATATAACAAATAACATAAATTTGGGATTACTCCCATCTGCATCGGGATGAACCCGACATTGAACTCATGTCCGGTATCAGGCTCACCCTGCATCAGAAAACGTCGGGCATCGGGCCCCGCATGACAACGGGCTTACCCCGACATACACATTGCATAACATATATCATAAACACATAACATAATCATATAAAATACATCGGGCTTGCCACGACATCGGACCGAAGCCCGGAACACATTACATATAAACTAACATACATTAGGCTTACCCCGACATCGGACCGAAGCTCGGAACACATAACACATAACATGCATACAAAGACATCAAGCATACATAACTACTTCTCGGGACCGCCCCGACAATGGAAAAAAGTCCAGAAACATATAATCTACATCGGGCTAACCCCGACATCAGACCGAAGTCCGACATACTATAAATACATAAACGGGCCGACATTGGTGCCTTCGACCCGTTCTTACTGGAGGAAAACTCACCTCTCAATCTGGCAGCTGAAAACTCGTGCGTAGGTAACTCTGACCGCTGCTCCAACTACTCCCTGACTATTATGACCAAAATAAACACTTAGTCAAAAACTAAGAATCCTTCTAAGGGTAAAATGACTATTTTACCCCTTTGATCCAAATTGGACCATGACCTAGGCCCAATCCTTTCTAGTCCTTCCAAACTCACTAAGGCCCATTAAAGTCCTCAAATGTCCCACTTTTCTAAATTGGGCTCAAATCCTCAAATGGGCTTTCCTCCCAAGCCCAAACTAGTCCTTGGGCCCTTAACTGACTCTTGATGGCCCATCACGGCCAAACATCTGCTAAGCCCAAAGCTTGGCCCAAACCTAGGCCCAATAACATAAAGTCCACAATCTGAGTATACGCTAAGCGTACTCTTCTATACGCTGCGCGTACAGCTTGCATGGCTTGTACGCTACACGTACTAGCGTGTATGCCCAACGTACTCACCTCTAAGCCATTTTCTTCAAAACTGCTTAATCCCTTAAGACACCACGTCCAACTACAGATCTGAGTCTAATAATTCATCTTAACCCATAAAGTCGATCGCTTGGTGGCTTGCAACCCACCAAATGAGGCCAACTTGAAATATAGAAACTAACTTCCGTAGAATGACCCCAAACTCATGCATGGACATAAAAGGACCTTAAAGGTCAAGACTTTATTACTTATGGGACATGAATCTCACTGAGAGTGGAACCTCTTGGCCTAGAAACGAACTTGAATCATAAAGGCCCATTCTTGGAATTGAAAAGACTCCAAAACAACACTATACTAGATCTAAGTATTCAAAGAAAAAGTTGCATGCTTTATACCTCCAATGAGTCCCAAAAGCTGATGTTGTTATGAATCTATGAGCTCAAGATACTTAAGCTCCTCTTTACTGTCTTCTCCTTCCTTCTTTCAAGCTTCAAATCTCCAAACAAGCTTCACAAATCCAAAACACACAATAGGATGATAAATGGAGGCATATTAGGGTTTCTGAGGGTAACGGACTGGTAAGGAGTCTAGGGGTGAGCTTATAATGGGGTATTTATATGACTTAAACCCTAAAAATTAGTGTTATTGAATCTGATCACGTACGTTGGGCGTACCCCTTGGTACGTTGCGTGTACGTGCATGCATCCCCCGAATCCAATGCACCTCTACGCCCAGCGTACGACTTATGGGTGTCCCAAGATCTCGGCCCACTAGCTTAAGTCCACCCCTTAATCCTTCAATCTATATTTAGCCCAAAAGTAAATTAAGAAATATAAAATAAAATAATACCTCAAGGACGGTCGTTACAATTCACCCCCACTTGAATCAGATTTCGTCCTCGAAGTCTGCTGCATCCGGGAACAACTCTGGGTAGTGCTCCCTCATCTCCTTGGGCTGCTAAGTCCACTCTGAACCCTTCTGGTGCTGCCACTACACCTTCAATAATTCGACTATCTTGTTTCTCAGCTCCTTCGTCTTGCGATCTAGGATTGTCACTAGTCTCTCAATGTAATTCAGGTTGTCATCAACCTGAATGTCCTCCAAGGGCACAACTGCTGTCTCATCTACTAGGCATTTCCGTAGCTGGGAAACATGGAATGTGTTGTGGATCTGGTTGAGCTCGGCTGGAAAATCCAATCGGTACACCACCTTGCCCACCCGGGCTACGACCCTAAAGGGGCCGATATACCTAGGGCCCAGCTTACGCCGCTTCCGGAACCAGATAACACCCTTCAAGGGTGACACTTTCAGGAGGACCATGTTGTTGGATTAGAGTCTAAGTCCATAACTATTTTGGTATGTACTTAACCTGATTGTGAGGATGGTCCTTTAAGGTTGCCTTCACCATAGTAACTGGTAGGATGAATTAAGGAGAAAGATGATTAATTATGATTTATTAATATATTATAAGAATAATATATTAAAGGAGAAATCATATTGTTTAATTAATATTAGTCAATAATTAATTTAGAATTGATTTTCTGGCTAAAAGAGATTAATTAAATAAAGGGGACTGATTGTGTAATTATAAGATAGTTGCATAAATGGGCTAATGGACTCCATAGAAGTTGGAGTGGACGAAATCTATGGGGAAACCCATAAGAATTCGTCCAAGGCTTCTAAGGAGGGAGTCCTTGGGCTGCTTGGAGCCTAAGCAGTCAAATTAGGGTTTCCTTGTTTGATAACCCTAATAGCGTAACTATATAAGGAACCCCGAAGGCTCCAAAAACATGGCTAATCATCCCTAAGGGTTCTTGGACGTTTTTGGTGCCTCTCCTCTTCCTTCTTCTTCATTCCTATTGCTCATGGTGTTTGTGACTCCATTAGAGGAGCAACACTTGAGGCACTAGGCTTTCAGAAGTCAATTACAAGAAGGAATAGATTCTTCTTGCTACATAACAATCAAAGGTAAGATCTAAACCTTTTATTATGATAATATTGATTATTGTATGTTAGATCTAGGGTTTATGGCTTTGGATGATTAATGCATGTTCATTAGACAAACTAGATCCAAAGCTTTAGGGTTTACATGTACACCATAGGAATGATGTAGTGCTCAAAACACATCAGTGGTATTAGAGCCTAGGCTGTTTGTTTGATGTATTTGATGTTTTACATGATCATTCATTGTTGAAAGTCGAAAATTCTGCCTTCTAGAGTCTAGACTCACCGATTCCATAGGTGAACTCACCGAGTCCACTGGGAACTCGACGAGTCCATCCCTGACTTGACGAGTCAGATGGTCAGAAGGAGGAAATTTCAGGATTTTTCCATATTTTGCTGTGGGATAAATACCAAAAACGTTTTTTTGTTGATAAAATCTGATTTTTATTGATATAGAGTGATTATCCTTACCAAAATAGAAGATAATTGTCATTTAATTGAATAATTATTTTCTTATATGATAAAATTTGATTATTTGAATTATTTGATTAATTATCTTGCAAGTAATTGGATTATGTCAAATTTAGATAATCACCAATTATTTGATTAATTGAATTATTTGTAATTTGATCTAGATAGTTTTGAAAAGTTTCAAAACTTTCCCTCAAGTTTTGGAATTTAAAATTTTTGATTAGAAGTTTAATTTTGAAATATTTAAATTCTAAACCCTAATGTTTTGAAAAGTTCAAAACTTGCCCTCAAGTTCTGGAATTTAAAATTTTGATTAAAAGATTAATTTTAAAATATTAAATTCTAAAACCCTAGTTTTTTTTTGTTTGAAAAGTTCAAATTACACCCTTATGGTTTTATTAAATTAATTAAGTGTATAATTAAAAGAGAGTTAATAAATCGATAATGACATCGTTTATATTTAATTAAATTAAAAGTATAATTTATTAAATTAGACCACCTAGTATTTTAAAAGTGTAAAATACACCCTTAAACTATATATAAAATTAAAAGTCTAATATTATATATGTGTATGAGTAAAGAGTCAGTCTTACCATTAGTAGGCCTCATTCATGAAGTTGGTCTCTAAGGGGTGTTTAAGGAAATTGCCTATAAAATGGTGATTGAATGGTTATCAACTCTTACTCACCGCACTCTTAACTAGTGGAGGGTCGTTAGCCGAATGAGTAGGATAGGACACAACCTTCCATTATAAGTATAATGAAATACAAAGTAACTAAACACTTTTATAAATTCCCAAATCTTAGTTACTTTCGGAAAAATGTGGAGTTGGTGCTAATCCATGAAATCGCACATTGCACTTTTGTTGGTCGATTAGTGGAGCGAGTGTGGTTAACCGACACACTAATATGGGACCAATGAAGGATGGAAATGGGAGCTTGAAGTTTATCATAGATCAATAGAGCATGTGTGGTTAACCGGCACATTGATTAGGTGATTTGAAATATCGAGAGTATTGACCTAATTTGCATGGTTATCCACAACTTGTTTGTGATCCTCGGCATCCCAGTCACAAAAGAAGGACACACTCGAGATCTAAACATGCCATTGAAAAGTTCAATGAATCTCAAAGTATCTAAGAGTTTCAATTCATCTAAAACTTAAATTTCCTTTTCATTTTTCATGGTGGAAATTGGTAAATCATCTTTTACCTACCTTCAAATGTTCTGCAATTTGGATTACGACATCCCTCTTCCAAGTTATAGAATATTGTGTTGGGTCCTAGCCTTAATACCTCATTTGGGTGTTTTATTAAGGACTCAATCAACTAACTTGAATTTTCTCCCGTTTTAAAGATGTCAGAATCTGACGACTATAGTCTCCCTGAATCCGTTGGAAAAAGTTTTCCACTTGAAGATGATGTTCCACGATTAGATTGTGGAAATGGAAATCATGATTCACTTCCTCCACCTTCTGCAATAATTCTCCCTAACCCACATGTTTGAAGACTTGAAAAGTTCAAGGTCACTCAAGCCCTGTTGGCAAAAAGACACGAAGATGGAAAGTTTGTATACGCTCATGTCTTGGATATGAAGTTACATATTTATAGATTGGGAATGTTGGGTGTCAATGTCTCAAGGAAGTTGGCTGTTGACTTGGTTCTTCATTCACTTCCCGAATCATATGGTAAATTAATTAGAGAGTACTATATAATGGACAACGATGTGACCCTCATTTATTTGACTTATTTGCTTATTGCTGCTGAATCAACAATGACCTGGCGCACTGGTCGAGCAAATTTGTCTGATAAATCAATATCCCAACCTTCTATGGGTAATGACAACATTGGAAGTCCAGAAAAGTTTCCTCTTCACAAGAGAAAGGCTGAGTCTGAGATAGTCATGTGTACCATTCCAGAAGAATCCATATGTTTCTACTGCCAAAAGAAGGGGCATTGGTTACGAAGCTGCCCTGACTACGTGAGAGATCTAAGAGATGGGAGAGTCAAGATGTATGAATATGCTTCAGATAAAAATCCACTATCTAACTCTATTAAGTTCCCATTTTGTAGATTCTTAATACATGATGTGATAAGATTACATTTTGATGGATTTCGATTGCATGATTCGATGATTGGATTTTTAAACTACTGCTTAGAGTTAGGATAGATTGTTATGGAATATTTACATAGTTTTCATTTGTAATCGCGTTGTAAGGACAAGATTTTTCCGCACTAAAATAAATTTTGATTTTGTCTTATTTACGTTTCCTTGCAATGTTATTATTGAAAATTGATGTTTGTTTCTATTATAAGCAATGTTGAAATGGATGTGATTCTTGAATTATATTATTCGTGGAAATGTCAAAATTTACCAAATAAGGAAAGTTTCTTGTCGCCCCAGTCTCAATTGGACAGAAACTTGGAATCATACAACTGGTATTGTATGATGAATGAGAAACTTAGTATTTGGGAAATTTAAGAAAATTCCTTGACAAAGAGTCAGTGAAGGACTGGAAGGTCCGGTACACAATGTTGTGTGCTAGTCAAGTCAACCACAAATAACAATAAGATTATTTGTCGTGATTTACTAAAAGCTTAGTAAACATGGTTATTCTTACAAGATTAAGTGTAATTCTGAATCATTGAAAGGTTTCAATGAATAGCAGAATGGATAAGAAGAATCAATTAGGCAGAAAGATAAAAGGTTCATAAATCTAAGAAGAAGGGAGAGTACTTTTGTATCGTGTTTTATGATCGTCTAAAATATTATAAGAACCATATTACAATTCATCCTCTAAGAACATCTTAGTGCACTAGTATGGCTAAGAAGAGGAACAAGGAATTATTGAAATGGTTAAGTCAATAAGATGAATCGTACTTCATACCAAAATCAAGTCTTAGAGTCATACTCCAAGATTGTGATTTGAGTGACACATCTTGAGAAGTTTTAACACAATCATCAAATGTGAAGTAAATTTTTTTTTCGTACTCTTGCGCGTTTGAAATTGAGAAGTCGTGATGTCTTGGATAAGACAAAGATCAACTAAGACCAATTATGTGTAGTGTTTGTCTTGATAAGAATCCGCACTAACTCTTGAATATTTGTTTGTCAAGAAATGTTTCTTGACAAGAGAATCTTATATGTCAAGAGGACATTGGGATTCTAAATAATCTTGAAACGTTTCAGGAACTAATCAAGAGTAAACCTATTATTAAACACTAGCACACGACTTGAGGTTTGTAACCTATCGTGTTGACATATTCTTGTTTCTATGTCATTCTAGTTTGGTCAACTATGCATATGATTTCTATGAGTTCTCAATGGGTTGTATAGGGGCAAAGCACCTTGATCAATGGAAAGTACATTGAAAGGTAGGGGTGAGCTGCTCAATAACTTGGAAGCAATGGTGGGACCCTTGATGGCAAGAAATTAAGAGTGAACAAGTTCTGACCATAAGAATTTAGATTTGTTACTAACATTATCTTATGATTATGGTTATGACAAATTCACATGGACAAGAGCATATACACCATAAAATCTAAATGTCATAAGGTTTCTCTCCTTCATGAAAATGATTGTGAGGAAATGCTTTCACTAGGAAGATTTTAAGGAGATAGCGATTGTGTAAATTTCATTCTCAAATTCGATTATGATTATGACATCCCTCTTCATAGTTCGAATCGTGAGATTTGGAAATTAGTTTAAACATCTAAGGCTTATGGCTATAAGTGTTGAAATTGTTTAGACACACATATGAGCTATCTAAGGAAAGTTGTATGAGTTTAAGAAGCTTAGATAAAGGCTTATTGAAGCATATCGTATTAGAAATATGAACTTTGGAAATCAATGAGTATTGCTTTCTAGAAGTCCAATTGTTTTCTGAACACGTGTCAAAGCTAGTGGGAGCATGTGACATCCCCAAAATCACGTCCATAAAAGACCGGTTTCATTTATGCTTTTTAAACATTTTCAGAGTAAATCCTTTTGATTTTAAAAGAGTTGCGGAATTTGTTCCCAAAACAAAATATGATAAAATAAATTTTATCAAAGCATTTCATCAAGAGATGCATTTTTCATTATATAACAATATTCGAGATGTCATGTTCCGATAAACAGACCAAAAGCATAAACGATAACATTACAAGTCATTCAACAAATATATACATATACAGATTTGTAAACAAAACAACTCGATGATTTATCCATGTTATGCCCTTGCGCCACTTCCTGTAATACAAATAAACTGAGTGGGTCAGGCTTGGGAGCCTGGTGAGCATATATGGTTTTCAACCCACAATAAATAATTATATTTAAGTCACCAACCAACAATAACAATAACCCGATTACCCATTCCCGTTATCCTCACTTTACGTACCTAAAACAACATCTATTACAAGGGACCTAATCTAGGATTTTCATCAGGACGGACATTACCGCAAAGGGGCTTCCTTAGCAATAAATGTCCTAAAGGCAACCATGAGGGGGATAGAGTACACCGGTGAACACATCGTTCACAACAACTACATGTTATGAGCCTGCTAGCGTTCCACAGGGCTGTCTAGAAAGAGTTTGTGGTCGTTATCCATACTCCGTTGAATAACTAGAACAACAACAACAACAACAACGAGGCCTCTCATCTGTTTATCACACATCAACTATCTACCCATGTTCTACCCAACATATTAGTAGATAAAAATATATATTTTTATACATAGTTTAAAACCTGTATAACCTGCTCAATCAATACATATTCCACATAACAGATGAGGCACACACATAACACGTATTTCATAGAGAATAAATTAGATCTATGAGTTAGAAGAAAGTGAATATACATTCACACATATAACCAACAAAATATACACATAACACATATTTCATATAAAATACTTCGTATTTATGCGTTAGAAAAAAGTAACTACACACTCACTTGATCAGAAGATGATCGGACAGCACTACGGCTTGTAGAAGTAGTATTCTTTGGTAGATCTGGAAGATCTTCACAAAAACCGGGCTCCTCGCGGGCAGAGCTTCGGCTCAGGAATCACACTTCTTGGGATCTTCGGGGATTCGGGACTTGCTTCGGGGCTCGGGAATAATACCCAGGCTTCGGGATATCTCTGGCACACAAATCGAGGCAAAAACTAGAGAAAGAGAAGAGAAAATGAGCAAATGAGCTGGCTGCCCTCGCATCCCTTTTATAGGAGGCTGAGGCCTCGCAGTACGCTGGGCGTACTCCTCCGAAATCATCATTGCATGTGTCATCCGAAGAACTCGAGTGCGAGGGTCGTCATGCTTCGCCGTACGCTAGGCGTACGCTAGTACGCTGGGCGTACTTCGGATAAGTCCGGTGACTCCCCTTCGGATAATATCGGAATTAAAGATTAAATAATAAATATTAATTATTTAAAAAATTTGGAAATTCATATCTTCTTCATACGAACTCCGTTTTCGACGTTCTTTATATCCACACGTAGGTGTGACTACGCTCTACAACTTTCGTTCAGACTCCGTCGGCTAATTTTGAGTTTATTTTTATTATTTATGTTTAGTAGGCCGGGACAGGAAAACTTCGTTATATATTCATAACTTCTTCGTTCGACGTTTGTTCTCGCCTAACTTTTCATCGTTTCGCTACTAACAACAAGATCTTTGATTCTCGTTTAGATTGTTTCGGCTAAAAACTGCTCGATCTCAAATCGAGTATTCGGGCTGCATACCGCTAAGTCGAAACTTCATAAAATCATAACTTCCTCATACGAAGTCAGATTTGGGCGTTCTATATATATTCGGAAACCTCGTTTCGGCCACTACAACTTTATGTAAAGATATCGAGTTTATTTTACACTTATATTTTGACGATTATTTTTATTCTTAATTAATCAAATTACATAATTAAGCAATTAAGCTCACAAAACACATAATACTCAAATAATACACTTCTATTATTTCAAAACGGGTTACAAAGGTTAACCTAGACCATTATATCAACATTAATGATAAGCCCAGAAACACATGGGTTACAATTCTCTCCAACTTAGAATGATTCCGTCCCCGGAATGACACATCAACAAACAACTGCAGGTAGCAACTCATCATGTCACTCTCAGTTTCCCTAGTGAGATTCGGCCCATTCGTGTGTTTCCATCGGACAAGCACTAACTCGACCAACTTGCGTCGTAACTTCTTAGTCTTTCGGTCAACGATTGCCTCTGGTTCTTCAGTCAACCTTTTGTTCTCATCGATTCTCAACTCCAAAAGTGGAATCATGTCGGGAACTTCTCCCGTGAACTTCCTCAAATAACACACATGAAAAGTGTTATGAATTCCATTCAGTTCTTCTGGTAGTTCAAGCTTGTAAACTTGGTTCCCAATCCTCTAAAGAACTTTAAACGGTCCAATAAACCTTGGACTTAATTTTTCCCTTTTTCCAAATCTTATTAGTCCCTTCCACGACGAGACTTTAAGCAAAACCGAATCTCCAACTTCAAAGGTCATCGGTCTTTGCTTTTTATCAGCATAGCTCTTTTGGCGATCCTGAGCTGCTAACATTCTCTCCCTAGTTATTTTCAACTTTTCCGCAGTCTGATGGACTATCTCCGGTCCCATAAACTGCTTTTCCCCAGCCTCAAGCCAACAAGACGGCGTACGACACTTCTGTCCATACAAAGCTTGATAAGGTGCCATCTTTATGCTCGAGTGGAAACTATTATTATAGGAAAATTCTACCAAAGGTAAATGTTCATCCCAATTACCTAGGAATTCCAGGGTACATGCTCTCAGCATATCTTCAAGTGTTTGTATCGTTCTTTCGCTCTAACCATCAGTTTGCGGATGGTAAGCTGTACTCGAACACAACTTTCTACCCATTTCCTCTTGTAGACTTTTCCAAAACCTCGAGGTGAAACGGCTATCACGATCCGAAACAATCGTTAGCGGAACACTATGAAGCCTCACAATTTCCTTCATGTAAGAATTCGCACGCTTTTCCATAGACCATTTCTCCTTGGCTGCTATGAAATGCGCACTCTTAGTGAATCGATAAACGACAACCCAAATCATGTCGTCACCACTTTTCTTCTGGGCAGTTTAGTGACAAAATCCATAGCAATGTCTTCCCATTTACCCATAGGTACAGACAAAGGTTCTAAACTCCCGTATGGTTTCTGATGTTGTGTCTTTACTCTCGCACAAGTCACACACTCAGCCACATAATTTGCAACATCAAGCTTCATCGTCGGCCACCAGTAGTAGGGTTTCAAATCCCTATACATTTTAGTGCTACCAGGATGAATTGAGTACATGTTCTTGTGAGCTTCTTCCATCAGAAGATCTCTGACTCCTCCTGTCTTAGGTATCCAAATCCGATCTTGGAACACCTTCAGTCCATGACTATTTATACTGAACACCAACATTTTGCCCAAACGTTCCTCCTTTCGGTCATTCTTCTTAGAAGCTTCCTCTTGAGCTTTCTTTATACTTTCGACAATTGTCGAGACAACTTCTATTCTCAATGATCTTGGCCTTTTTCTTTCAAGATTGACTTTCCGACTGAGAGCATCAGCTACAACATTAGCCTTACCGGGGTGGTAAAGTATCTCACAGTCGTAGTCCTTGAGTAATTCTAGCCAGCGTTGTTGTCTCATATTCAATTCTTTCTGACTAAAGAGATATTGGAGACTCTTATGATCAGTGAAAAGTTTCCACTTCGTGCCATAGAGGTAATGCCTCCATATTTTTCAGAGCGAAAACTACCGCTGCCAACTCCAAATCATGAGTCGGGCAGTTCTTCTCATGCTCTTTCAGCTGTCGAGACGCATATGCGATCACCTTTTCCCTTTGGGTCAAAACACAACCCAATCCAACCCCAGACGCATCGCTATAAACAGTGAAGTCTTCAACTCCATCGGTTAGAGAAAGAATCGGTGCCTCACATAGCTTTTTCTTTAGCTTCTCGAATGCTTCTTTATGCTTATCATTCCAAGCATAAGTAGTTCCTTTGTGGGTCAAAGTTGTTAATGGACTAGCAATCGAAGAAAAGCCTTGGATAAACCTTCCGTAATATCCGGCTAATCCTAAAAAGCTTCGGATCTCTGTGGGACTCTTCGGTTGCTCCCATTTTGTTACAGCTTCAATCTTTGCTGGATCAACCATTATTCCTTCTTGGTTGACCACGTGACCTAAGAATTGGACTTCTCGAATCCAAAAATCACATTTGGAGAACTTAGCATACAGCTTCTCCTTTTTCAAGACTTCCAACACTTCTCGCAAGTGTCTACCATGCTCTTCTTGGCTCTTTGAATAAATCAGAATGTCATCTATGAACACTATCAAAGATTTATCTAGAAACAGATTACAAACCCTATTCATTAAATCCATGAATGCTGCCGGAGCATTGGTTAGTCCAAACGACATAACCAAGAACTCGTAGTGTCCATATCGTGTTCTGAATGCAATCTTCTCTATATCCTGCTCTTTCACCTTCAGTTGATGATATCCTGACCTTAGGTCGATCTTCGAGAAATAGATCGAACCTTGTAGTTGATCGAATAGGAATCCTCGGCAATGGATATCTATTGTTTATTGTTGCCTTGTTCAGCTCTCTATAATCGATGCACATTCTCATACTTCCATCTTTCTTCTTCACGAATAACACCGGAGCTCCCCAGGGTGATGAACTAGGTCTAATGAAACCTTTGTCCAATAACTCCTGAAGTTGCATCATCAGCTCCTTCATCTCCGTTGATGCTAATCAGTAAGGTGCTTTTGCAATCGGCGTTGTTCCGGGCAACAAGTCAATACGGAATTCCACTTGTCGATCAGGCGGTAATCCAGGAAGATCTTCGGGAAATACTTCCGGATAATCACACACAACAGGAATATTATGCATCACCTTCTTTTCCTTCTTAGCGTCGATCACGAATGCTAAATATGATGTACACCCCTTGGTCAAACATTTTCTGGCTTTCATTAAAGAAATGATTCCAGAATTTACTCTGCGTTTAACTCCATACACCATAAATGATTCCTTCCCAGGCGGGTTTACTTTCACTATTTTCGTCTTGCACAATATCTCGGCGTCATTGGCGCTAAGCCAATCCATTCCCAAGACGATGTCGAAACCATTAAGTTCGATAGGCAATAATTCCTCGTGGAACTTATTCCCATTCAGATCAATTAAGATGTTTTTTATACGATGGCTAACAGGTACAAATTTGCCACTAGCAACTTCGACTAATAAAGCATCATCTAGTCTAACAACAGGAAAAGCTAGTTTTCTACCAAATTCATGTGAAATAAAGGAGTAGTTTGCTCTAGAATCAAATAAAATTTAGGCAGGCAATTCGTTAACGAGAAAGGTACCTGAAGCAACATCAGCTTCATCTTTGGCAGCTTCCAGTGTCATCTGGAATGCTCTCGCTTTTGGCTTTGGCGGGATATTGGGTCTTGCTGCTTCCTTCTTCTTAGGGCAGTCCCTCGACATGTGACCCTCCTCACCACAACCATAGCAAACTTTCTTGGTAAGTGTGCATTCGTTGGCATAGTGCCCTGGTTTTCCACATTTAAAACATGTGGCCACCACTTCACACTTTCCATGATGCTCATCCTCCCCTTCTTCAAGTTTTGGAACTCATTGTTTAAGTCAATCAAATCTATCTCTAAACAGTATTGCACCCTTAGTTGTTCTAAGAATTCCTCCCATGACATTTTCAGGGCTTCTCCTCATGGCATAGTATCTGCCAACAACTTCCACCAGCTCAAGAGTCCAGTCTTCAGTTGTCTAACTGCAAAGACAGTCTTCTGTTTGTTGCTACAGTCGCAACTTTCAAATACCATCTCCATTTCGGAGATCCAATCCATAATTTCAACAGGCTTTGGGCTCCCAGAAAGACTTGGCGGTTTGGCACCCAAGAAATTCTTGTACATTCGCCCATCCTTGTTGCTTCTCCTTTCCGGATCGTTCCTTCGTTCTTCTTGAGTCCCAATTTGACTCACAATGCGACTATTGTTCCCTTCCTCCGATTGTTCGTGAATGGCTTTGGGCTCCTCAATAGGTATGATTGGTTCATCCCTATTTCCATGCAACATCTGTCGAATTTCTTCTCTTTGTTCGGCTAACATAGCCCGAATCATGGCTTGCACTCCAGCCATGGTGATCTGTTCTGGTGCAGCAGCTTCAACAGCAACTGCTCGATCACAGGTGGTTGGTTCCTTTTTTCATTTGCGTTTCCTGCACCGCTCCTTGTTCTTGCCATTCTTGATCTATACACCGAATAAGGTGAAATTAGATCCTCATCCGCGATAGATATTACGGTCTTCCATATCACTCCGAAACGTTTACATGCTAGTTCTAATATCGTCGTCATACGCTTAGAATCCTATACACATAAGGTTTCTTGATCTGGTCGGCAACAGACCATAGATCCGAACAAATAATATCATATATGGCAACATATAACATTTAGCACATAAAAGCATTTTAGGCAACTTTCCTAAAATAAACTAGTGCTCGTGTCTGAAACACTACAGGCACACCTCAAAATCTTCACTTAGCATTCTAAGTTTAAGTCTAGAAATTCTACAAATTCCTAGTTCGCTTAAACTAATGCTCTGATACCAACTGTGACATCCCCAAAATCACGGCCATAAAAGACCGGTTTCATTTATGCTTTTTAAACATTTTTCAGAGTAGATCCTTTTGATTTTAAAAGAGTTGCGGATTTGTTCCCAAAACAAAATATGATAAAATAAAGTGTATCAAAGCATTTCATCAAGAGATGCATTTTTCATTATATAACAATATTCGGGATGTCATGTTCCGATAAACAGACCAAAAGCATAAACGATAACATTACAAGTCATTCAACAAATATATACATATACAGACTTGTAAACAAAACAACCCGATGATTTATCCATCTTATGCCCTTGCGCCACTTCCAGTAATACCAATAAACTGAGTGGGTCAGGCTTAGGAGCCTGGTGAGCATATAGGGTTTTCAACCCACAATAAATAATTATATTTAACTCACCAACCAACAATAAAAATAACCCAATTACCCATTCCCGTTATCCTCACTTTACGTCCCTAAAACAACATCTATTACAAGGGACCTAATCTAGGATTTTCATCGAGACGGACATTACCGCAAAGGGGCTTCCTTAGCAATAAATGTGTGACATCCCCAAAATCACGGCCAGAAAAGACCGATTTTCATTTATGCTTTTAAATAATTTCAGAGTAAATCCTTTTGATTTGAAAGAGTTGCGGAATTTGTTCCCAAAACAAAACATGATAAAATAATATTTATCAAAGCATTTCATCAAGAGATGCATTTTCATTATATAATCAAAACTCGGGATGTCATGTTCCGATACAGAACATAAAGCATAAACGATAACATTACAAGTCTTTCAACAAATATATACATATACAGACTTGTAAACAAAACAACTTGATGATTCAACCATCTTATGCCCTCGCGCCACTACCTGTAATATAAATAAAACTGAGTGGGTCAGGCTTGGGAGCCTGGTGAGCATATAGGGTTTTCAACCCACAATAAATAAGTTATATTTAATTTCACCAACCAACACTATCCCGATTACCCATTCCCGTTATCCTCACTTTACGTCCCTAAAATAACATCTATCTCAAGAGACCTAATCTAGGATTTTCATCGGGACGGACATCACTGCTAAGGGGTTTCCTCAACAATAGATATCCTAAAGGCAACCATGAGGGGGATAGAGTACACCGGTGAACACATCGTTCACAACACCTACAGGTTATGAACCTGCTAGCGTTCCACTGGACTGTCTAGAAAGAGTCCGTGGTCGTTATCCATACTCCGCTTAATAACTAGATCAACAACAACAACAACAACATCGAGGCCTCTCATATGTTTATTACACACCAACTATCTACCCATGTTCTACCCAACATATTAGTAGATAAAATATATACTTTCATACATAGTTTGAAACCTGTATATCATTTTCATTCAATATATATTCCACATAACAGATGAGGCATACCCACGTAACATGCATTTCATAGAAAGCAATTCAGATCTATGAGATGGAAGAGGGTGAACATACATTCACACACATAACAACAAATTCTACACATAACACGTATTTCGTATAAAATACTTCATAATCATGCGTTAGAAGAAAGTAACTACACACTCACACATATAAACAACAATATACTTAATACACTCGAACCATACTTGTATTATTATCGTGTTTATGAAAGGTAGCATACGCTCACTTGATCAGAAGATGATCGGACAGCACTACGACTTGCAGAAGTAGTAATCCTCAGCAGATCTGGAAGATCTCTACAAATATCGAAATTCTCGCGGGCAGAGCTTCGACTCGGGAACGACACTTCTCGGGATCTTCGGGATCTCAGGACTTGCCTCGGGGCTCGAGAATAGTACCGGGGCTTCGGGGTATTTCTGGCACGCAAAACGATGCAAAACGGGAGAGAGAAGAGAGAAAATGAACAAAAGAACCGGCTGCCCTCGCATCCTATTTATAGGAGGCTGGAGCCTCGGAGTACACGGGGCGTACTGCAGTACGTGGGGCGTACTGCTTCCGAAATCGTCACTGCGTTCGTCATCCGAAGCCACTTGCTGCGAGTGTCGACATCTTCGGAGTACGCGGGGCGTACCTCGGATCGGATTGCTGACTCCCCTTCGGATAATGCCGGATTTTCAATTAAAAATAAATACAAATTAATTAATAAACTTTGGAAATTCATATATTCTTCATGCGAACTCCGTTTTCGACGTTCTTTATATCCACGCGAAGGTGAGACTACGCTCTACAACTTTCGTTTAGACTCCATCGGCTAATTTCGACTTTATTTTTATTATTTATTTTTAATAGGCCGCGACAGAAAAACTTCGTTATAAATTCATAACTTCTTCGTTTGACGTCCGTTCTCGCCTAACTTTTTTTATCGCTTCGATACCAACAACGAGACCTTCGATCCTCGTTTAGAATGCTTCGGCTAAAAACCGCTCGATCTCAAATCGAGTATTTCAGGCTGCATACCGCAAAGTCGAAACTTCGATAAATCATAACTTCCTCATACGAAGTCAGATTTGGGCGTTCAATATATATTCGGAAACCTCGTTTCAACTACTACAACATTATTCAAAGATATTAAGTTTATTTTACACTTAAATTCTGACACTTATTTTTATTCTTAATTAATCAAACCACATAATTAAGTAATTAAGCACAAAACACATAATACTCAAATAATATACTCTTATTATTTCAAAACGGGTTACAAAGGTTAACCTAGACTATTACATTGCTAAAAATGGCAAGCCCGGAAACACAGGCGTTACAAAATGTCCTAAAGGCAACCATGAGGGGGATAGAGTACACCGATGAACACATCGTTCACAACACCTACATGTTATGAGTCTACTAGCGTTCCACGAGACTGTCTAGAAAGAGTCCGTGGTCGTTATCCATACTCCACTGAATAACTAGATCAACAACAACAACAACAACAACAACGAGGCCTCTCATCTGTTTATGACACATCAACTATCTACCCATGTTCTATCTAACATATTAGTAGATAAAAATATATATTTTTATACATAGTTTAAAACCTGTATAACCTGTTCAATTAATACATATTCCACATAACAGATGAGGCACACACACATAACACGTATTTCATAGAGAATAAATCAGATCTATGAGTTAGAAGAAAGTGAATACACATTCACACATATAACCAACAAAATATACACATAACACGTATTTCGTATAAAATACTTCGTATTTATGCGTTAGAAGAAAGTAACTACACACTCACTTGATCAGAAGATGATCGGACAGCACTACGGCTTGTAGAAGTAGTATTCTTTGGTAGATCTGGAAGATCTTCACAAAAACCGGGCTCCTCGCGGGCAGAGCTTCGGCCTGGGAATCACACTTCTTGGGATCTTCGGGGCTTCAGGACTTGCTTCGGGGCTCGGGAATAATACCGGGGCTTTGGGATATCTCTGGCATGCAAAAACTAGAGAAAGAGAAGAGAAAATGAGCAAATGAGCCGGTTGCCCTCGCATCCCTTTTATAGGAGGTTGAGGCCTCGCAGTACGCTGGGCGTACTCCTCCGAAATCGTCATTGCATGCGTCATCCGAAGAACTCGAGTGCGAGGGTCGTCATGCTTCATTGTATGCTGGGCGTACGCCAGTACGCTGGGCGTACTTCGGATAAGTCCGGTGACTCCCCTTCGGATAATATCGGAATTAAAGATTAAATAATAAATATTAATTATTTAAAAACTTCGTAAATTCATATCTTCCTCATACGAACTCCGTTTTCGACATTCTTTATATCCACGCGTAGGTGAGACTACGCTCTACAACTTTCGTTTAGACTTCGTGGACAAATTTTGAGTTTATTTTTATTATTTATTTTTAGTAGGCCGGGACAGGAAAACTTCGTTATAAATTCATAACTTCTTCGTCCGACGTTCGTTCTCGCCTAACTTTTCATCGTTTTGCTACTAACATCGAGATCTTCGATTCTCATTTAGATTGCATACCACTAAGTCGAAACTTCAGAAAATCATAACTTCCTCATACGAAGTCAGATTTGGGCGTTCTATATATATTCGGAAACCTCGTTTCGGCCACTACAACTTTATGTAAAGATATCGAGTTTATTTTACACTTATATTTTGACGCTTATTTTTATTGTTAATTAATCAAATCACATAATTAAGCAATTAAGCACACAACACATAATACTCAAATAATACACTTCTATTATTTCAAAACAGTTTACAAAGGTTAACCTAGACCATTATATCAACATTAATGATAAGCCCAGAAACACAGGCGTTACTGTAACACCGTAACTTTCAAAACAATTTTTCGCATTTTATAAAAACATAATTCATTTAATATTCATAAAAACATCAATGTTTGAAACTCAATCCATCACATATAAAAAAAAATCCCAAGATCTCATAACATAAAAAATCCCGTGTGTGTACTGATCAAGCCGGCGCCTTCCCATGGTCATCACTAGTACCTGAAACAAATAAGACCAAACTCTGTAAGCACAAAGCTTAGTGAGTTCCCCAAAATACCACACATAGCACATATTAGCCACTTGAGGCTATAACTCTGTGGGTCTATAGACCCTACTCTGTGAACCCTCTGGTTCTAACTCTGTGAACCTTCTGGTTCCAACTCTATAAGCATGCACAGCATAAATCACATAGAAATAATGCAGTACAACACATAACATACATATAGCATACAAATACTCTATCACATAACTCTGATTACCTACTCAAGGTTAAGTATAGTGAGAAGACTCACCTCGTGTATCTCGATAACTCGCAAATCCCCGAAATCACTAGCGCTCGATCTCCCGAGCTATAGTCCTCCTATAACACAATATATCTCTAATTAACACTTTCACAACTAAGGTTGACTAACCCTATCAAGTCAACACTGGTCAACTCCGGTCAATGGTCAACGGTCAACTTTGACCGGACTCGGCGAGTGCACTAGAGCGACTCGGCAAGTCTATACGTGTTCACTGACTCCCTCAGATCCTCTCTTGACACATCGAGTACTTCCCTAACTCGACGAGTTCCACCTGGCATGAATCGCGGGGCCACCACGACTCAACTCGCCAAGTCTCAAGAACAACTCAACGAGTTCCGGCTTGACTCAGCCCCCCTTTGACTCTCCCTGACTCACTGGGTCATCCCCCAACCCGGCGAGTCCACTGGCTGAACAATTTACGTGAAACCCAAACCCAACTCGCCGAGTCTCAAGAACAACTCGGCGAGTTCATGCCATGCACAAACTCTATTGACCTCCTAAGGTCAGATCTGTTTCCCCAAACCATAGATCTGGTCTTCCCAAGCCTGAAAGTCACGTAAAGTTCGAAACTTGATGCTTGTATAACCACAACAAGGAATCAAAAGCAGATTTGGTCCCAAAAATGAAAACCTAAGTCCAATAACTCCATACTAACCCAAAAAGCTCCAAGGGTTGAGGTCTCTAGACCTCTTTGAGTCCAGATCCAAAGCACAAACTCGAAGAGGGGCCATTTGCTTCACATAATCACTCTCCAAAGGGGTTAGAAAACCCTAACTCTAAAGATCAACCCTAAAACTGAAGGAGGTTCGAACTATTACCTCAAAATGAAGCCTCTGGACTCTGGATCTGCTTGAATCTCACCTCCTCCTTGCTCTTGTCACCCTCTTCTTGCTAAACAAAGGATACAAAGATCCAAAAGTAACTTCTTCTCTCTCAAAGCGATTTAGCTCTCTTAGGGTTCTCTCAAGGGACTGGTAGCCGCAATGGGAGGCTATAAGTGCCCTTAAATAGGCTCCAAACCCAGGAACTTAGGGTTTCATTAAACAGCATGGACTCGCCGAGTCCAGACGCGAACCCGCACCCATAACCGCGATCATACTCGGGGAGTTTGGGCTCCAACTCGCCGAGTCTCCTCACAAATCACCAAAAATACAATAATAAATAATACCTGGGAATTCGGGATGTTACAATTCTCCCCCACTAGAACTAGACTTTGCCCTCAAAGTCTCGCTCCGCAAATAACTCCGGATGCTGCTCACGCATCTTACGCTCCGGCTCCCATGTCATCTCGGACCCCTTCCGATGTTGCCACTGAACCAAAACCAAGGGTACCTTCTTGTTCCTCAAAACCTTGATTTCCCGATCTCTGATTGCCACCGGTCTCTCAGCATAATTCAGGCTCGCATCCACCTGAATATCCTCTAATGGAACCATTGCCGACTCATCGGCAATACATTTATGCAATTGCGACACGTGGAAAGTGTCGTGAATCTGACCCAACTCTGCTGGCAACTCCAAGCCATAGGCTACCCTACCTACCCTCACGACCACCCGGAATGGACCAATATATCGGGGCCCCAACTTTCCCCTCTTCCTGAATCGAATCACTCCTTTCCTAGGAGAGACCTTCAGAAGCACAAAGTCGCCGACCTGAAACTCAAGCTCGGACCAGCGTCTGTCCGCATAACTCTTCTGACGACTCTGAGCGGTCAACAACCTCTGTCTGACCTGTTGGATCGGCTCTGTTGTTTGAAGCACGATCTCTATGTTGGGTATTGAGCATTCTAACACTTCCTAAGTGTACATGCAACCCTAATAGACCTTGGATCTATGTTTGTCTAAGATACATGCAAATAATTATTTTTCCAAGGCTTATATCCTAACTAGCATGGCATGGGGAACTTGAATCAAATAAAGCTAGTAGAAACACTTACCTTGTAGTTGTAGTTGATTGCTTGGAGTTTTAGAGCCTAGCACCAATAATGTGGATGCCTCAAATGAAAGTCACAAATCACCACAAACTTGGAACTTTGAGAGAATAGTCACACATCTCTTGAAATCGGCCCTCACCTCAACATGTGTCAACTAGTATCCACTAGATTGATTTCAAGAGCCAAAGCCTCCTTTATATAGTGTGGTGGATTAGGGTTACATCCATGTAAACCCTAATACCCATGTCTCTTCATTTCCATGAGATCCATGGGTTAAAGCTCCATGGAGTATCCATGGACTTCTCCATCCAAGCCTAGCCCATTCCAAATAAGCATAAGCCCACACTATATAAATAATATGATCTTATATTAATATATTAGAACTTATAATATATTAATAAATCATAACTTGTACTATTCTCAAATATTATCCATAAATTGTTCGGGTGAAGTGCAACCCAAATGGACCATGCCGCGTCGGGTCAAGTACATACCAAATATAGTTATGGACTTAGACACTATATCCAACAGTCTCCTACTTGGATAAGTCTAGTAACTATATTTGCAAGTATAACTTCAGGAACCGATCAGCACTCGTAGCTCTTTAAACTCTGTTGAACTTCAACGCGCCATTTAGATAAGTGATCATATAATCCTCTGTTCTAGATATCAGCCGGACAAACACATGGAACATTGTCTTGCTTATTGTCCAGCATTTGTTTCCCGATTTCCGATTCGTTTGACATAGAACTTAACTGAACACATCAATTTAGTTCTGACCGGGCCCGGTACATAGGTCAAAACAAAATCATTGAGGGGCCCAGATATCAACTTCTAATCCAAGAAGGAACAGATAAACTTCGACTCATATGTTTGTTCTACCACTCATTGAATTACACACAAAGGCACGTTTTATAACATCGAGTTACCAATGCGTTTACGTACAATCAATGCATAACCAACTCATAAGTAACAAATCATATCTCTAGGTTTGAAGACTTATATGATATTACCGTCTCACGATCACTCGAGATAAAATTCCATGAAGTGATTCCAGTGAGCGTGGGTTGAGTCCAATGCTCAAAACTTATGAGCACTCATGATTGTTGTAGCCTTGTCCAACACCTTAGACCTCTACAACCCATCATGACAGTCTTGATTCATACCTACTTCCAACATATGACCGACTGTGGAGGTTTGAATAATATGTTATACCAAACAAAATTATTCTGGAAGTCAAAACATTCAAAAGAAATATAGTAAAAGATCGACAAGAGATAGTAACACTTTACTCATAAATAAAACACCTTTTATTCATCATCAAATGTCAATTACACTTTACAAATTTCCGGGTTATCTAACTACTAAAACTTATATCATCCTTCAGCCCTATGCTCCGAGCATGCTGGAGATGCATAACCCTACTCAGTCCCTTCGTGAGGGGATCTGCCGGGTTCTCATCCGATGATACCCTCTTCGCCATGAGGAGTCCTTCTTCAATTCGATGTCTGATAAAATGGTATTTTCTGTCGATGTGCCTGGATCTCCCGTGATCCCTTGGTTCCTTGGCTAAGGCAACCGCACTATTGTTGTCACAGAAAATCTCCATTGGCTCTTTTATAGCTGGTACAACTCCAAGGTCTCCGATGAAGTTCTTTAGCCATATCGCCTCCTTTGCTACCCCGCTTGCCGCTATATACTCTGATTCACAAGTGAAATCAGCCACTGTCTCCTGCTTGGAACTCTTCCAAGAGATTGCTCCTCCGTTTAGGGTAAAGACCCAGCCTGACTGAGAGCGGAAATTATCCCTATCAGTCTGGAAGCTAGCATCACTATACCCTACAACTCTCAAGTCATCACTCCCACCGAAGGTAAGGACCCAGTCCTTAGTCCTTCGCAGGTACTTGAGGATATTCTTTACCGCTGTCCAGTGTTCCTTGCCAGGGTTTGCCTGATACCTGCTAACCATGCTCAAAGCAAAGGCTACATCAGGTCGAGTGCACGTCATAGCATACATGATCGATCCTACAGCTGAAGCATAAGGAAATCGACTCATTTCTGCTATGTCAGCCTCAGTACTAGGGCTTTGTGTCTTACTCAATCTGGCGTTACACTGAATGGGTAACTCACCTTTCTTGGAGTTATGCATGTTGAATCTTTTCAACACTTTGTCCAAGTAGGTACTTTGGCTAAGTCTAATTAGCCTTTTACTCCTGTTTCTCAAAATCTTTATCCCTAGGATATAGGCAGCTTCACCAAGGTCCTTCATAGCGAAACACTTCCCAAGCCAGGACTTTACTTCCTGCAGGGTTGGAATGTCATTTCCTATGAGTAGTATGTCATCCACATACAGTACCAAAAAACTGACTATGCTCCCACTAGCCTTGATATAGACGCAAGATTCATCTTCACTCCTCGAAAAGCCAAATTCCTTGACTTTCTCATCAAAGCAAAGATTCCACCTGCGAGGTGCCTGTTTCAATCCATAAATGGACTTCTCGAGCTTACACACTCTATTAGGGTACTCGTTGCTGACAAAACCCTCTGGCTGACTCATGTAAACATCTTCAGCCAACTTTCCATTAAGGAAACCGTTTTACACATCCATTTGCCATATTTCATAGTCATGAAATGCAGCTATGGCTAACAGAACCCGAATAGACTTAATCTTGGCTACTAGAGAAAAGGTCTCATCATAGTCCACTCCAGGAATTTGAGAGAAGCCCTTTGCAACCAGTCTCGCCTTATAAGTGTGTACTTTACCATCCATGTCGGTCTTCTTCTTGAAGACCCATTTGCACCCTACAGTCTTACGACCAGGTACATTCTCAACCAAGTTCCAAACTTGATTGTCATAAATGGATTGTATCTCGCTATCCATGGCCTCTTTCCATTTAGCAGCCTCAGGGCCTGCCATGGCTTCCGTGTAGCTGTTAGGTTCATCCAGACCTACTAGTGTCTCATCACTAATAAGTGTCTCACCTTCCGCAGTAATATGGAAGCCATAATAATGCTCAGGTGCATTCCTAACTCTCGTGGAACGCCTCAGAGGTACAGGCTCATCAACTGGCTCAACAGGAATTTCCTCCTCAAGTTGAGGGCTAGTGTTCGAAGTTCCTTCACCGCTTGACTCTTGAATTTCTTCAAGATCAATTTGCCTCCCACTGTCTCCTTGGCTTATAAATTCTCTCTCTCGAAAGACTCCTCTTCTTGCTACAAAGACCACATTGTCACTAGGTCTGTAGAAGAGGTAACCAAAGGATTGTTGTGGGTAGCCGATGAAAATACACCTCTCGCTTCGAGGTTCGAGCTTATCATGAGTCTCGCGTCTCATGAAAGCCGCACAACCCCAAATCTTGATGTGGTCTAGCTTAGGTACTTTGCCAGTCCACATCTCGTGAGGAGTTTTGGCAACTTTCTTTGTAGGGACAAGATTAAGAATATGGGCGGCAGTCTCTAAGGCATACCCCCAGAATGAGATTGGTAGCGTAGCTCGACTCATCATGGAACGAACCATGTCCAACAAGGTTCGATTACGCCTCTCAACCACACCATTCAACTGTGGTGTCCTGGGAGGTGTCAATTGTGAGACAATCCCACATTCCCTAAGATAGTCGAGGAACTCTGAACTAAGATACTCACCTCCTCGATCGGATCGAAGCATCTTAATGTTCCTGCCCAATTGATTCTCGACTTCCTGTTTAAATTCCTTAAACCTCTCGAAAGTCTCTGACTTATGCTTGATTAAGTAGGCATATCCATATCTACTGTAATCATCAGTAAAAGTCAAATAATAACGATTAGCATCCCTTGTGGCATGTTTGAATGGTCCACACACATCCGTGTGTATAAGGTCCAACAAACCTTCACCCCTCTCACACGAGCCTGTGAAAGGTGACTTTGTCATTTTTCCAAGTAAGCATGATTCGCAACTATCATCTGACTTAAGGTCAAACGACTCCAAAACTCCATCCTTTTGGAGTTGGCCTATGTGTTTCTTGCTTATATGTCCAAGACGACAATGCCATAATGATGCTTTATCCAAGTTATTATTATTAGTAGAATCAATACACAAAACATTATTTCCTAAGTTATCTACAACAGATACAGCTTCATACACACCATCACAAGGTAATGCTTTAAAATAAAAGACATTATTATAGAAAGCATCAATAGAACCAACTTCATTATTAAATGAAAAGGTAAACCCTTGTTTGTACAAAGCATGAAAGGAAATAATATTTCTTGCCATTCCTGGCGAATAACAACATTTATTCAATTCTAAATTAAACCCACTACTTAGCGATAAAGTATAAACTCCAATCTTGGTGACAGGTGAAACTTTCCTATTCCCCATGATCAAGTTTATTCTTCCTTGCTCCACATTCTCACTTCTTCTTAGTCCCTGCAAGTCACAACAAATATGAATACCACAACCGGTATCAAGGACCCAAGATTTAGAATGGGGTGAGTTATTAGAAATTATAGTGTAAATACCTGCATGGTTGGATTTGACTTTCTCATCCTTCACATCCTGCTGGTATTTTGGGCAATTTCGCTTCCAATGAGATTTGTCATGGCAATAGAAGCATTCAGCCTCTTTTGGGTCAGAAGAAGGAGTGATGGAACCTTTCTTGGTTCCACTTGAAGAAGAGCCATCAAGGGTCCGAGCCTTGGTACCCTTCGAGGACCTCTTTCTCTTCCTCCACCGACCTTTCCCAATTGCCAAAACTAGAGTTGAGTTTGGAGTAGGAGTAATAGCAACCGACTTCCCCTTAAGACCTGATTCTGCGGTCTTGAGAAGTCCCTGAAGTTTGCTGAGTGTGACCTCTTCCTTATTGATGTGATATGTCATGCAGAATTGATCATAGCACGATGGTAAGGAGTGCAAAATGATATCTATTGCAAGATCCTCAGGGAAGTTCACATTAAGCTTCAGCAAACGATCCACATACCTTTGCATTTTCTGCATGTGGCTCGTGACGGATTCCCCGTCCTTCATCATGGTTGTTATCATGGAGCAGATGATTTCATACCTCTCTTGTCTTGCACTTTGATGGTATCTTTCCATCAAATCTTGGTGCATTTCATAAGGGTAGAAATCCTCATAAGACTTTTGGAGTTCCGCTGTCATCGTGGCCATCATGATGCAAGCCACTTTCGTAGCATCCCTTTCATGTGCCCGAAAGTCAGCGATCTCCTGAGGAGTTGCAGTGGTCTCATCAATCTCCTTAAGCTCCTTGTCAAGGACATAATCTTTGTCCTCGTAGCGGGTAATCATCCTGATGTTTCTGATCCACTCATTGAAGTTGGATCGATCAAAGGTGACTTTCCCACACAAGTTCATAAGGGTAAAGGAGCCATTAGGATTAGAGCCAGAAGCATTGTTGGAAGACATCTGAAGAGAAGAGAACAAGATTAGTTTAGATATAAGAGAGTCCTTAATAAAACACCCAAATGTAATATTAAGGCTAGGATCCAATCACAATATAATATAACTTAGAAGAGGTATGCCGTAATCTAAGCTATACCATATTTGAAAGGTAGGTGAATGACGATTCACCAATTTCCACCACGAAAACCGAAATATTTAAGTATTAGGTTTTTGATTGGTTCTTGGAAATTCCTTGATTCTTTGAGATTCAATGAACTTTTCAAAGGCATGTTTCAATCTCGAGTGTGCCCTCCAGGTTTTGTGACTGGGATGCCGAGGATCACAAAACTAGGTGTGAAGTAACCATGCAAATCACTTGGTACCCTTAAAGTTAATCACTCAATCGATGTGCCGGTAAACCACACACGCTCCATCGATACTATAATAAACCCTAAGTCACCCTTTACCTACCTTGTTAAGTCCAAGTTAGTGTGCCGGTTAACCACACATGCTCCACCAACGACTTAATCAAAGTGTAAAGTGTAATTTCATGGATTAGCACCTTATTCACATTTTTCCTAAAGTAACTAAGATTGGGAATTTAATAAAAAATTTAGTTACTTTATAATATTCATCATACTTTGAATGAGAATTTGTAAGTCCTTGTCTTACCCGTTCGGCTAACGACCCTCCACCGGTCAAGCAAGCGGTGGGTGAGAGTGGACACCCATTAAGTCACCATTTTATAGGCAACAACCTTATACCCACCTTATAGACCAGCTTCGTGAATGAGACGTACTAGCGGTAAGACGACTTTGTTCTTATACATATATATATAATTATTAAATCATAATAATATAAGTATAAGGGTTGAATTTTAACTTTTAAAATTCTAAGGGTTGGAACTAAAGTTTTAACTTAACTTTACTTGTTCCAAAACTTGAGGGCAAGTTTTGTAAACTTTCAAAAACTTTTCATATCTTGTAACTTATGAGTTTAATAGAGTAATAAAATGAAGACTCTTCACTTTTCTAACTCTTGTGTTCTTTTAATGGTTTTCAATCAAAGAGACTTTTGGTTTTCCATAACTTGAGGACAAGTTATGGACTCCATTAAATCACATTATGATCATGAATTAATCTACCACATAGGTTACAAATAATTCCTATGATCATCTAAACATCATAAGAACAAGATCATGAACATGCACACTTTCATATATCAAAATCACACTTATTCTTTGTAATTTTGATAACTAGTTGTTGTAAATGAGTTAGAAAAGACATTACACCTTCTAAAACAAGTTTTCAAGTACCAAAACAGTTTAGGGTAATGTTTCTAATCCATTTCCAGCAACTAAAGTCGAAAAACTGCACTCTGTCGACCCTACTCGCCGAGTGCATGAACCTACTCGGTGAGTAGGTTGAAGATACAAGTGGACTCGGCAAGTCCATCAGTCAGACAGCAAGATTTCGACTTTTTCCAAGCATATTGCAACAAGTATCAAACAAACAAGCCTAGGCTCTGATACCACTGTTGGGTTTTGAGCATTCTAACACTTCCTAAGTGTACATGCAACCCTAATAGACCTTGGATCTATGTTTGTCTAAGATACATGCAAATAATTATTTTTCCAAGGCTTATATCCTAACTAGCATGGCATGGGGAACTTGAATCAAATAAAGCTAGTAGAAACACTTACCTTGTAGTTGTAGTTGATTGCTTGGAGTTTTAGAGCCTAGCACCAATAATGTGGATGCCTCAAATGAAAGTCACAAATCACCACAAACTTGGAACTTTGAGAGAATAGTCACACTTCTCTTGAAATCGGCCCTCACCTCAACATGTGTCAACTAGTATCCACTAGATTGATTTCAAGAGCCAAAGCGTCCTTTATATAGTGTGGTGGATTAGGGTTACATCCATGTAAACCCTAATACCCATGCCTCTTCATTTCCATGAGATCCATGGGTTAAAGCTCCATGGAGTATCCATGGACTTCTCCATCCAAGCCTAGCCCATTCCAAATAAGCATAAGCCCACACTATATAAATATAAAAGCCCATATTTAATTAGTAATATCTTTGATCACTAAATTAATCCTAGATTAATTATAGATCACTACTAATTAAATAATATGATCTTATATTAATATATTAGAACTTATAATATATTAATAAATCATAACTTGTACTATTCTCAAATATTATCCATAAATTGTTCGGGTGAAGTGCAACCCAAATGGACCATGCCGGGTCGGGTCAAGTACATACCAAATACAGTTATGGACTTAGACACTATATCCAACACTCTGTACTATCCATAACAGGCTGTCCGTCCTCTCCCCAACAAATGGGGGTCCGAGACCTCCTCCCATACAATAGCTTAAAGGGTGGCATACCAATGCTCGAATGATGGCTGTTGTTGTAGGAAAACTTTGCCAAGGGCAAATACGTATCCCAACTCCCCCCGAAATCCAACACACATGCCCGGAGCATGTCCTCGAGCGTCTGGATCGTCCGCTCACTCTGTCCGTCTGTCTGGGGGTGATATGCGGTACTAAAATGCAGCCTAGTACCCAACTCCTCGTGAAACTTCTTCCAGAATCTGGAAGTGAAACATACATCCCGGTCTTAGACAATCGAGATCGGCACCCCATGCTGAGATACCACTTCCCTCACGTACATCTCTGCTAACTTCTCTGCCGAGGAGCTCTCACTGATATCAAGGAAGTGGGCGCTCTTTGTCAACCTGTCCATAATCACCCAAATTGCATCGACTCCCCTAGCAGTCCTTGGAAATTTGGTGATAAAATCCATGGTAGTCTGTTCCCACTTCCATTCGGGAATCTCCAACGGCTGCAACTTACCATGCGGTCTCTAGTGCTCGGCCTTAACCCTACGGCAGGTTAAGCACCTCTCAACAAACCACACAACATCCCTCTTCATACAGGGCCACCAATACTCTCTCCTCAGGTCCAAATACATCTTAGTGGCCCCAAGATGGATCGAGAATTTTGACCGATGAGCCTCTTCCATCAAAATGGTACACGTCCCTCCTACAAATGGTACCCATATACACCCTTAAAATGTCATAAGCCCCCGACCATCGGTAACGAACTCTGATACCAACCCAAAAATTCGCTCTCTCTTCTGGTTCTCCGATCTCACGGCCTCAGCCTGTGCTCCACGAATGGTGTCCAACACCGGAGCCATCACGGTCAATCGCAAACATACATCTCGCCATGGGGCGCTCTCCGCCCTGCGACTTAGGGCGTTGGCTACCACATTAGCCTTGCTCGGATGGTACAGGATCTCACAATCATAATCCTTGACCACATACAACCACCTCCTCTGCCGCATATTTTGGTTGGGCTGATCCATCAAATACTTCAGGCTCTTATGGTCTGTGTATATCGTACACCGAACCCCATACAGATAGTGACGCCAAATTTTGAGGGCGAACACCACTGCCCCCAACTCTAGATCATGGGTGGGATACCTCGTCTCATGAGGCTTCAGCTGCCTCGATGCATATGCTCTCACATGCCCTCTCTGCATTAGCACCGCTCCCAACCCTAAGATCGACGCATCACAGTATACCATAAAGTCCTCCATCCCTTCCGGGAGGGCTAACACCGGGGCTTCGTCTAACCTTTGGCAAAGCGTCTCAAAGGAGGCCTGCTGCTCGGGGCCCCATGAAAAAGCGACACCCTTCCGGGTCAACCTGGTGAGTGGCACTGCGATCTTAGAGAAATCCTTGATAAATCTCCGATAATAACCTGCCAACCCTAAGAAACTCCTGATCTCGGAGGGTGACCTCGGCACCTCCCAACTCATGATTGCCTCAACTTTGGCTGGGTCGACCAATATCCCTTTCTGGTTAATGAGATGCCCTAGGAACTGGACCTCTCGCAACCAGAAATCACACTTGGAGAATTTGGCATAAAGCCTCTCCGATCTCAGAACTCCGAGGATCTCCCTCAAATGCTCCTCTACTGCTCTCTAGATCTCAAATACACCAAAATGTCGTCGATGAATACAATCACCGACCGATCCAACATTGGCCTGCACACTCGGTTCATGAGATCCATGAACACTGCCGAGGCATTGGTGAGCCCGAAAGGCATCACCACAAACTCGTAAAGCCCATAACGCGTCCTGAACGCTGTCTTCTGGATGTCCTCATCTCGCACCCTCACTTGATGATATCCAGACCTCAAATCGATCTTCGAGAACCAAGATGCTCCCTGTAACTGATCGAACAAATCGTCGATCCTCGGCAACGGGTAACGGTTCCTGACCGTCAGCTTGTTCAACTCCCGGTAATCAATGCACATCCGGTGTGAACCATCCTTCTTCTTGACAAAAAGGATAGGCGCTCCCCATGGCGAGCTGCTCGGCCGAATAAACCCCTTTCCCAGCAGCTCCTGAAGCTGCGAGGATAACTCTTGCATCTCTGGAGGTGCAAGGCGATAAGGCACCTTGGCGATAAGCGCGGCCCCCGGAACTAAATCGATACTGAACTCCACTTGCCTCACGGGAGGCACACCCAGCACCTCCTCTGGAAATACATCCGGGAACTCACGCACTATCGAAACCTCCTCAACTGACCTCGGCCTTTCTGAATCAACCCGCGTATCCATCACATACGCCACAAAGCCCTTACGGCCCTGCTGTAGACACTGCCTCACCCTAGCGGCCGAACAAAATGCTGACCCAGAATGTGTACCCTCGCCGTACACCGTAAGAACTCCCCCACTAGGGTCTCGTATGATCACCAGCTGCCGCTCGCAGTCGATAACCGCACCGAATCTGCTCAACCAGTCCATGCCTACAATGACACAAACATCACCCATCACAATAGGAACCAAATCAATCGAGAAATCAACACCGAAAATCTCGAATACGCCCCACGGATAACCTTTGTGGCATATATCACCCTCTCGTCAACTATGGAAACTCTCAGAGGCCAACTCAACGCCTCAAGACTAACACTGATATGCTGACTAAAAGCCAAAGATACAAAAGACCGACTCGCACCCGAGTCAAATAACACCAATGCAGGTACAAAATTCACAAGAAAAGTACCTACGCATAACATAATATAAGCAAAATATCTCAACATTAAAATAAATACACGAAAGAATACATACCAGCCACGACATCGGGCGCTGCGCGTACCTCCTCCGTGGTCAACTGAAAGGCTCTCCCTCGTGCCCTAGGTGCCTCGGCCTTCACTGACTGACTCTCGGTAGCTCTGATGGCGGTAGGGGCAAATCCCTGAGGTTCTCCCTTAGCTGATCCCCACAACTGCGGACACTCTGCCTTCCGGTGTCTGGTCTAGTTGCAGTGGAAACACACTACAAACCCCTTGGGGCAGTCCTTGGCCATATGCCCCTCCTTGCCACACTTGTAGCAAGATCCAGATCTACAAACTCCATCATGACCCTTGCCGCACTTCCCACAAGTGCGGCCCTTCTGGCTCCCAGATTTGGGATCTGCGGGCTTGGCCCACTTGGCTGCCGGCTGGGACTGTTCCGGTCGCCGATCCCTCCCCAGAGACTCTGCCTCCTCCTTAGCCTAAGTCTCTAGCTCAATCTCCCTCTTTCGGGTATTTGCCTGAAGCTCGGCAAATGTCCGGTACGAGGAGTTCGCCACGAACTCCCAAATGTCTCGCCTCAAGATACTCAAATATCGGCTCATATGTGCCTGCTTAGTGGACACGTGCTCAGGGCAGAACATCGCCCTCTCGTGGAACATCCTAGTAATCACCGTAACAGACTCAGTACCCTGCTTGAGGGTCAGAAACTCCTAGGCCAAACGCTCCCTCTCCACCTGGGGAACGTACTCATCTAGGAACATGGCAGTGAACCTCTCCCATGTCACTGTCGCAAGCTCAGCAGGCGTAAAGTGCGCCGTCACAAACTTCCACCAGTCCTTCGCTCCCAAGCGAAGCTGGTTTAGCGCGAACCGAACTCTCAAATGCTCAGGAGATGAGCAAGTGAAGAAACACCCCTCTATGTCTGAAATCCATCTCATAGCCGCCACCGGGTCTTGGGTCCCATCAAACTCCGGCGGTTTCGTGTTGCTGAACTCTCGGAACAGCAACGCATCACCACCCTGCGGCCTCGCGGCAGCAATAGCTGCGGTGGCCGCTGCAAAAACAGCCTCAGAAAGAGCAGCATAACGCTCGTCGAAAGTCTCAATCAATATGGTCTTAATAGACTCGAACATCTCTGGTATCTCTGCCCTGATGGCTGCAGCCACCTCCTCATGGATGATCCGGCGAATCTCCTCATCACTGGCCCCACTGCTCTCAGGCATAAGACGTGTCCTCACCATGATCTACCTCTGAAATACAACATACGATAAATTAGAATCCATTCGAGCATACTCACGCTTGACAACTCATCCCTCCTTGATCCTTGGAATTCCAAAGATTCTTACTTGGGTTGTACACCGCCCCGGTGCTTTCAGTAGTACGAGCCCAATACTATTGTCCGCACCGTATCAGAATACAACCCAAGTTCTCTTCGAATCCCAAGTTCCAAGTACTCTATTATGCATAATCCACTCTCTAACAGATCTCTCATAAGCTCCTCACTGCTACTTACTCACTCTCAAGCATCTCATAGCAGCTCACCTCTCCTTAGGCTAAGGCATCACAAATCAGGCCACTCTAGTCCTAATAGGAGTACCTAGCCTACTCTAGCATGAGAATACATCATATCAATATCACAACACATAATATGAGGGTATTTTGGGAAATCACCGTTCGGGCGCGGACTGATCGTACACACAACTCTGCTCTGCGTTTTTCCAAAAATCTTTTATTCTTTTTGAAAATATTTCTCAAATCCTCAGTTTCAGTTCAAATACGCCCGAAGGTGTACTCGAATCCCTCAAACCAAGGCTCTGATACCAACTTGTAACACCATAACTTTCAAAACAATTTTTCTCATTTTATAAAAACATAATTCATTTAATATTCATAAAAACATCAATGTTTGAAACTCAATCCATGACATATAAAAAATATCCCAAGATCTCATAACATAAAAAATCCCGTGTGTGTACTGATCAAGCCGGTGCCTTCCCACGGTCATCACTAGTACCTGAAACAAATGACACCAAGCACTGTAAGCACAAAGCTTAGTGAGTTCCCCAAAATACCATACATAACACATATTAGCCACTCGAGGCTATAACTCTGTGGGTCCGTAGACCCTACTCTGTGAACCCTCTGGTTCTAACTCTGTGAACCTTCCGGTTCCAACTCTATAAGCATGCACAGCATAAATCACATAGAAATAATACAGTACAACACATAACATACATATAGCATACAAATACTCTATCACATAACTATGATTACCTACTCAAGGTAAAGTATAGTGAGAAGACTCACCTCGCGTATCTCGTTAACTCGCAAATCCCCGAAATCACTAGCGCTCGATCTCCCGAGCTATAGTCCTCCAATAACACAATATATCTCTAATTAATACATTCACAACTAAGTTTGACTAACCCTATCAAGTCAACACTGGTCAACTCCGGTCAATGGTCAACGGTCAACTTTGACCAGACTCGGCGAGTGCACTAGAGCGACTCGGCGAGTCTATACGTGTTCACTGACTCCCTCAGATCCTCTCTCGACACGTCGAGTACTTCCCTAACTTGACGAGTTCCACCTGGCATGAATCGCGGGGCCACCACGACTCAACTCGCCGAGTCTCAAGAACAACTCGGTGAGTTCCGACTTGACTCAGCCCCCCTTTGACTCTCCCTGACTCACTGGGTCATCCCCCAACCCGACGAGTCCACTCGCTGAACAATTTACGTGAAACCCAAACCCTACTCGCCGAGTCTCAAGAACAACTCAGCGAGTTCATGCCATTCACAAACTCTATTGACCTCCTGAGGTCAGATCTGTTTCCCCAAACCATAGATCTGGTCTTCCCAAGCATGGAACTCACGTAAAGTTCGAAACTTGATGCTTATATAACCACAACAAGGCATTAAAAGGAGATTTGGTCCAAAAAATGACAATCTAAGTCCAATAACTCCATACTAACCCAAAAAGCTCCAAGGGTTAAGGTCTCTGGACCTCTTTGAGTCCAGATCCAAGGCACAAACGCGAAGATGGACCATTTGCTTCACATAATCACTCTCCAACGGGGTTAGAAAACCCTAACTCTAAAGATCAACCCTAAAACTGAAGGGAGTTCGAACTATTACCTCAAAATGAAGCCTCTGGACTCTGGATCTGCTTGAATCTCACCTCCTCCTTGCTCTTGTCACCTTCTTCTTGCTAACAAAGGATACAAAGATCCAAAAGTGACTTCTTCTCTCTCAAAGCGATTTAGCTCTCTTAGGTTTCTCTCAAGGGACTGGTAGCCGCAATGGGAGCCTATAAGTGCCCTTAAATAGGCTCCAAACCCGGGGACTTAGGGTTTCATTAAACAGCGTGGACTCGCCGAGTCCAGACGCGAACCCGTACCTATAACCGTGATCATACTCGGCGAGTTTGGGCTCCAACTCGCCGAGTCTCCTCGCAAATCACCAAAAATATAATAATAAATAATACCTGGGAATTCGGGATGTTACAGTTACAGAGCATAAATGTTATGATGGTATGGATATAATCATCATGCATAGTGGGAGAATGATTATTATTTTAAGTGTTGCATGTTAGCAATATTAATTATAGAAAATAAAAGTTTCACTTTGGAAAGTTGCAGAGGTTGAATAGTTGTTTTGCTACAATTAAGGGTTAGAATATTATACTTCATTTCTAAATCTAAGAGCTTAGATCGAGAAATTTTAATTGAATTTAGTCAAAGGACATATATGGATGTTGTGTTGAAAAGATTCAACATAAAGGAATTCTATATATGGCAATATTATAGCGAGAAACCGGTAAAGAATCACGTTTTTCATTATGAATCGTGTCCCATACGCTTCGGGTATATGATCGATTGAATTTGCTGTAATATTTGACCGTTCTAAATTTTCCTAATGCCTTGGGCATTAAGAGGGAAAAGAACCGGAATTGACTAAATTAATTAAACAACTATCAAGGACAATCTAAGGTTCGCCAAGGATTGGTCGCTTGTGAGCAGTTGGGTGTATAGTAATGGATGGGCCATATTGGAATTATTATGAATAGATAGGAATCTATTTAGAATTATTTTTCATATGGAAAGTATGGAAATGTTTCCATATTAGGAGTTGGACGCTAAGAATTTATGTCTAGATTAGAAACTTTTATGCAACAAAGGATGTTCAAAGGAATGTACTTTGAAAATGAGACTTCGCATCTATGGAATTGTCTCGTAAAAATCTCCAATAGAGAAATTTGTAATTGTTGGATTAATGTCTAAGTCCATAACTATAATTGGTAAGACTTGACCCGACCCGGCATGGTCCATTTGGGTTGCATACCATCATGCACTTGGATAGACTATAATGAGAGAAATAAGACACTTATGGTTATTAATATATTATAAGTTCTAGTATATTAATAATAAGAATAATAAGATTATTTAATTAGTATTGATCAAGAATTAATCTAGGATTAATTAAGTGATCAAAAGAAGACTAATTAAATATATGGGTTGATTGTGTAAATCATCCATACTTGTATAGTGGGCTAATGCTCCATGGATAATCAAGTTGGGCTAAAACCCATAGGATGGTCCATGGACTCTCCATGGTGTATTTGTACCCATGGATCATGGAAATGAAAGGCCATGTCAATTAGGGTTTACATGGTGTAACCCTAACTATATAAGCATCTTATTCTTGACCAAAATCGGACACTAGAGTGTGAAGTGAAAGGGCTAGCCGATTTCATGAGTTGTAGAATTCTCTCAAGCTATTCTAAGTGTTTTGGAGATTGTGATTCCACTTGAGGCTTCCACACTATTGGTGCTAAGCTCTTAAAGCTTGAAGACATCAAGCTACATCAAAAGGTATGTATTCTATCTTGTTACATTCATTGATTTGTATGCTAGATTAGGATAATACCTTGGAAGTTCTTATTTGCATGTTTAATAGAGAAAACATAGATCCAAGGTATTTAGGGTTGCATGTACACTTAGGAGTGTTAGAATGCTCAAAACCCAATAGTGGTATCAGAGCCAGGTTTGTTTTCTTGTTATACCTGCAATAGAAGCTGAAAAAAACGAATTTGTTGCTGTCTGATCAAGAGACTCGGCGAGTCCATCAGAGGACTCGGCGAGTCCATGCCTAAAATGTGATCAATTCGATCCAACTCGCCGAGTTGGTTCATGCACTCGACGAGTTGGACCCCCAGACAGCATATTTTCGAGGTTTTTGGTTAGAAATGGACTAGGAACATTACCCTAAGTTGTTTTTGAACTTATAAACTTGTATTTGATGTGGTAATGTTCATGCTAATCCATTTTCAAAGATAATTGTCAATAGATTCATGTTTTGTATTAGTTTAAGGTTTAGACTAATTACATGAAAAAGTTTGATTTGAATTATCTTGTTCTTATGAGTTGCTTAGATTAATAGAAAAGTTAATTGAAATAGTTGTTTTCAATCCATTTTAATCTAAGAGTTGAGTATAAAATGTGTTTGTGTAACTTGTCCTCAAGTTACATGAAGAGTCACATTAAAGACTCATAAAATTCATAAAAGTTGGCAATGGTTACAAAATGAAGAGTCTTGTGTCATTGAATAATTTTTTATGACTCCATAACTTGTCCTCAAGTTATGGAAGTTCAAGAGTCACTTCATTAAAGAAAAATATGTAACCATAATTAAATCCATAAGTTATAAAATAAAGAAAAGTTAATTCTTTTATTAGTTTAAAGTCTTCCATAACTTGTCCTCAAGCTATGGAACTTGAAGAGTTTTTGGATTAAAACTACTTTAAACACATAAGTTATGGAATTAATTAGTTTTGAATAGTTTCAAAACTTGCCCTCAAGTTTTGGAATTTGAAAAAGTTTTCACTTATGAATACTTTAATTCCAAGTTAGCCCTTAGAATTTTAAAAGTTAAAATTCAACCCTTATACTTTATAATATTATAAGTTAATAATATATATATGTATAAGAGTAAAGTCAGTCTTACCGCTAGTACGCCTCATTCACGAAGCCGGTCTATAAGGTGGGTATAAGGTTGTTGCCTTTAAAATGGCAACTTAATGGGTGTCCACTCTCACCCACTGTTTGCTTGACTGGTGGAGGGTCGTTAGCCGAACGGGTTTGACAGGACTAGAATTCTCCCTTCATTAAAAGTATTAATGATGAATACTAAGTAACTAAACTCTTAATAATACCCAATCTTAGTTACTTAGGAAAAATGTGAATAAGGTGCTAACCCATGAAATTACACTTTACACTTTGTCCAAGTCGTTAGTGGAGCGTGTGTGGTTAACCGGCACACTAACTTTGACTTAACAAGGTAGGTAAAGGGTGACTTAATATTTATCATAGTATCGATGGAGCGTGTGTGGTTAACCGGCACATCGATTGAGGGGTAATTTATTAAGGGTACCAAGTGATTTGCATGGTTACTTCACACCTTGTTTTGTGATCCTCGGCATCCCAGTCACAAAACCTGAAGGGCACACTTGAGATTGAAACATGCCTTTGAAAAGTTCAATGGATCTCAAAGATCTAGGAGTTTCAAAACCAATTAAAACCTAATAATACATTTCGTTTATCTTGGTGGAAATTGGTGAATCGTCATTCACCTACCTTCAAATATTTTATAGCTTGGATTACGGCATACCTCTTCTAAGTTATAAAATAGTTTGTTGGGTCCTAGCCTTAATATTTCATATTGGGTGTCATATTAAGGACTTTAAATCAACTATCTTGAATATCTCCCAAAAGATGTCTGGTTTAGACACCTATGATCTTCTCGAATCTCTTGAAACAAGGTTTCCAAATGAAGATGATGTCCCAGGGATATCATACTTCTTTCTCTTCCTCCAACTATTCTCCCTAACCCACAAGTTCTTGAAAAGTTTAAGGTCACTCAAGCCCTATTGGCAAGGCAAGGTCTAGGTGTGAACACATCTTGGAGATGTAGTCACATATTGACAAGTCGGGAGAGTTGGGTGTCAAAGTCTTGAGAAAGTCGGTGGTTCAATCACTTTCTAAGTCACATAGTGAGTTCCTTTGGGACACCTATGAAACAGACTATGACAGGACCCTTAATGATCTTATCTATTTGTTAAGATCAACTTCCTTAAAACTTGATGGACATTGACAATAGTGACACAGGAAATCCCGGAAAGCATTCTCTTCCCAATGGAAAGGGATCGGCCATAGTCAACTCGGTTGACCAAATGGTAAAGAGAAAAACTAACTCTATGATAGTCTCGTGTACCATTATCAAAGGGTCCATATGTTTATATTGCCAAAGGAAGGGGCATTGATTGCGAAGCTGCCAAATTTACCTAAGGATGTTAAAGTCAATAAGTTTGACTCTACTTCAGGTAAATTCCACTATCTAACTCTGTTAAGTTTCTATTCTGAGATTCTTGATACATGATGTGACTGGGTCACATGGTGATGTTTTAAGAATCAAAGAAAAAGTGGAGAAACTTAAAGAAAGAATATGCTGAATCTGATCGCATAGATGGATTTCTATCGCATAGTTTGAAAAATCGGATTCTTGAGCTACTTCTTAGGAGTTATGAGATACTGCTTAAGGAATAGATAACAACAAGTTTTCATATGGATTGTAAGGATAAGTTTTTTTCCGCAAAGTTTTAAAATAAAACAAAAATTTTTTGATTTTATTTATTTTAAAATATCCTTACAATGGCATTTGAGGAAAAATTGTTGCTTATAAGATTCCATTAACAACAAGAGTGGAAATATGAAATTGATTCTTTCATTTGTGGTAATGTCTAAATTTACCAAATAAGGAAAGATTCTCATCAACCAAATTTCAATTGGACCGGAACTTGGAATCATGCAAGTTGTATAGCATGATGAATGAGAACTTTCAAGTATTGGAAAAAATTAAGACTAATTACTCGTTCACATGGATGTGTGAGTCAAGTAATGGACTAAGGGATCGAGTAGACATTCTTGTGCACTGGTCAAGTCCACCACAAAAAGATTGATAAAACTATTCGTCATAGTTTACTAAAGCTCAATAAATATGATTATACTTACAAGCTTAAGTGTAACTCTGAGACATTGGAAAAGGTTCCAATGTATGGCAGAGCGAATAAGAAGAATCAAATTAGGCAGAAGGATAAAAGTTTTTCAAATCTGAAAAAATGGGAGAGTACTTTAGTATCAGGTTTGTGATCATCTTAATGATTAAGAAACCATATCAAAATTATTTCTCTAAGGAAAATCTTAGTGCATTCTTATGACTAAGAAGAGGAACTTGAATTGTTGAAGTGGTTAAATCAAGAAGATGAGTCATACTTCGTTCCAATACAAGTCTTAGAGTCATACTCCAAGATTGTAACTTGAGTGACATGTCTTAAAGAAGGTTTAAAACACTTGTCAAATGTAAGAGTAAAAGTTTTCTACTCTTGTACATTTGAAATTGGTAAGTTGTGATGTTTTGGATAAAACAAAGATCAACTTAGGCCAAATGTGTGAAGTGTTTGTCTTGATTAGAATCCACACTATCTCTTGGATATTTGACAAGAGAGTCTTATAGGTCAAGAGGACAGTGGGAGTCTTAAAGGTCTTGAAAGTCTCAAGAACTAATCAAGAATAGAACCTGAAGTTCTTCACTAGCACACGACTTGAGGGTTATAACCTATCGTGTTGACATATTCTGTGCCCATTCCAGTTAAAGTTGGCTTTGCATATGAGTTCTTAGAGTTCTCAATTTGTTGCACAACAACTTGGAAGCAATGGCAGGCCCTTGAGCTGCCAGGTGGCAAGAAGTTAAGATTGAGTTCAATCCATATGGTTTTGGATTTGTCATTATCTTTGTCTTGTGATTATGGTTTTGACAAATTCATATGGGTAGGACCTCATACACCATATAAATCTAAGTGTCATAAGGTTTCTCTCCGATTCATGAAAATGATGGTGAGGAAACGCTTTCACTAAGTAGATTTTACGTAGATATCAATTGTGTTATTTGCATTTTCAAAAGTCGTTAGTGGAGCGCGTGTGGTTAACCGGCACACTAACATGGACTTGTGAGAAATGGCAAATGCCTAAGCAATTGAGACTATGATTACGGTATCCCTTTTCATGGTTCTTGAAATTGCTTAGACACACAGGTGAGCTATCTACGGAAAGGGTGTATGAATCTAAATTTCAGACTGTCCAGCTGATTTCTGAGTACATGTCAAAGCTAGTGGGAGCATAAGTGTTATCCTAATAATCATCATGTTAGTGGGAGCATGATAATTATGATAAGTATTGCAAGTTAGCAATGTTAATTATAGAAAACAAACGTTTCAATTGGGAAAAAGTTGTTTTGCTATAATTAAGGGAGAGGAAATTATACTTCATCTCAAATCTATAAGCTTAGATCGTGAGGTTTTAATCATTTAGTCAAGGATATATATATATGAATTTCATGTTGGAATGGCTCAACATAAGGAAATTCTGTATATGGGTCCATTATTTGCGTTCTAAAATTTGATTATGATTACGGCATCCCTTTTCATAATCTGAATTATGAGAACTTGGCAAATTGAAATGGAAATGTTATAGCAAAAGACTGGTTTAGTCTTATGTAAGACATCATGAATCGTGTCCCATATGCTTCGGATATAGGATCGATTACATGTGCTATATTCATCCGTTCTAAAATTTTCCAAATGCCTGGGGCATTAAGAAGGGAAAAGGTTTAGAACTGGATATGAATAAAAGGATTAAACAATTGTCGAGGACAATCTAAGGTTTACCAAAGATTGGTTGCTCAAGGACAGTTGGAAGTATAGTGATAATTCTGGAAGGACCATATTGACATAATCTGTAAGGAGGCAACTCTTGTTCAGAAGTGATAAGTCAAAATGGAATCTGGAAATGTTTCAAAGTTAAGACTTTTCAATCTGTGTAAGATTAAGGAAACTTAATGCAAGAAGGATGTTTCCAAGGAACTGATCTCCTTTGGAATGCTCTGTAATGTTTGTTGTCAAGTCTTTATGACTTTGTGCATAATCATTACAAGAGGACCAATGCATATAAGTGTAGAATCTAACAGATTTCAGTAAATGGCATGAATTTGGAATTCTTGCAATTGCGGTAAGGATTTGGGAGTGTGAAAAGAGAATCATTGAAGTAATGTTCAATTGATCTAGTTCACAAAGTAAAGATCATAGACAAATATAGTATGCATACTTGGTGTATGGCATGACTAGTGTTTAAGAAAACATAGTGTACATGCTTGGAGCATGGGACAACTATTGTTTTAAATTCAAGAATAAAGTTGATAGCTGAAACAGTATACAATGAATAATGTGTAATCATATGGTGATAAATAAAAGGTGTTTTATTTATGTTCAAAGAGTTGATACCATATTGGATTCAATTATTATTGTGTTTCATTTTGCATGTTTTGACTTCCCGAATAAACTAGGTTATTCTTTCGGAATGACTAAGTTATTCAAACCATCCACAGTCGGTCATATGTTGGAAGTAGATATGAATTAAGACTGTCATGGGTTGGCTTGTAGAGGTCTAAGGTGTTGGACAAAGGGCTACAACACTCATGAGTGCTCATAAGTTCTGAGTATTGGATTCAACCCGCGCTCATTGGAATCACTTCATGGATTTTATCACGAGTGATCATGAGACGATAATATCTTATATTCTTCAAACTTACAGATATGAGTTGTTACTATGAGTTGGTTGTACATTGATTGCACGAAAACGCATACGGTAACTCGGTGTTATAAAACGTGCCTTTGTGTATTATTCAACAAGTAGTAGAACAAGCCATATGAGTCGAAGTTTATCCGTTCCTTTTACCTTCGGGATAAAAGCGATATCTGTTGGCCCCTCGATGATTTGATGATGACAAATGGAAGTGCTCGGCCGGGCCAGGACTGATTTGATTTGTTCAATTAGTCAGTCGTCATAAATCGCAAATCGGGAAACAACAAATGGACAGAGAGAATGATTATAATCCATGCCTCAGTCCATATGATATCTAGAATGGAGGAATATATGATCCCTTATCTAATGGACAAGTCATTGACAAAGGTCAGAGTTCATCTACAAGGTCAGAGTTCGACAGAAGCTTTTGAGAGCTACGATTGCCAGTTGGTTCCTGAAGTCATACGCAATAATAGTTTTAGACTTATCCAAGTGGGAGACTGTTGGATTAATGTCTAAGTCCATAACTATAATTGGTAAGACTTGACCCGACTCGGCATGGTCCATTTGGGTTGCATACCATCATGCACTTGGATAGACTATAATGAGAGAAATAAGACACTTATGGTTATTAATATATTATAAGTTCTAGTATATTAATAATAAGAATAATAAGATTATTTAATTAGTATTGATCAAGAATTAATCTAGGATTAATTAAGTGATCAAAAGAAGACTAATTAAATATATAGGTTGATTGTGTAAATCATCCATACTTGTATAGTGGGCTAATGCTCAATGGATAATCAAGTTGGGCTAAAACCCATAGGATGGTCCATGGATGCTCCATGGTGTATTTGTACCCATGGATCATGGAAATGAAAGGCCATGTCAATTAGGGTTTACATGGTGTAACCCTAACTATATAAGCATCTTATTCTTGACCAAAATCGGACACTAGAGTGTGAAGTGAAAGGGCTAGCCGATTTCATGAGTTGTAGAATTCTCTCAAGCTATTCTAAGTGTTTTGGTGATTGTGATTCCACTTGAGGCTTCCACACTATTGGTGCTAAGCTCTTAAAGCTTGAAGACATCAAGCTACATCAAAAGGTATGTATTCTATCTTGTTACATTCATTGATTTGTATGCTAGATTAGGATAATACCTTGGAAGTTCTTATTTGCATGTTTAATAGAGAAAACATAGATCCAAGGTATTTAGGGTTGCATGTACACTTAGGAGTGTTAGAATGCTCAAAACCCAACATTAATTTCATTGGCAAAGTCTTGGTGACTTTGGCTCTATGAAATTACAAAAGGATCATTGCATAAAATGTTAGAATCTAACATATACTATTAGTGGCGAGAAGTTTGTGATCTTACACTAACTATAAGGATTAGGAGTTGTGAAATGAGTATCATTGGAAATGTGTTCAACTGATCTATTTCACATAGTAAGGACCACAGGTAAACATAGTGTGTGATTTGGTGAATAATGTGTAATCAATATGGTGATTAAATAAATATGGTGATTAAATAAAAGGAGTTTTATTTATACTTAAAAGTTTGGGGCCATATTGAGTTCGATTATTCTTGTGTTTCACTTTGCATGTTTTGAATTCCCGAATAACTAGGTCATTTAAACCATCTACAGTCGATCATACTTTGGAAGTAGGTATGAAAGAAAACCGTCATGAATCTGTCTGTAGATTGTCTAAAGTGTTTTGTCATAGCACAAGTTTGCTATGGAGTTGATGAGTGCTGCTATAAGATTAGAGTATTGGATTAAACCCATGCTCACTTGGATCGCTTCATGGATTTTATCACGAGTGATTGGTGAGATGATAATATCTTATATTCTTGAAACTGAGATGTGCGAGTTGTATTCTGCAAGTCGATTACACATTGATAATATGTAAACGCACCAGTAACTTGGTGTTATAGAACATATTGTTGTGTGTGATTTGGTGAGTAGGTACAAGCGAGCATTTGAGTCGAAGTTTATCCATTCCTTTTACCCAAAGTGGGATAAAAGCGATATTTGTGGGCCCCTCGATGATTTAGTGGTGACACCCTAAGCGCTCGGCCAAGTCGGGACTAAGTTGATGTGTTCAATTGTAGTCTGTTGTCAGTCGTCATAAATCGGAAATCGGTAAATAACATATAGACAGATATAATGATTATAATCCATGCCTCAGTCTATACGATATCTAGAATGGAGGAATATATGATCCCTTATCTAAAGGACACCGTTCTGATAAGATCAGAGTTGACATCGGCTTTTGAAAGCTACAATTGTTGATCAGGTTTTGAAGTCATATGAAAAATAGTTATTAGACTTATCCAAGTGGGAGACTGTTGGATTAGTGTCTAAGTCCATAACTATTTTGGTATGTACTTGACCCGATTATGAGCATGGTCCTTTTGGGTTGCCTTCACTATAGCAACTGGTAGGATGAATTAAGGAGAAAGAGGATTAATTATGATTTATTAACATATTATAAGAATAATATATTAAAGGAGAAATCATATTGTTTAATTAATATTAGTTAACTATTAATTAAGAATTGATTTTGTGGCTAAAAGAGATTAATTAAATAAAGGGGACTGATTGTGTAATTATAAGATAGTTGCATAAATGGGCTAATGGACTCCATAGAAGTTGGGGTGGATGAAATCTATGGGGAAACCCATAAGAATTCGTCCAAGGCTTCTAAGGAGGGATTCCATGGGCTGCTTGGAGCCAAGCAGTCAAATTAGGGTTTCCTTGTTTGATAACCCTAATAGCCTAACTATATAAGGAACCCCTAAGGCTCAAAAAAGGTGGTTAATGATCCCTAAGGGTTCTTGGGCGTTTTTGGTGCCTCTCCTCTTCCTTCTTCTTCATTCTTGTTGCTCATTGTGTTTGTGACTCCATTAGAGGTGCAACACTTGAGGCACTAGGCTTTAAGAAGTCAATTACAAGAAGGAATAGATTTTTATTGCTACATAACAATCAAAGGTAAGATCTAAACCCTTTATTATGATCATATTGATTATTGTAAGCTAGATCTAGGGTTTATGGCTTTGGATGATTATTGCATGTTCATTAGACAAACTAGATCCAAAGATTTAGGGTTTGCATGTACACCATAGGAATGATGTAGTGCTTAGAACCCATCACATGTCGCCTACCTGAAACTCCAAATTTGAACGTCACTTGTCATTGTAACTCTTCTGCCTACTCTGAGTAGTCTGGAGCCTGCTCCGGACTTGCTGGATCCGCTCTGTGGTCTTCTGTACTACGTGCGTACTCCCCATGAACCTCTGACCGACCTCACCCCAACATATTAGGGTCCTAAACTTCCTTCCGTAGAGCATCTCGAAGGCAGGTCGGTCTATACTAGCGTGGTAACTATTGTTATACGAAAATTATGCTAATGGAAGATACGTATCCCAACTACCACTGAAATCCAAAACACATGCACGAAGCATGTCCTCGAGAGTCTGAATAGTCCTCTCGCTCTGTCCGCCCGTCTGGGGGTGGAAAGTGGTGCTGAAATGGAGACGAGTACCCATCTCGTCATGAAACTGCTTCCAAAATCTGGAAGTAAAATGGACATCTCGGTCTGACACCACTGAGACAGGCACTCCATGTTGTGCCACTACCTCTTGTACGTAAATCTCGGCCAAATTCTCGGCCGAGATGCTCTCTTGGATCGGTATGAAGTGGGCGCTCTTGGTCAACCGATCCACGATGACTCATATCGTTTCAACCCCACGTGCGGTCCTGGGAAGCTTAGTAATAAAATCCATAGTAATGTCCTCCCAATTCCACACGGGGATGTCTAATAGTTGAATCTTGCCGTGGGGGCCTCTGGTGCTTTGCTTTAACCTTCCTGCATGTTAGACATCTCTCCATGCACCATGCTACATCCCGATTCATGTAGGGCCACCAGTAATCGGGTTGAAGATATCTGTACATCTTCGTCGCCCCTTGATGGATAGAGAAACTGGACTTATGGGCCTCATCCATCAATATCTTTCGTACTCCACCCCAGTACGGCACCTAAAACCTTCCATGCAAGGTCAAAAATGCACAGCTGTCGTAATCAAAGGAGGTCACCTGGCCTATGATCTGCTCGCACTTCCGGCGCTCCTCCTTCAGACCCTCGACCTGTGCCTCTCGGATCTGCTCCTGCAATGGAGTAATCATTGTCATCCTCAGATAGATGTCTCGGATCGGGGTCGCTACCACCTTGCAGCTCAGGGCATTAGCCAGTACGTTGGCCATTCCCGGGTGGTAAATGATATCACAATTGTAGTCCTTCACCACATCTAACCACCGACGCTGCCTCATGTTCAGATTCGGCTGATCCATGAGGTACCTCAAACTCTTGTGGTCCGTGTAAATGGTACAACGGACCCCGTAGAGGTAATGCCACCAAATCTTGAGGGTAAACACCACTACCCCCAGCTTTAAATCATGTGTCGGGTAGTTAGCCTCGTCAGACTTCAACTGGTTCGAAGCATAAGCTATCACATGACCCCGCTGCATCAACACTGCTCCCATGCATATGATCGAAGAATCACAGTAGACTACAAAGTCATCTATACCCTCTAGCAGAGTGAGAATGGTGCCTCACACAACCATTGCTTGAGTGTCTCAAAGGTTGCCTGCTGCTCAGGTCCCCAATGAAAAACCAACGACTTCTTGGTCAGTCGGGTTGTAACATTCCGTTTAAAATAATAAAAATAAAAATAATAATAATAATAATAATAATAATAATAATAATAATAATAATAAATAAATAAATAAATAAATAAATAAATAAATAAATAAAATTAAATAAATGTAATGAATAATAATAGCCCTAAAGCAGTAATAATTTATCAATGGTAGCAGGGGAGTTTAATGTTATAATTTCAGGAATTTGGAGTCAAAATTATATCAGTTGGACTTGAAATGTAAAAGAATTTCGTGACCAAGGGATGTTTGGTAAATATTGGGCCTTAATTGAAAATGTGAGTGGCTAGAGGGGCTGGAAGTTTCAATTGTGCACATAAGTTTGGAATTGGAGACGGGTGATCCAAACCTATCACCTACCTCATTTCCTTCGTCTCATATAACACTAATACCCCCATCACAAGCCCTAACCCTAATCATCTATTGCAGCCGCCACCTTGTATCCACTAACCTCCAGCCGCCGCCACCTCTACTGTTGAACGAGACTGACGAAGCTAACCACCGTCACTATAGTTGTCAGAGATAGCAAGGATCGAAGAGAAGCTGGTCGCTGTTACCTTTTCTTATCCGGTAATGGTGTAGTTCCTTCCACTCCTCCCTCCTTCTGACGTTCAGTGCATTATATCATCGCCGCCGCTCCGGAGGTTGTTCCACTGCCAAGACTCTCCAGTCAATCGTATACCACCATGAGCGGGTGCTTGTGCTATTATGCTGTACTGATCTGCTAGATCTGTGTTATGACCAATTAGATCTGTCTCCTGGTATGGAGTCTGTTTCCTTATAGTAATAACCTGTAGAATTGTATGCTATATGTGTTGGGTTTTGAGCATTCTAACACTCCTATGATGTACATGCAACCCTGAATACCCTGGATCTATGTTTTCTCTATTATACATGCAAATATGAATATTCCAAGGTATTACCCTATCTAGCATACAATCTATGATACTTGGGTAACAAAACTAGTTAGAATACATACCTCTTGATATAGCTTGACTCCTTGAAGCTTGAGAGCCTAGTGCCCCAAGTGTGAGACCTCAAATGGTTCACACAACATCATCAACATTTGGAATAACCATGAGAAGAAGACACTCCAAGCTCAAATCGGCTAGCCCTCTCATATGTATCCCTAGTGCCAATTTCTTGAACTAAAGGGGTCCTTATATAGTGTGCACATTAGGGTTACCGCATGTAACCCATGACTTTACCCATTCCTTATGCTCCATGGGTTTTACCCTCCATGGAGTATCCATGGGCCACCACATGGGTTTAACCCAACATAAGGAATCATGGATTATAAGCCCACATATATAAGAATGAATGATTTATACAATCAATCCCCATATATTTAATTAGTCTCTTTTGATCACTAAATTAAGTTCAAATTAATTCTTGATCAATACTAATTAAATAACATGATTTCATATTGTTATATTAGAACTTATAATATATTAATATGTCACAAATGTCTTCTTCTCACAAAAGGTCTATCCAAATGTCCCGATGCCATGCAACCCAAATGGACCACGCCAAGTCGGTTCAAGTCTTACCGGTTATAGTTATGGACTTAGACACTAATCCAACAGTATCCCACTTGGATAAGACTGAAAGTATTATTGAGTTTGACTCAAAACCTAACTGACAATCGTAACTCTCAAAAGTTGTTATCGTACTCTAACCTTGTTGATGCACTCTGACCTTTGTCAATGACTTGTCCATTAGATAAGGGATCATATATTCCTCCATTCTAGATATCATATGGACTGAGACATGGATTACAAATCTTTCTTTCTGTCCATTTCTTGTTTCCCGATTTGCGATTCATGACGACTGACTGATTGAACAAATCAAATCAGTCCTGGCTTGGCCAAGCACTCACACGTGTCATCATTAAATCATCAAGGGGCCCACATATATCGTTTTTATCCCGAACGTAAAAGGAATGGATAAAATTTGATGCATATGGCTTGTTCTACTACTTGTTGAATCATACACAAAGGCACATTTTATAACATCGAGTTAACAATGCGTTTTCGTGCAATCAATGTACAACCAACTCATAGTAAGAACTCATATCTCTAGGTTTGAAGAATATAATATATTATCGTCTCATGATCACTCATGATAAAATCCATGAAGTGATTCAAATGAGCGCGGCTTGAATCAAATACTCAGAACTTATGAGCACTCATGAGTGTTGTAGCACCACTTTGTCCAACATCTTAGACTTCTACAAACCAACCCATGACAGTCTTGATTCATATCTACTTCCAACATATGACCGACTGTGGATGGTTTGAATAACTTAGTCATTCGGGAAGAATGACCTAGTTTATTCTGGAAGTCAAAACATGCAAAATGAAACACAAGAATAATTGAATCCAATATGGTATCAAAACCTAATAAAACACTTTTTATTTATCACCATACTGATTACTCATTATTCATTGTTTTGGTTTTATCAACTTTATACTTGAATTAAAAAACCTAGTTGTCCCTTGCTCCAAGCATGTACACTATGTTTTTCTAATCAATAGCATTTCCACACACCAAGTATGCACTCTATGTTTGTCTATGATCCTTACATTGTGAAATAAACCAATTGAAAATAATTCCAATGATTCTAATTTCACACTCCCAAATCCTTATCATAAATGTAAGAATTCCAAATTCTTATCATTTATCGAAATCTGTTAGATTTTAAACTTAAATGCACTACCCTCTTGTAATGAATGTGTACAAAGTCACAAAGACTTGTCAACAATCATATAGGATATTCCAATGAAGATCTACTCCATGGAAAAAAAGACTCGTATTCAAAGTACATTGCTTTGAACATGCTTCTTGCCTTAAGTTTTTCTAATCTTACATAGATTTAATGAATAACTTCCACCTATGGGAGCATTTTCATATTCCTATTCTGACTATCACTCCTGAACAAGAGTTGCCTCTTTTCAGAATATGTCAATATGGTCCTTCCAAAATTAACACTATGCTTCCAACTGTCCCTGCTTCCAAATGTCCCTGAGCAACCAATCTTTGGTAAACCTCAGATTATCCTCGACAATTGATTAATCATTTTAGTCATATCCAATTCTTGTACTTTTTTCCTTTTAATGCTCTAGATGAATATTATAGCACACGAATCGATCCTATATCCAAAGCATATGGGACACGATTCATTATGTCTCACATAAAGACATGATACTAGACCAGTCTTTTGCTATAATATTTCTATTTCTATTTGCCAAGTTCTCATAATTCAGATTATGAAAAGGAATGTCATCATCATAATCGAATTTTAGAACGCAAATAATGGACCCATATATAGAATTTTCTTATGTTGATCCACTCCAACATAAAATTCATATATATATATATATATATATATATATATATATATATATATATATATATATATATATGTATGTATATATATATATATATATATATATATATATCTCCTTGACTAAAGACGATTAAGACCTCAGTCTAAGCTTTTAGAATTGAAATGAAGTATAATTTCCTCTCCCTTAATTATATCAAAACAACTTTTCCTAATTGAACCTTTTGTTTTCCTATAATTAACATTGCTAACTTGCAATACTTATCATAATTATCATGCTCCCACTAACATGATGATTATTAGCATAACACTTATTCTCCCACTAGATTTGACATGTACTTAGAAATCAACTGGACTTCTAGAAAACAAGACTTTATTGACTTTCTTACCAAAGTTCAGATTTCTGATTTGAGATGCTTTATCAAAATTATACACCTTTCCTTAGATAGCACACATATGTGTCTAGACAGTTTTAGAACTATGAAAAGGGATGCCGTAATCATAGTCTCATTTGTTCAGACCTTTGCCATTTCTCACAAGTCCATCTTTTTGTGCCGGTTAACCACACACGCTCCACTAACGACTTTGAAAATGCAAATATCACAATTGCTATCTAGTTAAAATCTACTTAGCAAAAGTGATTCCTCACCATCATTTTCATGGATCGGAGAGAAATCTTATGATAGTTATATCTTATGGTCTATGTGTTCCTATCCATGTGAATTTGTCTAAACCATAATCACAAGACACGGTTAGTAACAAATCCAAACTCATATGGATTTAACTTGTGCAATCTTAAATTCTTGCCACCAGGCAGCACAAGGGCCTACCATGTCTTCCAAGTTGTTATACAACCAATTGAGAACTTCTTAGAACTCATATGCAAAGAAAACTTTAACTGGAATGGACACAAAAATAAGAATATGTCAAAACGATAGATTATAAACCTCAAGTCGTGTGCTAATGATAAATTACATGTTCTTATTCTTGGTTAGATCTTGAAATTCTTTTAGGATCCTTAAGACTCCCACTATCCTCTTGACATATAAGACTATCTTGCCAAATATTCAAGAGATAGTGTGGATTCTTTTCAAGACAAACACTTCACACGATTAGACTTAGTTGGTCTTTGTTTTATCTAAAACATCACAACTTACCAATTTCAAATGTATAAGAGTAGAAAACATTTTACTCTTTCATTTGACAAGTGTTAATAAACCTTCTTTAAGATGTGTCACTCATGTTACAATCTTGGAGCATGACTCTAAGAATTGTCTTGGAGCGAAGTATGACTCATCTTCTTGAATTAACAATTTCAACAATTTCATGACTCCTCTTCTTAGCCAAATGTAACAACCTGATATTTCAACTCTTTGTAATGACCTAAAGAGTCAAGTATTGTAACCACCTTGGGGTAATAAAATTTAATTTGATAATAAAATGCCCAAAAGGTATCTATTTAAATTCCTATTATGTTTAATATCATTAAACCGGGATCATACTTAAAAAGAATGCCCAAACCCGGCTTCGTATGTTGAAGTTAAGATTTTAACAAATCCGGCTTAGCAGCAGACAGCTAAAATCTCGAATCGGAGATCGAACGACTTTTGGCCGGAATGACCTAAACGAGAATCGAAGGTCTCGACAATGGTATTTCAGCGGTAAAAAGTCTGGCAAAAACCGACGTCAGATAAAGAAGTTATGAATTTTTAAAGAAATTCCTTAAACACGACGATTTATAAAATAAATAATAAAAATAATTTCGGAATTTGCCAACGGAGTCTAAACGAAAGTTGTAGAGCGTAGTCTCACCTACGCGTGGATATAAAGACCATCGAAAACGGAGTTCGTATGAGGAAGATATGAATTTTTGAAGTTTATTAAATAAATTATAATTATATTTAAATCAAAATGCTAGTATTATCCGAAGAGGAGTCAGCGTCCTCATCCGAGGTACGCGCCGCGTAACCCCGTACGCCCAGTGTACCCGAGGGCCTTGGTCTCGGTCCGTCCACGTCGCCCCTATGCGAAGCTATCCGACCCGCCGTCCCATCCGACCCGCCGCCCCATCCGACCCGCCGTCCCATCCGAAGCCGAGGCAGTCGAGGACTTGGTCATGCATGACATACGAGTACGCGCTGCGTACGAGCGTACGCCCCGGGTACCGAGGCCTCTCAGCCCCTATAAAAGGGATGCGAGGGTCTCCGGAAAAATTGCTCATTTCTTCTCACTTCTCTTGCGTTTTGCCTCGTTTTCCGTTCCCATTCAAACCGGAAGCCCGGGTCATTTTTGCTCAAGTCCCGAAGGTCGATTTTACTCCCGAGATTCCCGAGAATCCCGAGAAAAATCCGCTTCCCGAGACGAAACTTTGCCCAGTTTTCCATCTCGCTATCTTCAAACTTCCAAGTGAGTTCATACCCCTACAAACACTCTTTAAATACATTTTTAAATGCTTTCTATACTCTTTAAGGGGGAATACAAGTAAACATACAGTTATTATTGTGTATTTCATAGAATTTCACTTTACTCGTTTTTATCAAATGAATCACTTGTGATTTAGTAGTACTATGTGAAAACTCTTGTCATACTTCGCATGCACTAGATTCATACAAAGCATTTAGAAATTCCAAAGTATTCTTCGTTGCTAAACCGTTTTATACATTCTAAAAACTTATGATTTATGCTTTGTCAAACATTGTGAAAAAGGATAAACTTTGCATACAATACTACTACTTTAATACAGACTTAGTTGAGAATTCATGAGACGTGTACATCTTCAAACACTGGCTTTTTGATAAAAGGTATCGCTACAAGTCCTGTATATAACCAGAGCCTCCCGTACGGAGAACGTGTCAAATGTGTATAGATCTATACGGGAAGTCATGATCCCGGGCCCTGAATGTTAGCTACATTCCGTCTTTTGGGGTGACAGTTGTCATAACGCTACGACGCCTGAAGAACGTCGCTACAGGCATATTATGTTTAGTATGGTTATAAAACTCATCGGATATACAATTATTATGGTATTATGCTTTTATGAATGAGTAGCTATTAAAACTATTCTTCATCTAACAAGTGCGATCTTTGTATAGCTTTATTATATAAAACTATGCCACAAATTTTAAGCACGTCGGTTGCTTGTGATTTTCGGTCTTAGAGACTGCCAGTTATGTTAGGAAAATAAGGGTTTTTCCTACATCTAAAACAAACAACTAATTGGAAAATAAGGGATTTTCTTGGTGCAACTATTTACAACTTATAACACGAACATTCATATGCATTTCATACTTTTATAAGAAAATAGGGGTTTTTCTTGGAAAGCACAACAAATCATATCTCAACTATTAGGGAAAATATGGGATTTTCTGGATCTAATACATTCATTTTCAACCCAACGAATCATAACTCTTTTCATTTGAAAATACCGCGTTTTTCTGGAAAACATACATGAACTTTCGAATGGCGTACATTTTCTCATAACACTACTTATGAACTCACCAACTTAATTGTAGACACTTTTTCTTTGAAATAACTTGTATTCTCAGGGAACCGCTAAGCAGGTTTGGAAATCAACTTTTGAGGATTAACCTGCTGACATTGATTACTTCTTTTGAAAGATTTTTATGTAATTATCTTTTGAACATGTAATGAATACAATTATGTAAACATTTTGGAAACCTTAATATGTATGGTGGTGTGTACTTTCCTTTCTATGAATTGTTATGATACTGAATATGACGTCCTCCGCCCCCGAACGTTTCCGCCGTTCTGGTTTGGGGGTGTGACACCATAAGAATTCACTATTGTGATATGGTCTCACAATCATTAAGATGATCATAAAACATGATACTAAAGTACTCTTCCATCTTTTCAGATTTGAGAAACTTTTATCTTTCTGCCAAATTTGATTATTCTCATTCGTTTTGCCATACATTGAAACTTTTTTAATGTTTCAGAATTATGCTTAAACTTGTAAGTATAACCATATTTACTCAACTTTAGTAAATCATGACAAATAGTCTTATCGAACTTTGTGGTGGACTTGGCCAGTACACAAGAATGTATACTTGATCCCATAGTCCTTCACTTGACTCACATATACATGTGAACAAGGAATTAGTCTTAATTTTCCAAAGATGAAAATTCTCATTCATCATACAATATAACTTACATGATTCCAAGTTTCAGTTCAATTGAAACTTGGATGATGAGAATCTTTCCTTGTTTGGTAAATTTAGACACTACCACAATTGAAAGAATCAAATCCATTTTCCAATATTGCTATCAATGGAATCATATAAGCAACACTTTTTCACAAATGCCATTGTAAGGATACTTAAAATAAATAAAACCAAAAAAAGTTCCTTTTATCTTAAAACTATGCAGAAAAACTTATCCTTACAGTGAAAATGCATATGAAAACTTGTTGTTATCTATTCCTAAGCAACATATCATAACTCTTAGGCACCTACTCAAAATTTTGATCACCGAACCGTGCGAAAGAAACCATCTTCACGATCAGAATCAGCATATACTTCCTTTAAGTTTCTTCACTTTTCTTTGATTCTTATAACATCATCATGTAACCCAGTCACATCATGTAATAAGAATCTTAGACTAGAAACTTAATAGAGTTAGATAGTGGACTTTACCTGAAGTAGATTCAAACTTATTGACTTTACCATCTTTCAGGTAAATTTGGTAGCTTTGCAACCAATGACCCTTCCTTTGAAAGTAGAAACATATGGACCTTTTGGTGATGGTACATGGGACTATCTCAGACTTAGCCTTTCTCTTTACCATTTGGTCGATCGAGTTGACTATGGCCGATCCCTTTCCATTGGGAAGAGAAAGATTTTTCTAGATATCTAATGTTACCATTATCAATGTCCATTGAAGTTTTTGGAAAGTTGATCTTCTAATCAAATTTGCTTTACCAGTGTTCCAAATCATTGCTGATTCAGCAGCACCAAGCAAATAGATAAGATCTTTATGGGTCATGTGATAGTCTGTTTCATATGAGTCCCAAAGGAACTTACTATGTGACTTAGAAAGTGATTGAACATCCAACTTCCACAAGACTTTGACAGCCAACTCTCTCGGCTTGTCAATATGTGACTTCATCTCCAAGATGTGATCACACCTAGACCTTGCTTGCCAATAGGGCTTGAGTGACCTTAAACTTTTCAAGAACTTTTGGGTTAGGGAGAATAATTAGAGGAGGAGAAAGAAGCATGATTTCCATGAACCAACCATGGGACATCATCTTCATTAGGAAACTTGTTTCAAGAGATTTGGGACGATCATGGATGTCGAAACCTAACATCTAATATGGGAGATATTCAAGTAAATTGATTTAGGTCCTTAATATAACACCCAATATGAAATATTAAGGATAGGACCCAACACAATACTTTTATAACTTGGAACAGGGATGTCGTAATCCAAGCTATAAAATATTTGAAGGTAGGCGAATGACGATTCACCAATTTCCACAACGAAAACGAAATAATCTTATCAGGTTTTACTTGGATTTTAAATTCCTAGATCTTTTGAGATTAATTGAAATTTTCAAAGGCATGTTTCAATATCGAGTGTGCCCTCTCAAATTTTTTTGACTGGGATGCCGAGGATCACAAAACAAGGTGTGAATAACCATGTAAATATACTTGGTACCCTTAATATTTACCCCTTAATCGATGTTCCAGTTAACCACACGCCTTCCACCGATACTATGATAAGAATTGATTTACCCTTTGCCTACCTTTTTAAATCCAGGTTAGTGTGCCGGTTACCTACACGTGCTCCACCAACGACTTAAGCAAAGTTAAAAGTGTAATTTCATGGGTTAGCACCAAATTCACATTTTCCTAAGTAACTAAGATTGGGAATTCAGAAGTGTTTAGTTACTTAGTATTTATCATTAATATTTTAAATGAAGTTAGAATTATAGTCCTTTCAAACCCGTTGGGCTAACGACCCTCCACCAGTCAAGGAAGCGGTGGGTGAGAGTGGACTCCCATTAAACTGCCATTTTATAGGTAGTAACCTTATACTCCCCTTATAGACCGGCTTCGTGAATGAGGCCTACTGACGATAAGACTGACTGGCTCTTATACATATATATATATATATATATATATATATATATATATATATATATATATATTATTAACTTATAATACCATAAAGTATAAGGGTTGAATTTTAACTTTTAAAATTCTAAGGGCTTAACTTGGAACTAAAGTATTCATGGGAAAACTTTTCAAATTCCAAAACTTGAGGGCAGATTTTGAATAGTTCAAAACTATTCAATTCCATAACTTATGTGTTTAAAGTAGTTTTAATTAAAAAACTCTTCATGTTCCATAACTTGAGGACAAGTTACGGAAGACTTTAAACTCTTAAAAGAATATGACTTTTCCTTTATTCACAACTTATAAAATATTTATGAGTTTTATGATTCTTAAATGTGAATTTTCATATAACTTGAGGACAAGTTACAAAAACACATTTTAGAATCAACTCTTAGATTAATTTTGATTGAAAACAACAATTTCACATTACTTTTCCTATTCATCTAAGCAACTCATAAGAACAAGATAATTCAAATCAAACTTTTTCACGCACTTAGTCTAACCATTGAACTAATAATAACATTAATCTATTGACAATTATCTTTGAAATTGGATTAGCATGAACATTACCACATCAAAAACAGGTTTATAAGTTGAAAAACAGCTTAGGGTAATGTTCCTAGTCCAATTCAAGCCAAAACAGTCGAAGATATGATGTCTGGGGGTCTAACTCATCGAGTGCATAAACCAACTCGACGAGTTGGATCATTTTGAACACTTTTTAGGCATGGACTCGTCGAGTCACCTACTGGACTCGCCGAGTCAGTTGCCCAGACAGCAAAAAAAACTTTGATTTTTAAGCAGATTTTGCAATTATAACCAGAAAACAAGCCTAGGCTCTGATACCATTGTTGGGTCTTGAGCATTCTAACACTCCTATGGTGTACATGCAACCCTAAGTACCTTGGATCTATGTTTTCTCTATTATACATGCAAATATGAATATTCCAAGATATTAACCTATCTAGCATACAATCTATGATACCTGCTTAATAAAACAAGTTAGAATACATACATCTTGAAGTAGCTTGACTCCTTGAAGCTTAAGAGCCTAGTGCCCCAAGTGTGAGACCTCAAATGGTTCACACAACATCATCAACATTTGGAATAACCATGAGAAGAAGACACTCCAAGCTCAAATCGGCTATCCCTCTCATATGTATCCCTAGTGCCAATTTCTTGAACTAAAGGGGTCCTTATATAGTGTGCACATTAGGGTTACCCCATGTAACCCATGACTTTACCCATTCCTTATGCTCCATGGGTTTTAACCTCCATGGAGTATCCATGGGCCACCACATGGATTTAACCCAACATAAGGAATCATGGATCATAAGCCCACATATATAAGAATGAATGATTTACACAATCAATCCCCATATATTTAATTAGTCTCTTTTGATCACTAAATTAAGTCCAAATTAATTCTTGATCAATACTAATTTAATAACATGATTTCATGTTAATATATTAGAACTTATAATATATTAATAAGTCACAAATGTCTTCTTCTCACAAAAGGTCTATCCAAATGTCCCGATGTTGTGCATCCCAAATGGACCATGCCAAGTCGGTTCAAGTCATATCGGTTATAGTTATGGACTTAGACACTAATCCAACAATATGTGTTTGCTGGTTATCATCTATGGAGTGCCTTAAGGACTGTCGGTGGTTATTTAGGATAGCCTGAGAACTTTTGGTCTAGGCTATATTGCATGTTCCTTGTTTGCTTGTGGCTCTAGAATAGGACTATTTGTTCAGATGGCTATCTCACCTATGGTTACTTATGGTTACACATTCTATGGGGGTTAGCTGGTAGCGGGACTATATGCAGTGAGACGATTAGTAGGCAGTAGTGTGCTGTATGATTGTTGCATGTATTATTTGCCTACTTGATCATGAATTTTTATATGTCGACATCTTGTGTTTGGTTGGTTGAGGCGGTCCTGCTTTGTGCGGTAGGCCAAGATACCTGGTGCGGACTGGCTGTAAGCCATAGGCACAGATGCTCAGGAGGAGCGGTAGGGTTGAGCCGGTAAGCCAAAAACCCCTGGGTATTCCAACCTGATGGTTGATTGGACCCGACATAATGGTATTCCAGCCCGAGGTTGATAGGGCCAGGCATGAGTGTTTGCTTTTATGTTTTGATTTGTTTGGTGGTACTTTAGGGGAAACTCACTAAGCTTTGTGCTTACAGTTTGTTTATAGTTTCAGGCTTTTCAGATGATCAGAGTGGCAAGGCGAAGGCATGACCTTACACATCCTTGATTTTACAACAGAATCGATCTTGGGAAACTCTGATTTTCAAATAATTGGTGAGAACACTATTTTTGTAAACCTTTATTACTAAAAGGATCGTTTTGAAAAGTTTAAATTTTGTTGAAAATTTTTGGGACGTTACAAGTTGGTATCAGAGCCATGGTTTGAGTGAACTGGAGGAACACTCGTGTGAATCTAGTCTCAAACTAAGGAAAAGATTTTCAAAATGATTTTTAAACAATTTTCAAAATACTAAAGGAGGATGCGATGTGTACGAGCAGTCGGAGCCAGTAAGTAGACCCCAAAATACCATACTACTATTTGATATTGTTCTATGTTAGAACAACATGCTAGTAATAGGCTAGAGATATTCAAGAATCGCATGATAGAATTGCCTAATTGTATGATGCCTGATAGCCTAAGGTTTTTCTTTATATGGAATTGACATCATTACTATAGTTGCTTAGTGTATGCATCATAGTTATAAATAATTAAGATTCTATAGCCTGAGAATATTTGGTTTGGCTTTATTTCCTGTTCCTTGTCTAGTTGTGGGCTTAGAGTAGGGTTGAGTATTTGACTATCTATAGGATCCAGCGTTATGTATGACTAGCATACACGAGTGTTGCGGGGTTGGTGGAAGTTACATAGATGAGTCATGTGGGGTCAGTCGGCTAGTGTGAGATGTTTAGCCTTACTCTAGAGTGAGGATTAAGTGCTCGCCTATGCTTATGTATATTGTTAGGGCGTTGTGATGATTATTAAGACAAATATGGGTAGGTGTAGAAGGTAGTATGGGCCCGTACTACTTAAAGCATAGGACCCATATGCGTATTAAGGAAGTCACAACCCCTAGGGTTTGGTTCCTTGTAATTTATGCGGATTATGTGATATCTTCCTGGTGTATTTTCAGTATGGTGGTTATGAGGCATTTTGTGACAGGATCCAGATCGGGATCAGGACAGGGCAGTCAGGGTGCCCAGATAGTAGCCGAGATTATCAGCCAGGATAGGCTAGCATTGATAGAGGATCATGTCAGGGGGATCATCCACGAGGAGGTGGTTGAGATTGTCCGGGGTCAGATTCCGGAGATGTTTGGGTTTATTAAGACCTCCATGATGGAGTATTTCGATGACAGATATGCAGCCCTTGCGGAGACAATTGTCACGGTAGCTACAATAGTTGTAACAATGGCAAGGAGAGGAGGTAGTCGGGCTTCTCAGTACCGCAACTTCGATAGCACGAAGCCACCGACTTTTGATGGGAGTCAGGATCTGATCGTAGCCATGAGGTGGCTGTCTGACGTAGATGGATGTTTCTTCATGTGCTCATGTCCTGCTGACCAAAAGGTCAGATGTGCCCTGAACTTGCTGAGGTCCAGGGCAAAGGACTAGTGGGGTTGATGATTGGGTCGTATTTGGATGATCAGAGAGCTGCGGTTACTCGGGAGCAGTTCAGGGAGATGTTCTGCACTCGCTACATTCCACGGGTCGAGTGTGAGGGGTTGGCACAAGAGTTTTTGGAGATGAGACAGGGTACTGAGTTGGTGACGGAGATCACCCGCATGTTCACTGATAGGGCGATGTTTTGCCCGGAGTTTGCGTCCAAGCAGGCTCATATGACTCGTTATCTGCACATGCTCAAGACTGACATCAGACAGTTTGTTGCTACTCAGCGGTGTGATACCTTACTGGAGTTACAAGAGGTCGCGAGGAGGCGAGAGATTGAGATAGAGACCCGGGTGAGAGAGTAGTGTTAGGCTCCGGATGAGTCCCAGCCTGCAGCAAAGCGGTTCAAGTCCGTCGGTCAGAGTTTAGGACCAGTTGGAGCGAGGCGCAAATTTGTTACATGTCGTCAGTGTGGCGAGGAGGGTCATTTTGGAAAAGATTGCAGTCGAAGTATGCGAGATTGTTTTCATTGCGGTCAGGATGGCCACATTAAGGCTTATTGCCCGCTTCTTAGTGAGGTGCAGGATCCTACCCCCTTAGATTGGCAGTTACCCGATAGTCATCGGGGGACCGTCGGAGTCCCAAGGACTGAGATTTAAGTGGGCAGTTCCTTATTTAGCGATTATGGTAGTATTATTATTTATCTGTCGTTTCTGTTTGTATTTCAAGGTTCAATTGTAATTATGGATGATCAGTTAAACGGAATCATCTTATCTAGCTTTGTTTCAGTTAATCTCTTGTTATGTGTGGATTAATTTTCTTTGTCGGTGATTGTATGTGAATCGGAACTTGTGAATGTCGTGTGGCTTTAGATTCTCTTATGTATATGGATATCAGTGGTTGAGACCAAGTAATAAAGTCCGAGTTAGTCTGAGTATCGAAGGAATACAAAGCTCTCGAATTCTGCTAACCTTCGGGTTTCGTGAAAAGATCATTGTCAGTTGTTGGATTTTTCCCTTCGATTCACATTTGTCTTAGTTATGATAGCATCTTTAAAGTGTGCTTGTGCTTATACCCAAAGGTGTTAGGAGCTCAGGTTGAGGGTTTTCTTGTCTGCTATCGTCTAATCAGAGGTGAGCCCCAATGCTGATAGTGGGTAGCTCAGCTGGACTGTCAAAGCAGAGTAAGAGTGTGGTGCAGACCCACATGGGATCAGCTAGTTTTATTGGGGTAATGCCATTTTCGGCGGGATTAGAGCATCGAAGCTTGGTCAAGAAGATCGGATACCGATTGATCCTACGGATTTTCGTTCATCTTAGTTGTTGTGGGGGAGTGCATCATGAAGTAGAGGCAAGAGCTGATTTCGAGACGAAATCTAATTTAAGTGAGGGAGAATTGTAACATTCCATTTAAAATAATAATAATAATAATAATAATAATAATAATAATAATAATAATAATAATAATAATAATGATAAATAAAATAAATAAATAAATAAAATTAAATAAATAAAATGAATGATAATAGCCCTAAAGCAGTAATAATTTATTAATGGTATCAAGGGAGTTTAATGTTATAATTTTAGGAATTTGGAGTCAAAATTATATTACTTGTACTTGAAATGTAAAAGAATTTCATGACCAAGGGTTGTTTGGTAAATATTAGGCCTTAATTGAAAATCTAAGTGGCTGGAGGGGTTGGAAGTGTCAATTGTGCACATAAGTCTGGAATTGGAGACGGGTGATCCAAACCCGTCACCCACCTCATTTCCTTTGTCTCACATAACACTGATACCCCCATCACAAACCCTAACCCTAATCATCTATTGCAGCCGCCACCTTATATCCAATAACATCTAGCCGCCGCCACCTTTACTATTGAATGAGACTGATGAAGATAACCACCGTCACTACGGTTGTCGGAGATAGCAAGGATCAAAGAGAAGGTGGTCGATGTTACCTCTTCCTATCCAGTAATGGTGTAGCTCCTACCACTCCTCCCTCCTTCTGACGTTCAGTGCATTCTATCATCGCCGCCACTCCGGAGGCTGTTCCGCTGCCAGGACTCTCCAGTTAATCGTATGCCACCGTGAGCGGGTGGTTGTGTGGTGTTTATGTTTGTGTGTGTACGTTCCTACTGTACACCCCCTCTCTTCACTTCTTTTCTGAGATGCAACCGATCGTCCGTCGTCGTTGTTCCTCGTGCTAGTGACAAGATTGCCTCCGGCCATCGTTTTCCGCCGAAAAGGTGGTGGCAGTCGTGTTTTATTAGATGTGTGATGTGGTTGCAACCTTGTAAGGCGTGTCTTTGTGCTTTGGTCGGCCGGAAAATCAAGTAGAAAGACCACCATGGTGGTCACCACTGGTCTGCCGCCATTTATGTTTTTCTGTAGCCATCAAACACCATATGTGGGTGGCTGTGTGTGTTTTTTTAGTGTGTGTGTGTCACATGTTAATAGTTTAACCGAAAATGACTAAGTCAAACCTGAATCAATCATACCCTTAAGTGATTAAGTTCTTAATGGGTTAAGTGTTCTTACTTAACCCTAATCGTTATTTCATGTGAAACCCTAATCGTCATTTCATTTGAAACCTTAATCGTCATTTCATGTAAAGTGGTCACGGTTGCATGTGACTATGACCTATGATCGAGTATTGACTCAAGTATCTTCCTGTAGGTGATTGGAAGTGATTTGAAGATGGTAGAGTCCTTCTTGCTGCAATGGTTTCTGCACACACATCGAGGTGAGTTTTGCCTCACTATACTCATGGGTCTAAGGCACCAAGACCGACCCACCAGTATTGATTATCGGCTAGCTTAGGGATGCCCTAGGAACAATATATATTCATGTAGGATAGACTGAGGACTCTTGATCTAAGCTCTCTTTCTTGTTCCTTGTTTGGTTGTGGTTTTAGAGTAGGGTCACCTGTTCGGGTGACTATCTCACCTCTGAGTTTATATGGTTATGCATTCCTTGGATTGTTGATATTTAGTGTGCTATTATGATGTAGTGGTCTGCTAGATCTTTGTTATGGTATTGAGAATGCTGATATGTTGTAGTGGTTAGTTAGATCTGTCTCCTGGTATGGAGTCTATTGCCGTGTAGTAATAACCTATAGAATTGTATGCTATATGTGCTTGCTGGTTATTATCTATGGAGTGCCTTAAGGACTGTCGATGGTTATGTAGGATAGCCTGAGACCTCTTGGTCTAGGCTATATTGCCTATTCCTTGTTTGGTTTTGGCTCTAGAGTAGGACTATCTGTTCCGATGGCTATCTTACCTCTGGTTACTTATGGTTACACATTCTATGGGGGTTAGCTGATAGTGGGACTATATGTGGTGAGATGATTAGTAAGCAGTAGTGTGCTGTATGATTGTTTCATGTATTATTTTCCTACTTGATCATCATTGTTTATATGCCGACATATTGTGTTTGGTTGGGTTGAGGCGATCCTGCTTTGTGCGGTAGATCAAGAGACCCGGTGCGGACTGGCTGTAAGCCGTAGGCACGGATGCATGGGAGGAGCGGTAGTGTTGAGGCGGTAGGCTAAAAAACCCTAGTTTTTCCAACTTGATGGTTGATTGGACCCGACATATTGGTATTCTAGCCCGAGTTTGATTGGGCCAGGCGTGAGTGTTTGTTTTTATATTTTGCTTTGTGTGGTGGTACTTTAGGGGAAACTCACTAAGCTTTGTGCTTATACTTTGTTTATGGTTTCAGGTTTTTCAGATGATCGAAGTGGCAAGGTGAAGGCGTGACCGTACACATCCTTGATTTTACAACAGATTGGATCTTTGGAAACTATGATTTTCAAATAATGGTTGAGAACACTATTTTTGTAAACCTTTTATTACTAAAAGGATCATTTTGAAAACTTTAAATTTTGTTGAAAATTTTTGGGTCATTACAAGGGTCAACAGAACTGCAATCTTGGAGAAGTCTTGTATAAATCTCCTGTAATACCCTGCCAGACCTAGGAAACTCCGAATCTCAATTGGAGACCTCGAAATCCCCCAATGCATCGCGGCCTCTATCTTGGTCGGATCTACCATAATACCTTTCTGGTTGACAAGATGCCCAAGGAACTGCACCTCGCACAACCAGAACTCGCACTTGTAGAACTTCGCAAAAAGTCTCTCCCTCCTCAGTGTCTCCAGCACCTCCCTCAGGTGCTCCTCATGCTGCTCCTAAGTCTTGGAGTAAACCAAGATGTCATCAATGAAGACTATTACAGACCGATCCAGCATCGGTCTGCACACACGGTTCATGAGGTCCATGAACGGTGCTGGATCATTGGTGATCCTAAACGGCGTCATCACAAACTCATGATGACCGTAGCGAGTCCTAAATGTTGTCTTTTGCACATCATCATCTCAGGCTCGCATCTGGTGATACCCTAGCCATAGATCAATCTTGGAGAACCAAGATGCTCCCTGAAGCTGGTCAAACAAATCATCTATCCTCGAAACTGCATAACGGTTCTTCAATGTTACCTTGTTCAGCTCTTGGTAGTCTATGCACATGCAATGTGACCCGTCCTTCTTCTTCACAAATAGGATTGGGGCTCCCCATGGTGAATTGCTCAGTCTGATAAAACCCTTGTCTAGCAGCTCCTACAGCTGCATAGACAACTCCTGCATCTCAAGAGGATCGAACCGATAAGGTGTATTAGCTATCGGAGCCGCACCATGGACCAGGTTAATCCGAAACTCAACCTGTCTCTTCGGAGGTATCCCAAGTAAATCCTCCAGGAATACGTCCGGGTACTATCGCACAACCTGTACATCATCAACTGTCGCCTTACCCTTATCCCAGGTATCCATGACATAAGCGATGTATCCTGCGTAACCCTGCTAAAGGTGGTGCCTCGTTATCGTTGTTCAACATAAAACCAGTCCGCGTTGTAGCCTCTCGCCCTGGATCACTAACTCTCCCCCACTAGACGTGCGAACCCTCACTAACTGTTGCTCACAGTCAATCATTACCCCATTGGGGCTCAACCAATCCATACCCACTATAACCTTATTCCTACGCAGGTAATAGGAACCAAATCCATTGAAAATTGATGATCAAATAACTGAAGCGAACATCCTCTGTGAACCCTCGTGACCCTGAAGATCCTATCATCTTCTATCTCTACATCCAGTGGACAACCCAACTCCATCGGAGCTCCTACAAATCGCTTGCTGAGTGCGAGCGACACAAAAAATCGGGTGACACTCGAATCGAACAGTACCAAAGCTGATATACCGTTCACTAAGAATGATCCTATAACAAAACACGCAAACATAAGTAACAAACAATATCAATAAAGAGACAAGAGAAAGATACATACCCATCACCACGTCAGAAGCTGCTCGTGCCTCCTCTGCAGTAAGCTGAAAAGCCCTGCTCTGCGCCATAGGCGCCTCAGCCCGACCCAGATGGCCATCTGTGATCCTCAATGTGGTAGGAGAAGGTGTTGCCACCTTCCCTGCTGCTGCTAAACTCGGGCACTGGGACCGCTTGTGTCCCTTCTGATTGCACTTAAAGGAAATAAGATTTGATGTTGTCATGGTGGTGGTAGTAGCTGTGCAATCTCGGCTTATATGACCAGTTCGGCCGCACTTGTAGTAGCCCGAACTCCTCGCTTTACACGTCCCCTCGTGCGTCATGCCGCATTTTCCACAATGGTCGTGGTTCTACTAGCTTCGAGATCTGTGATCTGATACCTTGGGCTTCTTGCCCAAACTCCCTGACTGATCCCCCTCTGGTTTCATCTTCCTCCCCATCTCTAAATCCAACTCCTTCTCTTGAGCCCTATCAATCATCTCCTCCAGCGTCTTGCAGCTAGAGTAGCTTACAAACTATCTGATGTCACTCCTCAACATCTCATGGTAACATGCCTTCTTCAACTCCTTGTCTGTCACATACTGCGGAAAAAGAAGGGCCCTCTCCCTAAACTTGGCGGTAATCTCCGCCACTCTCTCTGTCGTATGTTGAAGATACTAGAACTCCCTAGCAAGCTGCTACACCTCAATAACAGGTGGGAACTCGGCCCTGAACCTGGTCGTGAAATCACCCCAGGTCATCGCATCTAACACTGTGTCATCACCAATGGCTTGTCCGACCTCCTCCCACCAATCACGTGCCATGTCCTTTAGAAGACAGGACGCAAGTCGAACCTTGTCCCCCTCGGGACATCTACTGGTGCGGAATGCATTGGCGACATCCGCCAACTATCTAGTACTCGTAATGGGGTCTCGGTCCCCGTGGTAATCGGGAGCTCCACAGGCTCTGAACTCCCTGAAAGTCAGCGTACGACCCCTAGCATGGCTGCCATCTCAGTGTTGAAGGCACTCAATCTCTCATCAAGAATATCCAGGATACCCTCCTTGACCGTACCAAAGATCACAGGAGTCTGGTCTAGTATGTTGCACGTGATCTCTGAGGAGATGAACTCCCTAGTCTGCTCGTCTAACTGATCAACTCCAGAACCTGAGGTTGATCCCTCACCGGTAACTGAACTGTCAACTGCCAGTCTAGGGCGTAGAACCACGATACTGAAATACATCATAACAAACATCAATACACTAATCATATCTCGAGGAACCATAGATATTATAAGTTTCCTGGATTCATCTCAGCCTTCCCTGATTTGAGTACAGATCCTCGACTTTCAGTAGTACGAACCCATACTACCTGCCACATCTATATGTACTTTCCTCAAGAACCGCCTTGACTTCACCAAGTCCCTTCTAGTACTAATGCTTCACGCGCTACTCTCATCCTAGGGTTGCCCTAGGGTAATCACAAACCACTTTCTGCCATCACCTGCATAAGAAGTCCCTGTCATCTTCCCCTAACTAGATCGCGATTACTATTGTGTATCACTCAGACAAGATAATTCTTCAAATGATAGATCCTACCCTCTAACGGTTGGACTCAAACAAGAGCTGCAAAATAGATATAGAACTAACCTTCTGAAATTATTTAGTCCTCACAATATGTAACTTAACATATTCGTTTACTAGTTAGTAAAAGACAACTAGAACTCCTAAAAGCACAAAGCAAGTAGCATTCGGGCATTGAGTACACATAATCAAGCATATACTAATCTGGCTATCATACTGACTGACCTGTACTAGCATGCATTTCTCAAAAACCGATACACATATAATAGGCACATGAGGCATCCTTCCTAGATCCTTAGTCCTAATCTAGCATGTTGTTCTAATAAGGTTGATAAACATATCATAACATAAACTTGTATGGGTAATTTGGGAGAACTTACTTGAGCTCAGCTGATTGCATGCACCACACCCTTTTCTCTTGTTCAAAATCCTTTTTTTTCTTTTTGCTTATTGTAAACTCTTTTCTTTTCTCAAAATCCTTTCTATAAAAATGATTTTTCTTTTGAAATTTCTATACCAATTCCTTAGTTTGAGTTCAGACACACCCAAAAGTGTGCCCGAATCCCTCAAACCAAGGCTCTTATACCAACTTGAAACATCCAAAAAATACAGTCCAAAAATTTCATTTTTGAATCATTATTATAACCATAAAAATCATCACCATAATAGAAAATCATAAAACATGTATCTCAAATCATAATATCATCTAACAATATCTCAAAATCTTATATCAAATATCAGAGTAATCTCCCAGTCTAGAAAGGTTGTGGTGTGTGCCATATGATCATCCCGAGCCCTTCCCTTTTCTAGCTGAAGTACCTGAAACCAAAAATGAAAATTGTAAGCACGAAGCTTGGTGAGCTCCCCCATCTACCACATACCATACACATAACATATAACAAATAACATAACTTTGGGACTACTCCCAGCTACATCGGGATGAACCAGGCATCGACTTACCCGGCATCGGACTCATGTCCGGTATCGGGCTCACCCCGGCATCAGACGACGTCGGGCATCGAGCCTCACCTGACATTGAGCTTGCCCTGACATCAAGCTTTCCCTGGCATTGGGCATACCCTGGCATACACACTATATAACATATATCATATACACATAACATAATCACATAACACATATCGGGCTTGCCCCGGCATCGAATCGAAGCTCGGAACACATAACACATAACATATAAACTAGCATACACTAGGCTTACCCTGACATCAGACTGAAGCCCGGAACACATAACACATAGCATGCATGAATCACAAAGACATCAAGCATACATAACTACTTCTCGGGACTGCCCCGGCATTGGACCAAATTCCGGATACATATAATCTAGATCAGGCTAACCCTAGCATCGGACCGAAGTCTGGCATACTATAAATACATAAATAGGCTGGCATTGGTGCCTTCGACCCATTCTTACCAGAGGAAACTCGCCTCTTAATCATATAACACACATTGGGCTTGCCCCGGCATCAGATCGAAGCCCGGAACACATAACACATAACATATAAACTAGCATAACACATAACATATAAACTAGCATACACCGGGCCTACCCCAACATCATACCGAAGCCCGTAACACATAACACATAGCATGCATGAATCACAAAGATATCAAGCATACATAACTACTTCTCGAGACTGCCCCGGCATCGGACCAAATTCCGGATACATATAATCTGGATCGGGCTAACCCCAGCATCGTACCGAAGTCTGGCATAATATAAATACATAAATAGGCTAGCATTGGTGCCTTCGACCCATTCTTACCAGAGGAAAACTCACCTCTTAATCTGGCTGCTGAAAACTCGTGCGAAGGTAACTCAGACTGCTGCTCCAACTACTCCGCGGCTATTATGACCAAAATGACTATTTTACCCCTTTGATCTAAATTGGACCATGACCTAGGCCCAATCCTTTCTAGTCCTTCCAAACTCACTAAGGCCCATTAAATCCTCAAATGGCCCAATTTTCTAAATTGGGCCCAACTCCTCAACTGGGTTTTCCTCCTAAGCCCAAACTAGTCCTTGGGCCCTTAACTGACTCCCGGTAGCCCATCACGGCCCAATATCTACTAAGCCCAAATCTTGTCCCAAACTGAGGCCCAATAATGTAAAGTCAACAATCTGAGTGTATGATGAGCGTACTCTTCTGTACGTTGCGCGTACAGCTTGCATGGCTTGTATGTTGTGCGTACTGGCATGTACACCCAACGTACTCTCCTATTAAGCTGTTTTCTTCAAAACTGCTTAATCGCTCAAGAGAGTATGTCCAAACTATAGATCTGCGTCCAATAATTCATCTTAACCTATAAATTCGATCACTTAGTGTCTTGCAACCCACCAAATGAGTCCAACTTGAAATAAAGCAACTAACTTCCATGGAATGACCCCAAAATCATGCATAGACATAAAAGGACCTTAAAGGTCAAGACTTTATTGCTTATGGGACATGAATCCCACTGAGAGTGGCTCCTATTGGCCTAGAAACGAACTTGAATCATAAAGGCCCATTCTTGGAACTAAAAGACTCCAAAACAACACTATACTACATCTAAGTATTCAGAGAGAAAGTGTCACACCCCCAAACCAAGGATGGCGGAAACGTCCGGGGGTGGAGGACTTCCTATATAGTATCATAACAACAATTGCAATAGTGATTGAAGTAAACACAACCAACATATATATATATATATATATATATATATATATATATATATATAATTGAAAGAGTTACATCTTTGTATGAATTACATGTTTCCAAATCAATTACAATATGTCGACAAAAATGTGAAATGTTTGACGCCTTAACGTCCCATCCTCAAAAGCACTTGGTTACCAGTTTAGTGATTTCCTGAGAATACAAGCTATTTGAAAAGGTGTCAACACAAGGTTGGTGATTTCATAAGCTTTTGTATGAAGTTATGAAAACCTTTTCTTATAAAAGCAGTGTTCGTTCCAGAAAATCCAATATTTTCCTTAAGGTGCAAATGTAGTCTTAAAACACAAGACCGAAATGTACAAGTAATTTATCATACTTATAGTAAAACAATGCAAGACTAAATCGACATAAACTCATTTAATTTCAATGAAATCCCCGTAAATTCTATGTTTGTTAACACTCATTGTGAGTTATTATAACCATACTATGACCTAGTTGGCCTGAAACGACGTTCTTCAGGCGTCGGAAATGTTATGACATTTGTCACCTCAGACCTGCCGGTCTAGCTGTTGCATGAAGCTAAGGTGTGGGTTTGTCAGACCCAATACAAATCTATATACAACTATCACACTCTTCCTCCAGGAGACTCTGGTTACAATACATGACTTATTGGTAATGTGAAGATAATGTCTCACAAAAGTCATTAACGAATTTACGTGTAATGTAACGAAAATCCATTTTGTATAAATGTACCCTTTTTGTAATGAGTGTGTTATGTAATTTATCATAAACTATACCTATTATAGTTTATCAAAACAAGGGTAGTAGTAGTAATGTACATAAACTATACTTACCATAGTTTATCCAAATGTTTGTATGTAATGGATGTACTTTGATTATAACAATTTGTTATTTTCTATGTTCTATATATCAAAATCCATTTGTTAACTGATGCATGTCTATATAATAAGACAAAATGTTATATATTGCAATAACATATATTCACATAAAGATATACACCTTGCTCAACATGTTACAAGGTGAAATGAAATTGATAGCATTTTTCTGTTGTTAACATTTTCTGTTACTGTTCTTAGAAAATTTGTAGAAAACTCATCAAAGGTCCAAATCAGAATCTGTAAATTCTGCGAGTTTGGAAATTGAGTCTATTTTGTTTATAAAATTTCCCATGAATTAGTGATCTCCAACAAGAGTGAAAAAGTCCATAATCACAGACTGGTCCGGATTGGTTCTTGAAATGATAGACAGTTTTGTAAAAATCACCATAAATTGTAGAAAAATCTTATGGAGATGTGCAAGTAGCCATTTTAAAGCTAAGAACTGGAACTACACCTAAAACGGTTTTGAAAACTAAAATGTTTAAGTTGATCAAAATAGTCTGTCAATGGAGCCCAACTTTTCTGATGAAAGCTGTTAGAAGAATTTAGTTGTGTTCTTGGTGTTTTAACTTGTATTCCCCCCCCCCCCCTTAAAACTTAAGAAAGCATGAAAATATAGGGGTATGAACTCACCTTGTGTGATTTCAGTGGATGTATGTTGAAGGAGAGAAGTGTTCAACTCAAGAACACTTGGAGGATTGCTTGAAGATTTGAGAATCTAACACAATATTGATGGAGTTTGTGTATGGAATCAATTATTTGAGTAAAAGGAAATGTAATAACCATAAGGAGGGTGATGATGCTTACCAAAAATAGGAGGAAAGCTTGAAAAATACCTTGGAAATCTTGAATTTGTGTGAGAGAATTTGAGAGAAAAGTGGTGTTTGATCTTTGGTGGAAATGAGTGAAGTGAGTGAAGTGAAGAGAGAGAGCCGGTTTTTCTAGCTCTTTGGACATGATTATGGCCAGGAAAAGAGTGGGAAAAGACTGTGAAGTGACTAGGGATGGTGGGGAGGACAAAGGCTGGTCATGGAGTGGGTGTGGGGGTGGTTGCTTGTGTCTAACATTATGGAAGAGTCAACACTCCACCACAAAATCTTATTTAATGGATTTTATTCTTAAATAAGGATTTGCTTAAAAATATGCTGAATTTATAAATATAAGGGACCTTATATGTCATAATATAAGTTTGTGTGAAAATCCCCCGTTAAAATAATTAAAAACGGGCTTAAAACGGAGTTGTGATTGAAAACCGGGTAAATAGGTGGAAGATCCGAAGTCTGGGCGAGGGTTCGGATTCAGCAGCCTTAGAACCAGAGGGAAGAAGTGGATCTGAAGGGGGAGGGATTGCGGTCCAAGGAGGTGCCACGGCGAGGGTTGGCTGAGGTGGTCAGTTCCGGGTTCGGATGGCTGCAATTCGGTGACTTCGGCTCGGATGGCTGCAGTTCGGTGGCTTCGGCTCGGATGGCTGCGGTTCGCTGTCTTCGGCCTTGCTTCTTGGCACCTTGGTTCAAAGAGGGTTTGGCCCCTATAGAGAGGCTTTGGCCCTCAAAGGCTATTTTACGGAATATCACCCCTTTTTGAGTGGTTTTTCACCAAGTCAAGTGTCGGGATGCCCCAAATGATTATAAAACTCAAAAGAGGTTTTGAGAAAGATTTGGGAGAGATTTGGAATACTTGGAGAGATTTTCACATACGGGGAGATATTTTTAGTAGAGAGAGATAGAGTGAAAGAGATTAAGAGAGGCTTCTTTTGTGACCTTTTTGAGTGATTGGCTTCGCAACGCAAGGCCCGTAAGCCCCGTTCTGCCATGTTTAAGGATCTTACACACTCCCGATGAGTATGCAACATTGTTTTATCGCTTTGGTTCATTTTTTAGCACTATCAAGGCTAAGGAAAATTAAACACACGCATTTTCCAAATGATGTTTTCTCATTAAAATGGTGAGTTGTACAGAAATTACATAACGTAAACCCTAATATACAAGGGCTAATTGAGTCGACCGGTTTGACTTGTTGATTTTGTTTGACTTCAACTTGACCCGAAGTTGACTATTGTCATAGAAAGTTGCAAGCTTTATACCCCCAATAAGTCCCAAAAGCTGATGTTGTCCTGGATCTATGAGCTCAAGATACTCAAGCTCCTCTTCACTATCTCCGTCTTCCTTCTTTCAATCTTCAAATCTCCAAACAAGCTTCAAAAAGACAAAACACACACAAGGATGATAAAGGGAGGCTAATTAGGGTTTCTGAGGGTGATGGACTGGTAAGGAGGCCAGGGTTGAGCTTATAATGGGGTATTTATATGACTTAAACCCTAAAAATTAGGATTTTGGAATCTGCTCATGTACGCCGGGCGTATCCCTTGGTACGATGCGCATACGTGCATGCATCCCCCGAATCCAATGCACCCCTACCCCTGTGTACGCCAAGGCTACGCCCGGCATACGCCTTATGGGCGGGCCAAGATCTCGGCCTGCTAGCTTAAGTTCACTCCTTAATCCTTCTATCTACATTTAGCCCAACAGTAAATTAATAAATATAAAATAAAATAATACCTCAAAGATGGTCATTACACTAAATTAATGTGCATGGTCCTTTTTGGGTTATAGTCTTCAAATTGTACCAAGAGTGCGACTGTTATCCTATCCGTGGATCGTGTGTGACTTTGTTTTCGTAAGGTTTTGCTTGGTAACTATTTTGTGGTGCTCAGTTGGCATTATAAAGGAGCTGATTAGGTCCCTTCAAGGTAATGGAATGAGGTGGATATCTTCAGGCTCGGAGTGTTGGGCGAAAGATGCGATCATGACAGTGTCGGTAGGTTATTGGGAGCATTCCAATCATGGGCCGAGGGCCAGGCATACTAGACTCATGTAGTGGGCTTAAAGGCGATCCAGACCGATGTTGAGGACCTTATAGGAGTATTCCAGTTATAGGTTGTGGGCCTAGTGATCATGATGGTTAATTTCTTCTATTTTTAGTGCTTTCGGTGTGGAGGCGTTGATAGGGGTCGAGCGAGTCGTAAATCTGTTGGTTAGATAAGGGAAGCAGTAAGGATTGAGGGAAGTATTGGTTAGGTATTAGAAAGTCTCAGCAGGTTGTATGCATTATAATTCCAGTTGTTCGCAGTGTGTTGTTAGATTTGTGATTCTCAAGTTGGAAATTGCTTATGTAGTCGTAAGTCATAAAGTTCTTGGTGATAGTCTCGAGTCGATGCCCAAGTGGGGGTGCACCAGAGTCGGTAAAGGTTGCATGTATCATAAAAGCTCATGGTTTGATCGCCGTTACTCGTCGTAGCAATGGTTGTTAATGGCATAGCAAAGAGTCAAGGGTTTTTAAGATTTTGGTTCATCATATGGTTTGTGTAACATCTGGACTTTCCTATACCTTAATGGGTGTGTTTAACCTTGAGACTTATAGATAGACTCGAAGAGTCATGTGTCCGACTCACCGAGTAGGGCCGAGTTTCCAGCATGGAATTAATGAGTGGACTCAACGAGTCAGAGAGCTGACTCGCCGAGTAGGTGTTGGGCAAAGAAACCCTAATTTCTCAGGTTTGGGATCTATTTAAAGGCACTTATAGCCTCATTTGCGGCTACCCTTCCTTGAGAGCAAACACTAAACGACCTCTGAGCATAGAGAGAGTGTGCCTTGCTATTTATGAGTGTTTGGTGCATCTTGTAAAGAGAATAAATGATTTCCAAGCTAAGGGACAAGAGGGTGCTACTAGATCTAAGGTTGTTTCACATAAAAGCTTCTAGGAAAGGTATAAAGCTTGCAACTTTCTCATTATTTTGTATAGATCTCATGATTTTGTGAATCTAGGGTTTTTCCACCCAAATATGAGGGCCTTAAGTGTTTTATGCTCATTGAGAGGGTTGAACTTCAGATCTGGACCATGTGAGGTCCCTAGAGTCCAAAGGCCCCTGCTTTATCCAACCATAAGAGTGATCCTTGAGTGAGAAACCCTTCTTAGGGTGTGTTTTGGCATTTTAAGCTTAAAATGACATGTATGAACGTAAAGCATGTGACTTTACGTGATTAATGAGCCTTAGGTATTTAGATCTAGAGTTTGGGAAGGTCCTCTTCCTTGAAAACGCCTGAATGAATGGACGAGTCGGTGAGGGTTTGTCCTGATGGGTCTGATTGTGTGATAACTCAGCGAGTTGGGGGTCAACTAGACAAGTTGAGCTGGACTTTCTTGAGACTTCTGGGGAAACAAGGTGACTCGACAAGTCGCAAGAGTGCACTCGACGATTCGGGTCAAACATGGACTGTTAACTCGAGTTTGACTTCTATTGACTTTAGGGTTCTGGTCAACATGAGTAATGGAGACCATAGAGGGGTAAAATGGTCTTTTACCCAGTTCAAGAGTTAGAGAGAGAAGAATAAAATATGGTTACTTAGATTCGAAAATCGAGTATTAATTAGAGATGTTTACCCTATGTGTTAGGCAATGGCTAGTTTGAGATTCGAGTTCGAGGAAAATTGCTTGCTGCTAGCAAGGTGAGTCTTTTCACTATACTTTACCTAAAGTGGTACTTATTTATGACTGGAGGGTCTTTTGTGCTTACATTGAGTATTATGTTATCCTGCCTTATGTTTTATAATGTACATTATGTCTTTGTGATTTATGCTATGCGGAGCTTTACAGACCGGACCAAAGGGCCCAATGAACCTGATGAGATTAAAACTTAATCTTGAAGATCGGTTAGATCTCAAACAGGTAAATAAATATTAAACAGCAAGAACATGAAAATAAAGAACAAGTCAAGAATGAATCAAACGTGTCGAATGATTATAAAATAAACCCTCAGAAGAGCTCGATCAAGAACATCAACTGTAGAGGGTTAGTAGGTTTACAAGAACGATAAAGAAAATTAAAGTAATCGTAATTCTCTATCTGTAATCTAGATCGTTAATCTAATATGCATGCAAGCATATACTTATATAATAAACCTAACAGGCTCTCGGTTGGACAGGCCCAAACCGAAGTACAAAACAATTGGACTAACAGTCGAGCCCAATGACGCAATCTTTTAGCAAATCTTCAACCCAACAATCTCCCCCTTTGCGTCAATTGGAGCGAGATCTTCACTTGTTACTTGGGCCAGCAGCAGCAGGTACTTTCTTCTTCACGGTATTAAACAGACATGAGATAAGAGCCAGTATCGTCTGTCTAAACCTGATGTACCATTGGATCATGTCGTTGAAGTACTTGACATCGTCCGCTGCATTCTCTTTACACCTTCGGATGATCGACAACACGTGCTCTAGACAAGCAGTGGTGTAAAGATGTTTGTCAGCTAAAGCAAAGAGACATTTCTGTCCTTCTGCTCTAGTGAACATGACCGAATTGCGTCTCGGGTCGATCTTGCCCATCTTCATTTGATTGAGATCACTGGCCGATCCCACAGGAGCTATCTTCAGTTTCTTCTTGAAGACTGTGGCTACCTCCTGATCCATTAGGGCTACCTCCATGATGTAACAGACTACAATCCTTTTGAGATGGTCTATAATCGGACCATATTCAGCTTCATTCGTCAAGAGGATGTTATGCAAAACGATACAATCATGAGGATTTAGGTTCGGTAGATCTGCCAGGGATATAAAATGTTCAGTTCTTGCAGACCCTCGAATCACCTTGAACCGAACATTGATGAATCTTCCTTCGGTATAAGGCTTCAAAACCCGAACATTCACTATCTTCTGGGCGCTCCAGGTTTGATACTGAGGATGAGCAGCCTTCAGATAGAATTCGATCAGCTCCTTGTCAACCTCAGGGTTCGGATGAGGGACTTCAAAAATATTGGAGAAGGCGTGGAAGATAAACGCCTTTCGAGTCAACGGCATGTCGAACTGCGAATCGACAGAATTATAGCAGTCGAAGGAGATCACCGGCTCGAGCCATAGGATGCTAGGAGTATCTATGGCCTCCTTAATCATTCGCTCCCGAGTCCATGCAGGGAAGAGAGTCTTCCTGCTCTCAAGGAGATCGTGGGCTTCTTTCTTCTTGCGTTCGGCTTCTTCAGCCTCTCGCGCCACACGATTGACATCATCATCAACATTGCGACTGTTTTTGCGTTTCAACATGTCCGCAATGGTTTCAGTATCTTCATCTTCATCTTCTTCCTCAGCTATGTTCTTCCCTTTATCCTTCACACCCGAACCCGAAGCTTGACCAGTCGGAGGTGGTTCGGTTGTGTGAGTAGCTTTGGAGGAAGGAGGTGATTTCGATCCGGACTTCACTTCTCCCCCTTGTTTCGGATCGGACACGAAACTAGGTAAGCCCTCAATTTTGCTGAGAAGGTCCAGGGCAGGAGCAAGTTTTTCAGCAAGGGTTCGCCTCACCGAATGGTTGAGAATCAGATCGTGTGCTTAGAGGATGTTTGATAGGGCAGCGTGTACATCCGAAACACAAGTTTTTATAACCTCTCGTTCGGATCGAAAAGCTTCAAGCTGTTGTTGAGAGTTTGAAAGCTGAGTGCTCTTGACCTTGAGGGCGGTGGTTTTGTTTGCCAGAACGTCCATTAATGAGTTTTCAGCTGCGAGATCCTCTTGAAGCTTAGCGAGGCGCTCATCAATGGAGGCACGAAGGGCCGAGTTGTCATCACTGATTGATTGGCGAAGTGTAGCGAATGACTGTAACTCCGTTGAGACGAACTTGGCCAATTGCTGAACGATTGGTTCCAAAGTTGTCTTGGTGGCATCAGCGCTCTCCTGTAAGGACTTCAACAGGGAAGAAGCGTCTGAGAATAGTTTATCGACTTTTGCGGTCGCCGCCTCACAGGCTTTTGTAGAGGCGTCTATGGCGGCAGTGGCTGAAGCTACAAAATCATGCTGAGCCCTGGAGAAGGCATCAACAATCTTCTGAAGAGCGGCTTCAGAGAGAGAGGATTGGTTGTTTGTGGATGACGCAAGAAGCAAATCAACCTTCTCGTTTAGCTCCTTTAGATGTTTCTTTGTCACTGGAGCATCATCCTCTTCATCACTTTGAACCTGAAACGGACTAAAGTAGACCGAATCGAAGGTCATGTTTTCTCCGCCAAGAAATGGGTTATCTCCATCAGAGGCATGATCTGGAGATGGTGGGGGTGGTGAAGCTGGGGGTGTGGTGGTTTTTGTAGGTTCAGGTTGAGTGTTGGGTGGGGTTGTTTCGTGTGGTGGTTGAGTGTGGGTAGGTTCGGTTGTATGCTGGGTTTCAGTTTGAGGTGGTTCGGTTACAGGTGGGGTTTTGGTTACAGGTGGTGTTTCGGTTGCAGTTGTGAAAATGGGTGGTGGTATAGGGAAAGAGGTTGGTGGAACAGTGGTAGTGGGGGTTATGGTAGGAATGGAAGTAGGGATTGTTTGAGTGGGTGAAGGGATGGGGGAATTATGGATTTCCATGTCTGGGGTAGGAGATCGGGGTGGGGTGTTGCTTCTTGGAGGGGTTTCGCCTTGTTGAGAGCCGTCCGAACCCGAACTCTCGCCTTCTGAGTCACTCGAAGAGGAAGGGATTACAAGCTTTCGCTTCGGTTGGGTCTTCCTTCGCTTCGGTTGCGGGGACTGAGTAGGTTTTGTTTGTTTCCTCTTCTTGGGAGAAGGACCTTTAGGAGCTTGGGTCACTTGCTTCCCTTTTTCCGCCTTTTTACCCCTGTTCACCGGTTTGTCAGCATCATGGATGGACTTGAGCATTTCCGGTGTAAGTTCCCTTGGTCCTGACTGTTTGAACTCCTTAATCGTTCTGATGATCCTACTGTCAGAAGGAACATCGCCGTACATTGTCTCCGGAATAGAGCCAATGAAAGAGAACTTGGATGCATCAGAGACGATGATCTTCTTGGTATGAAACGTACCGATCGAAGACATCGATGCACCTGCAGCAATGGGAACGTCAAACTTATCCATCACCCATTTGGTGATAAGAATCCAGAACCGGGCAAACGACACCTCAGAATGTCGTGATGATGAAGAAAGGCTCTGGATGAGCTGTTGCCAGAGGACCAACCCAAAGTCTAAGTTGACTCCGTTGTAAACTGCATACATAATCGACAAGAACAGTCGACTAGCACCATCGGAACCTGAACTCCGTTCAGATAAGCCCTTGAAGAGGACTGTGAACATGCCGTTCCACTGTGGTGGCAAGCAGGATTTCTTGAACTTCGCAACGGAGGTGAGCACCTCCGTGTACCCCATGTTGTAAAACATGTTGTAAAGATGGCCCGCCGGAATCGTCTCCGGATTGATTCTTGAAGGGTCAGCAGCAAACCCTAGCAGTGCACCAAATCGCTGCCTTGAAATCGAGGTCTTGTGATCAGACATCTCGAAGAACACCCTGTCGACTGCTTTATCGTAGTGAGCAGTCGCATACACCTGCGATAGGATCACCATGGGCACAGACTCAACCCGAGATAGTGCAGGAGCGATTTGCGAGTACTTCAGGCACTCGATGATCGGAAACATGTAAGAATCATACGCCTGAGGTGTTAGGTCAATCACCAAGCACTGTTGAGGATGAATGGGAAGAATGTGTGAGGTAGCATGGACGAAAGATGATTCTGCCATTGTTGAAGGTAGGAAGAAGAAGATGAACAGTAAAGCTTTTTCGAGTTTTTGCTCTCTTGTAAATTCTGAAGCAGTAAAGAGGTAAATGGTAGTGAAGACTGCCTTTTATAGTGGGTGAAAGGAGAGAGAAAAATCATTTCAAATCTTCTATGGAAATACGAAAAGGTTTCCGGAATGACAGATGTGTGACAGTTAAGGCATGCGATGATCACGTAGGAGAGAGAGTGTCAGATTCCTAGGATCACGCCGCCCAACAAGCGTCGTTTCAGAACAAACCCTTTCAAATCCTCACGCGCCATTAAGTGCCAGATGGGTGTCGCTTCAAATTCGCACACGCGTCCATGATGTCAGTAAAAGAATGGGCGTTTCAAATTCACACGTGCCCCTTTTTAACCACCGGTTGAAATTTAATCCTTTTATTTCCCGCCTGAGTCAGCAACCTTTCGTCTTATCTTGTAAATGGCATCTTTTGAATAAATTGCCCACGTGCATGATTGTTGACCATATCTTAATAATTAACCACCAAACCAATAATACAGCCTGTAATAATTAGTAACGGAATTTTGGAAAATCAAAGATTTTCGTGCGAAGAGTGTAAAAAGAAAAGAAATAAAGCAACGCTTTTTTAGGAATAACTGTGATGTCAATAATGACACGAAACAAATGATCCCGGGCACGAATCTCTTCCTTCAAGGTCAAGAAAGACCTTAAAGTGTTAATGTGGATTCCCGTTGAATTACGATCAAACACTTATTAATAAATGTTGAAAGGCTTCTTTTAATTAGGCTACTTCAGGGTGGCTTTCGCTTTGATGCAACAATTCTAATCTTGAAATAAGAAAGAAAGTGATCAAAGTACTTGTGAGACCGGTGTAGTCTGTTGAACAAGTAGGTAGGAATTAATTTTAAATTGGCTTGGAAAATATAAAATCTCGAAAAAAGAAAAAAATTAAAAACTGGATCCCAAGGGAAGAAATGTTATGGTGTTTAACAATTTCATAGGAATCACACAAAATAAAATTTGAGATTTCATGAAGGTACATTCGTCAATTCTTTGGTGAAAACTTGAGCAAATTAATTGTTCACCGTCAATTCAGATTAGGTGTTGAATTTGGGGTTTCACTCAGCTCGTAGTGGCACGAAACTAAGATCATAAACTCAGATGTTGTGTAACCATAAACCTCAGTGGTAATTTCTGAGAGTCTCAAGGGTTACGTTGATGAAACGAATGTAATGGAGAAATGTAATGGAGATGGTGTAAGAAAATAAAGTACCTCTGCTGCGAAAATAAGGACCAAGCAGAAAACTCTTAACTCATGTGAGAAGAGAGTGAGGTAGCTCACGATTAGAATAAATGTGGTAGCCTTATTGGGAAGACAAGGTTTGTTTATACCAGGTCATGAAGGCTATTATTCAAAATCTTATGAGGCTTGGGACACATACAGCAACATGCTTCTAGGGACACTTAAGTAATCCATCAATTATCTCTCCATAAACGAACGAACACAAACAAAATTAAAAAAAAAAAAAAAAAAATATTTTTGGAGTTTTTGAAATAGAAAAAATAAGCAAAGAAAATAAGACTTGGAAAAAAAAACTTTGGAAAACTTTGAAAAACCGAACCCGAACGTTCGGTTGGTTTCGGTTGGGAAAAATTTGAAAAACCGAACCCGAGCGTTCGGTTGGTTTCGGTTCACGAAAATTTTGAAAAACCGAACCCGAGCGTTCGGTTGGTTTTGGTTCAAGAAAATTTTGAAAAACCGAACCCGAGCGTTCGGTTGGTTTCGGTTCAAGAAAATTTTGAAAAACCGAACCCGAACCTTCGGTAGGTTTCGGTTTTGGAAAATTTTGAGAAACCGAACCTGAACCTTCGGTAGGTTTCGGTTTTGGAAAATTTTAGAAAACCAAGGAATTTAGACATGCAATCAGAAAATACTTTTAACAAAAAGATAAACAACTTTGTACAAGAAATATACAACCAAGAAAACTACCTTAGAGGTGATGAGCGAGTCAGACGATTTAACCGAACCCGAACGTTCGGTTAATTTCGCTTCTTACGTTTGAGGTTGAGAGGTAGTGTGAGATACTGACTCTGATTCCATCATACCTAGCCCTTGCAATATTCTGTTGAATGATGCTTCAGGAAGAGCTTTGGTAAAGACGTCAGCCAGTTGATCAGTGGTTCTTACAAAGTGTACTTCGACGTTTCCATCTTCCACGTGATCTTTGATGAAGTGATACCTCAGTGCTATGTGTTTGGTTTTAGAGTGTTGCACTGGGTTATGACAGATCCTAATTGCACTTTCAGAGTCACAATATAGTGGGATCTTCTTCATATTGAGTCCATAGTCTCGAAGTTGACTTTGGATCCAAATCACTTGAGAGGTGCAGGATGCAGCGGCTATGTATTCCGCTTCGGCAGTAGACAACGAAACGCACGTTTGTTTCTTGGATTGCCAGCTAACCAACTTCCCGTCAAGGAATTGACAGCCACCAGTGGTGCTTTTTCTGTCGAGTCCACATCCTCCAAGGTCAGCATCTGAATAGGCTTGAACGAAGAAGCCTGAGTCGGAAGGATACCATAGACCTAAGGAGGTGGTTCACTTGAGATAGCGTAAAATGTTCTTTACTGCAAGCATGTGAGGTTCGCGTGGGTTTGCCTGAAATCGAGCACAATAACACACAGAAAACATGATGTCAGGCCTGCTAGCATTAAGATACATTAGTGAGCCTATCATTTGACAATAGAGCGTGATATCAACAGCCGGTTTGTCTAGAGATGGAGTTAGCTTGGTGCCGAATGCCATTGGGACTTTGACTTTAGAGTCTCCCATCATACCAAACTTTGCTAGGAGAGTCTTCGTGTAAGCTTCCTGATTGATAAAGATGCCTTCGGGTCCCTGTCTAATATTTAAACCAAGGAAAAAGTTAATAGGACCCATTGAGCTCATTTCAAATTTAGTCTCCATCAGCTTTCTGAATTCAGCTGTTAGGCTGGGATTCGTTGAACCAAAGATGATGTCATCGACATAAATTTGAACTATCATAAGGTGGTTACCTTCCTTTTTGCGAAAGAAGGTTGTGTCAACCGAACCTTGTTTGAATTTAGACATCTTTAAAAATTTAGTTAGCGTTTCATACCAGGCTCTCGGAGCTTGTTTGAGGCCATACACAGCTTTATCCAGAATGTAGCAATGATTTGGATATTTTTCGTTCATGAACCCAGGAGGTTGCTCCACATACACGGTTTCTTCGAGTTCTCCATTAAGAAATGCACATTTGACGTCCATTTGGAAAACTTCAAAGTTTTTGTGGGCAGCGTAAGCTAGAAATATTCTAACAGATTCCAGCCTAGCTACGGGAGCGAAAGTTTCTTCATAATCAATCCCTTCCTCCTAACAATATCCCTTTACTACCAGACGAGCTTTGTTCCTTATAACATTCCCTTCCTTTTCCATTTTATTCCTAAAGACCCATTTGAGACCAACAACCGAGGCATCTGGAGGAGTTGGAATGAGGCGCCAGACTTTGTTCCTTTCAAATTCGTTCAGTTCATCTTGCATTGCTTGAACCCAATCGGAGTGATCGAGAGCAGTGTTAACTGTCTTCGGTTCAACTTTTGATACGAATGAGTTAAACATACAAAACTCAACCTTTGAAAATAAGGAAGTCTGTTTTGCCTTCAGTTGTGATCGGGTCAGAACCTTTTCGGAGACATCACCAACCACTTGAGAGATAGGATGATCCCTGGTCCATTTGGTAAGAGGAGGATAGTTTGGATCAAAGGTTGGGTCTAGTTCAGCATTGATCATTTCTTCTGGCTCGGATTGGCTTTCGTAGTCAAGCGTCATATCACCATGCTCCCCCTCGATTGATGAGTAATGAGAAACTTGAGGTTCAGAGGTTTCTTGTGGTGCTGGACTTTCAGGCGTTGATGCACCTTCGGTTGGAGAAGCACTTTCGGTTGCCGTTGGACTTTCGGTAGCAGTTGTAGAGCTTGGCTCCCCCTCGACTGAAGCATCGTTGGATGGAGGTACATCAGAAGTCGATCCTCCTTCATTCATTCTCCTGGCAGCTTCTTCGACAATTTGCTTCATATGGTCTACCTTGTTGTCTGTTGCGCCTGCTTCTGAGAGAGTAGCTTTCTCTGGTTCGTCAAATAGCTCCAGAAACTTTTCATATAGATTAGCGATCGAGACTGTGACTTGGCCAGTTTGAGGAAAGATTTCCCCAGCTGTGTCTTCTTTGGCCTGTAGCTTTTTGACATAGCTATCGTCAAAAGTCACGTAATAGGTCTCTTCGATTTTTCTCGAACGCTTGTTTAGGACTCTGTATGCTTTGGAAGTGAGAGAGTAGCCCAGAAAGATTCCCTCGTCGGCTTTGACATCGAACTTATTGCAGTGTTCTTTAGAGTTAAAGATGAAACACCGTGAGCCGAACACATGGAAAAATTTCACATTGGGCTTTCTGTTGTTGAGAATCTCGTATGGTGTGAGCGTGAATCGTTTGTTGAGATAGGACCTGTTCTGTGTAAAACAAGCAGCAGAAATAGCATCAGCCCAAAAATAAAGAGGTAAGGAAGCGAAACTTAGCATAGTTCGGGCAGCTTCACACAAAGATCGGTTTCGTCTTTCGACAATTCCGTTCTGTTGAGGTGTGTAAGGAGCTGAGAAGTTGTGACTTATTCCCTTTTCTGCTAGAAATTCTTCAAATTCCCTATTTTTGAATTCCAGACCATTGTCGCTCCTGATGTTGCGAACGACCTTCTTGAGCTGTACTTCAATCTGCTTGATGAACACTTTCAGCTTATGAGTCGCTTCAGATTTGAGCTTTAGAAAGAACACCCATGTAAATCGTGAAAAGTCATCAACAATAACAAGAATATACTTGCTACCACCGATGCTTTCGATAGATGATGGTCCACACAAATCAATATGAAGTAATTCGAGTGGTTCAACAACTTTTGTGTTGATTACAGATGGATGACTTTGACGACTCTGCTTCCCCATTTCGCATGCAACACACAAATGATCTCTGTCGAACTTGAGCAGTGGAAGGCCCCGAACATGACCTCCAGTGACAAGTTTGTTGATATCTTTAAAGTTGAGATAAGAGAGTCTTCGGTGCCACAACCAGCTTTCGTCAGATTGTGCTTTTGATAACAAGCATATAGCTGGGTTTCCTTTGATGGGTTTAAGGTTTAGAGGAAACATTTCACCTTTACGCTCCGACTTGAGAATTACTTTCTTTGTCTTCTTCTCAATAATTTCAGAACCTTCATCGTCGAATGAGACTTTGAGACTTGTACCTCCAACAAGCTGAGATACACTAATGAGGTTGTGTTGTAGTCCTTCCACATATGCCACCTTCCTTATAGTAAAATCACCGTTAGTTATCATTCTGTATCACTTTATGGTGCCGAAAGAGTTGTTTCCAAACTTGACGTTGCCACCATTTGAAAGAGACCTGTATTCCCTGAGCTCTTCTTTCCTTCCTGTCATGTGACGCGAGCAGCCACTATCGATGTACCATTCTTCGTCGAACTGCTCGTCACTTATAACCTGCAAAAATTAAGCAGATTTAGGAACCCAAAGTTTCTTGGGTCCACGTGAGCTTTTCATTGGAACAGGAATAGTAAGAGAGACGTCAACAAGATATGTTCGTTTTATAAGTGTTGTTTCATCTTTCTTTTTAATGGTAAAAACTTTGATTTTATTAGGATTAGGTGCGTTCGGTTTAGACTCTAGTTTGGATGCATTAACCTTCTGTTTGCCTTTTTGTTCAGCTGACGAATGAGATTTTTTAGAACGAACAGAATGAGCTTTTGAGTGAGATGGAGATGAATTGGAAGAATTAGAAGAATTAGATGAATGAGAAGGAGTGGGCTTAGATTGAGATGACTTCTTGGCTAGAGACTCTAGGTGACTCTTTTGCTTTTGATCATTTGTGGGACTGACCTTAGAGTTTTGATCTCTCTTGACTTCAGAAACGAACCTTTGCTTTCGGTTGGAGTAGTTCTCTGAACCGAACCTATGCTTTCGGTTGGAGTCATTCTCAGAACCGAACCTTTGCTTTCGGTTGGTATTCTCTTCTGTACCGAACCTTGGCTTTCGGTTGTTGTGGCTCTCATGCTTTTTGACAGGATTGTTCTCAAACTTCAGATTCTTGTCTTGATGTGTGAAATATGCATTCTGGGATTGCCAGAATTGTTTCCTTTCAGAGAGATTCTTCCTGTATCTCTGGTTCCTTTCACGTTTCTTATTCCTCATCTGCTTCGGTTGATGATGAATATTGGCTTTCAATTTTGGTTTCTCCTTAGCTGGTTCACTTTGAATTGTGGGAGTTTCACTTTGAACTGAGGAACTAGAGGGAGTTTCTTCTTTTGCCGAACTTCCAGTCTCTTGAGGAATATGTTTCGTACCACTGGTGCTTGGCTCATCGAAATTATCTGGCTTATTCAAGGGTTCTGGTATGTATCTACTTTTACTCATCCATGAGGTTCTTTCTGATAAGCCTACCGTTTCGTTTGCATTATCTATTGGAGCTGACCAGAAGTACTCATCGCAGCCATCAGCATTGTCTTCGTTCACAATAGCTGTGAGTTCATCAGTCTGATGTTCGGTTACTCCAGTGACCTTGTACACTTGATTTGGAGTGGTCCTGACCTTTTGATATACAACCGCTTTCTCTGCTAAGATCGGGGACTTTTGTTGGGACAATCGAGCGAACTCCACTGAATTTTCAGAAATTAGATTCTTGTGGTTTTCAGGTTCGCTTTTTACAAATTCTGAGCAATCAACCGTGTCCTCTACAGAAATTTCACTCGTTTTGTCATCCTCATTAAGCTCAGATGCATTCTCAACATCAATTTTGTTTTCTGAGCTCAAGTTGGCGTTTAAAGAGTCAAATTTTTGTATGGTTTCGGTTCTCAGTTTAAGTTTGTCATTTTCATCCAAAAGGTTTTTAAGCATGTCCTTGTGGTCCTTGGATTTAATGAAGGATTCAATTTTGTCCAGTCCATACATATAGGTCGGATTGACGTCATCAGATGATATCACACTCTCACAATTAAAAGCCTCGGCATCAATTTCATCTTCCTTAAACTCCAGAAAGGGCAAAATCATGCGATGGATCTTTTGGCCTATTTCACAGTCCAAGTGAAGCTGAGTAATATTAGAATAAAGACGTTTTGCAATTAAACAAAAAACATTCCGCTGTTTTAACAACTTTAAATTGTCTCTTTGTAAATAAATGTTTTCGTCTTTTATTTGGACTAATTCAGACTCCTTCAACTCGATCCACATGCGCCGCTCCTCACTCTTCGAAGACACCCTGCTTAATTGATCAGTCAGGTTAGAATTGGTGACTCGTGTTTGAGTTAGACTACTATCTAGATGAGAAATTCTTGTATTAACATTTTTTTAGTTCTTTCTCATATGAGGATTGTGGTACTTTAAATAAAACGAAAACCGATTGTACCTTCTTGATCAGTTCATCGAGCTCGTTGAACTGCACGCTGAGCGGTTTGGCCGCAAAGCACATATCCTGCTGCTCCTTTGGTTCATTGCTTCCACCATCAGTGTTGTATCCCCTCATCTCAGATACATCGGACACCATGAAGCTGTTGGAATAGTGTCTAAGGCTGTAACTATATTAGGAAAGTGTTTGATCCGGTTGTGCATGGTCCTTTTAGGTTGCCTTCTCCATAGCAACTTGATAGGATGATTTAATAAGAGAGAGTAAATATTATTAGTATATTATGGGAATAATATAATGAATAATATATTTGTTATTTGATTAATATAAGTCATAGAATTAATTAGAATTAATTTGGTGACTTAAAGAGATTAATTAAATAAAGGGGTATAAACTGTCAATTGTTTGATAGTTAAGCTTTAGACTGTAAATCCATTTGGATATGCTATGGACGGATTCTAGAGGCTATAGGATAGCTAAAATCGTCCATTAGAGTTATCTAGGAATGGATTTAGATAGCCTTAAGAGAAGATTATCCAATTAGGGTTTAGGTTGTAACCCTTAAGGAGTCTACAAGTATAAATAGACCCTATGGCTGATGGAATTCGACACATCTCCTAAAGCAAGGAACCTCTGGTCGAAATTCCTCCCCTCTCCTCTCTCCTAAATCATTCTTATTGCTATTGGTGTTTGTAAGCCATTAGAGGAGTGACATTTGTGACTCTAGAAGTTCCAAGACCTCAAGATCAACAAGGAATTCAAAGGTATGATTCTAGATCTGTTTCAATGTTGTTATTTAACCTAATTAGTCATTAGAAGACTTGGATTCAAAGCATGTTTATTAGAAAGCCTAGATCCGAGCATTAGGGTTTTGCATGCGCACATAGGAAAGTTCTTATGGCTAAAACCCATCAGTGGTATCAGAGCCTAGCTTGGTTTTCTTTAAATTGTTGCTTGATTAACTGAAACAAACCTGCAAAATTCGATTTTTAGGTTTCTGAGTCACTGACTCGGCGAGTCCCAAGGTGGACTCGGCGAGTAGGCCTGACTCGGCGAGTCCCCTTGTGCACTCGGCGAGTCCAGGCGTCAGGAATGGCCAGATTCGGGATTTCTTTGTAATTATCTTATCTAAACTTTCCATAAACTAATTAGATCAATGTTAATTCGCTTTTATGATAAATATAACTGTAATCTTGATCTAATTAAAGGTATTTATCAACTAATAAAATATTTAATCTCCTTATATGATAATTAATTAATTATTTTGATTATTTTGATAATTATCTCAAAAGAAATCTTGAATAAATCAAATATAGATAATTAGGATATTAATTGTTAATTGGAATTATTTGTTATTTGATCCTCCATGTTTTAAATGTTTAAAACTTGCCCTCAAGTTTTGAAATTTATATTTGTGATTAAAAGTTTAATTTAGACAACTTAAATTTCAAAAAAACCCTAGATTTTAAAAGTTTTAAAATACAACCCTATACTAATATGATATTACTAGTATAATATATATATATATATATATATATATATATATATATATATATATATATATATATATGTATAACTAAATGTTAGTCTTACCGTTAGTAGGCCTCATTCACGAAGCCAATCTATAAGGTGGGTATAAGGTTGCGGCCTATAAAATGGCGCTTAATGGGTGTACACTCACACCCACCGCTTGCTTGATTGGTGGAGGGTCGTTAGCCGAACGGGTAGGATAGGGCAACCTCATCCTCTCATTAAAAGTATAATAAGAAATATAAAGTAACTACACATATTTTAAAATTTCCCAATCCTAGTTACTTTAGGAAAAGTGAATTGATGCAATCTCATGAAATTACACTTTGCACCTTGCTAAGATGTTAGTGGAGCGTGTGTGGTTTACCGGCACACTAATTGGTTCTAAGCGAAGGTGGCAAAGGGTGATTCATTGTTTATCATAGTTCGATGGAGCGTGTGTGGTTTACCGGCACATCGAATAGATGATCGTCACAATGAAGGCACCATGTGAATTTGCATTGTAATTCACACCCGCTTTGTGATCCTCGGCATACCAGTCACAAACAAGAGGGGCATATCGAGATTTAAACATGCCATTGAATAGTTTCAATGAATCTCATCCGAACCTAGGAATTCTCAAAAACACTTAGGACTAATAGTTTAGGTTTTTGTGATGGAGAATTAGTGAATCGTCATTCACTTACCTTCAATTTATTTGCATGTTAGATTACGGCATCCCTTTTCTAATATGTAAATGTTATTGTTGGATCCTAGCCCTAATTTTTCTTATTGGGTGATAATTAGGGATTCTTATTCTAATCTATCTTTGTCCTTTTCTAATTATAGATGTCGAACGCAAACAACGCTGCTGCTAGTTCTTTCACGTTGATGAGCCTTTGCCAAAAAGTCACCTTCGATGGAACGAACTTTAGCGAATGGATAAGATACATTCGCACCGTTGCTCGCTATGAGGACAAGGAGTATGTCCTTGATGAGAAGCTCGAGAAAATCAACACCAAAATCGCTACTCCAGCCGAAATCACCGCCTTTGAAACTCATGAGCGAGATGCAACGAAGGTACATTGCATCATGATTGCTACCATGAACTCTGAATTCCAAAAGTCCTACGAGGACATGTACCCGTACGAGATGCACCAAGACTTATTGGAGAGGTAGCACCAAAACGCGAGACAAGAGCGGTATGAGATTTTCACTAACATGATTTCCGCGAAGATGGGTCATGGAGAATCTCTTACCGTGCACTTGCAAAAGATGCAAAGGTATGTCGACCGCCTTCGCAAGTTAAATGTTGACTTCGGGGAAGACTTGGCGATCGACATGGTGCTTCACTCTTTGCCTCCGATGTACAACCAGTTCAGGATGACCTACCACATGAACAAAGAAGAGGTCACCCTAAGCAAACTCCAAGGTCTCTTGAGAGTCGCTGAGAGCAACTTCAAGGACAAGTCTGTTGCACCTACTCCCAATCCGCCCGCTGCTCCTGTCTTGGCTATTGGTCAAGGGAAGGGAAAGAAGAGGAAAGCTTCATCGAAGAACTATCGCAAGGCGAAAGCCTGAGATGGTGCCTCCTCTAGTGGGACCAAAGTTGATCCCGCTAAGCCCTGCTCTAACCCGAAGGAGGCAGAGTGCCACCACTGCCACAAGATAGGACATTGGAAGAGAAGCTGCCCAGATTACCTGCAAGCAATCAAAGAGGGAAAGATCAAGCCATCTTTCGCAGGTATATACACAATCAAATCTAACGATTCTAATCATGCTATTTCTTGGGTTCTTGATACCGGTTGTGGTTATCACATTTGTTCTAATGTGCAGGGACTAAGAAGAAGTAGGGATGTGGAGCAAGGAAGGATCAATCTAATCATGGGGAACAGAAAATCGTCGCCTGTAACCAAGATTGGAGTGTATTCTTTAGTGCTTAGGAATAGTTTGGTTTTAGATTTGAACAATTGTTGCTATTCGCCAGAAATGGCTAGAAACATCATTTCATTTCATGGTTTATATAGACAAGGATTTAGATTTTCTTTTAATAATGAGAATGGTTCTATTTTAGCTTATCTAAATGGTGTCTTTTACTTTGAAGCTATACCATGTAATGGAATATATGAAACTGTTATGATTGTTGATAACTTAGGAAATGGTGTTTTGAATATTGATTCTTCCGCTAGTATGGATAAAGCATCCTTGTGGCATTGTCGTCTTGGACATGTCAACAAGAAACGCATAGCCCAACTCCAAAAGGATGGAGTGTTGGAGTCATTCAACCTTAGGGAAGATGACACATGCGAGTCTTGTTTACTTGGAAAGATGACTAAATCACCCTTCACGAGTACATGTGAAAGGGGCGAGGGTCTATTGGACGTAATACATACCGATGTATGTGGACCATTTAGATCAACCACGAAGGATGGGAACCGCTTCTATGTGACTTTTACCGATGACTATAGTAGATATGCGTATATCTACTTAATCAAGCAAAAGTCAGAAACTTTTGAAAAGTTCAAAGAGTTCAAGAATGAAGTGGAGAATCAATTGGGCAGGAAAATCAAGATGCTTCGATCCGATCGAGGAGGAGAGTACCTAAGTCTTGAATTCCACGATTATCTCAAGGAGTGTGGAATAGTTTCGCAATTGACGCCTCCTAGGACACCGTAGTTGAATGGTGTGGCAGAAAGGCGTAATCGAACCTTATTGGATATGGTTCGCTCTATGATGAGTCGTGCTTCACTACCTATCTCTTTTTGGGGGTATGCCTTAGAGACTGCCGCCCATATCCTTAACCGAGTCCCTACCAAGAAGGTTGCCAAAACACCTCACGAGATGTGGATAGGGAAAGCTCCCTCGTTGGCACATATCAAGGTTTAGGGTTGCGAGGCTTTCGTAAGACGAGATACTCACGACAAGCTTGAACCTCGAAGTGAGCGATGTATTTTCATCGGCTACCCGCAGACATCCTTTGGATATCTCTTCTATAGACCGAAGGACAATGTGGTCTTCGTTGCGAGGAGAGGAGTTTTCCGAGAGCGAGAACTCATAAGCCAAGGAGACAGTGGGAGGCAAATCGAGCTTGAAGAGATTCAAGAGTCGATAGATGAAGGAACCTCTACCGCTGGCACTCAACCCGAGGAGGAAACTCCGGTTGAACCGATTGACGAATCCTTACCTCTTAGACGTTCCGATAGAGTTAGAGTTCTACCCCAGTTTTATGGTTTTCATATTACTACCGAAGGGGACACGTATATTAGTGATGGTACAATAGTAAATCTTGATGAACCTAATAGCTATAAGGAAGCCATGGCAGGCCCGGAGTCTGTAAAGTGGAAAGAGGCAATGGATAGCGAGATCCAGTCCATGTATGATAACCAAGTTTGGAATTTGGTTGATTACGTGCCCAGACGTAAGACCGTTGGGTGCAAATGGATCTTCAAGAAGAAGACCGACGTGGACGGGAACGTACACACATATAAAGCGCGATTGGTTGCGAAGGGCTTTACTCAAACTCCCGGAGTTGACTATGATGAGACCTTCTCACCAGTTGCGAAGATTAAATCTATTAGAGTGATGCTAGCAATTGCCGCATTTCATGATTATGAGATTTGGCAAATGGATGTCAAGACCGCTTTCCTTAATGGGAAGTTGGCTGAGGATGTTTACATGGCTCAGCCCGAGGGGTTTGTGGATCCAAAGCATCCGAATAGAGTGTGTAAGCTTGAGAAGTCCATTTATGGACTTAAGCAAGCGTCTCGCAGATGGAATCTTTGCTTCGATGAGAAAGTCAAAGAGTTTGGATTTGTACGAAGCGAAGACGAATCTTATGTATATTTCAAAGCGAGTGGGAGTATAGTAAGCTTTCTCGTTCTATATGTCGATGACATATTACTCATAGGAAACGACATCCCGACTCTGCCGGAGGTTAAGTCCTGGCTCGGGAAGTGCTTCGCTATGAAGGACCTCGGAGAGGCTTCTTACATTTTGGGAATAAGGATAGTGAGAGAAAGAAGTAAGAGACTAATTAGACTTAGTCAGAACACTTACTTAGAGAAGGTACTAAAACGTTTTAGTATGGAAAACTCAAAGAATGGAGAACTACCGATACAAAGTAATGCCAAAATGAGTAAGACTCAAAGTCCGAGTACCGAAGCTAAGATAGCAGAAATGAGCCGAGTACCATATGCTTCCGCAGTTGGCTCAATCATGTACGGTATGACTTGTACTCGCCCTGATGTAGTTTTCGCTTTGAGCATGGTTAGCAGATATCAAGGGAATCCTGGCAAAGCACATTGGATTGCGGTGAAAAACATCCTTAAGTACCTTCGGAGGACGAAGGAATGGTTCTTAGTCCTCGGAGGGAGTGATGACTTGAAGGTGCGAGGGTATAGTGACGCCAGCTTTCAGACCGACAGGGACAACTACCGTTCGCAGTCGGGCTGGGTCTTTACCCTAAATGGAGGAGCAGTGACATGGAAGAGTTCCAAGCAAGAAACCGTAGCTGATTCAACGTGCGAATCAGAGTACATTGCAGCGAACGAAGCGTCGAAGGAGGCAATATGGCTAAAGAACTTCATTGGTGATCTTGGAGTTGTACGTGCCATAAAGGAGCCAGTAGAGATTTTCTGTGACAACGAAGGTGCGGTTGCCTTAACCAAGGAACCGAGGGATCATGGTAGATCGAGACATATCGACAGAAAATATCACTTCATTAGACATCGTGTAGAAGAAGGACAACTCGTAGTGAAGAGGATATCATCAGAAGATAACCCAGCAGATCCGCTTACGAAGGGACTCAGTAGGGTTAAGCACTTACAGCATGCTAGGAGTATTGGGCTGAAGGATGATATTAGCATAGATTAGATAGTGTTAGAAACGTGTAATAGATAAATGTAATTAACATTTGATGATTAAATAAAGGAGTTTTATTTATGAGTAATGTTACTATCTTATGTTAATTGTTTAGCTATTGTTTCACTTTGCATGTTTTGACTTCCAGAATAATTGAAATTATTAGGAATAATCGAATTGTTCAAATGGTCCACAATCGTTCATATGTTGTAAGTAGATATGAATGAAGATTGTCATGAATTGGTGTGTAGAATGTCTAAATGGTGTTAGACATAGCAAAGGGTTGCTGCAACGTTCATGAGTGCTTATGAACTAGTTTTGAGCATTGGAATAAACCCGCACTTGCTGGAATCACCTTATGGAATAAGATATAAAAGGGTGATCGCAAGACGATAATATCATATAGTCTTAAAACCTAGATATATGGTTTATTATTTGTTAATTGGTTGTACATTGATAATGCGAAAACGCATCAGTAACTCAGTGTTATAAAACGCATTGTTGTGTATAGTTGGTTAATGAATAAGTAAATGCATATAAGTCGAAGTTTATCTGTAACTTTTATCTAAGAAGGTAAAAGTGATATCTCGGCCGCTCGATGATTTGATTTGACTTATGTGTCAGGCCCGGTCAGAACTGAATTGATGTGTTCGATTAAGTTCTATGTCAAATAAATCAGAGATCGAGAAACCTAAATGCTTGAATAACCATTCCATAGGATTGTCAGCATGATATCTAACAGAGGACTGTATGTTCCCTTATCTAAAGGACAAGATTGATTAGATCAGAGTTGACAGCGTCTTTGAGAGCTACGATTGCAAACCGAATTGTACTTGTATAGTTACTAGACTTATCCAAGTGGGAGACTGTTGGAATAGTGTCTAAGGCTGTAACTATATTAGGAAAGTATTTGATCCGGTTGTGCATGGTCCTTTTGGGTTGCCTTCTCCATAGCAACTTGATAGGATGATTTAATAAGAGAGAGTAAATATTATTAGTATATTATGGGAATAATATAATGAATAATATATTTGTTATTTGATTAATATAAGTCATAGAATTAATTAGAATTAATTTGGTGACTTAAAGAGATTAATTAAATAAAGGGGTATAAACTGTCAATTGTTTGATAGTTAAGCTTTAGACTGTAAATCCATTTGGATATGCTATGGACGGATTCTAGAGGCTATAGGATAGCTAAAATCGTCCATTAGAGTTATCTAGGAATGGATTTAGATAGCCTTAAGAGAAGATTATCCAATTAGGGTTTAGGTTGTAACCCTTAAGGAGTCTACAAGTATAAATAGACCCTATGGCTGATGGAATTCGACACATCTCCTAAAGCAAGGAACCTCTGGTCGAAATTCCTCCCCTCTCCTCTCTCCTAAATCATTCTTATTGCTATTGGTGTTTGTAAGCCATTAGAGGAGTGACATTTGTGACTCTAGAAGTTCCAAGACCTCAAGATCAACAAGGAATTCAAAGGTATGATTCTAGATCTGTTTCAATGTTGTTATTTAACCTAATTAGTCATTAGAAGACTTGGATTCAAAGCATGTTTATTAGAAATCCTAGATCCGAGCATTAGGGTTTTGCATGTGCACATAGGAAAGTTCTTATGGCTAAAACCCATCAGAAGCACCTTCCTCCACTGCTCTCCTTCTTTGCCACACAAGCCTTTCCATGAGTAGGCTTCCTCACTTCATCGTCTTCTGATTCGGTTGACCAAACTTCCACGCTACCGAACTCGTCATCAGCAACCGAACCCTGCACAATAAGAGCATTCATGGAAGGGTTAGCGGTAGATTTCTTCTTCCTCATATCATCAAGCTTTTTCTGTAGCAAAGCTTCTTCATCCTTTTCCTCATCTTTTTCAGCCATCTTTTTGAGGACACAATCCTTAGCATAGTGATTTTTCCCTCCACAGTAGTAACAGCTTACTCCAGAATCACCATCTGCTTTCGGTTCCTTCTTGGGCTCTTCAACCTTCGGTTCATTATTAACCTTTTCTGAACTATAACTCCCCTGCCAGTTTCGGTTTTTGTTGCTGGGGAATCTCTTCTTAATGAACCTCTTAGGGTTAGACACCATCATAGCATAATCCTCAGACGTGAGGTCATACTCCTCCAAATTGAGGTCTTCATCCTCCATCACAGCTTTACTTTTTGACAGGAGGGCCAGCGAACCTAGGCTTGAAACAACGTTCTTTTCCTGCAGCACAATCTTCTCCTGTGACTTAAGAATACCCACTAGTTTCGCCAAAGAGTATGATTTAAACTGTTCATGGGCTTTAACTGTTGACACCACTGCTCTCCATTCTGACCTTAGACCATTTAAGAACGTAACCTTCTGCTCGATAAGCTTCCTTTCGATGTCATGTTTGATCATCCTGCTGAGAAGATGATTGAAGCGATCGAACGTCTGGGTCACAGTTTCTTCGGCTCCTTGCCTGAATTCTCCAAACTCAGATAAGAGCAAGGTTTGGATAGAATGTTCAAGATCCTCGTCTGTAGAGTACAGTTCGCGAAGTCTATCCCAAACTTCCTTTGCCGTCGTGCATGAGCTGACCAGCCTGAAGGTGTCGGACTGAAGGGCGAATCTTATCAATCTTAACGCCTTGATATTACACTGGAATTTATCCTTTTCATCTTGCGCAATATCTTTGACATCCTTCAGCAGATCATTATACTCCTTTTGAGTTTTAATAATCCTTGACGTTGCAGAATGAGAAAAAGGTCCATTAATGATTGCTTCCCATATGAGGTATCCATTATCCTCAGATCCTATAACGTAGTCTTCGAAGTGATGCGCCCAGACTTCATAATCATGGGTATATAGGATTGGAATCTTCGTGGTTGAACCGATGTTGTTGGAAATATTGATGGGATTCGATTGCGACTCGTCCATTATGATCGAATAACATGTTTAAAGATCAGACTTGTAATAAATCCGATTAGGGCAAAACAATAAATATCAAGATACGTCAATAATGAGATGACGGCTCAATAAATATCAGTAATTGCGGAAAACCCTAAATGAAACCTTTTCACAGAAAAGATGTGTATCGATTACACAGCCTCCTGCTCTGATACCAATTGATGAGATTAAAACTTAATCTTGAAGATCGATTAGATCTCAAACAGGTAAATAAATATTAAACAACAAGAACACGAAAATAAAGAACAAGTCAAGAATGAATCAAACGTGTCGAATGATTATAAAATAAACCCTCAGAAGAGCTCGATCAAGAACATCAACTGTAGAGGGTTAGTAGGTTTACAAGAACGATAAAGAAAATTAAAGTAATCGTAATTCTCTATCTGTAATCTAGATCGTTAATCTAATATGCATGCAAGCATATACTTATATAATAAACCTAACAGGCTCTCGGTTGGACAGGCCCAAACCGGAGTACAAAACAATTGGACTAACAGCCGAGCCCAATGATGCAATCTTTTAGCAAATCTACAACCCAACAGAACCGTCAGACAGGAGGGTCCTGCCGAGACACATTGACCGGAGGGTCTTACAGTGATATAGCCTTGAGTGGCTAATGAGCTGTGTGTGTGGTATTTTGGGGAACTCACTAAGCTTCGTGCTTACCGTGTTATGTGTTTCAGGTTTTTCTCAGGATAGCAGGAAGGCACCGGTTTGATTGTACACACCAGTGAAACAGTTATGTTTTGAAGATCCTGGATTTTAATCAAACAATTATGGAGTTGTGATTTGTAAATTAAATAAATTACATTTTTGTGAAATGTGTTATGAGAATTATGCAATTTCAAATAAAAATTTTATATAAAAATTTACAGTGTTACAGTTTGGTTTTTGTTTAAGTTCGAGGTCGGTGTGTTTTGAGGATCATTTTGCATGGTTCTGGTAGTGCCACAGTTAGGGAATGGGGGTAGATTCAAATGGATATTCATCAGTTTTATGGAAGGTTCCATGAGGAGGTATCATGGGTAGCCATTTTCGAGCAAGCTTTTGGTGGAAACTCGTGTTAGAAATCACGAGTGGGTCCGTGCTAAGTCCATATTTAGAACGGAGGGGGTTAAGAAATATGCATGTCAAAGGCATCAATTGGAGGGTATAGAATTTAGCTTATGTGACTACGCTCCAAGATGGTTCCACCTTGTGAATGAAGGTCAAGTAATGAGGTTTTAGGCTCTTAGAAGTAGTGTATTGGCCCGACAGTCGAGGAAGCCTGTATTTCGTATCTCTTTGTATTTATGGAATTTTTATCATCAAACTTTGAATAGATTGTTTGATGGATGAGTGTCATGGTTTTAGCAACCGGTTCAGTTTGGGAGGTCTTTCAGGGATTCAGACCAATTCGATACCCAAGTTCGGATATATAATGTTAGGTCTTTTCATGGGATTACGGGTTGTTCTTCTTCAGGTTGGCAATTTCTGTTTGGGTTTGATTGTTTTGGGAAGGTCGTTTTATGTGTAGAATTTGCGGTTGCATTCCTCGGGATGTTGATATGATCTGAGTGTTAGAAATGAACAATTTCGAGGACGAAATATAATTTAAGTGGTAGAGAGTTATAACATACTGACTTCCAAGAATAAGAGTTATCTTTTGTATGATTTTCTAGTCGAACTCGGCAAGTTAGGCAGCCTCAACTCGACGTGTTGAAGAATATTTTGTTCGCAGGATTTAATGAAGCAACTCGGCGATTTAAGGAGCATCAACTCGGCGAGTTGACAGCTGGGAAGGAAACTTTTAGGGTGTTGCACCCTATTTAAAAGGATTTAAGTCCCTTGGTTAGCCTCCTTACCAACCTCCTTTGTCCAGAAACCCTAAATTCGAGTATCACCTTCCATAGTTGAGTGTGTGAGCTTGTGGAGAGCTTTGAGTGTTGATTTTAGTACTCTTTTGAAGGAGCCTTGAAGTGAAGTTGTCTATCTTGGTAGAAAGGCTTTAGTTCCAATTCTTCCCCACTTATTGCAGTCTCTTTGAGGTATAAAGTTTTTACCTTGCTTCTTCATTAATTAGATCTCTTCTTTTGGGGTTTTATCTTGATTATTGGATTCTTTGATGGATTGTCCAAGGATTTGAGTGTTTCATGCGTTTTCATTTATTATCTGGCCATTTTGTGGCCTCATTTGGCTTAAAGTTGCAAGCATTATGAGGATTTTGGTGTCATTCATGCATTAAGTCGATTCTTATGTCCATTTTAAGCTTAAGAGCTTCATTTAGACATGCATGGACACAAATTTAGCAACTTTACTTGGTTTTCCAGCTCAAGGAAGTCAGATCTAGGTTTTAGAGTCATGTCTTTATGGATTAAGTGCTTATTGCATTAAGTTGTTGGGTTTTGAGCGGACTCGGCGAGTTTATTAATAAACTTGGCAAGCTGGATCAGTTTTTCCCAACTTTGCAGTTAAATGGAAAAAAACGTGTTGAAGGAACAACTTGGTGAGTTGGGTCAACTCGGACCGTTGAACTTGACTTTTTGACTTTTGTCTTTGACCAGGTTGTTATAAGGGGGGAGGGTACTTGAGGTAACTTGAATTGTAATAAAGGAAATTATGAACTTAGGATAAGACTCGTATACTTGGGCGACTAGTGGGCCTTTGTGGATATTTTGGTTTTAGACCTTTTGGTTAATGGAATCGGGCATTAGTTTTGGTTCATGTTGGGTTAGGAGTAAAATAGTCATTTTTCCCCAAGTATGGATGACATGCCTTAGAATGAAACCAAATTACTAATTGGGTGTTATTTTGATCTAATAGATAGGAGGTGTTGTTGGGGCAGTAACTAAGGATTCTTGCAGTGAACTTTAGTATTCAAGGTGAGTTTTCCTTACTTTACTTATGGGTCGACGATTCCAAGGCTGGCCCATTGGTTTGATATCCTGATATTCACTGGTATGTTGAGTATGGAATAGATATGCATGATTATGCTAGTTATTGATATGTTAGTCTGGTAGATCTGTAGGATTACTTGTGATACTGTCTGTTTATTTGTATGTGATATTATTTGTTATATGACGACATATTGTGTGGGTTGGGTTGAGGTTGTACTGCTTTGTACTGTAGCCAACAAATCCTGGAGTATGCCAAATATGAGCTGAGGGACAGGGAGGGCATGCCAGACTCATTAGAATTCCATATATGAGCTGAGGGTCGGGTAGGGTAAAACCAGACTCATACTGAGGGCTCAGTGGCATTCCTGATACGAGCTGAGGACCCGGTGGTATTCCAGACTCGTACTGAAGGTTACTCATTGGTATTCCAGTCTAAGGACTGAGGGAGCAAGCCAGAAATAATTTATAGGCCCAAAGGCAAGCCAGACTTATGTTGTAGGCTCGAGAGCAAGCTAGATATGAGTTGTGGACCTGATAGGAAAGCTAGACTTATACTGTGGGCTCAAGGGGTAATCCAGTCTTTTAGCTGTAGACCCAATACATGTTGTTATTTGCATATGTTATCTGTTTGGGTGTTGGTACTTTGGGGGAACTCACTAAGCTTCGTGCTTACAGTTTTGGTTTATGGTTTCAAGTACTTCAGTGGATCTTGTTAGGGTGAAGGCGTAACCATACACATCTTCGTGTTTTTGGATTTATGATTTCTGGGATACTCTGATAATGACAAAGTTTTGAAAATTATGTTGAGAATGATTCTGGTTTTAAATAATGTTTTCGAAACAATGGGTTTTCTAAACACTTCTATAGATAAATGGTTGTTTTGAAAAGTTTAAATTTTATGAAATTTTACAAATGTTACAATGTGCACACCCCCACATACTCAATTAAACCCTAAAACCAAGAATCTTCTGAAGGCCATAACTTCTTTGTTATAAGTACTTTTCCGAAGATCCTTATATACATGGCGAGGTAACGAGAAGCTCTACACTTCTATCAACTCATATTCGCCTTAAAACTTCCCGAACAAAAATCCAATTTCCATAAAAGCCCAAACTGACACTTTACCAAAATACCCCTAGGCTCCAAAACACAAACCGAACACCCGGGTCACCTCAATTACATTACTCGCAGCCAGATGGGTGTAGATCTCACCTTCCCAAAGGCACTAAGCCTTATGATGACTGATCTTCGGGCAACAGCCTCGAATTAGGAATTGATTCGGAAAAAGGCGTTACACATTTAGCACATAAATTGCAACTTATGCACCATCCCTAAAATAAGCTAGTGCTCATGTTTATGTACTCCCTAAATATAGCAGACACTCATCTACCAATCATCACTTAGCATTTTAGGTTTAAGTCTAGAAATCCTACAAATTTATAGTTCACTTAAACTAGTGCTCTGATACCAACTATGACATCTCCAATTTCACGGCCAGAAAAGACCGATTTGTTTGTGCTTTATTTAAAAATCAGAGTATTCTTTTGAAGAATAATATTGCAGAATTTGTTCCAAAAAATATGATAATGATATTATCAAAGCATTTACAAAGAAATGTATTTTATTTATATTAAAAATGTTGGGATGTCATCGTCAATACAGTACATAAACATAAATAAAAATAGTATAGGCCTTACAAACATCTATTATTCTAATGGCCTATAGTCCATTGATCTCTCATCTGATTCATCATACCTGAACTCTTGTGACACTATCTGTAATACAAGAAACTGAGTGGGTCAGGCTTGGGAGCCCGGTGAGCATATTAGGTTTTCAACCCATAATAATTAAATTTTTTATTATCATCAAATCATTCAACCCGGTTGCCTGTTCTCGTTATCCTCACTTTCTGTCCCTAAAGTATCTAATTTAAAGGACCTAGCCTAAAGATTATCATTGGGAAGACAATACTGCTTAGGGGATTCCTCAGCAATATATGTCAGTAAGGCAACCATGAGGGGGATGGAGTACTCCTGGCGAACACATAGTTCAAAAACACCTATAGGTTGCGAGCCTGCCAACGTTCCACTGGACTCTCTAGAATAGTCTGTAGTCATCATCTATACTCCGCTAGATGATTGGATCAACTTAAACATCGAGTCCTCTCATCTTTTATTTCATCTTTCATCATCTATATCATTTACCGATCTTTTCCCAACATATTGATAGGTATAAAGTTTAAATCAAGTAAAACATGTATAAATCGTTCATCCAACATAGATATCAAGAACACAGATAATATGTGTGTATAGCATGTAACTTATAATAAATACTTCATATCTATGTGTTATATGAAAGTAACTATGCACTCACTTGTTAAAGTGATGACTTGTAATTTTGGCAGTGCTTCGTTTCTAACAATTGTCTTTTCCGTTGATGAAACCTAGTATTATTATCACTAAGTTTTAGTTTAATATTTCTTGCGACTAATAATAAGTCTATATTCATCATTAACTCAACGTCTACTTTCATGATCTATCAAGTAGGGAACAACCAGGTAGGATCATATCAAAGGTAAGGTCCGTTTAGTATACGACGTATACTGTTTGGGAATCCCACTTTAAACACCTCACTAAATCACAACCTAGACATTATCCTCATAAGTAGATCAGTCAGTATAACGACTTTGAATCATTAATAAATCTTGTGTATAGGTTCATAATAACGATAATGAACTTAAACATAAGTTATACTTAAAGTAGGGTAAACATAACTCATTTACAACGGGATTAGCGACGAAACGGGCTTTGTGCGGGCATAACTTAGGAGCCAAAATCTCTTCTTCTCGGGGCCTTCTGGCGCTCCAGGACTCGCTTCTAACACCTAGAGGTGCTAGGGTTGAGAAAGGTGTGAGAATATAAGTGATTTGCGTCTCTATTTATAGGCTGAGGATCAGGCATACGTGGGGCGTACATAGGACTACACGGGGCGTACCGCTACCACGTGTCAAGATCGCATACGCAGCCGTGGGGAAGAAGTTGCGGCTGAGATTGTACCACGTGTCACTTCGGGGTTTAATAAGAAAGTTAATTATCTTCTAAAATCTGTAACTTTCACATACGAGCACCGTTTTTTACGTTCTTTCTATCCATGTGTAGGTAGCGACGTGATCTAAAACTTTCGTTTAGACTTCGTCGGCGAATATCACTTTATTTTTAAAGTTATATTTTAACAGACTTAGACAATGAAAGTCCGTTAAAAATTCATAAATTAGTCATCCGACGTCCATTTTCAATTGTCTTGATGTCGTTGAGCTTCTATTAACAAGATCTTCAATTCTCATTTAGGTTTTGTCGGCTAAAAATCGATCGATCTAAATTCGATTTTCGGATTGTGTACTGCTGTGCTAAATTTTAGAAAAATCATAATTTTATCTAACGAAGTAAGATTTCGACGTTTTCTATATGCACGCTCTCGGTTTAATGTACATTACCAATTTCGTTCAGATCGCTAAAGATAAAAAGTAGTTTGTCAAAAATTCACTTTTACGATATGTATCGTCGTGCCGGTTTAGCCGCGAAACTACAACGGGTCGTAACTTATTCGTTATAAGTCGGATTTCAGCGTTCTTTATATCCCTGAAATCCTTGTTACGACTACTTCAACTTTCTTTAAAGATATTAGGTATAATTATTGTTTTATTTTAGTCGCGTATTTTTGTTATTATTTTATTATGTCGTTATAAGCACATATATGATGCACATAAATCACAAAAATCACACAATACTCAATTAATTATTCTTCATTACTTTAAAGTAGGTTACAATTGTTGATCTTTACCATTACATCATCATAATAATACTTAGTCAGAAATGCGGGCGTTACATCTTCGTTACCCTTCAACAACCATAAACAACAAATGATATGATCAAAATTATGTGGATCATAACAAAATACATTTTCTTTTGTAATGCATATTAAACTTATGAACACAAACCAAGAGAAATATAACAACGACTCAAATGATGAACATGACGATGTTAATGCCTTATTTATACACACAATAATTATTAGTTACATATGAATTTAATAAGCACAAAAAATCAAAAGTAATCACTAAATGACCTAATACAACCTAGAACCATAACTAATCAAAAAGTCGATTATAATTGAATGTCATATCAAAAAATGACGAAGAACATTATTCTCAAATTGAGCTTAACATGACACACTACTATGACCTTGAAATACAACGTTTCTAATAACTCAACAACAACCTACTTAACTTATATAAGATACAACTATTAATACTTTATTTGGAAAATAGACCAATTCCGAATACTTCAAATTAAGAACCAATGTTGTAATTTACTTAATACATGACGCACTTACAGCTTGTTCCCGAGTTGTACTTAAGGACGGAAATGAAAGGATTTGGAGGTGAAGTGAGGGATGTGGATGGAAAATCTTGTTCTCGAGTTTAAATTATGGAAGGAAAGTGAAGGGAGGGGAGGGATTTTGAAGCCCCATTTTCCTTCCAAATTTTCCTCCCAATTTGGGCGGATTCGAGAAGAAACTTGGAAGGATACGTACATTGTAAATATTACGGACCATTATACCCTCAACCCTATTTATAAAATCACGTAGCCACATAATCAATACCTCCCTACAGAAACGATTTCGTCTTGATCAAGTTCTCTACCATCGTCCCTGCTAGCCAATTCGTCCCTCTGATAGGTATGTCTTCCATATCCTCCTGTCCAATCTTCTTGCTCAATTCCTCCGTCTAATCATCTTCTCTCTGCATGAAACCATTTAATATGAAAAAATTACACAAATATGCATGACTTCACTGTGTTTTGATGCTTCCCTGATCATCTTTTTATCCTCCTGTACAATCTTCTTGCTCAATTCCTCCATCTAATCATCTTCTCTCTGCATGAAACCATTGAATATGAAAAAATTACATGAATATGCACGAATTCACTGTGTTCTAATGCTTCCTTGATAATCTTTGTATCCTCCTGTACAATCTTCTTGCTCAATTCCTCCATCTAATCATCTTCTCTCTGCATAAAACCATTGAATATGAAAAAATTCCATGAATATGCATGACTTCACGGTGTTCTGATGCTTCCCTGATCATCTTTTTTTTGTTGTTTTTGTTGATTCATGAATCACATAATACCTAAACACCCGAATAACACCATGGTATTGGTAAAATCGTTTTATAATAGATTAAGAATTTATGTTCGTTTTTAGGCGTGCGTGTTAGGCATGTTTCAGGTCTTTCTATGTTTTGTTAGTAATTGTTCTACATCTTAATCATTCTTAATTAACATGTTATTTATAAAATCACCACACGTGAAATAGCAGCAATATTGTAAAATGAGTAATGTATACAGAAACTTGTGTCCTTTTGTTCACATAATACATTTGACAAGATTATATATTACATATTTATGCATTTTATATACTCTATGAACTTCTACCTCAAAATTAACATTATGATGAATTCAATTACATTTATCATAGATTATTAACAATTACAAAGATGTTCATTGATAAGTAGGTTGTAGAAGCTAAATTAAATCACGAATTTTGCATTAAAAGTCAAAAGTCAAAACTAAACCACAACTCTACTCATTCCGAATATTGAAGACTTAATAGTTAATTTGTATTCTTTGTCAATGAGACTTTTTTTTTCTTTTTTTTTCTTGATCAAATAATTGGTTTTGGTCTTAGCCTATTGCCCATAACACATGTAATTAGTTGACCTCAAGTCTTTAAGAATTAGGAAAGTGCCATGACTTTGTCATTGAGATTTTTTTTTTCTTTTTGTTTTTCTTGATCAAATGAATTTTTAGGATTAGGAAAGTGGCCATGACCAGGCAAGATGATGATGAGGAAAAAAGATGAAGGCTAGTGGTTACTCTGATGTTCATGACCATTATAATACAACATAGACATTCGAAAAAAAAGTAACCATAATTTACTGAGTAAGGAAGAATTATTAAAGCGTCAACTTGAACGAGAATGACTATTACACAAACTTTTAAAAGGTGGGAAATGTCTTGAGCTTATTCGTGTGAGTGAACAAGCTTTTAGAAAGTTATGTACTATCTTACAACGTGATGGTGGACTGCGACCTACGTAACACATGTCTGTTGAAGAACATGTTGCAAGGTTTCTGCACATCGTAGGTAATGATAAGAGAAACACAATGGTCTCCGTCATTTATGGGCATGCTAAATCTACAACAAGTAGGTGCTTCCATAGAGTTCTTCGTGCGGCTGTAGCATTAGAAAGTTACTACATTCAACAACCTAAAGGTGATGTTGTCCCGAAAGAAATTTAAGAGAAAAATAGATTTTATCCCTACTTCAAAAATAGTGTAGGGGCAATTGACGGGACACATGTTTGTGTAAAAGTACCCAATAGAGATTGAAACGACGTAAATTTTAAAATAATTTTTCGTTTTTCAAACACAATAAAACTCATATAATATTCTCAAAATCTCATGTATCAAATGTCATCACAATAAAACATATCTCAGAATCTCAAAAAACATCATTCTCTGCCAGTGTGTACGAATCATGTCGGCGCCTTCCCGCGATCCTCAATAGTACCTGAAACACATAACACATAACACGGTAAGCATAAATGCTTAGTGAGTTCCCCAAAATACCACATACTGCACATTAGCCATTCAAGGCTATAACTCGGCAAGACCCTCCGGTCAATATGTATCAGTGGGACCCTTCAGCCCCATAGCTCGTTGGACCCTCTGGTTCGGTCTAAATCATTGGACCCTCCGATCCAGTCTAAATAACACATAGCATACATAATCACAATACACATAATCTCAAGCAAACACATAACACATAAGACCCTCCGGTCTGCACATTGATACCACTCTAGGTAATGTCTAGTGAGAAGACTCACCTCGTAAGATGTCTAGTAAACTCTCATGCTCGATATCCTCGGTCTAGCCTCCGTCTATCACAATGATAAGATTTCTAATCAATACTCTCTTTACATCCTCATTTCTAAAGAATGGGTAGAAGACCATTCTACGGGTTACCACTGGACACGAATCAGTGGGCAACCCGATCCAACTCTTCGAGTCCACTTGTGGACTCGACGAGTTTCCTCCACGGCAATACTCATTTGACCTTCTGAGGCCAGATCTGTTTCTCTAGCCTATAGATCTTGCCTTATTACACCTAAAAGTCACGTAAAGGTCTGAACTTGATGTTCATGCATGGTGTATTTTGCTTAATAACCATAAACACTCCATTAATGGTTCTAAGCTTCAAAGTTCCATGTTTTTTCTGGAGGTGATTCGAAGGTTGTTGGGAAAGTTTTTTCTACACAAATTCCATCATCAAAACCAACAATTTCTACAGCCGTTCCAATCAGTTCGACAGTGGTGACGACTGTGCCAATCACAAGACCGAAAGGAATTGTGATTGGTAGAACTACTGATGTTGGAGGGAGTGGTTCCAAAAATAATGTTGATGAGTATGGTGCGAAGTCGAAGGGAAAAGAAATTCTTGTTGAAAAATCTAAGGAGGAGAAGGCAGAGGTAGAAGCGGAGGTTGAGAAGATGAGAATGATACAAAGTATCATGACTCAAAGAGCAAGTGACCCTCCTGGGTTAAACAAGGGTGATCCTACGAAGCACTATAACTATGAAATGATTGAAGCCTTAGTTGCTTTTAATCACATGTATGCATTTGAGAAAAACCCCAAGCAAAGCTACATTGTTGCAAACACCGATTCAAGCCAGTTAGATTTCCCAGTCAATGAAATGATGTTCACCATGCCACAATTCAAGGCTGAGAGCAAATTTAAAGAAAAGGACGAGGGGACGCACATGAAGATAAGATTCCATGCTATTCTTGCCAAGCCATCTGAGGAAGTGTGGTCATTAACAAAGATTAAGAAGGTGATTAGCATAAAGAAATATGTGATCTTCGAAGACACAGTTCAAAATCTCAAGTATGTTGTGGTGAGGGCAGATGGAAAGATGTATGAATTCACTGTGGCTGACTTTCCATTGATGAACTTGTATGATCTTATACAAGTTACATTGATTGTGAAGGAAAGGTCATTTTCATACTTGCAAAATACTGAGCCATATGAGTTTAAACTTGGAGTAATTCACATCAAAATTTTTATTGAAAATTACTACGAATGTATTGCAATGACTGATGTGGAGTTGGCTAATGCAAAGGGTTTGGAAGTAAAATCTCCCATGAATTCTATGAAGACTCAAGCAAAACTTAAAAAATATGCTGATGGAGAAATCTGCTTGAAACCTTTTGGGTTAGTCTTTTCTGGGAAGGATAAATCGGGAAGATCAAAGAAATTTTTGTTCCAAGCTGCAGAAGTGGAAAGATACTTGACTTCGTAATATACGAATTTAGTTGTTCGTATGAACCATTGCAAGAAGAATAATGAGGGTGATAAGAAGGAACTGAAGAAAATTATTAACTGGTATACGGAGATACGATGGGTCATGCTTTACTCAATTCAAAATTCTCACCAATTAAAGACTTCTACTTTGATTCCAAAGGGGGAGATTGTAAGGGTGAATATTGTTGTAATGAGTCGAAGTTTTGTGTCTTCGTATGTTTTGTTCTTCGTTCCTTATGTAATATATTTTTCTAAGGCATTGTATTTGAAGCTTAATGTTTAGTCCTTAGAATATTTTTTGTACGCTTTCCTCTCCTATAAATAGGAGTGTTTACTAGGATCATAGTAATAAAGTCTTTACAGAAAATTCATTTTGTACTCTGTAAAACTTGAGAAGTGTAATAGAGCTGAATCAGAAATTATATTTACATCTGTGTTCTAATCTTGCAAACATTTGTTTGATCATTTGAAACTCTGATTGATTTCATACTCGATTCTTTGATTCAACACCACTCGAGGCTGTAACTCGGCAACACCCTCCGATTAATATGTCTCAGCGGGACCCTCGAGTCTCGTAGCTCGTTGGACCTTCTTGTCCGGTCTAAATCGTTGGACTCTCCGGTCCGGTCTAAATAACACAAAGCATACATAATCACAATACACATAATCTCAAGAAAAAACATAACACATAAGACCCTCCGGTCTGCATATTGATACCACTCTAGGTAATGTATAGTGAGAAGACTCACCTCGTAAGATGTCTAGTAAACTCTTGTGCTCGATATCATCGGTCTAGCCTCCGCCTATTACAATGATAAGATTTCTAATCAATACTCTCTTTACATCCTCATTTCTAAAGAATGGGTAGAAGACCATTCTACCATTCCCTAAACCCTCTTAATCAGTTTGACCAAACCCTAAGGTCAACTGAAGTCAACTCCAGTCAACGGTCCAATTCTGACCAGACTCATCGAGTGCACTCGGGTGACTCGACGAGTCCATGCGTGTCCCCAGAATCCTCACAAGGCCTCACTCGACTCATCGAGTTAGCCTCTCCATTCTACGGGTTACCACTGGACACGAATCGGTGAGTAACCCGATCCGACTCGTCGAGTCTGCTTGTGGACTCGACGAGTTTCCTCCATGGAAATACTCATTTGACCTTCTGAGGTAATATCTTTTTCTATAATCTATAGATCTGGCCTTCTTACACCCAAAAGTTACGTAAAGGTATGAACTTGATGTTCATGCATGGTGTATTTTTCTTAATAACCATAAACACTCCCTTAATGGTTCTAAGCTTCAAAGTTCCATGTTTACTCCACTAAAGCTTCATACTTTTGGGCTCTTTGGACCTAGAAAGGTCCAGATCTATACCACAAACTTGCAATAGGGGTTTGATGCATTCAAGCCCCAATAATGAAGGTGATTCGAGCCTTAATCCCCAAAAATGGAATCTACAAGATAGGGAAGAAAAGGGGTCAAATTGATAGCTCACACTGAAGCTCCTTGCTTGAATAGCTCGACTCTACAACTTCCTTTGGTCATTCTTGTTGGAACTCTTCTTCTCCTTTGCAAAATCACACCAAATAGCTCAAGATAATTCTTTCTCTCACTCTACACACTCAAACTCGCTAGGGTTCTCTCTTCTGGAAAGGTAGCTGCAAATGAAGGCCATAAGTGCCTTTAAATAGGGCTCAGGCCCAAAGATTTAGGGTTTCTGTCTACAACGCTGACTCGTTGAGTCGACTCGCCGACTCATCAAGTCCATTCATTAATTTAAGTCATCAGTCATGTCCCTACTCGATGAGTTGAGGCGTCAACTCGTCAAGTCACTCCTCATGTCTCATAATACAATACTCAAATTGTCATACCTGGAAATCCAAATGTTACAATTCTCCCCCACTAGAACCAGACTTCACCCTCGAAGTCTCACTCCGCAAATAACTCTAGATGCTGCTCCCGCATCTCTGCCTTCGGCTCCCAAGTTAGCTCGGACCCTCTCCGATGTTGCCACTGGACTTGAACTAGAGGCACCTCCTTGTTCCTGAGAGCCTTAATCTTCCGGTCCAGGATTGCGATCGGCCTCTTGACGTAATTCAGTCTCGCGTCCACCTGAATGTCCTCTAGTGGTACAATTGTCATCTCATTGGCCACACACTTCCTCAACTGGGATACATGGAAGGTGTTATGAATCTGACTCAACTCCTCAGGTAGCTCTAAACGGTATGCTACCTTGCCCACTCTCGTGGTCACCCTGAAAGGACCAATGTATCGGGGCCCCAGCTTGCCCCTCTTCCTGAACCGAATCACCCCCTTCCAAGGGGATACCTTCAGTAGCACAAAGTCTCCAACCCAGAACTCGAGCTCGGATCGTCGCCTATCTGTGTAACTCTTCTGGAGACTTTGAGCTGTCAGTAACCTCTGTCTGACCTGCTGAATCTGCTCAGTCGTCTTAAGCACCATCTCAGTGCTTCCCATCACACGCTGCTTTACCTCTCCCCAACAGATGGGGTCCGACACCTCTTCCAATATAAAAGCGCAAAGGGAGGCATACCAATACTCGAATGGTGGCTATTGTTATAAGAAAACTCAGCCAAAGGTAGGCATGTGTCCCAACTTCCACGAAAGTCCATAACACATACCCGAAGCATGTCCTCGAGCGTCTGAATCGTCTGCTCACTCTGCCCGTATGTCTGTGGGTGATAGGCGATTCTGAAGTGCAGTCTCGTACTCAACTCCTCATGAAACTTATTCCAGAACCTGGAAGTAAAATGCACGTCTCGGTCTGACACGATCGAGATCAGCTCTCCATGTCGAGACACTACCTCTCTCACGTATATCTCTGCCAGCCTCTCTGCAGAAGAGCTCTCACTAATAGCAAGGAATAGCAAGGAAGTAAGCGCTCTTTGTCAGCTGATCCACGATCACCCATATTGCATCGACACTCCTCGCGGTCCTCGGCAATTTGGTGATAAAATCCATAGAAATTTGTTCCTATTTCCACTAGGGAACCTTTAACGACTGCAACTTACCATGCAGGCGCTGGTGCTCGGCCATAACCCGACGACAGGTCAAGCAGCTCTCGACTACCCAATCCACATCCCTCTTCATACAGGGCCACCAGTAATCTCTTTTCAGGTCCAAATACATCTTAGTGGGCCCGAGATGGATCGAGAATCTCGATTTGTATGCCTCCTCCATCAGTGTGCTACGAGCCCTGCCAGTAAACGGCACCCAAATCCGACCATGAAAGGTCATAAGCACTCGGCTATCCGTCACAAACTCGGATACCTGTCGAACCGCCCGCTCCTTCTTGCGGTTCTCTGGTCTCATGGTCTCTGCCTGAGCTTGTCGAATAGTATCTAGCAACGGAGTCATAACTGTCATCCTCATGCACATATCTCAAATTAGGGCACTCTCCGTCCAGCAAATCAGAGCATTGGCTACCACGTTAGCCTTGTCCGGGTGGTACAGGATCTCACATTCATAATCCTTTACCACATCCAACCATCTCCTCTGACGCATGTTCAGGTTGGGCTGGTCCATAAGATACTTCAGACTCTTGTGGTCCGTGTATATGGTACACCGAACCCCATACAAATAATGGCGCCATATCTTGAGGACGAACACCACTGCCCCCAACTCCAAATCATGGGTGGGATATCTCGTCTCGTGAGGCTTTAGCTACCTCAATGTGTATGCTATCACGTGCCCTCTCTGCATAAGCACCGCACCCAACCCCGATGTAGACGCATCGCAGTAAACCACAAAATCCTCCATCCCCTCAGGTAGGGCTCACACCGGGGCTTCGCATAATCTCTGGAAAAGAGTCTCAAACAAGGTTTGCTACTCGGGACCCCAAGTAAAAGCAACACCCTTCCGGGTCAACCAGGTGAGGGGAACGGAAATCTTGGAAAAATATCTGATAAATCTCCGATAGTAGCCGGCCAACCCCAGAAAACTCTTGATCTCGGTGGGGGATCTCGGCAGCTCCCAACTCATAACAGCCTCAATCTTGTCTGGATCGACCAATATCCCATTCTGATTAACGAGGTTCCCAAGAACTGGACCTCTCGTAACTAGAAATCACACTTGGAGAATTTGGCGTAAAGCCTCTCCAATCTCAACACTCCGAGGATTTCCCTCAGATGCTCCTCATGATGCTCTCTGGATCTTGAATACACTAAAATATCTTCGATGAACACGATCACCAATCGCTCTAACATCGGCTTGCATACTCGGTTCATGAGATCCATGAACGCTGTTGGTGCATTAGTGAGCCCAAAAGGCATCACCACGAACTCGTAATGCCCATAACGAGTCCTAAATGTCGTCTTCTGAATATCCTCATCACGCACCCTCATCTAATGATATCAAGACCTCAATTCTATCTTGGAGAACCAAGACGCACCCTGCAACTGATCAAACAGATCGTCGATCCTCAGTAATAGATAACAGTTCTTGACCGTCAACTTGTTCAACTCCCGGTAATCAATGCACATCCGGTGCGAATCATCCTTTTTCTTGACAAAAAGGATCGGCGCTCCCCACGGCGAGCTACTCGATCGGATGAATCCCTTCCCCAGCAACTCTTGAAGCTATGAGGATAACTCATGCATCTCCGATGGTGCAAGGCGATAGGGTGCCTTGGCGATAGGCGCCGCTCCCAGAATCAAATCAATACGGAACTCAACCGGCCTCTCAGGAGGCACACCCGACAACTCCTTGGGGAAAACATCCGGGAACTCATGCACTATTGGAACCTTATTGACAAAACTCAGCCTCTCCTAGACAACTCGTGTATCCATCACATATGCTACAAACCCCCTACAACCCTGTTGTAGACTCCGTCTCGCTCTAGCAGCTGAGAAAAATGCTGACCCAGATCAGGTACTCGCGCCATACACCTTAAGTACTCCCCAACTAGGGTCTCGTATGGTCACCAACTAATGGTCGCCATCTATAACAGCTCTGAATCGGCTCAGCTAGTCCATACACACAATGACACAGACATCCCCCATCGCAATAGGTACCAGATCTATCGAGAACTCAACACTGAAGATCTCGGGTACACATCCTCAGATCACATCAGTGGAAAAAACCGCACGCTCGTCATCCATGGAAACTCGCAGAGGTCGACTCAACACCTCTTGTCGAATACCGATGTGATGGCTAAACGCTAAAGATACGAAAGATCGGCTCGCACCCGAGTCAAATAACACCAAGGCAGGTACATAATTCACAAGGAAAGTACCTAAGCATACCACATTATAAGCACAGCATCTCAATCACAACATAAGTAAATAAAAAGAATACATACCAGACACGACATCGGGAACTGCGCAGACCTCCTCCGTTGTCAGCTGAAAGGCTCTCCTGCAAGCCTTTGGTGCCTCAGCCTTCACCGGTCGGGCCTCGGTGGCTCTAGTAGCAGCCGGTGCAGATCCCTGTGCCGATCCCTGAAGCAGCTGTGGGCACTCGGCCTTCCGATGGCCAGTATGATCGTAATGAAAGAAAACTGAAAACCCCTTGGGGCAATCCCTCGCGAAATTCCCCTCTTTGCCACACTTGTAGCACACCCCCGCTCTACATACACCATCATGGATCTTGCCGCACTTCCCGCAAGTGCGGCCCTTCTGGCCTCTGGATCTCGAATCGGCGGGCTTTGCCCGCTTGGCTATCGGCTGAGACTGTACCAGCCGCCTATCCCTCCTCTGAGACTCGGCCTCTTCCCTGGCCTGAGTCTCTAGCTCAATCTCCCTCTTCCAAACATTTTCCTAGAGCTCGTCAAATGTCCGGTATGACGAGTTCGCCACGAACTCCCAAATGTCTCTCCTCAGTATGCTCAAATATCGGCTCATACGTGTGAAAGACCCTAACTTTTGTATTTCTGAAAGACCCAAACTTTTATACTTCACAATATTGTTACTCCGAAATATGCTACATGCATATTCATAAAATAATATTTTACATTGATAGTTTGATTACAAAAATTGGATACAAACCGACTATTACAAAGTGTTATATATTACATAACTACCCAGGATACTATACTCTGATACATACATGATCCCTAAATATAAAAGTAATATTACAACTATTCTAAACCTTCCAACAATATATGACTATATTGGTTACTTATCTCCTGCAAATTTGTTAAACATTGAGATGGTAAGCGGTGACTCTTAGTGAGTTCAATAATAGCTACAATATAACGTTATGCCATATATATACTTCACTATGGCAGAAGCAATGAGAAACAAGGAACAAAAAAGGTATATGTGAATCATGTGACATGATTTTCATATCAATCAATGACTCGATTCAAAGATATACAGTCAATAACAATTTCAATACTTGATAAACATCAAAAATGCTTTGGCCCAAAGGGTACTGAAGACATTACTGTCGATGCCACAGTGATGCCTATGTCATACACTTCATGGTCATTGGTACATACCAATACTCAAGTGACGCCTATGTCATACACTTCAGGGTCAAAACTTCAGAACATAAAGAATACTCAAGATTTAACATTTTGGTAGATTTCAAGTTTTCACGCCCTGTCTAACCTTCTGTCAATGCCATAGAATAGAAGCCATTCTCTTACGAGACATGCTCTAAATGGCCAGAGGCTACATACCAATACCACTGTGAATCTAAGTCCTTTCACTGATCATTTGGCCAAAGGTACAGCTTTGCTATCAAAATAGAGGAAATAATAACATAGAAAAACACATAGCATATATAACACATAACATACAATTGTTCCTATATATTGAACTCAACTTGAATTTACCGGGGGTTAAAATAGTAAATTGGGCAGCACTTCGGCTTTAAATATGACTTTCTATGTTGAAAAGCAGGAGCTTTAATGAAAACCGGGCCCTACGAGGGTTAGGCTTCAAAACCGAAAAGATAATTTCTTGGGGTCTTCGGGCACTTCGGGGCGTGTTTCGGGTGCTAAAATTGACACCGGGGCTTCGGGGGATGTCAAAATAGTGAACATATGGAATTAGGGGTGAAAAAGGGCAAATGCTCAAAACTACATGAGAAGGCTCGCAGGCCTCCATTTTATAGGTTGCGAGGGCGAGAGTTTAGCCGAGCAGAGGATGCATGGAAGCAGCAGAGGTGAAGCGCGTGGCAACAGCTGGTGGTCTCAGATTGGACCACGCTTTGGACAGGCGAGGAGTCACCGGGTGACTTCAGAGAATTAGTTTAAGTGAACTAGGAATTTTGAGAATTTCTAAACTTAAACAAGAATTGTTAAGTGAAGATGATACGATATGTATCTGGTATATTTTAGGTTGAATACCTAATGGAGACAAGCACTAGAATATTAAGAGGAGATATTCCTTATATTCTAATATGTGCAAAATGAATATAGCATGCCTTAGAGTGCTTATCTATAATTGTTATTATTTGAGAAAGTTTAAGGTCTGACATCGATAAGTTTATAAATAAACGATTGCGGAATATCGTAAAATAATAAATATGAAGTGTTATCGTAAATAGTGTATTAATACCAATAGAGTGGTATTATACAAATAAAGTATGTTTGATGATATAATAACATCTTTGGAAGAAAGATGGGCGTTTGAAACACGTTTGGGCGAGATAAATGTGTTGGTGAAAATCCACGAAGTTGTTTCCACCGTTGTTCAAATTGAATGTAGTAGAGCTTGCTGAGATGCAGCTATAATGCAGACTTCTTAGGATAGACTCCTATGAAGTAGACTTAAATGATACAACCACGAGAAGAAGACTTACTTGGATACAGGAATGACGATGTCATGGAAGGATAATGGATGGACAAATGTATATGGTGAATTACATGAGTTAGAAGATGATGCAAGTAGTTGGAAACCATTTGTCTCTACACTACTAGAGTAAATTTTAGGTGTAGTATGTCTTGTAGAGTAGACACTACCCGAGAAAGAATTTATATGAAGAATTAGAAGTAAAATTCTATTGACCTATGAAAAAAAATATTAGAATATGCTAGATCAAGCATATGCGTGGGAAGAATCTTAGAAGACGAGTATAAGTAATCCAAGATATGTTTGATAGAAACGCGAAAACCCTAGTTGAGTCTAAGAGAAACCGTTGTATGTATTTGTTTGAACACATTCATGTGTGATAAGTTGTTTTGTGATTTTGAATGGTGACTTGGAAAACTGCAAGACAATACTTGGGAGGAGTATGAGTAGGTGTGAATGATAGTAGAGGCCTATACTATCAGAAGCATAGGACTCACACTTGGATCAAGGAAAGTCACAACCAAGAAGCTAGAAATCAATTCCGTTTTTGTTCGAATATGTCATTACCTTCGTTTCGGTGATGACTAAGAAGATGATTTTGTTCAAACCTTAGTGCTCATAAAGAACCGAGTTCGATTAGTATAAATCCGCGAAGTAAGATGATTGGTTCAGAAAACCATGTCTTATGTAGTGACGAAACTGTTGGAATAGTGTCTAAGGCTGCAACTATATTAGGCAAGTATTTGACCCGATTGTGCATGGTCCTTTTGGGTTGCCTTCACCATAGCAACTTGATAGGATGATTTATTATGAGAGAATAAATATTATTAATATATTATGAGAATAATATAAGGAATAATAATATTGTTATTTGATTATTATAAGTCATAAATTAATTAGAATTAATTTGGTGACTTAAAGAGATTAATTAAATAAGAGGGTATAAACTGTCAATTGTTTAATAGTTACACTTTGGGCTGTAAATCCTTTATGGATAGGGTTGGACAATTTCTAGGGCTTAGGATAAGCTACAAATCGTCCAAGGGCTTATCTTGGAAAGGATTTGGATTGCTTTGAGTAAAAGTTATCCAATTAGGGTTTAAGGGTGAAACCCTAGGAGCCTTACAAGTATAAATAGACCCTTAGAGCAAGGGAAATCGGCACCTCTGAAAAAGAAAGGAAACCCTGGCCGATTTCTTCCCTCTCCTCTCTCTCAAATCATCCTCTTGCTAGTTGGTGTTTGTAAGCCATTAGAGGAGTGACATTTGTGACTCTAAAGCTCCAAGAACAAGAAGATAAAACAAGTGTTTTAAGGTAAGCTTCTAACTCTAATTTTGTATTGTTCTTATACTCTATTAGCTATTAGAAGTCTTGGATCCAATGCATGTTTAATTAGAGAAACCTAGATCCAAGCATTAGGGTTTGTATGTGCACATAGGAATGTTCATATGGCCAAAACCCATCAGTGGTATCATAGCCTAGATTGGTTTCTATTAAATTGATGCATGATTGTTTGTTTCTTGTTTGCAAAATTCGAATTTTGTGGTTCTGAGTCATGGACTCGGCGAGTCCCATGGTGGACTCGGCGAGTTGGCCTGACTCGGCGAGTCCAGTTGGGCACTCGGCGAGTCCGAGCGTCAGGAAGAGCTAAAATCGGGATTTTTTGATATTCATCTTATGGAAACTTGCCTTTATCATATTAGATCAACCCTAATCCGATTTTTTGATATATATGACTATAATATTGATCTAATTGAAGATATTTATCAATTAATAAAATATTTAATTTCCTTATGTGATAATTAATTAATTATTTTGATTAAATTGGTAAATTATTTAGCAAGAAATCATTAAATAAAATCAAATATGGATAATTATGGAATTAACTGTTAATTAAGATTATTTGTTATTTGATCCTCCATGTTTTAAATGTTTAAAACTTGCCCTCAAGTTTTGAAATTTATGTTTTGTGATTAAAAGTTTAATTTAGACAATTTAAATTTCAAACCCTAAAATTTTACAAGTTTAAAATCCAACCCTATACTAATATAATATTACAAGATTAATATATATATATATATATATATATATATATATATATATATATATATATATATATAGATATGTATAATTAAAATGCTAGTCTTACCGTTAGTAGGCCTCATTCACGAAGCAGGTCTATAAGGTGGGTATAAGGTTGCTGCCTATAAAATGGCGCTTAATGGGTGTACACTCACACCTACCGCTTGCTTGATCGGTGGAGGATCGTTAGCCGAACGGGTAGGATAGGGCAACCTCATCCTCTCATTAAAAGTATAATATGAAATACAAAGTAACTACATGTTTTTCAAAAATTTCCCAATCTTAGTTACTTTAGGAAAGGTGAATTGATGCAATCCCATGAAATTACACTTTGCACCCTTGCTAAGAAATTAGTGGAGCGTGTGTGGTTTACCGGCACACTAATTGGTTCTAAGCAAAGGTGGCAAAGGGTGATTCATTATTTATCATAGTTCGATGGAGCGTGTGTGGTTTACCGGCACATCGAATAGGTGATCGTTACAATGAAGGCACCATGTAAATTTGCATGGTAATTCACACCCGCTTTGTGATCCTCGGTATCCCAGTCACAAACAAGAGGGGCATATCGAGATTTAAACATGCCATTGAAAAGTTTCAATGAAACTCATCTAAACCTAGGAATTCTCAATATATTTAGAACTTAAAGTTATGTTTTGTGGTGGAGAATTAGTGAATCGTCATTCACTTACCTTCAAATTGTTTGCATGTTAGATTACGGCATCCCTTTTCTAATATGTAAATATTGTTGTTGGATCCTAGCCCTAATTTTCTTATTGGGTGATAATTAGGGATTCATATTCTAATCTATCTTTGTCCTTTCTATTTGTAGATGTCGAACACAAACAACGCTGCTGCTAGTTCATTCACATTGACGAGCCCTTGTCAAAAGGTCACTTTCGATGGGACGAACTTTAGCGAATGGATAAGATACATTCGCACTATTGCTCGCTATGAGGACAAGGAGTATGTCCTCGATGAGAAGCTCGAGAAAATCAACCCTGAAATCGCTACTCCGGCTGAAATAACCGCTTTTGAAACTCACGAGCGTGATGCAACGAAGGTACATTGCATCATGATAGCCACTATGAACTCCGAATTCCAAAAATCCTATGAGGACATGTACCCGTACGAGATGCACCAAGACTTGTTGGAGAGATACCACCAAAACGCAAGACAAGAGCATTATAAGATTTTCACTAACATGATTTCCACTAAAATGGGTCATGGAGAGTATCTTACCGTGCACCTGCAAAAGATGCAAAGGTATGTCGACCGTCTTCGCAAGTTGAATGTTGACTTTGGGAAGACTTGGCGATTGACATGGTGCTTCACTCTTTGCCTCCAAGTTACAATCAATTGAGGATGACCTACCACATGAACAAAGAAGAGGTCACCCTAAGCAAGCTCCAAGGTCTCTTGAGGGTCGCTGAGAGCAACTTCAAGGACAAGTCTGTTGCACCAACTCCCAATCCACTCGTTGCTCCTGTGTTGGCTATTGGACAAGGAAAGGGAAAGAAGAGGAAGGCTTCGTCTAAGAACCATCGCAAGGTTAAGCCCCGAGATGGTGCCTCTTCTAGTGGGACCAAAATTGATCCTGCTAAACCCTGCCCTAACCCAAAGGAGGCAGAGTACCACCATTGCCATAAAATAGGGCATTGGAAGAGAAGCTGCACAGACTACCTGCAAGCCATAAGGGAAGGAAAGAGCAAGCCATCTTTCGCAGGAATTTATACAATTAAATCTAACGATTCATCTCATTCTATTTCTTGGGTCCTTAATACCGGTTGTGGTTACCATATTTGTTCTAAATTGCAGGGACTAAGAAGAAATAGAGACGTGGAGCATGGAAGGATAAATCTAATCATGAGGAACAGAAGATCGTCGCCTGTGACAAAGATTGGAGTGTATTCTTTAGTGCTTAGGAATGGTTTATCTTTAGATTTGAACAATTGTTGCTATTCGCCAGAAATGGCTAGAAACATCATTTCATTTCATGGTTTGTTTAGACAAGGTTTTAGGTTTTCTTTTAATAATGAGAATGGTTTTATTTTGGCTTATCTAAATGGTGTCTTTTATTTTGAAGCAATACCGTGTAAAGGAATTTATGAAACTGTTATGATTGTTGATAACTTAGGAAATGATGTTTTATGCATGGATTCTTCCAATAGTATGGATAGAGCATCCTTGTGGCATTGTCGTCTTGGACATGTCAATAAGAAGCGCATAACCCAACTCCAAAAGGATGGAGTGTTAGAGTCATTCGACCTTAGGGAAGATGACACATGCAAATCTTGTTTACATGGAAAGATGACTAAGTCACCCTTCACAAGTACGTGTGAAAGGGGTGAGGGTCTATTAGACCTAATACATACCGATGTATGTGGACCATTTAGATCAACCACGAAGGATGGGAACCGCTTCTATGTGACTTTTACCGATGACTATAGTAGATATGGGTATGTCAGAAACTTTTGAAAAGTTCAAAGAGTTCAAGAATGAAGTGGAGAATCAATTGGGCAGGAAAATCAAGATGCTTCGATCCGATCGAGGAGGAGAGTACCTAAGTCTTGAATTCCATGATTATCTCAAGGAGTGTGGAATAGTTTCATAATTAACGCCACCTAGGACACCACAATTGAATGGTGTGGCAGAAAGGTGTAATCGAACCTTGTTGGACATGGTTCGTTCTATGATGAGTCGTGCTTCACTACCTATCTCTTTTTGGGGGTATGCCTTAGAGACTGCCGCCAATATCCTTAACTGAGTCCCTACTAAAAAGGTTGCCAAAACACCTCACGAGATGTGGATAGGGAAAGCTCCCTCGTTGGCACATATCAAGGTTTGGGGTTGTGAGGCTTTCGTAAGACGAGATACTCACGACAAGCTCGAACCTCGTAGTGAGCGATGTATTTTCATCGGCTACCCGCAAAAATCCTTTGGATATCTCTTCTTTAGACCGAAGGACAATGTTGTCTTCGTTGCAAAAAAGAGGAGTTTTCCGAGAGCGAGAACTCATAAGCCAAGGAGACAGTGGGAGGCAAATCGAGCTTGAAGAGATTCAAGAATCGATAGATGAAGGAATCTCTACCGTTGGCACTCAACCCGAGGAGGAAACTCCGGTTGAACCGATTGACGAGTCCTTACCTCTTAGACGTTCCGAAAGAGTTAGAGTTCAACCCCAGTTTTATGGTTTTCATATTACTATCGAAGGGGACACGTATATTAGTGATGGTACACTAATAAATTTAGATGAACCTAATAACTTTAAGGAAGCCATGGCAGGCCCGGAGTCTACAAAATGGAAAGAGGCAATGGACAGCGAGATCAAGTCCATGTATGACAACCAAGTTTGGAATTTGGTTGATAATGTGCCCGGATGTAAGACCGTTGGGTGCAAATGGAACTTCAAGAAGAAGACTGACGTGGATGGAAACGTACACACATATAAAGCGCGATTGGTGGCGAAAGGCTTTACTCAAACTCCCGGAGTTGACTATGATGAGACCTTCTCACCAGTTGCGAAGATAAAATCTATTAGAGTGATGCTAGCAATTGCCGCATTTCATGATTATGAGATTTGGCAAATGGATGTCAAAACTGCTTTCCTTAATGGGAAGTTGGCCGAGGATGTTGACATGGCTCAGCCAGAGGGGTTTGTGGATCCGAAGCATCCGAATAGAGTGTGTAAGCTTGAGAAGTCCATTTATGGACATAAGTAAGCATCTCGCAGATGGAATCTTTGCTTCGATGAGAAAGTCAAAGAGTTTGGATTTGTACGAAGCGAAGATGAATCGTGTGTATATGTCAAAGACAGTAGGAGTATAGTAAGCTTCCTCGTTCTATATGTCGATGACATATTACTCATAGGAAACGACGTCCCGACTCTGCAGGAGATTATGTCATGGCTCGGGAAGTGCTTCGCTATGAAGGACCTCGGAGAGGCTTCTTATATTTTGGGAATAAGGATAGTAAGAGAGAGAAGTAAGAGACTAATAGGACTTAGTCAAAACACTTACTTGGAGAAGGTACTAAAACGTTTTAGTATGGAAAACTCGAAGAAGGGAGAATTATTGATACAAAGTAATGCCAAGTTGAGTAAGACTCAAAGTCCGAGTACCGAAGCTGAAATAGCAGAGATGAGCCGAGTACCATACGCTTCCGTAGTTGGCTCAATCATGTATGCTATGACTTGTACTCGCCCTGATGTAGCCTTTGCTTTGAGCATGGTTAGTAGATCTCAAGGGAACCCTGGCAGAGCCCATTGGATTGCGGTGAAGAATATCCTTAAGTACCTTCGGAGGACGAAGGAATGGTTCTTAGTCCTCGGAGGGAGTGATGGCTTGAAGGTGCGAGGGTATAGTGACGCCAGCTTTCAGACCGATAGGGACAACTACCGTTCGTAGTCAGGCTGGGTCTTTACCCTGAACGGAGGAGCAGTGACTTGGAAAAGTTCCAAGCAAGAAACCGTAGCTGATTCAACGTGTGAATCAGAGTACATTGCAGCGAGCGAAGCGTCGAAGGAGGCGATATGGCTAAAGAACTTCATCGGTGATCTTGGAGTTGTACCTGCCATAAAGGAGCCCATGGAGATTTTCTGTGATAATGAAGGAGCGGTTGCCTTGACCAAGGAACCGAGAGATCATGGTAGATCTCGACACATCGACAGAAAATATCATTTTATTAGACATCGTGTAGAAGAAGGACAACTCGTAGTGAAGAGGATATCATCAGAAGATAACCCAGCAGATCCGCTTACGAAGGGACTGAGTAGGGTTAAGCACTAGCAGCATGTTAGGAGTATTGGGCTGAAGGATGATATTAGTATAGATTAGATAGTAGTAGAAACGTGTAATAGATAAATGTGATTAACATTTGATGATTAAATAAAAGAGTATTATTTATGAGTAATGTTACTGTCTTATGTTAATTATTTAACTATTGTTTCATTTAGCATGTTTTGACTTCCAGAATAATTGAGTTTATTAAGAATAATCGAATTATTCAAATTGTCCACAATCGTTCATATGTTGGAAGTAGATATGAATGAAGATTGTCATGAATCGGTGTGTAGATTGTCTAAATGGTTTTAGACATAGTAAAAGGTTGGTGCAATGTTCGTGAGTGCTTATGAACTAGTTTTGAGCATTGGAACAAACTCGCGCTTGCTGGAATCACCTTATGGAATATGATATAAAAGGGTGATCGCAAGACGATAATATCATATAGTCTTAAAACCTAGATATATGGTTTGTTATTTGTTAATTGGTTGTACATTGATAATGCGAAAACGCATCAGTAACTCGGTGTTATAAAACGCATTGTTGTGTATAGTTGATTAATGAATAAGTAAATGCATATAAGTCGAAGTTTATCTGTTACTTTTATCCCAAGAGGGTAAAAGCGATATCTCGGCCGCTCGATGATTTGATTTGACTTATGTGCCGGGCCCGGTCAGAACTGAATTGATGTGTTCGATTAAGTTCTATGTCAAATGAATTGGAGATCGAGAAACCAAATGCTAGACAAATTATTCCATAGAATTGTCAGCATGATATCTAACAGAGGACTGTACGATCCCTTATCTAAAGGACAAGATTGATTAGATCAGAGTTTGACAGCGTCTTTGAGAGCTACGATTGCAAATCGAATTGTACTTGTGCATATAGTTACTACACTTATCCAAGTGGGAGACTGTTGGAATAGTGTCTAAGGCTGCAACTATATTAGGCAAGTATTTGACCCGATTGTGCATGGTCCTTTTGGGTTGCCTTCACCATAGCAACTTGACAGGATGATTTATTATGAGAGAATAAATATTATTAATATATTATGAGAATAATATAAGGAATAATAATATTGTTATTTGATTAATATAAGTCATAAATTAATCAGAATTAATTTGGTGACTTAAAGAGATTAATTAAATAACAGGGTATAAACTGTCAATTGTTTGATAGTTAAACTTTGGGCCGTAAATCCTTTATGGATAGGGTTGGACGATTTCTAGGGCTTAGGATAAGCCACAAATCGTCCAAGGGCTTATCTTGGAAAGGATTTGGATTGCTTTGAGTAAAAGTTATCCAATTAGGGTTTAAGGGTGAAACCCTAGGAGCCTTACAAGTATAAATAGACCCTTAGAGCAAGGGAAACCGGCACCTCTGAAAAAGAAAGGAAACCCTGGCCGATTTCTTCCCTCTCCTCTCTCTCAAATCATCCTCTTGCTAGTTGGTGTTTGTAAGCCATTAAAGGAGTGACATTTGTGACTCTAAAGCTCCAAGAACAAGAAGATAAAACAAGTGTTTCAAGGTAAGCTTCTAACTCTGATTTTGTATTGTTCTTATACTCTATTAGCTATTAGAAGTCTTGGATCCAATGCATGTTTAATTAGAGAAACCTAGATCCAAGCATTAGGGTTTGTATGTGCACATAGGAATGTTCATATGGCCAAAACCCATCAGAAACTTCAGTCGGAAAATTGAAGAAGTAGATGGTCAAGGTGGTCGGTAAAAATATAATGATCTTCATTAAAGGAGTGAGCAACCATTTTCTGGAGATGTTACCTGTTATGAAGACGATGAAGAATTTAATTATTCATGGAAGGATTACAGTATGAAATTCGTGATTACGTAATCAATCGAAATATTCTGTCATTTGACAAAACTGATGTGTATACCCAAAAACACGAGCACGAATTAGAGATACGTGGTGCCATTCCTTCTATCCCGAAGCATCCACGTGTTGATCAAACTTTAATTGTTTTCTCTATTCCATCAGCTCGATTTATTCGATCTAATTCTAATACAAGAGTTTGGTTCGTTATGTGTCTTGTGCATTATAAAATCAAAGGTCATTAAAATATAACCATTCGAGTTGTTGTTGTAGCAAAAGTAAAGACAATATCTTGGGTTTAGTCTATAAACCAAGAAGGAGCAAGAGTCTGCAATGAGAATTAAGTTTTAACTCAAAGATTAGGATTGAAGGCCCAATAGAGAATGATGAGCGGGTGCAAGTTTAAGCATCGCTAGTAACTAAGAAGTTTGAAGGGTTTGACAATCGTTTGGCAAACCAAAAGTTAAATATCGTACATTTTAGATTACCACAAAGGAAGTAAGTTAAGACTCGAATGTTGTGACTAGTAATTTTCTCGTAAACTCTAGATCTGCTCACATCTTATTTGATTTCGATGCCTCAGCTTCTTTCGTGCCTTATAAATTTGCACATTCTTTTCAAATTGCTTGTTACGCAATTGTCCAATCATTTCATATAGATAACATAGGAAGTATATCATTACTTGCTGATAAAGTCTATAGAGACATAGGAATTGAAGGTTATAATCTTCTTGCTAACCTAATTCCTATCTCCTTACCCAACTTTGATATTATTCTCGACATGGATTGGTTATCAAAGAACCACGTAGAACTCTTGTGCTACGAAAAGAAGATCCAATAGAGAAATACGCGCAAGTATACTTGGACAGAATTGTGGCGAGACATGGTGCGCCATTAAAGATTATTTTCGATTGTGATACTCGTTTCACTTCTCACTTTTGGGCGAGAATGAAACATGAATTAGGATCTCGAGTTGCTCCTAGTACAACTTATCATCCTCAGACAAATGGTCAAAAGAAGAGAGCAATCCAAACAGTAGAAAATATACTGAAGGTATATGAAGTATTGTATGAGCATAAATGTCATACTCAAGTATGTTGGCGTGACGTAGGATAGAAAATCTTTGGAGGCTCTGAAATGATTCAAGACATCACTGACAAGATACAAACTGTCCGAGAAAGAATGAAAGCGGCCCAGGATCAACAGAGGTCCAATACATAAAAGAGGAGACGACCCGTAGAATTTCGGGTGGATGATTTAGTAATACTAAAGGTATTTCATGGAAATGCGTTATGCGACTTTGGAAGAAAGAACGATTGGTAAGCAAGCATACTGCTTGGAATTGCCTGAAGATTTGACAGATATTCATGAAGTGTTTCATGTGAGTTATCTGTGTAAAGGTTTAAGCATATATGATGAAACAATCTTGTTATCCGAGGTGAAACTGGATAATAAAATAAGAATGAGATAAGAACGAAATATCCTCATTTGTTTAATCATTGTGATTTCAGGGACGAAACCCTCAAATGGATGAGGTATTTGTAACATACACGTTTTGAAATCGTGTTTTGTAATGAATAATATTACGAAATATTATGTGAATTTGAGTAATTAAGTTCTAACAGATAGTTTTTACTAGAATTGAAGTAAACTATGCTTAGAATCATTCATAAAGTATTGGAAGTCTTATAAGATTCCAATCAAATGTCAAATAGTGAAATTTTAGAGAAAATATAAAATTTGAAATAAGTACAATTTTATTATTCAATGTTGTAGAGAATCTCGTTAGAAGCATTTTGGCGAAAACCTCGTCAAAATCCGAGTTATAGCGAAGAAGTTATGACCAATCGAAGATCCATGACAAAATCGGCAAACACTATTTCGCGTAAAAAGTGAGTTTTCGATAAACTACTTTTTAGCCTTAGTGATCTAAATGAAAGTTGTAGAACTCGTGAAATTAATGAACTTTCATATAAAGAACTTTTAAATCTGACTTCGTATGAAGAAGTTATGATTTTTTAAAGTTTCGGAATAACGGTAGACAGCTAAAAACTCGAAATAAAGATCGAGCGATATTTAGCCGAAACAACCTAAACGGGAATTGAAGGTCTCGTCAATAGTAGTACAACGGTAAAAAGACAGATGAAAACGGATGTCAGGTGAAGAAGTTATGAATTTTTAACGGATTTACCAGTCCCGGTCTGTTAAAAATAATAATATTAAAAATAAACTCAAATTTAGGCAACGAAGTCTAAACGAAAGTTGTATATTATATTCCCCCCTACACGTGCATATAAAGAGCGTAAAAAACGGAGCCCGTATGCAAAATTTATGGATTTTAGAAGGTTTGGGTGCAATTTCCGAGAATTTCGTATGGGTTAGAGCCGACCACGTCACCCTTGTCCAGAGTTCGACCCGTATCCGACGACGATGAGCTGTGCAGCCGAGATCTGACGTGTGTGCACCCCCGTGTCCGAAGCTACTTAGTCACCCGGTAACTCCTCGCCTGTCCGAAGCGCAGTCCAATCCGAGACCGCCAGCTGCTACCACGCATCCTTTGATCGGCCGAACCCTCGCCCTCACAGCCTATAAAAGGGAGGCCTGCGAGCCTTCCTGGGTAGTTTTGAGAATTTGCCCTTTTTCACCCCTAATTCAATATTTTCACTATTTTGACATTTGATTGGAATCTCATAAGACTTCCAATACTTTCTTAATGATTCTAAGCATAGTTTTACTTCAATTCTAGTAAAAACTATTTGTTAGAACTCAATTACTCAAATTCACATAATATTTCGTAATATATTCATTACAAAACACGATTTCAAAACATGTATGTTACAACATGCTTGCTCAAAAGACATGTGCTCAGTGCAGAACAACGCCCTCTCATGAAACATCTGCGTGATCGCAGTCACAGACTCCGTCCCCTGCTTGAGGGGCAAGAACTCCTAGGCCAACTGTTCCCTCTCCACCGAGGGAACGTACTCATCTCGAAACACAGCGGTGAACTTCTTCGAAGTCACCGCAGTAAGCTCTGTAGTAGTGAAATCAGCCGTCACAAACTTCCACCAGTCCTTCACTCCCAAGCGAAGTTGGTTCAACGCGAACCGAACTCTCAGATGCTCCGGACAAGAACATGTGTAGAAGCATCCCTCAATGTCAGAGATCCACCTCATCGCGGCTATCGGATCCTGAGTCCCGTCAAACTCTAGTGGCTCCGTGTTGCTGAACTCCCGATAAAGCAACGAGTCACCCCCCTGTGGCCTATCGGCAACGACAGTTGCGGTGGCTGCAGCAGCAGCAGCCGCCTCAGTAATAGCAGCATATCGCTCGTCAAATGTCTCGATCAATGTGGTCTTAATAGACCCAAACATCTCCGGAATGGCCTCTCGGATCGCTGTGGCCACCTCATCATGAATCATCCGGCGAATCTCCTCATCGCTAACACTGTTGCTCTCTGGGTGTGGCGTGTACCAACCATGATGTCTCTGAAACACAACACAAAAGAAATTAGAGACTCGCTCGAGTATACTCGCACTCGATAACTCAACCGTACTTGCTCCTTAGATTCTTACTTGGGCTGCATACCGATTCGATGCTTTCAGTAGTACGGGCCCAATACTACCTTCCACACCGCATCCGTGTTCACCCCAAGTCATCCTCCTAAGGATCCTGACTTGCAAGTACTCTATGCCTCTCTGAACACAGCCTACTCTCTAGCAGACTTCTCATGAACTACCTTATGCTACATGTAAGCACTCAAGGCATCTCATAGCAGTAAAACTCCTAGGCTAAGGCATCGCAATTCAGGCCACTCTAGTCCGAAAATATGAGATACCTAGCCGACTCTAGCATGCATAACACATCTCAAAATATATCATAACACATAACGTAAGGGTATTTTGGGAATCACCATTCGGGCGCTAGTTGATCGTACACACTGCTCCTTTCTGCTTCCTTAAATTCTTTCACTCTTTTTAGAAAAATCCTTTCCTTTTGAAAACTCTTCTCAAATCCTCAGTTTGAGCTTAGATATGCCCAAAGGTGTATCTAAATCCCTCAAACCAAGGCTCTGATACCAACTTGAAACGACGTAAATTTAAAAAAAAAAAATTCATTTTTCAAACACAATAAAACTCATATAATATTCTCGAAATCTCATGTATCAAATGTCATCACAATAAAACATATCCCAGAATCTGAAAAAAAACATAATCCTCTGCCAGTGTGTACGAATCATGCCAGCGCCTTCCCGCGATCCTCGGTAGTATCTGAAACACATAACACATAACACGGTAAGCATAAATGCTTAGTGACTTCCCCAAAATACCACATACTGCACGTTAGCCACTTGTAAGGGTGAATATTGTTGTAATGAGTCGAAGTCTTGTGTCTTCGTATGTTTTGTTCTTCATTCCTTATGTAATATATTTTTCTAAGGCATTGTATTCGAATCTTAATGTTTAGTCCTTTGAATATTTTTTGTACGCTTTCCTCTCCTATAAATAGGAGTGTTTACTAGGATCATAGTAATAAAGTCTTTACAGAATATTCATTTTGTACTCTGTAAAACTTGAGAAGCGTAATAGAGCTGAATCAGAAATTATATTTACATCTGTGTTCTAATCTTGCAAACATCTGTTTGATCATTTGAAACTCTAATTGATTTCATACTCGATTCTTTGATTCAATAATTGGTATCAGAGCAGGAATCATATCTCTGATATGATTATCATCTTTTCTAAAGTTTTTAAATCAGTTGTCTGGTTTGAAAGTTTCCGCACTTTTGTGAAAAGTGAAAATTTGCATTAGATCTCTGTCTGTGATTCGATTCTGCTATTAAATCTTAGAATCGTGTGTTCTACTAGTGATTCCGAATTGAATCATATAGTTTGTTGTTAAATTCTCAAAGTTTTCTTCAAAATTTCAAAGTTTTTTCTTCCATACATCAATGGCGTCTTTCAATTTGAATTCAATGACTTCATTCTCTCATCTTCTAGGATCATCCACTAAAATTCCTATGCTAATTCCTGAATATTACGATCAATAGGCTGATCGTATGCAAGATTATCTTAATGGTTTGGATGAAGAGCTATGGAACTATATTTCTGGTAATCGCAATCCACCATCAAATGTTCAACCAATTGGTGCATCGTCTGGAAATTCCGAGGTTGAGAATCAATCGGATCGTCTTAAAAAATTGGAGAAAAGATGCATGAGAGAGCTGAGAGAAGCTTTGCCTCCTGATGTTTACAACTACATAAGAAGTTGTACAACAGCAAAGGAAATCTGGAACAATCTAAAGGAGAAATTTCAGGGAAATGAGAAGACAAAACTTAACTCTATGAAGCAATGCTTGGTGGAACTGAAGGACTTCAGACAGAAAGATGGTGAAACGATTGAATTTTATTACGATCGTCTTAATGAATTAATCTATTGATGCAATCGATACGGTATCACCAGATCATCCATGGAGTTCATTCTAATTTTCGTTATGGGGCTTCGTAAAGAGTGGCGTAGTCTGAGCATGATGGTTAAGAATCAACAGAGCTTTGATACGTTAACCTTGAATGATTTGTACAATAAACTGAAGACTCATGAAAGCGAAGTGAACGAAATAGCTGAAGAATCGAAGGTAAGTTTGGGAGGTCCACTAGCGTTGGTTTCGAAGATCTCTGAAAAGAAAGCTGAGAAAGATGTTTCGGATGAAGATGAAGGGTTCATCATGAACTCAGATGATGAAGTAATTGCTTTCTATTCAAACAATCGCGTGAAAAAGTTCTTCAAAAAGCCTTTCAATTTGAAGGCAAAGTTGTCTGAGACAAAACTGAATTTTGTGAGTAAAAATATTGGGGATGAGAAGAAGAAAGTAGAAATGAAAGATTCGAAGCCTGTTGAGGGAAAACATAGAATAAATTAAAGGGAGATGCTGGGATTGATTTTCATTATTGCAATGGTGCTAATCACCTTGCGAATGACTGTATGCTTCGAAATAAGGATGAAAAGAAGAATAAGACGAAGGGTGAAGCGTACTATGTGGAGAAGCTGGAGGAGCTACGTGCGAAAGCAAAGAATCTCTCATTGGTTGCTCATGGTGAACAAGACGAAGATGAAACTTATCAACTCTGGTCGTCTGGATCAGATGATGAAGAAATGAGACATCCGACCCATGGAGTAATGTATACAAAGCTAGAAGAAGATTCAGATGAGGAAACATACGAAGTTCATGGGAGATGCTTTGTATTGAAAGCAACTGACAAATCTCCAATGACTACAAAGGTGCGTAATATTATTGAATCTTTTAATATTCCAGTACATGCTTATAATTATGAATTAATCTCCTTTGATGAAACTGTTACTTATTTCGATTCAGTAGTGATATCTGCTAGCAATGAGGCTAAGAAGTTGTCTGATCAGTTGTTAGAGACACAGAAGAGACTAGATTCGAAAATTGCTAGAATAGAGTGTTTAGAACTTCAAATCACTAATATCATGGTTGATAGAGATAACTTGTCTAGTGATTCAAAACTGTTGTTAGCCCATAGGAATATCTATTGTAATTCGGCTAAACGATTGTATGGAATCAGCAAAGAACAACATAGAAAATTATTGCCTTTTTTAGCTTACGAAAGAGCTACAATAGATAATATTTCGTATGATTGTGAAAAAGAAATTACTGATTTTAACAAAGTTCCTGATGATAGATATAAATATGGAATAGTTAAAGTAGATGAATATCTTGATTCAAATGAATTGGTTAACATTGTAAATGAAACTTTGACTAAGTCTGAACAAGTTAACATCTTGAAAAAGACAAAGAATTCAACATCTGATTGTCAATCTAATTTTGCTGATATTGAGGATAATTCCGATAATATTAGTGAAATAAGTGATCTTGAGGATGTTGATTGTTCTCAGTTGTCTATTATAAATGTTGCATCATCATTCAAAGGAAAAGAAAAAGTTAAGGAGTTGTTGGTTGAAATTGACACTGATCAACCATCAACTTCGAAAGTTTGTGACTAGAAATTCGTAGAAGTCAAAGACAGTCAAACCGATGATAGTGATGATGAAAAAGAAGAGAAACAAATAAAGAAAAAGGAAGTTTTAAAAGAAAAAGAAAGTCCTCGTATAGTTGTTGATCAAGTGTATGGAGATACATAACAGTTCGAAAAAGTGCTAACTGAGAAAGGGGCTCATTTCCTAGAAACGAATACTATGGTTTACCCAATTTTCAAGTGTTCTGATGGTGTTGTTTTTCCGAACCAAGTCTTTGTGACAACTGGAAATGTTGAAAATATTAAACCAGAATTCAAGCAAATGGTGGAACAAGATAACACAAAATCATCCGAAGAAGGGTTTTTCGCAAATCAGAATACAACTGAAAACAACTTAACCAAGAATTTGTATGTTTTTCAAAGACAAAAACCAAAGAGAAAATGGGTTGAAAAATCTAAAGCTGAAAATGAACTCATTCAGCCTTTGGTTGAAGAATTTAAACAACGATCAAAACTGAATTCTAAGGAATTCAAGGAGCAACTTGTCAAACTTTCAAAAGCAAATAACATTTCAAAAAGACAAGAAAGAAAGAAACTCTTTTGGAAAACATTTGAAAATCAGAAATTGAAACATGAGAAATCAAAACCATTTCAGTATATGAGTTCAGAACGTTTTTCAGACAAAAAGAAGATTTTTAATCAAATCAACCAAAGAGGGTCTGATTCTAAATCACCAAAACTTGTTTACAAGGTGAAAACCTCTAAAAAGATTTTGAATGAGTCAAAACCTAATGTTTCAAATAAATTCTCAGAAAAATCGAATACTCCAAAGATTTTTTCTCAAAGACAACATTTTAAAACCACTGTGAATACTTCTTATGCTGAATCTTTTCTAACTAAGCCAAAAGTTGATTTTGTTCCTAAAAAACCAAATTTTCCTAATCATACGAAGAAACAAACATTAAAGCCTTCGCATGTAAAAGGCATAACTTCAAGGAAAAATATAGATCATTGGCTCGAAGGACGAGGCAAAGTTTATCAGTCTAGCAAATTTTCAGAAAAACAAATCAAAGAAGCTTATGAAAAGTATGTCAATACTTCTGCAAATGGAAGTTCTTCATCAAAATATTCGAATATTTCAATCAAAGCTTGGCAACCAGTCACAAAACCGAAGATAGTTCAGTCACAATCTCAGAATGCGAAGGGTAAAATCAGTGGACATTCGAAACCAACAAAATCTTATGTTTTAATTCCTTCAAATGATAATGTAGACATAGTTAATAGTCTCAAGACTAAATTTTGTGACTGGGTCAAACATTCTTCATTTAATTCTTTGTTGACATCTAATTTCCAAGGACCTAAAAAGCCTTGGGTACCTAAATTCTTTCAAAGATTGCAGGTACTTTGTGACGAGCAATACGATAATAAATGGTACATTGACAGTGGTTGCTCTCGTCACATGACTGGGAAGAAGGAGAATCTTCGAGATTTTCGAATCTTGAAGAATGCAGGAGTTGTTAAATTTGGAAACAATCAGAAGTGCGAAGTAAAAGGATATGGAAAAATCACGAATGGTAAATTCACAGTAAATCGAGTGGCGTATGTTGAAGGTTTGCAACATAACTTGATAAGTGTCTCTCAACTTGTTGTGGGCATTGGCAATCAAGTGCTTTTTAACGAAGAGGGAAGTATCATTTTGAATGTTGAAACTAAAGAAGTTTTGGTTAAATCCAAGAGGAAGGGTGATATGTTTACATTGGATATCAATTCGATTGTAGGCAAACCTGCTGTTTGTCTTCTTTTGAAAGCTACATCAGATCTAAGTTGGTTATGGCATCGACGACTTTCACATCTTAACATTCGAAACATCAATAAACTTGTTGTTCAAGATTTGGTAAGAGGTTTACATGTACTTAAAATTGATAATGATTCTTTATGTGCAGCTTGTGAAGTTGTCAAGCAACATAAACAAGGTCATCCAATCACTATTGATTCGAAGATTGTCGAACCACTGGAGCTTTTACATATTGATTTATGTGGTCCTTCGACAGTTTCAACACTAAATCATAAATGGTATATCTTGGTTATTGTTGATGATTTTTCAAGATTTACGTGGGTTTATTTTCTCAGGCTTAAATCCGAAGTTGCTCAAATCATGATTGACTTTATCAAACAAATGGAAACAAATCTGAAAAAGACGGTTCGAAGGATAAAGAGTGATCATGGAACTGAGTTTAAGAACAATGTTCTTGATTCATTTTTGGTGGATAAAGGCATTTCGAATAATTTTTCATCTCCATATACACCACAACAAAATGGTGTTGTTGAACAAAGGAATAGATATTTATGCGAAGCTGCACGAACAATGCTGACCTATGAGAATCTTCCACAATATCTTTGGGCAGAAGCAATTTCAACTGCATGTTTTACTCAGAATCAATCTTTCATTCATCAAAGTTTTAATATTACTCCTTACAAAATCATCAATAACAGAAAACCTAATGTAAAATTTTTCCATGTCTTCGGATGCAGGTGCTTTATTATGAATCTAAAGGATAATCTTTCGAAATTTCAAGCAAAAGCTGATGAAGGGATTTTCCTTGGATATTCGCATAATTCAGTTGCTTATTGTGTGCTAAACAAACGAACTTGAAAAGTGGAAGAAACATTTAATCTTACTTTTGATGATTATTATGTTAAACAATATGATAAGCAATTTGAAAATCATTCCATAATACAAGAAAATCAAACTGAATCTGAAAATATACAATCATTGGATATTGATTATGATTTGATTTTTGGAAATTCAGATTATGCTGCGAATGCTGAGTGTAATGCTTCAGACAATCATGTCAATGAAGTTTCAAAACTAGTTGATGATTCAACATTATCTCCTCAAGCAATGGGCGAAAGTATGCATGATGATCCAGTGGACGGGGAGCACTCAGATTCGAACACTCTACTTGAGGTGGAGCATTCTTTCGAGGGGGAGAATGAAAGAGCATGTGATGATGTTGACGGGGAGCAAATAAATGATCATATTGAGGGGGAGTTAAATCAAAATGATGAAACTTTTCATGATATTAATGATGTGTGTTCGATTGCAGGATTTGAAAACGAAGAAATGTACGAAGATGCACCTTTAGACCTTGATCCATCTTATCCACCAATGGACAAATGGACAAAAGATCATCCGAAGGAGCAAATAATTGGAAATACACAAGAAGGAGTTTTAACAAGGGCTCAAATACGTGCGAAGAATGAGGTTTTAAATACTCATCAAGAATTTTGTATGTTCAACGTTTTTATCTCTAAAATTGAACCAAAAACTGTTAATATTGCAATGGAACACTCAGATTGGGTTGTTTCAATGCAATCTGAATTGTCTGAATTTGAACGAAATAAGGTTTGGCGATTAATTCCTAAACCTGAAGGTGTTTCAATTGTCGGATTAAAATGGATTTACAAAAATAAAACCGAAAAAAATGGAAATATCATTCGAAACAAAGCCAAACTTGTTGTAAAGGGTTATTCACAACAAGAAGGAATTGATTACGAAGAAACTTTTGCTCCTGTTGCAAGACTCGAGGCAGTTCGTATATTCTTGGCTTATGCAGCTCACAAAGATTTTGATGTATATCAAATGGATGTGAAGTGTGCATTTTTGAATGGAGAACTCGAAGAAACAGTGTATGTTGAACAACCTCCAGGTTTTGTAAACGAAGGTCATCCTGATTATGTTTATATTTTAGATAAAGTAGTTTATGGTTTGAAACAAGCACCACGAGCCTGGTATGCAACTCTTACTTCGTTTTTGAAGCAATCTAAATTTAAACAAGGATCAGTTGACCCCACATTATTTCGTAAGAAAGTTGGGAATCATCTAATGTTTGTTCAAATTTATGTTGATGATATTATTTTTGGCTCAACTGACTCTGCTTTGTCTAAAGAATTCAAAGATCTGATGAAGAGTAAGTTCAAAATGAGCATGATGGGAAAAATTAACAATTTTCTTGGTTTAAACATTCGTCAAAACAGAGAAGGCATTTTCATAAATCAAGAAAAATCCACGAAGAATCTGCTTGAAAAATTTGGATTAGTGAATAGTACGAAATTACGCATTCAAATGGCAACTGGCGTTAAACTCACTCCTTCGTTAGATAAACCTTTTGTTGATATTACTCTATACAGAAGCATGATTGGATCTCTACTCTATTTGACTGCAAGTAGGCCTGATATCATGTTTTTTGTTTGTAATTGTGCCAGGTATCAATCAAATCCTCAAGAACCTCATCTAACTGCTGTAAATAATATCTTTCGTTATCTCAAAGGAACATCTTCGTATGGATTATGGTATCCTTCGAATACTGGGTTTTTCATACAAGCCTATTCGGATGCCAATTTGGGAGGGTGTAATCTGGACAGGAAAAGTACAAGTGGTGGTTGTCAATTACTTGATGGTAAATTGGTAAGTTGGCAATCGAAAAAGCAGACATGTGTTTCTATCTCAACGGCCGAAGCTGAATATGTTGATGCAGCTGCTTGCACATCATAAATAATTTGGATTCAAAGTCAATTACGTGATTATGCAATTAATATGAAAAAGATTCCTTTATACTGTGATTCTCAAAGTGCAATAAGAATTTGTCATAATCTTGTGCAACATTCGAAGACTAAACATATTGCTCTTCGTTATCACTTCATAGAAGATCATGTAGAAGATGAGAATATTGAAGTTCATTTTGTGAAAACTACTAATCAATTGGCTGATATTTTCACAAAAGCATTGGATGAAAAATCATTTGTGAGGATTCTGGAAGGACTTGGAATGATTGATGGTAATTCAATTTCATACGAAAAAGAAGTTTGAAGGTTCTTAGACATGTCATCAACAGATAAGGTTACTGTTCATATATCATTCTTCAGATGTTTCGTATTCGTATGTTTGATATCTTTTTTTCTTTCTTTTTCAAAGATCTGCAACAAGTAACTTTTGTGAGTTTTGTTTTTGTTCTTTATTTTCGAAAACACAAAAACATCAAAAAAAAATTCATTTTATTTTGTTCTTTATTTTTGAAAAATCAAAAACAACAAAAAGATTTTATTTTTTTAAGTACTTTGTTGTAGCTTTTCTTGAAGGAAGGAGGTGGCAAATGTTCAAAGATTCTAGGATCAGGTATCAATTTCTAAACTTTGAATTTCAAATGTTAAAAAAAAAACTAGTTAAGATTTTCCCTAGAAGCATGCTGCTGTATGTTGACCAAAGCCTCGAACTGTTTCAATGTTCGAAAGCCTTAATGAAATTATTCATACGAAGATTTCTTCCCAATAAGGCTTATATTCACATTAATCCAATGAGCTACCTTACTCTTCTCATGTGAGTTAAGAGTTTTCTGTTTGGTCCAATATAATAGAGGTACATTCTTTCTAAGGAACCAATCTTTTTCATCCTAAAATCTTTACACTTGCACACACAAAGACATATATCCAAGAGGTTTTTGATCAGAACAAATCTAAATCTAGATATATCACAAATCTGTGTTTATGATCAGACATCATGAGACCGTGATGAAAGTGAAACCCAAATTTCTTTCCAATTTAAGGAATTGATGGGGAATTATATTCCAGATTTTACGAAACTTTTGTTTTAGTACCAATCTTCGAAACTCAAAATCATATTCATTTCGTATGAGTGGTCTTGATCAAATTTTCGAAACCCACGAAGTTTGTTACCCATCAAGATCCAGCTTTAATGTTTTAATGGATATGATTTCTATGTGAGTTTACTTCGTATCCCAAAGTCACTCCAAATATTTTCCAAAGCACACTTGTCACTGGCTACACTGGTCAAACAAGTAATTTCTATTACAATTACTCACCTTATGTTAAGGATGATATGTAACGAAATTGTTTTTAGCCGCCCATGTAACCTTTTAAAAGATGCCCTTCGAAACTTATCTACAAGTTTTTGATTGTATTTCACGGGAACATACACAAGCTGTTGATTATCTCTCTTGATAATTAATGAAGCAACCTTTGACTGGGGTTTAACTGCCTTCGTGTCAAATTTATTTTTGACATCACAAATATCTAATTTTTTTTAATTTGCTTCTGATCTTAATTCTTTGACACAATGCACACACGAAATCCTTGAGGTTCTGAGTAATACCAACTCAGGCTGATGATTTCAAAACTCTGGCAAATGAATTTACTTCGAAACCCAAAAGTAAAAGAGCCTAACCTCCATCCGAAGGGTTCTGACGGTTACAATTCCATTGGGTCAATAAATACAGGCTGTTTGAGGAGACGTTTTGTATTCCTTCCAATTTCAAGGCGATGTGACAGTTACTTTTTGAAGCATGGTAACTTTATCATCATCATCATGCACTTTTCTCGGTGCCACATCAGCATGCATTCAATGCACATCCCGCTTTGATTTCAAATTTTAGAGTCACATATAAAAGGGAATACAAGGGGTATTAATCAGGTTACGCTTTCTTCATCTCAAATACTCTCTGCAAATCAAATTCTCTCTATTCATCATCTTCTTCAAAACCTAAAAATGGCGAATGTTGAAAAAGTTACGGCTGAACCTTCACACACCACAGATGATGTTACTTCGTTGCCAATCATGAAAATCCAAGGAACTAATTATCAGGTGGAGTCTAATGTGTCATTGTATCCGGAAGAACTTAAGATGCTAATCGTTGCTCTGCAAAACTCCGTCCTGTCAAAAGCAATGTTCAACTCTTTTTCTGTTCCTCTCTCCTGGTTATCACAAGCAGGATCAACCGCCTCATATTCAAAGGGATTGGATGTGGTTACATTTAACCTAATCAATGACAAAAAGGTTAGATTGACCCAAAAGCTTTTCTGTAAAATTCTCGATATCCCAAATTCTCCACCATATGTGTCTTTCACATTTCCACAAATAGTCCATATGTTCAATGAAATGGGACATCAACCACAGTTAACCAAAATCAGTGATTTCAAGAAATCGGGTCTTCCCTGTGTATGGAATTTTTTTTTTGGAATTTTTCTCTGTTGCTTGACTAGCAGAACGGTGGGTCTTGATAAGGGAAGAATGGAGGTATACGCCATGGTAGCAAGACTGTATTATGATCTTCAAGTGGACTATTCAACTCAATTGTGGAAGGAATTTCAAAAGAGTATCGAGAACACGAATGCTATTCAGGGCATTTCGTGTGTTAGGTACTAGAGCTTGATTTTACAATGTTTCTACGATAAAGAAGGGATCTTAGTACCAGCTGATGAGGAGAAAGCTATCTTTCACACATATCATTGTCCGAAGGATACAACGGATGATTTGGATGAGTTTACGTTTGCAGCTCGTATTCCCGATGCGATGCTAAAGAGAATTGATCCTTCGAATCCAATTTTGGTCTCTTACTCTGAAACTATCGATACTTCTATGGAAACTGAGATTCTTCTACCACAGACATCTGAGAAGAAATCAAAGAAGATGAAGAAAACTGATGTTGGATCTTCGGATATCAAAGTCAAGCCCTGAAAGAAAACGAAGCAGCTTCCTGTGATTGAACCTGAGCCAATTCAACCAGAGCCTATTATTCCTGATACCCAGGTCACTGAAACAGAAGTAATTCCTTTGAAGACTGGTGTATTCAAACGCATTAAGATAAAGTCCAAAAGCAGGCGAAGGTCATCAGGTACGAAGGTGGTTCGTAAACCACAAGTTTCTCATCAAGGGGTGATTTTTCGGGAAGTTCCTACTCCTGTTTCTCCATCAACAAAGAAGAGAATGGCTGCAAACATGGCCAAACATATTTCTCAGAAGAAGAGACAAAAGTTGATTATTTCTTCTGATTTAACAGCTGATGACACAGAAGTTATTCCTGAGACACCCGAAGCAGATCTTATTCTTGACTCTTCTAAAGCTGATACTTCAGTGACACAACCACCCGAAGTTTCGAAAGTCAAGACAATTACTGTGGAGGCTCGAACTTCAGAAATCACTGTAAACATATCTGATATGGGTATAAATGTCATCATGGGTGAGGATACTTCGAAGACTGCACCTCAAGGTATCACTTCGACTATTGTTTCAGATTCTTTCATTTCACTACCTCCACAGATTACTCCTATTGTTCCAACAACATCTAGCACAGATTCTCCCACATTTACTCATATTATTTCACATACCTTCACCACTCTCTTTTATTCACAATCTACTGATCCACCAACCACTACCTCTCCATTGAAAGATTCCTTCGTAGAAACTAAAATTGAATCCGAAGGGTTTGGAGGCACTTTTGACAACCTTGTGTTTGACGAAGAGGAAACTGATTTCTCGGACCATATGCTAATAACGATGAAACAATTTAAGATTTTGAATACAAAACTTAACTCCATTATTCAATCTCAAGCTGACATTGGGGGAGGTCATGCTGTGTCAAGCTTGGAAAGTGATGGAATGTTGTCCTTACTCGAAGGGAGGTTGACTACCAAAGTTTCCACAATGATTAAAGAATCTGAGTCCAGGTTGATGGAATAGATTGATATGTCTGATCAAAACAATGAGTTAAGGATAAAGTCTGCGAAGTCTGATTTCTCATCAAATTTAAAAGATTTAAAGGTGGTAGCCAAAGAACGACATGTGCTCTTCATTCAAGATGTTAAGAAGGTGAGAGAAGACATCAATTTCAAACTTCAGGAATTGCGTCAAGATATGGAGAAGGAAATTACGGTTGTTCATACTGAGTTCGAATCCATCAACAAAAAGGTGGATATAATATGCGAAGCAGTCACCAAATTTGCAAAGCTCTACGAAAGTCTGGGTCCTCAGATTACTCAGCTTTTGACTAATAATAACAAAATTTTCATGGAAGTATTTGAACTTCTGAAAGAGCTCAAGATTCTATCTTCCAAGCCTGCTTTGTCTAGACTCTCTTTGGATGCTTTGATCCAGAAGTTTTCAAAGTTCGAAGAATTACTTGTCAAGCAACTGGCTCCCCTATCACGCATCTCCAGTCTTCTTCCAACCACATATGCCCCACCTGCTGGCATAGGGGTGCAAGGGGGAGAAAAACTCATGATAGGGTCGATGACTGAAGGTGATTCGAAGGTTGTTGGGAAAGTTTTTTCTGCACAAATTCCATCATCAAAACCAACAATTTCTACAGCCGGTCCAATCACTTCGACAGTGGTGACGACTGTGCCAATCACAAGACCGAAAGGAATTATGATTGGTAGAACTACTAATGTTGGAGGGAGTGGTTCCAAAACTAATTTTGATGAGTCTGGTGCGAAGTCGAAGGGAAAAGAAATTCTTGTTGAAAAATCTAAGGAGGAGAAGAAGGCAGAGGTAGAAGCGGAGGTTGAGAAGATGAGAATGATACAAAGTATCATGACTCAAATAGCAAGTGACCCTCCTGGGTTGAACAAGGGTGATCCTACGAAGCACTATAACTATGAAATGATTGAAGCCTTAGTTGCTTTTAATCACATGTATGCGTTTGAGAAAAAAACCCCAAGCAAAGCTACATTGTTACAAACACCGATTCAAGCCAGTTAGATTTCCCTATCAATGAAATGATGTTCATCATGCCACAATTCAAGGCTGAGAGCAAATTTAAAGAAAAGGACGAGGGGACGCACATGAAGATAAGATTCCATGTTGTTCTTGCTAAGCCATCTGAGGAAGTGTGGTAATTAACGAAGATTAAGAAGGTGATTAGCATAAAGAAAGATGTGATCTTCGAAGCCACAATTCAAAATCTCAAGTATGTTGTGGTGAGGGCAGATGGAAAGATGTATGAATTCACTGTGGCTGACTTTCCATTGATGAACTTGTATGATCTTATACAAGTTGCATTAATTCTGAAGGAAAGGTCATTTTCATACTTGCAAAATACTGAGCTAGATGAGTTTAAACTTAGAGTAACTCACATCAAAATTTTTATTGAAAATTACTACGAATGTATTGCAATGACTGATGTGGAGTTGGCTAATGCAAAGGGTTTGGAAGTAAAAGCTCCCATGAATTCTACGAAGACTCAAGCAGAACTTAAAAAATATGCTGATGGAGAAATCTGCTTGAAACCTTTCGGGTTAGTCTTTTCTGGGAAGGATAAATCGGGAAGATCAAAGAAATTTTTGTTCCAAGCTGCAGAAGTGGAAAGATACCTGACTTCGCAATATACGAACTTAGTTGTTCGTATGAACCATTGCAAGAAGAATAATAAGGGTGATAAGAAGGAACTGAAGAAAATTAGGCTGCACGGTGTGGTGCAGTTTGGGACCGCACTTGGCTGCCACCTCAGCAGGGAACACCGCCCCCAGGGTGCGGTTTCCTGCAGTTGAGACCGTGGTGCGGCCTTTGAAGACCGCGAAACGTGATTGGCTGGTCAAATTTTTGACTGTTGAATGCAATTTTGTTTATTTTTTTTCCTTTTGCTTTTTCTTTCCTTCCTATATATACACACATATCAAACTTAATTTTTTTTCACAACACAATCTTCTCTCTCTAAATTTTTTTTTAAAATCACCACTCTCCAAAAAAAATGTCATCTTCTTCATCTTCTGAAGAATTTCAGACTATTTTTGATACCGCTATTGTGTGTGTTCAAATGGCGGAACAAACATACAACGTTGTATGTAACAACGCAGCTGCAAGTTCTCAACAGAGAACACGAAGATACATTTACAAAAATCATGAAGAAGCCAACCAACGTTAGGTGCAAGACTATTTTGCAGAGAATGCCACTTACCAAGGGTATTATTTTCCTAGGCGCTTCAGAATGCTCAAAGGTTTATTCGAACGTATAGTTGAAGATGTAACGAGGGAGTGCAGTTTTTTCCAACAATGCTACGATGCTAGAGGTACACCCGGTTTCACTCCGTTACAAAAATGCACGGCCGCACTTCGTCAGTTAGCATATGGCATTCCACCGGATGCGTTAGACGAAAGTTTTAGGATGTCTGCTAGGATAGCACGAGACAGTCTCCATTTTTTCTACAAAACTGTCATTCAGTTTTATGGTCCAAAATATTTACGTAAGCCTACACGTAATGACATCTTGCAATTGCAAGCTCATCATGCTAGTGTGCATGGGTTTCCTGGAATGCTAGGAAGCTTAGATTGTCTCCATTGGGCATGGGAAAATTGCCCTACAACATATCATGGGCAATTTACCCGAGGTGATCATGGTCACCCAACGGTGATACTTGAAGCAGTTGCATCACAAGATATGTGGATTTGGCATGCTTTTTTTGGTTCTCCTAGTTCCATTAACGACATCAACGTTCTTAACCGTTCACCAATATTTAACAACATATACGATGGATCCGCACCAGATTCTTCTTTTCAAGTGCATGGAACGCCATATAAGTATGGTTATTACCTGGTCGATGGAATCTATCCTGAGTATGCTGTGTTTGTTAAGTCGTTTTCAGCTCCACATGGTTCTAGACGAAAGAAATTCAAGAGAGCTCAAGAAAGAGCTAGGAAGGATGTTGAGCGTGCTTTTGGAGCTCTGAAGAAACGGTGGTTCATATTGAAAAAACCAGCAGCTTATTTGGGCGAGGAAAAACTTCAAGAAATCATGTATACATGTATTATATTGCATAACATGATTATTGAAGACGAAGGAAGAGCGATATGTGCGTTTGACGAGGAAGAAATCATACCAGAGACACAGCCAATAGAAATTGGTGGTGAAGAGTATATAAACAGGAGAGCAGAGATATGTTGCACTGAAACATTTCACAATCTTCACAATGACTTGGTGGAACACATTTACGGGGTTCAAAACATTAACCTTAATTTGGATCCACCGGATGACCCCGAAGACGAGTTCTCGGAGAACGACTTTATGTAGTTTCCTTTAGTTATTTTATTTATGTTTTTTAAGTTTCTAGGGTTATTTAAATGTCATGTGTGTGTGTGTTTTTTTTTGGTAACGCAATGTACTGTTTTTTTTTATTTTCAAGTAATGAAGAATTATGTTTTTTTTATTAAAATAGAAGGTATATTAAATTAAATTAGTTAAAAAAGAAGTTTTATTAAATTAAAATACTTTAAAAAAAACAAAATAATAAAAGAAATGAAAAGTGTGGCAAGAAACCACACTTGAGTGGTAAAAAGTGACATGGCGCTGATGTGGCGGGGGAGGGAGTGCGGTTTCGGTGGCACCGCTCCCTCCAGCCTTATTAACTGGTATTCGGAGATATGATGGGTCATGCTTTACTCAATTCAAATTCTCACCAATTGAAGACTTCGACTTTGATTCCAAAGTGGGAGATTGTAAGGGTGAATATTGTTGTAATGAGTCGAAGTTTTGTGTCTTCGTATGTTTTGTTCTTCGTTCCTTATGTAATATATATTTTCTAAGGCATTGTATTCGAAGCTTAATGTTTAGTCCTTAGAATATTTTTTATATGCTTTCCTCTCCTATAAATAGGAGTGTTTACTAGGATCATAGTAATAAAGTCTTTACAAAATATTCATTTTGTACTCTGTAAAACTTGAGAAGCGTAATAGAGCTGAATTAGAAATTATATTTACATGTGTGTTCTAATCTTGCAAACATCTATTTATCATTTGAAACTCTGATTGATTTCATACTCTATTCATTGATTCAACACCACTCGAGGCTATAACTTGGCAAGACCCTCCGATCAATATGTCTCAGCAGGACCCTCTAGTCCCGTAGCTCGTTGGACCTTCTGGTCCGGTCTAAATCGTTGGACCCTCCGGTCCAGTCTAAATAACACATAGCATACATAATCACAATACACATAATCTCAAGCAAACACATAACACATAAGACCCTCCGGTCTGCACATTGATACCACTCTAGGTAATGTATAGTGAGAAGACTCACCTCGTAAGATGTCTAGTAAACTCTCGTGCTCGATATCCTCGGTCTAGCCTCCGCATATCACAATGATAAGATTTCTAATCAATACTCTCTTTACATCCTCATTTCTAAAGAATGGGTAGAAGACCATTCTACGGGTTACCACTGGACACGAATCAGTGGGCAACCCGATTCGACTCGTCGAGTCCGCTTGTGGACTCGGCGAGTTTCCTCCATGGCAATACTCATTTGACCTTCTGAGGTCAGATCTGTTTCTCTAACCTATAGATCTTGCTTTCTTACACCCAAAAGTCACGTAAAGTTCTGAACTTGATGTTCATGCATGGTGTATTTTGCTTAATAACCATAAACACTCCATTAATGGTTCTAAGCTTCAAAGTTCCATGTTTACTCCACTAAAGCTTCAAACTTTTGGGCTCTCTGGACCTAGAAAGGTCCAGATCTATAACACAAACTTGCAATAGGGGTTTGATGCATTCAAGACCCCAATAATGAAGGTGATTCAAGCCCTAATCCCCAAAAATGGAATCTACAAGATAGGGAAGAAAAGGGGTCGAAGTGATACCTCACACTGAAGCTCCTTGCTTGAATAACTCGGCTCTACAACTTCCTTTGGTCCTTCTTGCTGGAACTCTTCTTCTCCTCTGCAAAATCACACCAAATAGCTCAAGATAACTCTTTCTCTCACTCTACACACTCAAGCTCACTAGGGTTCTCTCTTCTGGAAAGGTAGCCGCAAATGAAGGCCATAAGTGCCTTTAAATAGGGCTTAGGCCCAAAGATTTAGGGTTTCTATCCACAAGGCTGACTCGTTGATTCGACTCGCCGACTCGTCGAGTCCATTCATTAATCCGAGTCATCAGTCGCGTCCCTACTCGACGAGTTGAGGCGTCAACTCGTCGAGTCACTCCTCATATCTCATAATAAAATACTCAAATTATCATACCTGGAAATTCGGATGTTACAGAGATGCCCCTAGATATTGTGGTCGTAAGGGTTACCCTACCATAAATGTGTTAGCCGCATGTTCATTTGATTTGTAGTTTACGTACGTTTTAACTGGGTGGGAGGGCGCTGCCTCAGACTCAAGGATAGTGAAAGATGCACTTAAAAGAGATGATAAGCTACCAATTCCTAGGGGTAATTTTTGTTAACTACTTTATTTTTTTTTTTGCATTCTTTTATTAAAAATCTAATTACATGTTATTTATAGGCCGATATTGTTTGGTAGACGCTGGTTTGCCTCATACCATTGAACTAATGACACCATATAGAGGTGTCAGGTATCATTTGAAAGAGTATTCTGCTCACCCCCTAGTGAATGCAAAAGAGTTGTTCAATCTTCGACATGCTTCTTTACGTAACGCGATAGAACAGACATTTGGTGTTCTGAAAAGAAAGTTCCCAATCGTTGGAAGTACACAAGAACCTTTTTACTCATGCGACACACAATCAGGCATTTTTATGGCATGTTGTATCTTAGACAATTTTTTACTAGACGAAGATCGTGATAAAAAAACTTGAATATGAAGTCTTACAAGAGGTGTTGGATGAACAACCACAACAAGTGAGACATGAAGTTAATAACGGACGTGTGCGTAGTAATGGGGCTGAAGAATTGAGGAATGCTATTACAACTCAAATGTGGAATGATTACTTATTAAAACCAAACAATGAAATAGATATGTCTAATTAGTTTTATAGTAGATCAACAATTTTTCAGCTTTAATTCATTTTGTTAATTTAGTTTAATTTTATAGTGACATTTGCAATTTATTTTATTGATGGTGTTATTTAAATTATGAGTCCTCTCTTTTTTATAAATATTTGTACAATTTTTGTAACAATGTATTTCTCGTTATGTTATCTTTGTATGTACAGAGTGATCATGACCAAAAGGGCAGCTGATGGAGGTGTTGTGAAAAAAGAAAAATTGACATGGGCAGATCATATGGATAATGTTCTCGTTGAAGCTTTGGGAAAGGAAGATCAAATAGATAATAGGGTGAATGGTACATTCACTTCGCAAGCATATGTGAACATGATTGCAGGGATGAGTAAAGAGTTTAACAAGTCTATTACAAAAGATCAACTAAAAAACAGAATGAAAACTTTAAAAGGTAATTTTAGTAAATGGTATGATACGTATCGGGGTACTTCGTTGAGTGGGTTCTCATGGAATTCTCAAACAAAATACATTGAAGCAGAGGAGGAAGTATGGGAAAAATTAATTAATGTACGTGTTGGTTCTACCTTTGATTTATTGTTTTATATAACTTTTTTACCATTAACTTTACTAATTAATTTTTTGGTTTGTTTATAAACAGACAAACCCTGATGCAGCTGCATTCAAGACCAAAAAAATTTCAAACTACAATCAGTTGGTAATGTTATTTTCAGATGATAGAGCATCGGGATCAAAAGCGGAAACATCAAAAGAAAAAAAAGCCCGGTTAAGCCAATCCACAAAAATTAAAATAGAAAAAAATGCTGATGTGGATGAACTAATGGCAAATAAGGAGGTAATTTTGGAGAACGAAAGCAAAGATGTTGATGAGGACATTCAAATAGTGTCAGCAACGGATGTTCCACCCGATGGGAGTTCTATAGCCAAGAAGCTGAAGAGTAAAAAAAAGAAAACTAGAACGAAAACTTCAAGATGAAGATGAAGTAGCAGCTAAACCTAAACCTCAACCTCAACCTCAACCTCAACCTCAACCAGAATCTTTTGAACACAATATTGTGCAAACAATTAAAGAAATCGTTGATGTTATGAGGGAAGGGAACAAATCTCGTGACTATACAGGTGAGGAAATCGAGAAAGAATTAGAGTTTATGGGTTTGGATGTCGATGAATTTGTAGATGCTTTCATATATTTGTCGCGTAATCAAGCCGATGCTAGCACAATTTTTAGTTCTTCAATGAAGATGCGGAAGATCTTTTTAAGAAAGATGATGAGTGAAGCTAAAAAATGAGTCATATCTTGAGGTTTTATGGGATTTTTTTTCAAGGATAGTAATTTGCATTGGACTTCATTTGTAAGAGATAAAATTTTGATTTTCTAGTTTTTCTTTATTGACTTTAGTTTATTTCATTAGTTGATTGTTTGATTAAAAGTTTTTGACTGATTTTGAGTTCCATTGTAGTTTATTCATATTGTTTACATGTCTACACATGATGTGTAAATAGGGGTAAAATTGTAATCTTTTAATTTTCTTTAATTTTCCCTCCTAACTCGGGAACACATAAACTAAAAATTTTACTTTGATTTCCTTCAAACTCGGGAACATGGAATAAATAAATTTTTTGAGTAAATTACACGAATCGTCCATCGTCTAGGTGCCAAAGTGCATGTTCAGTCCCTATTTTCAAAAATTAACTCGGACCGTCGCTTGTTTATTTTAAACTTGCACGTTTCATCCCTTATTAGTTTAAATTTACACGCTTCATCCTTTGACAGACATAGAATGACTATATTGCCCTTATGAATTTATTTTTTAATTTATTTTAATATTTTTATTATTATTTAAAATTAAAAAAAAAAGAATATGCCACCCACTAAGATTTTAATCCATTTCGTTGCATCTCTACCACCAGTGACCATTCACCTCCTGTGTTTACCTCCTCTCAAACGCGCTTATGCCCTCCTTCTCCGATGACTCTCACCTCCGGCGACCGTCTACATTAATTCCGCCACCACCTGATCGTTTTCACATAAAACGCAGATCGATTTGAGAAAATCAAATCAAAACACATTGATTTCAAAATGAAGCAGTTCGATTCAAAACCAAGAAAATTAAACACCATCGAAAACTAGATCCACTAAAAATCAACCACTAGAAAGCAAGATCTACATGAGTTTAATGATAAGGGAGAGAGAGAGAGAGAGAGAGAGAGAGAGAGAGAGAGAGAGAGAAGGGGGGAAGCAATTTCAGATTCAAAATCAGCATCTTGTTTCTTTAACAGCCAAAACAAGAACTGATAAGAAGATTGAGAGAATATGAGTGTACTAGATGAATTTTCCGACCAGTGATGGCGGTGGGCCGTACAGATCGACGGAGTGATGCATTTCTATGACATTATTACCCATAAGTGTTTAGAAAGACAATATTCATTGTACAGATCGACGAAGTGCAGATCCACAGAGATATAACCAATTTAGGGTTTGATGGGATGATCTTCAGAGTTTTCCAGATGACTTTTCCAACCACCACCCTCGATTGAATGATACCGGCGTTTCTAGTGGTGCCCTCAATTGAATCGTTGTTGGAGATGGTGCAGATTGCTACGCTCGATTGAATGGCTATGGGAAATGGTGATTGAATGTGAAAGATGGAAGGCAACGATTAGTGTGGTGTTGTTGATGATTGTGATGGTTCTAGTTTCCAGGGAACGTAAGAGCAAAAGGGGAAGGGGGAGGGGGAGGGGAAGAAGAGAGGGGTGGGTTGTGGTGTGGTTGGTGGTGGAGATATTTATTTATTTATAATAAGAAAATGATAAATAAATAAAATAAAATAAAAATTTTATATATTAAGGGCAAAATAGTCATTTTATGTCTTTAGGGACGGTCCAAGTGAAAAAGTAATAATATAGGAACAATCCGAGTTAATTTTTAAAAATAAAAACTAAACATGCATTTTGACACTTAGACTAAGAACAATTAATGTAATTTTACTCAAAAATTTTCTCCCCATCCCTTTGCTTCCGTCAATATTTCCCTTTAAAAAAAAAAAAAAAAAAAAAAAAAAAAAAAAAAAAAAACTCCGAAACAAGGCGTTAGACACCGAGTCCACTCACATGAAGTCATGAACTCGCAAAGACACCCCTTTTGTATAGTCGTCGAAAACAAAGGGAACACACAAAAATGTCGAGGTTGCATACGTCACTTCTCGACCACAACAATCCCTTCCTCCTTACCCCGCAAAGCCTCTACCTCCTTCCCCGCCGGATTTCCAACTTCCCGCCGGTATCCGTTTCAATTTTATCTTCTCGCCGGAATCTCACCGTACATTCGTCAGCCATCGAACAACGGCCGTCAAATTTAGGCAATCTGATTCCCACACTTGCCACTTCTGCTGCTCTACTCTTTCTCACCTTGGGTGGAGTTCGTAGCTCCGCCTGCTTCGCTGCTACTTCCGGTTGTCTTCCACCGGCAGTTGCTGTCCTCAATGACGAGACATTGGTCGACCATCAGCCAGTTCAAGGTTTTTCTTCCTTTCACTTTTCGAGACCACGGCTTGTAAATTATCTGCTTCATTTATTGATTTTGGCATCATATTGTTATTCCAGACACAAATTTGACAATTAGGTATGAGTTCCTAGATTCAAGGTAGTTTAACCAAGTGAATTGCGACGAAGAAAGTGTTTATTTCTTTGGATCATTGAAAACAAAGTTGTGATCATAAACAATTGCTTGTCAAACTTCAAATGCCAGATGAATATATGGCTTCATGATTCTGACAAAATAAAGGAACGTTTTGGAATTCAAATAAAGTGAAAAACTGAACAATCAAACCTAAAAGAAAGTCTTTTGATATCTAATGTCATTTTGCATCTGTTTTGACTAGCTTCCGATAGGATTTATGAAGCTAATCAATATATCGTTATGTTCTTCATGCTACTGGGGTTTTAGTTTTATGCTCTAAAAATCTGAAAACACATTCATTTTTTTGGAACTAATTCTCTATGTACTAGGACAATGAAGCTTCCTCTTAACCATCTTTGAAGGAGAATCTGTTTTGATGTTAGTAGAAAAGTGTTAAATGCCCAAATTTTTGGGATCATCTTCTCTAATTTATGCATGTTGTGTTAATAAGTTAATAACACTCCTCAATATAGACACTGCAGATGATGGAGAAGATGAGAATGAAGAACTGAAAGCTGCGTTTGAGAGTTACAAATCAAAAACTTATGCTCTAACTGTTCCCTTGAGAATTGTTGCTCTTCGCAACTCAGTCCCTCCTTTATGGATCAAGGTTATATCCTGTTTTTCTCCCCATTATAGATAACTGATTTTTTTTAGAAAAAGACAACATACTTAGATTGTAATCATGATTCTTGAGTTATTCTATTGTCCCACAGAATTTTATTCAATCTCAAGGAAAGAGAGTGAAGTTTCGTCTCGAATTTCGTGCAACTCTTGAGGATATATTTTCTGAACTCTCTACAACAATTGGTAAAGGAAAGACAACTTCTAAATCTGCTTTGGGTGCTGATCTTGTTTCTCTTGGTGACACCTGGATCAATTTTGCAATTAGCAAGAAACTAATAGAACCCATACAAGGGGTTGATGATCAAGAATGGTTCCACACACTAAGTGACAAGTGGAAGGTAAGATACATTTGATTGTACTTTTTGTTTTTTTTTTCTTTGAAATCATGTTAAATGCAAGACATAGTAATGTATTTTCATTGATTTATTTACTAAGCATTCTACTTTCATTTCTTCCTATTACAACATCACCAATCATAGCAATCTCATCTAAATGCAACACATCTTCCCTGCTATAATTGGGTAGATTTTTCAAAGTATTATGTCTTAAACAAGAAAAGTTTTAAGTAGAATTTTAAAGGTGCAACTCCTTAATAAGAATTTTCTTTTTTTGAAAGTACAATGTTGTAATAGAAACTAGAAAGAAATGAAAGTAGGATGCTATAATAAACATCTAAATGAAAGTACATTGCTATTTCTTGCTTTCATCCCTATAATCTATGCTGCCTGTGATGATATTCTTATTCCTCACACTGATTTGTGATTTTTCTATAAAAGTTTTTGTAGTTTCTCTTTCTCTTCACCAACTCCGATTGGTGCTAAAAAAAATCATAGCCTAAAGAACCCGTAATATATAATTTCTTCTAACTTTGTGTTATTATAGTTATTTTTATTGATCTCAGGGTTCTCCTAAAATAATCTCAGGTATATTTGCGCAGGAATAATGAAGGAAAATCAGATACTAAAGGTAAAATATGGGGTGTTCCATATCGATGGGGAAGCATGGTAATAGCTTACAGAAAAACCAAATTTCAACAGCGTAATTTGGCTCCTATTCAGGTTATTTCTGATGAACTACATTATATTTTATGCCATCTTATAGTATATATATATAAGTATAATGTCCTAATAAAAAGAGTTGAAAGTAGAATGCTATAATTTGGTAATAATGAAAGTAGGTTGCTATTTGTTGCAGGATTGGGGGGACTTATGGCGGAGTGATCTTGGTGGGAAGATTGGAATGGTGGATTCTCCAAGAGAGGTTATTGGTGTAGTTTTGAAATACATGGGAGCTTCATATAATACAAGTGACATTGATTCTCAAGTTATTGGTGGGAGAAATGCTGTGAAGAATCAACTTGATGTGTTTAGAAAACAGGTATCACAAATAAAGCCAAATCTTGATTAGTTTATAATAAAGGCATGTAGTTATGATGCTCTTATCTTTAACAGGGATAGGACAAAATGGTAAAATGGTCATTTATTCTCACGTTTATATGTCGTTTACCAAGATATTAATTTATAACATTTAAATGAACAGGCATTTTTATTTAGCATCACTTCTAGGCAGAAGGGTAAAATAGTCACTGACTTGTTCGTTTGGTCAAAAAAAGAATCAATCGTTGTTCATACAAGACTAAAAAAGGGTAAAATGGTCATATACTCTTGTTTAAAAAAGAATCAATCTAAAAAAGTCAATTGACTTATATAATAGCCATTGACTTTGCCTAGCATCACTTCTAGGCAGAAGGGTAAAATAGTCATTGACTTGTTCGTTCGGTCAAAAAAAGAATCAGTTGTTGTTCATACAACACTACAAAAGGGTAAAATGGTCACATACAGTTATAAAATAGTCATTGACTCTGCCTAGCTTCACTTCTAGGCAGAAGGGTAAAATAGTCATTGACTCGTTCATTCTGTCTAAAAAAGAATCAATCTTTGTTCATACAGCACTTACAAAAGGGTAAAATGATTATACACATTTACAAAGTTAAATTAATACTTATTATTATTATTTTTTTAATTCAAAATCAATTCTAGACAGAAGGGTAAAATGGTCTTTTTATATATTTGTGTAGGTTCGACTATTTGACAGTGCAAATTATCTAAAAGCATTCAGTGTTGGTGACATTTGGGTAGCGGTTGGATGGAGTAGTGACATTATTCCTGTTGCCAAACGCATGTCAGATGTTGCTGTTATTGTTCCAAAATCAGGAGCTAGTTTATGGGCTGATTTATGGGTATCTTATAATCTTATTATCTCCTTCCACTTTTCATTTTTTACACTTGTTAATAATAGAAAACTACTTTTATTTATTACCATTATGACATTCTACTTTGAAAAATATAGCCAATTCTACCAATTTCATGTCCTTAAGTATTCATTTTTGTCGTTTTTACATGTAATAGTAGGTTTAGGTTACCATGAAATATAATTTGCAAAAAAACCCTTAAGTTCACAAATCTTTTACAAAAAAAACCCTTAATTCGTATAATATGAAAAGGGAAACCTCCGATAAAGCCCCAATATTTTGGGTCAGTTTATGGTTTAATCCCATTTTTTATTTTTTTGAACAGAAAAGTCCTGATTATTTTATATTTTGCCCAAATTAATGAAACAATCCTTATTTTTTTTCAACAGAAAATGACAGATTATTGTATAAAACTGGATAATCGGGGCTTTTTTGTACAAAAAATAAATGTTGGGATTAAACCGTATAGTGACCCAAAATATTGGGACTTTATCGGAGATTTCCGATACGAAAAATATACTAAAGGTAAAAACATAAAAGATTTATAAACTTAACGGTTTTTTTGCAAATTATATTTCATGGTAACTTGGAAACCTGTTGTTAAGGGGTAAAAATGAAAAAACTTGGAAAACTGAAGGACATAAATGAACAAAAAATTGTCACAAGGACAAAATCGACAAAACTTGACAAATCGAAGGACTTTCATGTAAAAAGCCCTTTTCAAAAGTATAATGTCCTAATAAGAAAAAAAAATTCAAGTAAAACCACAATGCTATACATAGCTTTTTAAAGTACAGTGTCTTAATAAAAAAAATTGGATGTAAAATCTTTTAATCAAAAGAAATAAGATTAGGATTTATTTATTTATTTATTTATTTGTCATAGGCAATACCATCTGTTTCAAACGTGGATAATGAAGAACTTGGAGGGAGAATTAGAGGGCCATCTCCACTTATCCATGAATGGATAGATTTCTGTTTACAACCCCAAAGATCATTGCCTTTTCAAAAGGAAGTAACAGCTGGCGCATTGCCATTGGCCCTTGATAATAACACCACCAACAACAACACCCGTGTTTTGGACTACGAAATTCTTGGAAAAAACAAGGCAAAACTTGATACAAACCTCATTGCGGGAGTACCCCCGCCTGATATTTTAAATAAGTGTGAGTTTTTGGAGCCTTTGTCGGATTCGGCATTGGTAGATTATGAGTGGTTGATAGGTAGCATGGAAAAGGGTAATTTTGGAATTATGTGTAAGTTGCGGGATTGCGTGTCATGGGCATTGGAGAAAGTAAAGGTTAAGTTGTAGTAGGTTTGTACTTGTATGTGTAATTAATTTGAGATTGTTTGCATGTTATGAATTGAGTTAATGAGGCGAAAAAAAACTATGTATTGTGTATTGCATGATAGAAAACATGTTAGTGAAACATGAAGGTTTACCCTTTTAATTATAATTACTATATAAGGTTGCCACTTGTATATAAGTCTTTCAAAAGATGAAAGGAAGAAAACACTTTCTAAACTAAGTTGAAAAATGTGCAACATCTACAAGCAAAACTGCAAATAAACAACCAACACCCAAAATCCAAACTCCACAATTCCTGTATGCGATGAAGAATTTGACTTATTTTTGACAAGTTTCAAACTCTTTAGACTCCATTGCGTTCACATTGTTTACAATCTCTTGAATTTTTTTTGATAACGAGCGATTGTGTTCCTCAATGTGCTCAAAAACCATTTCCAAATGTCTTTTGTAGGCTGCTGATCTTCTTTTCTCAATTGCTAGCTGTTGTGACAATTCCCTGATCTTATCATGCTCATTCTGAAAAAAACATGGAAGATTGCAATATCATTAACTTGTTAAAAGTGGTTACAACATACAAGAAGATGAAATTAGGAAGTAGACAAACCGGATATTGGTCATAAATCAAATCCCTACGCCCTTTTCCAGGTGTCAACAAATGAGTATGTTCTTTCACAAATTTTGTAATCACCCATTTTCCCGAGTTTATTTTCCTAACTAAAACCATTGCTCTACAACCAACTCTTGTTTCCACCCTTTGTCTAACTACTTTTTCACGCTTATCTGGCATCCTAAAACCCTCTTTGTTACACACAAGAGCTCTTCCTATAGCACTTCCATCACGCCTTGATCTTGAAAGCTTACTCACACGAATCAAGAACCCTAATCTTGTTGCATATGCATTGTAAAATGCATGTGCGGATGCTTCAGATTCAAATTCTTGCCCAATATAAGGTTCTTCAATCACATTGTGGGACCCATCTAATGGAATCGTGCCACTTTCGGGTTCATCTTGATCGATTTTTATATCATGTTCATGGTTGTTGTGAAATACCTCTTCAAGGGAACATCCTACCATCGCCATGTCATCTTCATCGCCTTTTTGGGGTTGTATTTCAGTGGAATTTAATAATACTTCGCTATTCACATCATCATCAACCTCAAAATCCACTGTAATACAAGAATTAACAATCTTTATGAATTATGATTACAGTATGTTTGTCGAGAAATGAAGAAATTAGAGTGCAAACACACAAAATGAACACACACGACTTACTCTAGTAAAGTCAAAGTGTATATGGGTTTTTCCTTTGACTTAATGCAAGAAGAACAATCTGATAAAGGAAGCAATGGATATGAGGCTTACCCCATTGAATCCAACTTTTTTACAAATTCGCCCTATTTCATATAATTTCCCTCTAACAAGCTACTGAATCTAATGCGAAAGTAGGTAGCAATAGAAAAAGACATTGGAATATGATATTATCCTGATGAAAATTCTACGCTGTCCCAGAACATAAATTAAAAGCCGATAAAAAAAAAATTGTCAATTGAAATAGCCCTTTGTTGCATTTTCGTTCAAAGAGGCTGACTTTCGGAAGAAAACTACTGTTTTTGGCGAACGAATTCAAGAACTGACATGGGTTTGCATTAAAATTAACAGAAAATAAAGAAAAAAAGTGAGAACTTACTCGAAAATTGGGATTGAGATTATGATGATCGTGGTGTGTGGATTGTTTAGAGCTGCAGTGATGAACAGGGGGAGATGGATCAAAGAGGGATTATAGGGACGGAAGCAAAAAGGAGGGGAGGTCGACACTCGAGACTCGAGACTCGAGAGTGCTGAAGCCGGAGACTATTTCGAGAGTAATTGCAAACAAACTACATGAGGCATATAATAGAACGGCTCTCGGTCAAATAAATGAATTTTTGGAATAGTAAATTGTGACAGATAGTAACATTTATCTTTGTTATAAAAAGGGGATACATTTTTTTTATTATAGTAGTACTGTTTTTTACTTAGGGAAAAGGACAAAATTATAAAAAATAGCAATTTTTTCTTAAAAATTTAAAAGGTGCTATTCAAATAAGGGAAAATGAATTAGGAGGGTAACTACATCTTATCCGTGTTCACATGTTGCCAACATCTTATTTTTTGTACATAAGAAAGCAACTAACTTGTTTTAACTGTGTAACATCCCAAAAATTATGACCATAAAATTCGTTTTTAATTTAATACAAAAACCATAATTGTCAAACCATTAATTTAATACTTCGACGTCGGGCCCCGCCCGGCATCAGGCCCTGCCTGGCATCGAGCCTCGCTCAGTATACGGGTCTGTCTCTCTTAGGCCTCGCCTGTCTCCGGGCCCCGCCCGCTAATAATGAGATACAGAACATCGTCCGTACTCAGCTAGTGATGAGATATGGGACCTCGCCCACACTCACCTCCTTACCAGGCACATACAAGTATCACACATACAACAAGTATAATCTAACATGTAAACATTCCTCGGGCACCCGTCCGACATCGGACCTTGGTTTGGAATAACATACTAGCATACAATGCCTAGGGCTAACCCCCGGGTCTTCCTACTCATAAACTACATGGGCTGACATTGTGACCTTAGACCCATTCACACAGTGAGGAGACTCACCTTGCACTGCTGAAGCCCTGGCTGGAACTAGTTGAGTACGGACGAAGTTCCGATCTCATTATTAGTAAAGTATGTTTCTTAGGACAGTGATCCGGTAGAGTATGTTTCTTTATGTGTTAGCATGTTATATGATTACATGTGTTTAGTGGGCGGGGCCTAAGAGAGATAGATCTGTATACCAAGCAGGGCTCGATGCCAGATGGGGCCTGATGCCGGGCGGGGCCCGATGCCGGAGTATTAAATTAATGGTTTGACAATTATGGTTTTAGTATTAAATTAAAAACGAAAATTTTGTTCATGATTTTTGGGATGTTACACAGTTAAAACAAGTTAGTTGCTTTCTTATGTACAAAAAATAAGAAGTTGCCAATATGTGAACACGGATAAGAGGTAGTTACCCTCCTAAGTCATTTTCACTTCAAATAACCATAAGTTTCGCACTTTTCTCCTCTAAACGATGACATACACAATATACCATTTGGGGTCCATTAGATCACCGGGTTAACTAGATTAGTGGACTGTTTTTGATCATTTTACATCAAAATTCTCTAAAAAACTTAAGTGTGTGTGCGTGTGTCTTCTTGGTGCATTGAGTGTGTGTAAATGATTTTAAGCAAGAATTCAAGAGCAAATCAAGAGGCTTTTATCATCTAAGCTATCAATTGAAGGTAAGAGATTATTCTATTCATTTGTATGGTTTCAATTCAAGCATGGTTGATGGGTTCAAGAACCCTAATTTATTGGGTTTAGTAAATCGATGAAATTAGTCATATCATTATTTTAACATGCATTAGCCTACCATTATGTGGGATTAATGCATATTTGAAGAATTATCATGAGATTAGCAATGGTACAAGTGTTTAATGTTGGTGATTTTATTGTCACCTAACATTTTATGTAATTGGAACTGACATGTGAGCTAATGAGCTTATCCATTGTACTCTATATTATATGTTTGATGAATGCGGAGTGCATTCATATATAAGATATAATTATAAACCGGTACGACATAAAGGCGGGGGTCAAGCGAGCCACGCACCCTTGCAGGGTCCAAGGCTACTATTGATTATGCCATAAAATTCGTGATTCTCCCAACTAATATAGAAGACGAAAACCCTAATCTGTCTAATATAAATACGACTCCTTAATTGAGTCGCCATATACTTTTATCAACTCTTTTTCTTATATATGAACTCAGAACCCTATTGTAACATCCTAAATTTCAAGACCAAAAATGTCATTTTTAATTTAAAGATTTATAAAACGGTTTACTGAAAATGCCATCAATATTATCTCGTATCATGAAAACCATAAGTCAACCATCTCAAAACGTATCATAGGAAAAATAATGTCAGAGTACAAATCCTAAGAATCTCATGTGCAAAAAATCATGTGTGCGATGCGCTGCTATCGTGTAACAACCCGATATTTCAAGTCAATGTAACAATCTAAAATCAACTATTATAACCTATTTTGAGATAATAAAAATAGCGTCAAAAATGAAATGTTCAAAAATCTCAATTTGGTATGTATGAAGTAATAGATATCGTAACAAGGTTTTCAGAAATATAAAGAACACAAAAATCCGAGTTATAATGAAGAAGTTATGACCAATCAAAGATCCGCAACAAAACCTGTAAAACACTGTTAAGTATAAAATGCGAAATTTCAATGAAATACTTTTTAGCCTTAGGTATCTAAATGAAAGTCTTATATATCATTAAACCGTAAACGTACATAAAAAAACGTCTTTTAGCCAACGCAACCTAAACGAGAATCGAAGATCTTGACAATAATATTACAACGGTAAAAAGACAGACGAAAACGAACGTCGGACGAAGAAGTTATGGATTTTTAACGGACTTTTCCAGTCCCGGCCTGTTAAAAATAAAATATTAAAAATAAAGTCAAAATTAACCGATAAAGTCTAAACAAGAGTTGTAGAGTATATTCTCACCTACAAGTGGATATAAAGAACGTTAAAAACGGAGCTCGTACGCGAAAGTTATGAATTTTTAAAGATCGAGACACAAACTTCGAGGCTGGTCCGAAGGGAACGCCCAACGTTCGCAGCTCAGAGCCAGTCCCATCACCCATCGAGTCCGACGTTCATAAGCCATGACGCACGAAGGCTCGGAACATGATGCGTACGAGGGAGCGCCCTGCGCTTCGGAACGCCCAACGTTCTTTGCAGGAACGCCCTGCGTACTTGGCCTCTTCCAGCCCTATATAAATGATGCGAGGCCTCCGGGTTTTGGTTGCTAATTCCCAAACTTCTCTCCCTATTTTCATACTTCTACCCTCTCGAGATTACCCCGACACCTTGGTTTCTTATCCAAGCTCCGACGAAAGTTTGAAGCCCCGAGATTCCCGAGTAATTGACTTCTTTCCGGTCGAAGTGCTGCCCGAGCAAAGCATCGTTTTCATCAAATCGTCACTTCTACCAAGTGAGTTCATACCCCTATCACTCTACTTTCAAATGCTTTTAAACACTTTAAGGGGGGGGGGGGGGGGGGAGGGGGATACAAGTAAACACATGGCTAAAATCGTGTGAAAACATCAATCTTTTGCTATAATCTTGTTGCTGTTGTTATAACTATCATATGAAACCATTAGCATGCAAAAACATCTCAGAAAACTATTTTACCCTCTTGGGATAACATTACGTATACATAAGAAAATACAAATCATTGTTATGCCTTTATTATCATAGTAAAAAGGGTAATCATTTCGGACATAAACACATTCATTTCAAGAATACGTGACTTAATTGAGAATATGTGAGACATTCGTCTTCCTCGTACCTATCAAGGTAACATTAGAAATCCCTATTTTATAACCAGAGTATTCCGTCCGGAGAACGTGATAAGTGTGTATAGATCTATACGGGACTGATGATCCCGCACCCTGGCTGTTAGCTACAACCGGACCGACTGGTTAAGGGTGACAAGTGTCATAACATTTCGATGCCTGAAGAACATCGCTATAGGCAAACCCATCATAGTACGGTTATGAAAACTCACAGGATAGACAATTATTATGGTATTATGTTTTACGGGAAAATTAATATTACAATTATTTTTACGTAAAAAAAATACAAGCTTCCTATAGTTTTGTTCATAAATAAAACTATATATTCTCATCTTAAGTATGACATATTTACTTACAAGTTACAGTCTTGGGGCATTAAGACTGCTTCTCACTTTTTGGAAAATATACGATTTTCCTGGTTCAATACACCCATTTTATACAACAACGATTCATAACTCATTTTATAAGAAAATATCGGATTTTATGCAAAACAAACGCGGATTTTTGAATGACATGCATTTACTCAAATAACCTCTTATGAACTCACCAACTTAAATGTTGACACTTTTTCTTTGAAATAACTTGTATTCTCAGGTAATCGCTAAACCAGGTTAGCATCTACTTTTGGGGATTAACGCTCTGGCGTTAGTAACATCTTTTGGAACATCATATTGTATTTGACTTTCAAACATGTAATACATACAATCATGTAAACTTTTCAAATATATATTATGGTGGTGTGTACTTTCTTTACTATTTAATTGTTATGATACCGCACATGACGTCCTCCGCCCCCGAATGTTTCCGCCGTTCAGGTTTGGGGGTGTGAGATATCGTACCGGCTCCTTTCCCTTCGAAGAAGAAGGACCCGAAAAAAATGTAAACTGTAAGCACAAATCTTAGTGAGTTCCCCCATCATACCACATACCATACAATAAACATACTGTCTAACATATCCGAGTACTAGTTACCCCTTTGGTCTCTTTCAACCGATAATTTGCCTAGCATATCAGGTGATGGGTTTTAGTATACTACAACATCCTATGGTGTACATACAACCCTAAATGCTTTGGATCTATGTTTTCTCTAATTATACATGAAATATTGTTTCCAAAGCATTAAGCCTACAACTATCATGGAAATGACATAATCAACATAAAAGAGAGTTATAAAATCACCTCTTTGTTGTAGCTTGTAGAACTTCTTGAGTTTGGCCTTTAAGAACTTAGTGCCCCAAGTTTCGCACCTTAAATGGAATCACAACACACCTATAACAAAGGAGACTTTTGAGAGAGTATTTCTTGCACCAAAATCGGCTCATGGAACTCCAAGGATCACTAGTGTCCCATTTTGGATGCTAAGGGGCTTCTTATATAGTGTGGCAAGATTAGGGTTACACCATGTAAACCCTAATGTGTATGAACTTCCATATTCCTTAGGCTCCATGGGTTTAAACCCCTATGGATCATCCATGGGTTGTAACATTGGTTTAGCCCAACCTAATGAATCATGAATCATTGGCCCACACCATAAGAATGAATGATTTATCAAATCAATACCTTTACATTTAATAGTCTCTTTTGATCACAAAATTAATTCCAAATTAATTCTTGATCAATACTAAGTAAATCATATGATTTCATATTAATATATTAGAACTTATAATATATTAACAAATCATAAATAACCTCTTCTCAAAAGTCCATCCTATCAAATTGTTCTGGTGATATGCAACCAAAATGGACCATGCTACTCTCGAGTCAAGTACATACCAATTATAGTTATGTGATTAGACACCTAATCCAACAGTCTCCCATTTGGATAAGTCTAATAACTATTATTGCAAGTACGACTACACAACCCGACTAGCAATCGTAGCTCTTAAAAGCCGATGTCGAACTCTAGCCTAGTCAATGACGCGTTCATTAGATAAGGGATCATATATTACTCCATTATAGATATCATATGGACTGAGACATGGATTATAATCATTCTCTTTGTCCATTTGTTGTTTTCCGATTTCCGATTTATGACGACCGACTAATTGAACAAATCAAATCAGTCCAGGCTTGGCCAAACACTTAGGTTTGTCATCATTAAATCATCGAGGGGCCCACGAATATCACTTTTATCCACATGGGGTAAAAGGAACGGATAAACTTCAACCAAAATGCTTGCTTGTACTTACTCACCAAACTACACACAACAATATGTTTTATAACACCAAGTTACTGGTGCGTTTACATATGTCAATGTGAAACCGACTCTCAACTACAACTCACATGTCTCCATTTCAAGAATATAAGATATTATTGTCTCAAAATCACTCGTGATAAAATCCATGAAATGATTATGATGAGCGTCAGTTGAGTCCAATACCCGAATCTTATTCCAGGAGTACTCACGAACACTGCAGCTATGTCTAAAACACCTAGACAAACTACATACCCATTCATGACAGTCTTGCCTCAATACCTACTTCCAAATTATGATTGACTGTGGATGGTTTGAATGACCTAGTTATTTGGGAAGTCAAAACATGCAAAGTAAAACACAAGAATAATACTAATCCTATATGGCCCCTAAACTTTTGAGTGCCATATTGATTACTCATTATTCATTGTATAATGTTTTGAATAATCAACTTAATACTTGAATTAAAACAATAGTTGTCCCATGCTCTAAGCATGCACACTATGTTTATCTATGATCCTTACTTTGTGAAATAGATCAATTGAAAACATTTCAATGATGCTCATTTCACAATTCCAAATCCTTACTGTACATGTAAGAATACCAAATTCTTGCCATTTATTGTAATCTATTAGATTCTAAGCTTATATGCAATGATCCTCTTGTAATGACTATGAACAAAAGTCACAGAGACATGGCAACAAACACTACAAAGTATTCCAATGGAGATTGACAACAAAGCAATTCCAAGGAAGCGAAGTCTCAAATTTAAAGTACATTCCTTTGAACATCCTTCTTGCATTAAGTTTTATACACACAGATTCTTAATATCCAACTTCCAACTCATTATAAGTAGAATCTTTTCTATTCATAATGATGTCGATATGGTCCATCCATTACTATACTTTCAACTATCCTTAAGCGACCAATCATTGGCGAACCTTAGATTGTCCTTAATAGTTGTTAACCATTTTAGTCATATACAATTCTAGTCCTTTTTCCCTCTTAATGCCCTAGGCATTTGGAAAATTTAAAACACGAGAATATTATAGCATATGTAATCGATCCTATACCCGAAGCATATGGGATGCGATTCATAATGTCTAACATAAAGACATGATACTTGACCAGTCTTTTGCTACAATATTTCTATTTGCCATGTTCTCATAATTCGAATTATGAAGAGGGATGTCGTAATCATAATCAAATTTTAAGAACGTAACTAACATTTCCACAATGGCTCGACATGGTTAGGTCAGCGCCCCAGAATGGCTTGATACGGGAAGGACGGCACCCCAGAATGGCCGCATGGGTAAGTCGGCACCCCAGAATGGCCGTACCGGGTAGGTCGGGCACCCCAGAAATGTCTGGCAGTATGTATGTGATATGATTGTATGGTATGTGGTACGATGGGGGAACTCACTAAGCTTCGTGCTTACAGTTTTCAGTTTTGGTTTCAGGTACCTCTTCAGCGAAGGGGAAAGAGTTGGCGCGGTAGCGGCACATCATACACTCACATATTGGTTTTCCGCATTAGGAGATGTTTTGGGATTGTACTCTGACATTATTATTATTTTCATGTTTTGGGATTTTAGACACGAGATATGTTTTATTATGATCGGATGATGTTTTACTAAAAATGTTTTACAAACCACTTACTTTAAACGAAATTTTTGGGCGTGAAAATTTGGGTCGTTACAAGTTGGTATCAGAGCCCTGGTTTGAGGGATTCAGACACACCCTCGGGGGTGTCTGAACTCAAATCGAGGGAATAAAAGATTTTGAAAAAGGAAATGTTTTCTAAAAGTTAAGTAAAGAGTTTTTGAAAAAGAACGAAGTGTGTGATGTGCGCGACCGGCCGAGCTCAAGTAAGTATTCCCCAAAGTACCTATACAAGTTTATGTTACGTTTATCAGTTTCAGTAGAACAACATGCTAGAATAGGACTAAGGATCTAGGAGTGATGCCTTATGTGCCTACTTTATGTGCTTCAGCTTGTGAGAGTTGCATGCTAGAATTGAGTAGACAGCAGTAGGATAGCCTGTCTAGGTTATGCCTGATAGTATGAGCTTAGCATTGTATGGTAGTGCAGTTCCTGTTATGAGGATAGAGTTGCTTGAGATTGTTCCTTTTTTGTCCGAATGTTGTTTGCTTTGTGCTATGTGGGCTTTGAGTGATGGGAGTTACCTGTTAGGTGAATACGTTAAAGTCACATGTGATCAGGGTTGAATAATCTCAGAGTGTTGGATTTGACCCTATTGCGTAGCTCTTGTTTGAGTCCTAACCGTTGTAGGGATGAGTCCCTTACTCGAAGGATTATCCAAGCCTCGTTGCATGTGATTGTATTCAGGTAATGGCTAATTGGCATTACAAAGAGACCTTCAGCAGCTGAGGACCGGTTTGGGTGGAGTCAGAGGTTTCCTAGGGTAAGCCTAGGATGAGAGTAGCAGAGATCAGCAGTGGTAAAAGGGATCTGGTGGAGTCAAGGCAGTCCTTGAGGAAGGTACGGATAAATGTGGAAGGTAGTATGGGCCCATACTACTGAAAGCGGAGGATCCGTACCTAACTTGAGGAAAGCTAAGACAAGACCGGGGAACTTGTAATAGATGTGATCCCTTTAAAGATATCAGTATCACTAATAGTTGCCTGTATGTATTGCAGAATGGTGTACTACGTCAGAGGCCAGCAATTGGCAGTTCTGGAGAGGGATCGAGTTCGGGATCAGGTTCCGAGCCAGCAGATGAGAGGCTATGCGACTTCATAATGTCAGAGATCACTAGAGGCATCCTTGAGTCGACCCCCATCATTTTCGGGTCGATCAAGGAAGGGATAGTTGAGCTGATGGAGGACCGCCTCAGGGCGTTCAGGAGTGACATGGCATTTGGCCAGTCAGGATCTCACACACTGTCCTTTAAGGACTTCAGGGGCAGTGATGCGCCGGATTTCCATGGGGCGAAGGACCCCATTGCTGCCAGACGATGGATTGCGGACATTGAGTCCACACAGCTGACCAGCTTCTTCCCCGAGGGGTCGAAGGTAAGATATGCAGCAGGATGTTTACGAGACCGAGCTAGAGATTGGTGGGAGTCCGTCAGTGACTCATTGGGAGCCACAGCTGTTGAGGCTATGACCTGGTCGGACTTTGTGACCAGGTTCAAGGCAGAGTTTGCACTGGCTGTCGAGCTTCAACAGCTGGCCAGGGAGTTTTTAGATATGAGGCAGACGACGGAGACTGTGGCGGAGATCACCGCCAAGTTCTAGGAGAGGGCGTTGTTAGTGCCCCAGTATGCGGGGGATGAGGATATGAGGAGGACCCGCTACCATGACATGCTACGGGCTGACATCTGAGAGCATGTTAGCTTTTCAGCTTGCCCTACCCTGGAGTCCATGATCGCCAGGGCAAGGGAGAGGGAGATCGATCTGGAGCATGTCCGAAAGAGGAAAGTAGAGGAGGGGCAGTCGATTGGGGCTTCGGGGAAGATGCCCAAAGGATCAGATGGTAGGCCGAAAGGCCAGTCAGGACCGAGCCGCTGCATGAAATGCGGCAGGCCACATGAGGGGGCGTGCAGACTGGGATCGTCAGGGTGCTACAAGTGCGTCAAGACGGGGCATTTCAGCAGGGATTGTACTGCCCCTGCACCGGTTATTCAGACGTCTGAGTTGCTGTGTTTTCACTGCAACGAGAGGGGCCACAAGAAGGCCAATTGCCCCTAGTTGACAGCAACATCAGCGCCAGTGAAGGCGCCAGCTCCAGCGACCCTGCGGATCACTGATGGCCGGCAGGGAAAGGCAGAGGCTCCAGTGGTGAGGAGCCGGGCATTCCAGTTGACTGCCGAGGAGGCACGCGCTGTACCTGATGTGGTGACGGGTATGACTTTTTATTTATGCTTTTATGATATGCTACTGTGATTTTGATATGTTATGTATGTGTTCTGTTTAGGATCGTTCCATGTGAACGGTATCCCAGTTCAGGTATTGTTTGATTTGGGTGCTACCCGATCATTTGTTTCTCTTGCGCTCAGCAAGAGATTTTCCGAGTCTTCAGGCATGTTGGATTGCCCTCTAGACGTAGAGATTGCAGATGACCGTTCAGTGCGAGCATCGACAGTGTTCCGAGATTGTGTGCTAAGGTTATTTGAGGAGTGTTATCTAGTGGATCTGGTTCCCATAACTTTGCGGGGGAACAAGGTTATTATCTGTATGGATTGGTTAAGCCCCAATGGGGTAGTGATCGACTGTGCGTAGCAGTTGGTGCGGATCAGGACCCCAAGTGGGGGAGAGCTGGTGGTTCAGGGCGAGAAGCCACAGCGAGGACCAGCCCTATGTTCAGCAGCGAGAGCTAGGCATTACCTCCAGTAGGGTTGCGCAGGTTATGTCGCATATGTTATGGATACCCAGGAGGCGGGTAGAGCGATGGTGGGCGAGGTGCCCGTAGTACGAGAGTTCGCGGACGTATTCCCCGAGGAGCTGCCTGGGATACCTCCGGAGCACCAGGTGGAGTTCAGGATCGACCTAGTCCCTGGTGCAGCTCCGATAGCCAAGGCACCCTATCCGTTGGCTTCTCCCAAGATGCAGGAGTTGTCTACGCAGCTGCAGGAGCTGCTAGACAAGGGATTTATCAGGTCAAGTAGTTCGCCTTGGGGAGCCCCGATTCTGTTTGTGAAGAAGAAGGACGGGTCGCATCGTATGTGTATAGACTGTAGGGAGCTGAATAAGGTAACGGTGAAGAACCGTTACCCACTCACAAGGATTGATGAACTCTTTGACCATCTACAAGGACCATCTTGCTTCTCCAAGATTGATCTGCGTTCAGGATATCATCAGATGAGGGTTAGGGAGGAGGATGTCCAGAAGACTGCATTTCGGACGCGCTATGGCCACTACGAGTTTGTGTTGATGCCCTTCGGGCTCACCAATGCTCCTGCTGCGTTCATGGACCTCATGAACCGCGTGTGTAGACTGATGTTAGAACGGTCAGTGATAGTGTTTATTGACGATATCTTGGTTTATTCCAAGACACAGGAGGAGCACGAGGAGCACCTACGGGAGGTGCTTGAGACTTTGAGGAGGGAGGGATTTTATGCCAAGTTCTCCAAATGTGAGTTTTAGTTGCGCGAGGTGCAGTTTCTTGGGCACCTTGTCAACCAGAACGGGATTTCGGTAGACCCGACCAAGGTGGAGGCCGTGATGAGATGGGAGGTTCCGAAGTCTCCATCTGAGATTCGGAGTTTCCTGGGATTAGCGGGCTATTATTGGAGATTCATCCAGGATTTCTCGAAGATAGCCATACCGTTGACCAGGCTAACAAGGAAGGCCGTGGTATTTCGTTGGGGACCTGAGAAGCAGGCAGCGTTCGAGACACTGAGACAGAAATTGTGCGAGGCGCCAATCTTAGCCCTGCCAGAGGGCATGGAGGATTTTGTTGTGTACTGCGATGCGTCCTCATGTTTGGGCGTGGTGTTGATGCAGAGAGGGCATGTCATCGCCTACGCGTCGAGGCAGCTGAAGCCTCACGAGGCGAATTACGCGATGCATGACTTGGTACTAGGGGCTACTGTGTTCGCCCTCAAGATTTGGCATCATTACCTCTATGGGGTTCGCTGTACCATTTACACGGACCATAAGAGTTTGAGGTACCTCATGGATCAGCTGAATCTAAACATGAGGCAGCATCGGTGGATGGATGTGGTAAAGGGTTACGATTGCGAGATCCTTTATCACCCGGGTAAGGCCAATGTGGTGGTCGATGCGCTTAGCCGCAAGGCGGTGCCGATCAGGGGTATCTGCATGCGGATGACAGTGGTGACTCCTCTATTGGAGCGGATTCGGGAGGCCCAGCAGGAGGCCATGAAGGAGGAACATCGGAAGAGTGAGCACATAGTGGCTCAGGTTTCCTCCTTCGACTATGACAACAAGGGATTATCGACATTACACCGCAGGGTGTGGGTGCCATACCTCAGAGGTGTGCGCCAAATCTTGATGGAGGAGCCGCACAAATCCTGATTCTCCATTCATCCCGGACTATTGGTGGCCCTGTATGAAGTGGGATGTGGCATGGTACATGGAGCGGTGCTTGACCTGCAGGAAGGTCAAGGACAAGCATTAGAGACCTCACGGAAAGATGCAGCCGTTGGATATCCCGTTGTGGAAATGGGAGGATATTACAATGGATTTTATCACCAAGCTTCCCAGGAACGCGCGGGGAGTGGATTCGATATGGGTCATCGTGGATCGATTGACCAAGAGCACCCACTTTTCCCGATTCAGGAGAGCATCTCGGCCAACAAAATCGGCCGATATGTATATCAGAGAGGTGGTGGCCCGACATGGAGTTCCAGTCTCGGTGATTTCGGATAAGGATGTGCGGTTCACATCCAGGTTTTGGAAGAAATTCCACGACGAGTTGGGTACTCGTCTGCATTTCAGCACCGCCTTTCACCCGCATATGGATGGCCAGAGCGAGCGGACCATCCAGACTCTGGAGGACATGCTGCAGGCTTGTGTTTTAGACTTCGGAGGTAGCTGGGATACCTACCTTCCGTTGGCGGAGTTCTCGTATAATAATAGCTATCATGCGAGCATCGACCGTCCTCCTTTCGAGATGTTTTATGGGAGGAGGTGCAGGACCCCGATATGCTGGGGCGAGGTTGGCCAGAGGGTCATGGGTAGCACCGAAGTAGTGCTCAAGACGACAGAGAAGATTCAGCAGGTCCGGAGCAGGCTTCAGACTGCTCAGAGTCGGCAGAAAAGTTATGCCGATAAGCGTTGATCCGACCTAGAGTTCCAGGTCGGAGATATGGTTCTCCTGAAAGTGTCGCCTTGGAAAGGCGTCATTCGATTCAGGAAGCGGGGCAAGTTGGGCCCAAGGTATATTGGACCGTTCAGGGTTATAGCCTGGGTGGGCAAGGTGGCATATAGGCTGGATTTGCTAGCCGAACTCAGTCAGATACATAGCACTTTCCATGTTTCTCAGCTACGAAAGTGCCTGGTGGACGACTCAGCAGTGGTACCCTTGGAGGATATTCAGGTTGATGGCAGCCTGAATTACATCGAACGACCTATAGCGATCCGTGACCGGAAGTCGAAGGATCTGAGAAACAAAAGAGTAGAACTCGTGAAGGTGCAATGGCAGCACCGGAAGGGGTCGGAGTGGACTTGGGATCCAGTAGATGAGATGATGGAGCACTACCCCAAGCTGTTTCAGGATCGAGCAGCAGATTTCAAGGACGAAGTCTAAAATAAGTGGGGGAGATTTGTAGCACTTGGTTCTTGGTATGTGTTATTTTTATTAAATCTTTTAATATTTTTCCTTTGGCCTTGGACTCGGTGAGTTGAAGTAGCAACTCACTGAGTAGAAGCGGGATGAGGCACAGAGTTAAGTTGTGGACTCGGCGAGTCGAGTCCCGGACTCGGTGAGTAGACCTTGTTCGGGAAAAAACCCTAATCCGAGGGTTTGGACCCTATTTAAACACCTTAACTCGGCCTCCTTATTCCCATTTGCTCCCAGAAGACCCCCATAGCAAACCCTAGCCGTTATTGAAGCAATCTAAGGCTTTTGGAGTGATTTTTGTGGTTTTGTGATCCAAGGAAGGAAGGAAAAGCTTGAAGGATCTAGAGGAGGCTAGACAGATTCGGTTTTGAGCATCATTTGCTGACTTCAGAAGGTATAAAGTCTATACCTTGCTTTCTCTTTTGATAGATCCCATTTTGTGGAGTTTTAGGGCTTTTCTAAGCCATTTTGGTCACCAACCATGATTGCAAGCATGGTTTGAGGTTGATGTTTCGGATCTAGGTCCTTTGAGGGGTTACAAGGCAGAAAGGAGTGGCTTTTGCACTCAAGGAAGGCCCCATTATGAGAGCTTTTTCTAGGACCTTTTGAGCTTAAAGTCCCATGCAAGCACGTAAAGGTTGTAACTTTACATGCTAGATCAATTGTAGAAGCATAGATCTACATTTTGATCAAGTGTTGTACATCAGAAAGTGAAGATTCAGTGAGTGGTTGTGACCAACTCGACGAGTCCGTTCTTGGACTCGGCGAGTCCAAGGTTCTGTCCCATATCAGTTGAGGGTCATAAGGACCCAGTTGAGTGTGGAAAGGTTTTAAGGGGGTCCCAAAGGGTGACCCAACGTTCTGGACTAAGCCATTGTTCTAGAAATTCATGGGACTCGGTGAGTGCATAAACAGACTCGGCGAGTCCAAGGCAATCTTCTTAAGGATGAAGATGGACTCGACAAGTTGTTCATACAACTCGACGAGTCAAGGGTAGGACCTGAGTATCAGTTGATGATGAACTCGATGAGTTGTTCATATAACTCGGCGAGTCGGATGAGGATTCAGTCGATGTTCATTTAGAAGGAAAACTCGTTGAGTCATCGCCTAACTCGACGAGTAGAGACGGGTTTGAGGTCTAATGGAAGGATAGGGACTTGGCGAGTTGGCGAGCCAACTCGGCGAGTTAGGTCAACTAGTAGTTGACTTTGACTTTGAATTGGTCAGGGGGGGGTTTAAATAGTCGTTTTACCCTAAGAGTAGATGTCAGTTTCTGACTAAGTGCTTTGTGGGAATTTTAGCCGGAGGATTTCCGGAGCAGCAGTCATCGGATTCCCGTACAGTTCAGCAGCTACTACGAGGTGAGTTACCTTCCAGTAGCGGCAGGTCTACGTCCACAATGCCGGCCCACCAGTAGGGATCGTATGCTAGATGTTTGTCTTTGTGATATTCATCTGTGTTGTTACTACCTGATATGTTATATGCTAGCGTGATATGGTATGTGATAGTGATAGAGTTCAGTTGTTAGGACCGAAGGGTGAGTTAGGCACCCCGTATATGCCTAACAGTATGTTATGACATGTTTAGCTGCTAGCATGATATGTTACAGGAGATAGAGGTAGTAGGAGGGGGAATAGTCCCCGAGGTTCGGTTGTTAGGACCGAAGGGTAGGTCGGACACCCCAAATATGTCTGACAATAGATTATACAATTATATATGTGATAGTAGTTGTAGGGGGTGAAATAGTCCCCGAGGTTCGGTTGTTAGGACCGAAGGGTAGTCAGCACCCCAGAATGGCTCGACATGGGTAGGTCAGCACCCTATAATGGCTTGACATGGGAAGGACGGCACCCCAGAATGGCCGCATGGGTAGGTCGGCACCCTAGAATGGCCGTATGGGTAGGTCGACACCCCAGAATGGCCGTACCGGGTAGGTCGGGCACCCCAGAAATGTTTGGCAGTATGTATGTGATATGATTGTATGGTATGTGGTATGATGGGGGAACTCACTAAGCTTCGTGCTTACAGTTTTCAGTTTTGGTTTCAGGTACGTCTTCAACGAAGGGGAAAGAGCTGGCGCGGTAGCGGCACTTCATACACTCACATATTGGTTTTCCGCATTAGGAGATGTTCTGGGATTGTACTCTGACATTATTATTATTTTCATGTTTTGGGGTTTTAGACACGAGATATGTTTTACGGAATGATATGATCGGATGATGTTTTACTACAAATGTGTTACAAACCACTTACTTTAAACGAAATTTTTGAGCGTGAAAATTTGGGTCGTTACAAGATCATTTCGAAAGCTACAACCTTGTTCACGACATTTGGAGTCAACATCTGAAGGCTACAAGCATCTTTTTGAGAACTTCCTCTTGAAAGTCGGTTAGTGGAAAACGAAGACTAGCATCTAGGGTTTTCTGGTAAATCCTGACTTTTCCTGGAGGAGGGGACATGATAGAACAACCCGGACTCCACGCCATCCAAGGAAGAAAGACCATAAGTGGTCTCAAGATGCTGGTACTCGGCAGCAGAGGGCACAATACCTAGAGGACTCGTCATGAGAAAGAAGAAAGGAAAATGGAGAGGAAGAAGAGGAATAACAAAGGAAAGGAAGCGTAAAGAAGGAAGTATGATAAGCGCTTTTATAAAATACAGAACGGGTGGGATATTCAAAATACCTGACACAATGACGTAACCGCTAGCCGTCATGAGTGGTCATGTCACCATTAAAGCCGGAGCGGCAGAAAAAAAAAAGAAACGACACGTGTAGAACAGTTAAGCCCAGAACGTCGTAGCTATCAGTACAACGCTACGGCTACCGGACTGGGGGACTTGATGACGTGCCTTAGCCAGCATGGAACAGGCGCGCCCAACCAAGGAACCTGGCGCACTGGCCAACTAAAGAAAGCGGACTCAACGTCCGCCAACGCCCCTAAGAGCAGGGCGCCCCAGTGAAAGGCTCGCGCCCACCAGAGATGCTCTCGGTGCCAAGACAAAAGATACGGTCAAGTGACAAGGCAAAGGTTCAGCGCATTACTGCCGGAACCAATATCAGTATTCTGACGGAAAGAGGCGCATTATCCTCCAATCAGCGCCTCTGACCTTGTCCCCCAAAAGCGATCTCTCCCCGTACGGACGAGTAGGATCGCTGAGTATAAAAGGGCACGCTTAGGAGCCCAACAGGTAAGCGATTCTCTTTTAGCTCAGTACTAAAACCCTAAAGATCTTCACCTGACTTGACCGTCGGTGCGTCTTTCCGGGAGCCTCCTCCTAGGAAACGGCTAACGGTCTTTCTTTCTTGTGATCTTGCAGAACTCATTCACGAATCACCAGAAGAGTTCAGAAGGAGTCGAAGCAAGGTCACACCAGTTTATTATTCTCTGTAGACAAGTTTACTCAAGTTATTTAGAAACTTGGAGAAAGAAATAAATTTTTAAGAATTGTCACCTTCTCAAATTTTTCAGAAAACCCATTTTCATATCAGATCATTTATGTCATTCTTTTTCATGACTTAGAAGAGAGTTGAGAAGAAAACAGAGTTTATGAGAAGAAAACCCTATCAAATTCGTTTTTGTTCATGTTATGGTGTCTTTCCAGCAAGATTGATCAGAAAAGAATTTTTTTTTGTTTATTTAGTGTTTTCTTTGGTAGTCTGAAAAAAAAAGAGATGGAAAGTGGCTTCTACCAAAAGTGATATAAGAAAAATGCATACGAAAAAAACAAAACAAGTGTATATGCATAGAGAAAATCATCTTTACAGCTCACATTTTTTTGACAAATCACCCAAAATACATCAAAAATGGTGTATGTCTTGTCTATATACCGCCAACAAAAAAAAAAGGTAAAGGTGCATAGTACACCAGACAAATGACAGAGTTATCTACAAAAGTCAGAAACAAAGCTGGACCCCATCTGGTCCAATCCCTTATGTATAGAAAAAACAAAATCCGGGACCCACCAGTCGACACATCTTCCCGGGCAGCCAAAGGCTTCCCGAAATCCGAGCTTCTCTCACCAGAACGCGAGCACCACCAATTGAAAACCTCCAGTCACGACCACCGCTTCACATCAACACTGTGACAACCCAAAGTTTATTCCGTTACATTACCCCGTTTCCGTTAACGGAATATTCCACGTTATAAAAGTTCCGTTAATTTGAGGTCGTAAAACAAATAAATGTTTTATTTATTTATATTCTATGTCGTTATTCGTCGTAATAAAAATAAAGTAAAAGCATGTAAATTACATTTCCATAGTAATTTGGAAAAAGTTAAATTTTATTACGACCACTAAATCGGGTGCGACCAAAAGCCCCGTATAGTATCGGGTAGAATCCCACTGAGCTCCAACTCCAACCCCTATATAAGGGGGAATGGACTTCATTCCACCCTTTTTCACCCTCTCTCTATACACTCACTCATAAAAGTCCGATTTCGCCTAAAATCCGCAACCAAACGCCTCCAAATCGTAAGTTCTTGTACCCTAACTTGTTCAAAACATTATTAGCTGTGACTTTACCCCAAAAATCGACCTTGGAAGCTGTTCAAAAGGAGTTTACTGCCTAAGAGCCTCCTTAGGCCGTAAACCCCTAATAAGAGGCCAAAATGACCCAAATTTGTCCCTAAAAGCTTGGAAACTAGTTCGGGAAATTATCTAGGAGTGTTTAATCATCAAAACACAAAGTTTTAGGGCATAAAAGAGAGTTTACGGCCCAAACACATGCTTAGGCCGTAAACACCTCTAATCCTTGCAATAATGCCCCAAAAACACTCCCAAACCACCTTTAGGCTTAAGACATAAATTAGGGACATGCTATTTCGGGTTTAGAACAATTAAACACAATGAATTGAGGGGTAAAAAGGAGTTTACGACCCAAGCACATGCCTAGGCCGTAAACACCTCCAAACCATGTCAAATGGTAGTTTTAATCCCCCCAAATGGCCTGATACTTCATTATAAGTTACTAGGATTGAAATAAGGGCCTTAAACTTCAATAAAATCAAGGTATAGGAGTTCACGGCCTTGAACTCCCATAGGGGTGGTTCATGGGCCGTAAACTCCCATTTGGTCCCTTTAAAAGCCTTAAATCCACTCATACATTTTAGATTTGGACCTAGCATAATTCCACGATCAATATAAGGCCTTTAAACATCCTAGAACCCCTCACCATGAGTTTACGGCCGTAAATTCATGGGGAGTTGTCCCAAGGCCGTAAACACTATATGGAGAGTTTACTCTTGGAGAGTAAACTCCATTCCTAAGCCATTCACACCCTTAAATGTTACCCGGGACACCCCAAACACTTAACCAAAGTGTTTTCTGCTCCTTAGAGTGCGTATACTTGTTTAATTAGTATTAAATGTACTAATTGTATGTGGTCATATGTTATCATATGTTAAATAGGTCACTAAGTGTGTTCAAGTCTTTACTTGACATCGAGCACCCAACCGACACCTTCGTCGGATCCACTTACATCAGGTGAGTTCATACCCCTGAATGAACCTTTTAAATGTTTTTACATGTTTTATAGGGGGGGGGGGAATACAAGTTAAACATGCCAGTTATCATATCAATCACATGTGATTGATAACCCGCATGCACAAGGATTTACCACACTGTAAACTGTTTTACCAAGTGGGATACTATAAATGGTTTTCCAAAAGGTTTTCACTTGTTCAAAACTCTTACTTATACTGTTTTATCAAAGTTCATTTTAAACTGGTTTATGAAAAGTTTCCAAAGAATTTCTAAAGGTTTTCAAACTTATTTTACAAAAGAATACCCTGTCGTGATTTTCCCAAGAATAAAGGTTTTTCTTCCATGTTTTGATACTCCTTCTTAGTTACAGTTCCTACTTGATAACGCTTTCACTTCGCGATGCGTTTATACTTGTTATTACCTCTACTTCGCTTATACTTGTAGTATCTTATACCTGTTAGACGCTCTTACTTCACTTTTTGTCACTTCTACATCGTTATACACTTATTATTGATAAGGTTTATACATCGTGATTTGGTCATTCCACATTGTAAGTTTATACATCACGATTTGGTTATTCCGCACTGTACGTTTATACCTCACGATTTGGTTATTCCACACTGTATGTTTATACATCACAATTTGGTCATTCCACACTGTACGTTTATACATCACAATTTGGTTATTCCACACTGTACGTTTATACATCACGATTTGGTTATTCCACACTGTATGTTTATACATCACGATTCGGTTATACTTCACGATACGTTTCCACTTGTTACACACTCAGACATAGTTAGATGTATGCCTGTGCTTGTATAGGTGCATATAAATAATGTTTGAAGGACTTAGGAAGGTTTGTCCGCCCTATTTCCTTTTCTTCGTTGAGATATGGTCTGGTGGGATCGAATGGCCGTCCGAAGGTCGTTTGATTCATTAGTTATATATTATGTATACGAGCATAGACATATAGGTTTACTCTAGTCAGTTCAGTTATGAGTCTCTACCTCTAGTTTAACACTTATATTGGAAACCCACTACCCATTATTTGGGATGCGTCTTCAGGACACGGCCTTCTCCGTCGTCTAGTTGGTAACCAGAGTCTCCTGTAGGGAGAGCGGACATTGTGTGTATAGTTTTATACGGGATTGACACCCCCGCACCCTGACTGCTAGCTACAGTCCACGGCCTACCAAGCCAAGGGGTGACAAATGTCACATGTTATAGATGCTTGCAGGGTGTCAGGTACTCTAGTGTCGGTTAGTATAGTTACGTGTATCCCAGGTTACCTTATAATTCATGGCCTTAAGGTAACGGTATTTTACACTGTATGCTGGAAACCCACTCTCAGAGTCACACTGTTTTTAGACCTTGCTAGCTGTATCTTTCATTTGATACTGTCTGGGGTCTGTATTCTCTGTTTTAGACCTTACTAGCTGTATCTTTCATTTGATAATGTCTGGGGTCTGTATTCTTTGTTTTAGACCTTACTAGCTGTATCTTTCATTCGATACTGTCTGGGGTTTGTATTCTCTGTTTTAGACCTTACTAGCTGTATCTTTCATTTGATACTATCTGGGCTCTGTATTCTTTGTTTTAGACCTTACTAGCTGTATCTTTCATTCGATACTGTCTGGGGTCTGTATTCTCTGTTTTAGACCTTATTAGCTGTATCTTTCATTTGATACTGTCTGGGGTCTATATTCTCTGTTTTTAGACCTTGCTAGCTGTACCTTTCATTTGGTACCGTATGGGGTATGTGTCTCCCTTTGTTAGATTGAGCCAGGCGTGTCGTTTGTTCGATACTCTCCTGGAGTCTATGATTCCTTTTGCCTTAGTCAGCAGTCTTCACTGCCAAGGCATATGTTATTTCCCTGATTTCTCTTGCTTTCTTTAATAATCAAATTATGTATTTTGATAATGATAACGATTAAGGGAAAACTACTTTTTACCACATAACTCCGTCCAGTCTTGGTAGAAGACTGCTTTTATTAAAGAAAATATAGGATTTTCTGGAAATGACTCTAATATAATGGATACTCTAAAACTACCACTTTTATTAAGTTATTTGAATAAAAATGACACTAAATACTTATGAACTCACCAACATTTGTAAAAATGCTGATACTCGCTTTTCAAATAACTTGTATTCTCAGGTCAGCATTAGACAGGTACACCCTCGGAGCTTTTGACGAAGACAGTTTAGTACCAAGATGTACCTATATATTTTCTTGTATTACTTTGATGTATTTTAATGTAAACCATGTAAAACTATTACTATTAATGCAATGGTTGTTGTACTTTGATTACTATAATGCATGTGTTGTGATACTTGACATGACGCCATCCACCCCAGAACGTTTCCGCCGTTCCGGTTTTGGGGTGTGACAGATTGGTATAAGAGCATTGTTTATAGTGAGCTAAGTATATCAATTCATAAAAGATATACAACCTATAAACACATAGGGATAAAACACTATGACCAAGAATTATACTTTAAAATATAACCATATTTTACCCAAGTATAATAACATCCAGAATCTAAACACTCGAACACAAGTATCACAAGAAGAACAAGAATAAAAGTCTTCGGATGTTGAGCACTACAGTCAAACCTGGGCAGTTATGTAATCGTAAGCTGGAATAAATGTAACCTGATCAACTACATTTATTCGAGATGCGATGAACGTGTGCTTGGGAGTGATAGTGGTGTTGCAACAAGTCTGAAACTTACCAACTAGGAATGCTAGAGCCAAACATAAAGTTTAAAAATACTATAGGAGTATTTTGGAATACTAAAAGACTCACATTAATCCCAGAATCATAATCAGAAGATAAGGAAACAAACAAGAATTAAAATACCATAGGGGTATTTTAGGATACATAGATAACCTTGTGTGAAGAACTAAAAAGATCCTTATTGATATACCTACAACTACAGAGAGTATACTCCCAAGGTTATATATAATAAGGATCCCATAGGCTAAGAATGTGTGATTTCGCCCTATTTCCTTTTCCTCGTTGGGATGTGGATCTAGAGTAGTATCACATATTCGAAGGCCTATCGGATCTAAGCTATATATGATTTGTATACCCTGTGTAATCGTAGCAGGACTCGATATGGATCATCCAGTGAAATGTTAATAATCTCTTAGGATTCTTTAGACATTTCCATTCTCGCACGAACCCTGTAGATAACCCTATCCGCTTCAGTACTCGGCATAAGAGTTGATTCGGACCCAGAGGAGGTTCATTGAGAAGATTTCCTGTTCGGAAATAGATGAACTGGGTCGAGACTATTGAATTCACCAAGTGCCTATATCTTTTTCGGGACATCGGTGAGAAATTCACCTAAACTTCCGAAATTCCAGTCATCAATCATGAAGTGATGACACCCGGAGTCGGATTCGGAAGTAAAGTGGCAGAGGAATTCAATGTGTCGTCATGGGAAAAGAACCCTAGGTAACTAGCCGAAGGAAACCAACGCCGATTCCAGTCAAAGATACGAGGCAGACAGAGGGAGCCAGTACATGGAACCCGGGGAGTGTCCTTTCCTCATGTTCGTCACGCTAATACACCCATAAAATAATACAATTTAGTGAGTTAGTGGTTACACTACTCACGCTATGTGTTAGGTAAATCTCCTTTTTCCTGTTGCCAGTAGCATGTTTAGAGCGGATCCCTACACCTCTGTTGAGGTTGTTTATCCATAAGCCTTCATGAGCCTCTCTTCCTGCGGTCTTCGTTCCGAACGGTTCTCACATATTTCCAGGTCGGAGAGTGAAACCTTTCCCAGTATAAAGGTAACTTAGTAGGAACGACTCGCATCTTATGGCCTTTCCGATACTCATACTCCTACCAATATCCGAGGCACGGGAAAAATTTATGCCTAACATAGTAAGGATTGATACGTCCAGGGTTAATCATCGTCTCTCACCAGCTTGTGTTCCTTCCCGTGTAGGAAAAACCATGCCTCCAAAGAAGCGTAACCAGTCCACAAGCAAGAAACCGACTCTCTTATTCGATGAAGCTACTTTCCAGGCTGCAGTCTCAGCAGCCGTAGCAGCTGTCATGGCTCAACCGAAGGAAAAGACATGGACACAGGAGGAGTCTGACTCTAATGCTTAGGGAGAAGCATCAACGAACCTGGTAGATTTTGGTACGTCTCTCGATCTCAGATAACTAATGCAAAACATTAAAAGGCTAATTCAAATGTAAGTACTTCCCCATTAAGTCAAAAGTCACAGCACTGTTATAAAATTTAAAATTCATCAGGTAAAACTATAATGGCTAAACATATACATTGCGGCCATGTATAGTTAAGATGGATAGACCTAGAGTGAGTGAATGCCGCCTCATTTCCTGTTCCTCGTTTGGTTGTGGATTTAGGGCGGAGTCGCTCAGTCAACAGTCCTCGCCACCTTAATTATACATGACTAGTATATGTTAGGCGATTATAGAAATGCCTCGTGAAAATCCATTCATGAAAAAGGTACTCTATTCAGAACACTTAGGACTCTCTATAGTTCCGCGTCGACTCTATCGGTCCAAGTATCCGCGGCACTGATACACATGATGAAACTCGAGACGCCTTGAACTTGTGTGCCTGTTCGGCGCATGACTCTATTGATCTTCATTTTATATCATGTCGAGGTATGCCAACTTCGACGAATCTGTCGATTATAGTTTGACTTTGTTCATCCATGTGTAAACCCTTAGTGCTGTGTAAAAAGAACTTTCTCCATAGCCCTTTCGGCAAATAAAGGTTCTTCCGAACCTAAACAAAATAAAAATAATAAAGACTAATGCGATCCGTCAGTCGTCACTTTTATTTCAAACCTTCTGAAGTACCCAGGAGAGGGGTACCGCGCGCTGTTAACCAACCCTCCTTAGACAGATAAGAACCGAAGCGAAAGGCACTACATGCATTCCAGAAGACGATAACCACCCGAAGCATACCTAGTAGATTCCCAATTAAGACCCTTCATCCTATCCCATGGAGCGGGAGCTAGAGTCAAGAGAACCCCTACAGATTGAGCTACTATAATGACCACAAATCCGAAGTTGTTGTCATTCCGCTTGAGCCAACATAGTAGCTAACACCCTCGGTCGGTAAAGAAATCCGAGTTGTAAGAGTCAAGGACATTGACTACGACCATCCATTCATGCTTAATCCCCCGAATTAAGCATCGCAACGAATATCCTGGAAGTCCGAGAGTTGCAATAAATTAAACTCTGAGAAGAGTGGATGAGAAGACTAAACATTCCGAGTGATGAAACTCTATGCCCACTAGATTTGAACTAGACCGAGAAAACTCAGAACCTTCGGAAGAGTTGTTGCAGTAGATGCTCGCACTACTCAGGCACTTCGTCCACCCTGTTACCGCCGAGAAGTGCCTAGGATCCTCCACCTTCTCGTACGGAGGAAATCGTCGTCGCCCTGTAGACGATAGACTTCATTCTCCGAAGTGAACACTAGAATACCGAGGACCACAGGATAACCTCCGCTGCCAAGAATACTTGATCAAAGTGCGAAAGTAGTTGCGTTAAGCCTCATGACCCAGATCCCGAAGAGATTATAGACTTGACACCAACCTTGGTGTTAGTCGAGGGGTTATGCAGGAGCATGCGCTTTCCGCACTAGAATAAACCAAAGTCTTAGAGATTTATTGGACTATTAGGTGTTCCATGAATACTATCTCGCCCAGAAATAGTAGAACTACCTCCTGAGATAGTCCAACACTCGTCTGTTGAAACCCTATCTCCCCGAATCAGAGGTTTTCCGTTAGAAATATCTCAAGAATCACAAGTGCAGGTTCATTTTGCACGAGATTGGGATAGACACTCTGCCACAAACATATACCCGTAGATATGTAACCCATCCGATCATCTAGAAAGTCTCAAAAAGCCAATTTTCAGGAAACGCGAAACTAAGGACAACCCGAGCTTCCTAAGAACCAACCTAAACGACTACACTACGAGTATGAGAGAGAACGTTAGGAACTTCGGAATGGCGATCACGCCAGTGATGATCTTGCCATAGAAGTACACTATGTTCTAGGTACTGAAAAGCTCTACCCTTCCGAGAGCTTAGGACCACCCGGGATCCTTTACGGAGATTGGTCCAACCCTCGTTAGACCACTACTACTTTCGGATATTCCACAAGTTTCATACCCGATCGATCCACTTCTTAGACTTGATAAATGCTTGCCCGACGTCACTCTTCGTATCCTACTCATCTTGATAGAAACCATTGAGAACCCTAACTTCGTAAGACACACCTGTAGGAAATCGCTAACTGCACGAGACGGAATCCGCATCCCGTAGGTGAAGGTTTGTTGGAATGACAAACACAGGCCAGAGTTCACTTGGGAATGCGAGGACAAACAAAATAGGAAGTACCCTCCTGCCTTTACTCGGCCGTTCATACCTACTACCTTGCCTAGGCCTAAATTTCGGGACGAAATTCCCTCTAACGCGGGGATGATGTGACAACCCAAAGTTTATTCCGTTACATTACCCCGTTTCCGTTAACGGAATATTCCACGTTATAAAAGTTCCGTTAATTTGAGGTCGTAAAACAAATAAATGTTTTATTTATTTATATTCTATGTCGTTATTCGTCGTAATAAAAATAAAGTAAAAGCATGTAAATTACATTTCCATAGTAATTTGGAAAAAGTTAAATTTTATTACGACCGCTAAATCGGGTGCGACCAAAAGCCTCGTATAACGACAGTATCGGGTAGAATCCCGCTGAGCTCCAACTCCAACCCCTATATAAGGGGGAATGGACTTCATTCCACCATTTTTCACCCTCTCTCTATACACTCTCTCATAAAAGTCCGATTTCACCTACAATCCGCAACGAAACGCCTCCAAATCGTAAATTCTTGTACCCTAACTTGTTCAAAACATTATTAGCTGTGACTTTACCCCAAAAATCGACCTTGGAAGCTGTTGAAAAGGAGTTTACGTCCTAAGAGCCTCCTTAGGCCGTAAACCCCTAATAAGAGGCCAAAATCACCCAAATTTGTCCTTAAAAGATTGAAAACTAGTTAGGAAGTTATCTAGGAGTGTTTAATCATCAAAACACAAAGTTTTAGGGCATAAAAGAGAGTTTATGGCCCAAGCACATGCTTAGGCTGTAAACACCTCTAATCCTTGCAATAATGCCCCAAAAACACACCCAAACCACCCTTAGGCTTAAGACATAAATTAGGGACATGCTATTTTGGGTTTAGGACAATTAAACACAATGAATTGAGGGGTAAAAAGGAGTTTACGGCCCAAGCACATGCCTAGGCCATAATCACCTCCAAACCATGTCAAATGGTAGTTTTAATCCCCCCAAATGGCCTTATACTTCATTATAAATTACTAGGATTGAAATAAGGGCCTTAAACTTCAAAAAAATCAAGGTATAGGTGTTCACGGCCGTGAACTCCCATAGGGGTGGTTCATGGGCCATAAACTCCCATTTGGTCCCTTTAAAAGCCTTAAATGCACTCATACATTTTAGATTTGGACCTAGCAAAATTCCACGATCAATATAAGGCCTTTAAACATCCTAGAACCCCTCACCATGAGTTTACGGTCGTAAACTCATTGGGAGTTGTCCCAGGGCCGTAAACACTATATGGAGAGTTTACTCTTGGAGAGTAAACTCCATTCCTAAGCCATTCACACCCTTAAATGTTACCCGGGACACCCCAAACACTTAACCAAAGTGTTTTCCGCTCCTTAGAGTGCGTATACTTGTTTAATTAGTATTAAATGTACTAATTGTATGTGGTCATATGTTAAATAGGTCACTAAGTGTGTTCAAGTCTTTACTTGACACCAAGCACCCAACCAGCACCTTCGTCGGATCCACTTACATCAGGTGAGTTCATACCCCTGAATGAACCTTTTAAATGTTTTTACATGTTTTATAGGGGGAATACAAGTTAAACATGCCAGTTAACATATCAATCACATGTGATTGATAACCCGCATGCACAAGGATTTACCACACTGTAAACTGTTTTACCAAGTGGGATACTATAAATGGTTTTCCAAAATGTTTTCACTTGTTCAAAACTCTTACTTATACTGTTTTATAATGTTCATTTTAATCTGGTTTATGAAAAGTTTCCAAAGAATTTCTAAAGGTTTTCAAACTTATTTTACAAAAGAATACCCTGTCGTGATTTTCCCAAGAATAATGGTTTTTCTTCCATGTTTTGGTACTCCTTCTTAGTTAAAGTTCCTACTTGATAATGCTTTCACTTCGTGACGCGTTTATACTTGTTATTACCTCTACTTCGCTTATACTTGTAGTAGCTTATACCTGTTAGACGCTCTTACTTCACTTGTTGTCACTTCTACATCGTTATACACTTATTATTGATAACGTTTATACATCGCGATTTGGTCATTCCACACTGTACGTTTATACATCACGATTTGGTTATTCCATACTATACGTTTATACATCACGATTTGGTTATTCCACACTGTATGTTTATACATCACGATTCGGTTATACTTCACGATACGTTTCCACTTGTTACACACTCAGACGTAGTTAGATGTATGCCTGTGCTTGTATAGGTGCATATAAATAATGATTGAAGGACTTAGGAAGGCTTGTCCGCCCTATTTCCTTTTCTTCATTGAGATGTGGTCTGGTGGGATCGGATGGCCGTCCGAAGGTCGTTTGATTCATTAGTTATATATTATGTATACGAGCATAGACATATAGGTTTACTCTAGTCAGTTCAGTTATGAGTCTCTACCTCTAGTTCAGCACTTATATTGGAAACCCACTACCCACTATTTGGGATGCATCTTCGGGACACGGCCTTCTCCGTTGTCTAGTTGGTAACCAGAGTCTCCTGTAGGGAGAGCGGACATTATGTGTATAGATCTATACGGGATTGACACCCTCGCACCCTGACTGCTAGCTACAGTCCACGGCCTACCAACCCAAGGGGTGACAAATGTCACATTTTATAGACGCTTGCAGGGCGTCAGGTACTCTAGTGTCGGTTAGTATAGTTACGAGTATCCCAGGTTACCTTATAATTCATGGCCTTAAGGTAACGGTATTTTACACTGTATTTTACACTGTATGTTATTTCCCTGATTTCTCTTGTGTTCCTGATTTATCTATATGGTGAGATTGGACATTTCAAGAAGGACTGCTCAACCGAAGGAAAAGACAAGGACACAGGAGGAGTCTGACTCTAATGCTTAGGGAGAAGCATCAAGGAACCTGGTAGATTTTGGTACGTCTCTCGATCTCAGATAACTAACGCAAAACATTAAATGGCTAATTCAAATGTAAATACTTCCCCATTAAGTCAAAAGTCGCAGCACTGTTATAAAATTTAAAATTCATTAGGTAAAACTATAATGGCTAAACATATAAATTACGACCATGTATTGTTAAGATGGATAGACCTAGAGTGAGTGAATGCCGCATCATTTCCTGTTCCTTATTTGGTTGTGGATTTAGGGCGGAGTCGCTCAGTCAACAGTCCTCCCCACCTTAATTATACATGACTAGTATATGTTAGGCGATTATAGAAATGCCTTGTGAAAATCCATTCATGAAAAAGGTACTCTATTCAGAACACTTAGGACTCTCTATAGTTCCGCGTCGACTCTATCGGTCCAAGTATCCGTGGCAGTGATACACAGGACGAAACTCGAGACGCCTAGAACTTGTGTGCCTGTTCGGTGCATGACTTTATCGATCTTCATTTTATATCATGGCTGAGGCATATGTTATTTCCCTGATTTCTCTTATGTTCCTTCCCGTGTAGGAAAAACCATGCCTCCGAAGAAGCGTAACCAGTCCACAAGCAAGAAACCGACTCTCCTATTCGATGAAGCTACTTTCCAGGCTGCAGTCTCACCAGCCGTAGCAGCTGTCATGGCTCAACTGAGTGCTAACAATGCCAATGTTAGCAAGAGCCCTATCGGAAATTCCGATCCTAGTAATGGATAGCAGCAACCAACCCCTGCATACCCAGCCGCCCAAGAACCTCACTCAAATCCACTGAAGAGAAAGATCAAGATCGAGGAGGGAAGTACCTCGGCTCAAGGACCTTCCGAAGGGTAATGAGCTGAGATGGTCAAATTTGTTGGATTATTGTCTAAGTCCATAACTATTTTGGTGTGTACTTGACCCGATGGTGCATGGTCCTTTTGGGTTGCCTTCACTAAAGCAACTTGATAGGATGAATTATGGAGAGAAAGGATTAAATATGATTTATTAATATATTATGGGAATAATATATTAAAGGAGAAATCATATTGTTTAATTAATATTAGTCAATAATTAATTGGTAATTAGTTTTGTGACTAAAAGAGATTAATTAAACTTAAGGGACTGGAATTGTAATTATAGGATAATTGCAATTTGGGCCATGGATTGCCTTGAATCAAGAGGTGGACGAATTCTATGGGGAAACCCATAAGGAAATCGTCCATGGGCTTGATTAAAGGAGTCTATGGGTTGATTAGGGCTTAAGCAACCAAATTAGGGTTTCCTTGTTAGATAACCCTAATAGCCTTACTATATATAAGACACTTATGACCCCCAAACGTGGTGAAGCTTTATTCTAGGGTTAGAACATGTTTTGGGCAGCCTCCATCCTCTCTCCTCTTCATCCTCTTGCTTATGGTGTTTGTGAGCCATTAGAGGAGTGACACTTGTGACTCTAAGCCTTCCAAAGTCAATTCAAGGAGGAATTGGGATTGTTATTGCTACATAACAATCAAGGTAACATTATAAACCTATTCTAATATCTAATATGATTACTTGTATGCTAGAATTAGGGTTTATAGTCTTGGATTCAAAGCATGTACAATAGAGAAACCTAGATCCAAGCATTAGGGTTTGTATGAGCACATAGGATGTCTTATGACCAAAACCCATCAGTGGTATCAGAGCCTAGCTTGGTTTCAATTGTATTGATGCATTGTATAACTGGAAAATTCGATTTTTTGGATTCTGGAGGCTGGACTCACCGAGTCCATGGCTGAACTCGCCGAGTCCATGCAGACTCGACGAGTCCAAGCCTGACTCGACGAGTCAACTCGTCAGATGGAGGGTATTTCGCGATTTCTTGCTGTTTTTGCTTATGGATAGTTACCTTATCATGTTAGATCAATATTAATCCGATTATATGATATATTTGACTATATTTTTGATCTAATTGAAAATATTTATCAATTAATAAGATAATTTTTTCCTTATGTGATAATTGTTTAAATTATTTTGATTAAATTGATAAATTGTTTTGCAAGAAATCATTAAATAAATCAAATATGGATAATTATGTGATTAAATGTTAATTTGAATTATTTGTTATTTGATCCTTGTTGTTATGAAAAGTTTCATATTTTGCCCTTAAGGTTTTATAGTTTAAATTTGAACCCAAAAGTTTTGTTGTTTTGAAATTTAAATAGTTGAAACCCTAATGTTTTGAAAAAGGTTTCAAAACTTGCCCTCAAGTTTTGGAATTTAAATTTTGATTAAATGGTTTAATTTTGATGTATATTTAAATTCTAAACCCTAATGTGTTGAAATGTTTCAAAACTTGCCCTCACGTTTTGGAATTTAAAAGTTGATTAAAAGTTTAATTAGGAATGTTAAATTCTAAAACCCTAGCATAGTTTTGAAAAAGTTCATATCACACCCTTGTGGTTTTATTAATTAATTAAGGTGTATAATTAAAATAGGTTTAATAAATCCATAAAAGTTTAGGTTTACAATTTAATTGAATTAAAAGTATAATTGTTAAATTAAACCACCTAGTATTTTGAAAGTATAAAATACACCCTATACTATATATAACATTAAAAGTCTAACATTATATATATATATATATATATATATATATATATATATATATATATATATATATATATATATATATATGTATGAGTAAAAGTCAGTCTTACCGTTAGTAGGCCTCATTCACGAAGCTGGTCTATAAGGGGTGTTTAAGGAAATTGCCTATAAAATGGCGATTGAATGGGTATCCACTCTTACCCACCGCACTCTTGACTAGTGGAGGGTCGTTAGCCGAACGGGTAGGATAGGACGAAACCTTCCATTATAAGTATAATCAATTATCAAAGTAACTAAATGTTTTCATAAAATTCCCAATCTTAGTTACTTAGGCAAAAGTGAATTGATGCAATTCCATGAAATTACACTTTGTGCCCTTGCGAAGACGTTAGTGGAGCGTGTGTGGTTTACCGGCACACTAAATGGTTCTAAGCAAAGGTAGCAAAGGGTGACTCAATGTTTGTCATAGTTCGGTGGAGCGTGTGTGGTTTACCGACACATCGAATAGGTGACTGTAACATGTGAGGGCACCATGTAAGTTTGCATGGTTATTCACACCCGCTTTGTGATCCTCGACATCCCAGTCACAAACAAGAGGGGTATATCGAGATTTAAACATGCCATTGAAAGTTCAATGAATCTCAAAGGATCTAGGAGTTTTCATAGATTTAAAACCTAAATTTCTTTTTCGTTTTTCATGGTGGAAATTAGTGAATCGTCATTCACTTACCTTCAAATATTCTGCAATTAGGGTTACGGCATCCCTCTCCCGAGTTGTAGAATATTGTGTTGGGTCCTAGCCTTAGTATCTCATTTGGGTGATTTACTAAGGACTCAATCTATCAACTAACTTGAATTCGTTTTTCTCCCGTTTTGTAGATGTCAAAGTTTGACAACTATGGTCTTCTCAAATCCTGTGGAACAAGCATTCCACTTGAAGATGATATTCCACGATTCGATCGAGGAACAAGAGATCATGCTTCACTTCCTCCTCCTCCTCCAATTATTCTCCCTAACCCACCAGTTCAAAGGCTTGAAAAGTTCAAGATCACTCAAGCCCTTTTGGCAAGTAAACATAAAGAAGGAAAGTCGGTGTGTGCACACGTCCTAGGGATGAAGTCACACATTGATAGGTTAAGAATGTTGGGATCCGTTGTCGGTGAGGAAATGGCTGTTGATTGGGTTCTTCAGTCACTTCCTAACTCATATAGTGAGTTCGTAAGAGAGTACTATATGATGAACTACGACGTGACCCTTATACATCTCACCTATATGCTTATTGCTGCTGAATCAGCAATGATTTGGCACAATAGATAAAGCAAAGTTGATTGGTGAATCTGCCTTCAAGACCTCTATGGATATAGACAATGGCAAAAAAAGACATGCAATGATCGAAAAGTTTGATCATAAGAGAAAGGCGATGTCTGAAGTAGTTCCATGTGCTGTTTCAAAAGAGTCGATTTACTTTTATTGCCAAGAGAAGGGGCATTGGAGACGAAGCTGCCCTATTTACCTAAGAGATCTAAGAGATGGGAGAGTCGAAACGTATGGCTCTTCTTTAGGTAAAATCCATTAACTAACTCTTTTAAGCTTCTATTCTAGATTCTTAATACATAATGTGATAAGATTACAATTGATGTTTTGTAGGACCGAAGAAAAGAAAGGATGCTTAAGGGAAGAAGTGAGCAAAATCTAACCGTGAAGGAATGGATTTCGATCGCATTTCTCGAAGATTAGATTCTTGAGCTACTACTTAGAGTTAGAATTAGATTGCCAAGAAAGATGTATTAGCATAAGTTTTTCAATGAGTTGCATTGTAAGGACAAATTTTTTCCGCAATAAAATAAATATTGATTTTAAATTTTATTTATTTATCCTTACAATGGCGTGTATGAAAAATTTGATGTTTCTATTATTAGCAATAATGGATTTGGTTCTTATTATGTTATTTATGGAAAGTCGAGAATTTACCAAATAGGGAGAGTTTCTCATCGCCCAAAGTTTCAAATGGACAGAAATTTGGAATCACGCAACTTGGTTGCATGATGAATGAGAAATCTCATATTTGATAATTAGACTAATTCGTTGACAATGTGTCAAGTGAAGGACTAGGAGATCGAGCACACAAAGTTGTGTGTTGATCAAGTTCACCATAAGAGTAACAAATAAATTCGTCATAATTTACTAAAGGTTTAGTAAATGTGATTATACTTACAAGATTAAGTGTAATTCTGAATTGATTAAAGGGTTTAAATCAATAGCAGAACGAATAAGAAGAATCAAGTAGGCAGAAAGATAAAAGTTTCTCCATTCTAAGAAGAAGGGAGAGTACCTTTTATGTTTTATGATAGGTCTTAATGATTGAGAACCATATCTCAATTGATCCTCTAAGTGAGTCTTAGTACAATTGTATGTTTAAGAAGAGGAATCAAGAATTGAAGAAATGGTTAAATCAAAAGTCAATCATACTTCGTTCCAATAACAAGTCTTAAAGTTAAGATTGTGACATTGAGTGAAAAGTATTATGAAGGTTTGTAACATTCATCAAATGTGGAAAGTTGTGATGTCTTGGATAAGACAAAGACCAAGTAGGACCAATTTATGAAGAGTTTTGATTAAAACTACACTAACTCTTGAATATTTATTTGTCAAGAAATGTTTTGACAAGAGAATCTTATATGTCAAGGAGTCAGTGGGAGTCTTAATAGTCTTGAAAAGTTTCAAGAACAAATCAAATAAACCTTATCGATCATCACTAGCACACGAGTTGAGGTTTACAACCTATCATGATGACATTATTTTGGTTCTGTGCCAATCCAATCGAGTTAATTATGCATGAGAGTTCTATGAGTTCTCATTTTGAACGCATAAAAGGCAAAGCACCTTAATCAATGAAAGGTACATTGATAGGAAAGGGTGAGCTGCTTAACTACTTGGAAGACATGGTGGGCAGCTGTGCTACCATAAGGCAAGAAATCATGATTAAGAAAGTTCGGTCCATATGAGTTTGAATTTGTCGTAAAACTTGGTTTTATCAAATTCACATGGATAGGAACACATACACCGTTTAAATCTAAGTGTCATAAGATTTCCTCCTTCATGAAAATGATTGTGAGGAAATGCTTTCACTAAGAAAGATTTAAGAAGATAGTAATTGTAAAATTGCATTCTCGAATTCAATCATGGTTACGGTATCCCTTTCCATAAATTGAATTGTGAGGTTTGGCAATTGTTTACACACACATATGAACTATCTAAGGCAAAGGTGTACAAGTTCAAGAAGCCTTGATAAAAGATTATCAAAGCACTAAGTATTAGAAACATGAACTTAAGAAATCCAATAAGCATTGTTTTTCTGAAAGTTAAGATGTTTATGAATACATGTCGAAGCTAGTGGGAGCATAAGTGTTATGTTTTATAATAATCATCATGATAGTGGGAGCATAAATGTTATGATTGTGTGATTATTAAGGAAAGCATTGCAAGTTGGCAATATTAATTATAGAAAACAAGAGTTATACCTTGCAAAGTCGTAAGGGTTGAAGAGTTGTTTTGCTATAATTAAGGGAGAGAATATTATGCTTCATTTCAAATCTAAAGGATTAGGTTGAGAAATGTTAATAAATTTGGTCAAGGGTACATAGTGTGTTCTTAAAATTTCGATTATGATTATGGCATTCCTCTTCACAATTCGAATTTTGAGAACATAGCAAATAAAACATTATGCATCGTGTCCCATACGCTTCGGGTATAGGATCGATTGCAAATGCTTTAATGTTTGACCATTCTAAAATTTTCCAAATGTCTAGCGCATTTAGAGGGAAAAAGGACAAGAATTGGTTTTGACTAAAATAATTAAACAACTATCAAAGGACAATCCAAAGTTCGACGAGGATTGGTCGCTTGTGAGTAGTTGGAAGCATGGTATTGAATGGATCATATCGACATTATTATGAATAGAAAAGATTCTATTAAGAATGAGTGGTCATATGGAAAATATGGAAATGTATCCATATTGGGAATTGAATATTAAAAATCTATGACTAGATTAGAAACTTTTATGCAAAAGGATGCTCAAAGGAATGTACTTTGAGTGAGAGACATCATATCTAAGGAATTGTCTTGTAACAATCTCCGATAGAAGACTTTGTAATATCATTGGCAATAGTCTTTGTGACTTTTGTGCAGTAACATTACGAAAGGATAGTTGCATAGAATGTTAGAATCTAGCATATTCTATAAGAAGCAAGAATTTGATATTCTTTAACTTATGGAAAAAGGATTTGGAGGTGTGAAATGAGAATGAGTGGAAATGTGTTCAATGTGATCTATTTCACAAAGTAAGAACCATAGGTAAACATTGTGTGCATGCTAGGAGCATGGGACAAGTATTGTAATTCAAGTAAGAAGTTGATTACCCGAAACGACAAATAATGAGTAATCAATATGGTGATAAATAAAAGGCGTTTTATTTATACTCAAAGGTTTGAGGCCATATGGGATTAGTATTATTCTTGTGTTTCACATTTGCATGTTTTGACTTCCAGAATAATTGAGTTTATTAAGAATAATCGAATTATTCGAATGGGCCACAGTCGTTCATATGATGGAAGTAGATATGAATGAAGACTGTCGTGAATTGGTGTGTGGATTGTCTAGAAAAGTATTAGACATAAGCAAATATTTGCTGCAACGTTCATGAGTGCTTATGAATATGAATTTGAGCATTTGGTTAAACCCACGCTCACTTGGATCACTCCATGAATTGTATCACGAGTGATTGGTGAGACGATAACATCTTATATTCTTGAAACCGAGATGTGTGAGTTGTATCTTGTGAATCGGTTGCACATTGATAATATGAAAACGCACCAGTAACTTGGTGTTATAAAACATATTGTTGTGTGTAATTCAGTGAGTGAGTGCAAGCAAGCATTGTATCAAAGTTTATCCATTCCTTTTATCCAAGGTAGGATAAAAGCGATATCTTTTGGGCCCCTCGATGATTTAGTGATGACAAACATAAATGCTCGGTCGGGCTAGGGCTAATTTGATTTGTTCAATTAGTTAGTCGTCATAAATCAGAAATCGAGAAATAGTACAAAGAGAATGATTTGAAATCATATCTCATATGATATCTAGAATGGAGGAATATATGATCCCTTATCAAAGGACACGCGTATCTGATAGGATCAGAGTTGACAGCGGCTTTGGAAAGCTACGATTGCAGATCAGGATCTGAAGTCATACGCAGAATAGTTATTAGACTTATCCAAGTGGGAGACTGTTGGATTAGTGTCTAAGTCCATAACTATTTTGGTGTGTACTTGACCCGATGGTGCATGGTCCTTTTGGGTTGCCTTCACCAAAGCAACTTGATAGGATGAATTATGGAGAGAAAGGATTAAATATGATTTATTAATATATTATGGGAATAATATATTAAAGGAGAAATCATATTGTTTAATTAATATTAGTCAATAATTAATTGGTAATTAGTTTTGTGACTAAAAGAGATTAATTAAACTTAAGGGACTGGAATTGTAATTATAGGATAATTGCAATTTGGGCCATGGATTGCCTTGAATCAAGAGGTGGACGAATTCTATGGGGAAACCCATAAGGAAATCGTCCATGGGCTTGATTAAAGGAGTCTATGGGTTGCTTAGGGCTTAAGCAACCAAATTAGGGTTTCCTTGTTAGATAACCCTAATAGCCTTACTATATATAAGACCCTTATGACCCAAAAACGTGGTGAAGCTTTATTCTAGGGTTAGAACACGTTTTGGGCAGCCTCCATCCTCTCTCCTCTTCATCCTCTTGCTTATGGTGTTTGTGAGCCATTAGAGGAGTGACACTTGTGACTCTAAGCCTTCCAAAGTCAATTCAAGGAGGAATTGGGATTGTTATTGCTACATAACAATCAAGGTAACATTATAAACCTTTTCTGATATCTAATATGATTACTTGTATGCTAGAATTAGGGTTTATAGTCTTGGATTCAAAGCATGTACAATAGAGAAACCTAGATCCAAGCATTAGGGTTTGTATGAGCACATAGGATGTCTTATGACCAAAACCCATCAAAATTCCCTGCCAACCCTTCCATCCCTACGTCTGGGAGACCATACCTAGGAAACCTTCCCCACTGCAGCAAGTGCAGCTACCATCATCATGGTGTATGTCGGGAGCTCTATTGTGCTAGGTGCCACATGTTGGGGCATACTGCTCGCGTCTGCAGAACCCCGGTTGAGTTCATTACATCAACCACCAAAGCGGTGACCAATACAGTTTGCCATCTATGTGGTGAGATTGGACATTTCAAGAAGGAATGCTCAACCGAAGGAAAAGACAAGGACACAGGAGGAGTCTGACTCTAATGCTTAGGGAGAAGCATCAAGGAACTTGGTAGATTTTGGTACGTCTCTCGATCTCAGATAACTAACGCAAAACATTAAAAAGGCTAATTCAAATGTAAATACTTCCCCATTAAGTCGAAAGTCACAAAACTATTATAAAATTTAAAATTCATCAGGTAAAACTATAATGGCTAAACATATACATTACGACCATGTATAGTTAAGATGGATAGACCTAGAGTGAGTGAATGCCGCCTCATTTCCTATTACTCGTTTTGTTGTGGATTTAGGGTGGAGTCGCTCTGTCAACAGTCCTCTCCACCTTAATTATACATGACTAGTATATGTTAGGCGATTATAGAAATGCCTCGTGAAAATTCATTCATGAAAAAGGTTGTCACATCCCCGAACCAGACGGCGGAAACGTCCGGGGGCTGTCGTGACTCAATTGAATACCATAACATTGAATATATATGAAACATAACAACATTCGTCACCATGCATTAATATAGTACACGCAGTAGAGTTTACATGAAGTACATTGTTTAAACATTACATTCCCAAAATAAATTGTTCGATTCGTACATAAATAAACTGCAAGCCATCACTGAATATGATTCCTTTGATTCACTGGTTCCCTAAGAATACAATTATTTTGAAAAACGTCAACATTTGAAATGTTGGTGAGTTCATAAGCGGTATTTGAAAAACAATGTTTCGTGTCGTTTGGAAACCACCAGAAAATCCGATATTTTCTGAAAAGAAAAGCTTTTGAAAACGTTTGTGAAGATCCATAGGTATGCTTGTTTGTTTCTATACTTGTAAAAATTGTTCATTGAAGTTGTATGCATTTCGAATCTGTATGTATTGAAAAACCCTAGGAAAACCCGATGTTTTCCTAATTCTTTGAATTCCATAAATTTACATTGAAACCATTGCAACGCGTGAAGTTATCAATACCAGGCGACGTTGGATTATTTTTGAGCATGATTATTTGCTACAAACACGCGTTACACAAACGACTAGTCTATAGCTATACTAACGACCCCGTAGGCATCGTCCGTACTAATCACGTTATCCAACCGCCCTGACTACGTGTAGTCCCACATCCGAAGAGAAAGAGGACACGAAGACCTCGATGACTCCATTAACCGGTTGGGGATAAAAAGGTACGAGGGGTCCCAGACCCGCCTCGCATAAAAAGGTAGACTCTACTAGCAATACCAAAGGACCCTTGGGGCCCAGTAGTATACAAGCCATTGAAAGTCCATTTACGTCGTGTCAGATCGGTAAAACCCAACACTTCGTAAGATAGAGGTCTCTGGGCCTTAAGATCAGGTCATTGGGCTAGCTAGGCTCAACAAACAAGATTTTACACTTTTGGGGCCCAAAGATGGTGCGTAGACGTCTGTGCACACTCGCATGTATATTGAATTCCCAAACGTTATTTTTATGAATCGTAGTGTCGTAGTGTCATAGTGTCGTCGTGCTAGTAGTTTCGGATTTTTATTGGTTCGAGACCGAACCAATTCTTTAACAACGACTTTTGGTATTGTAATGTATTGTATTTCGTCGATAGTCGCGGTGCCATCATTTGATCAAATTGCATGTATTGAATTAGCCTTGTAATTTTTCTGTTTTTAGCCCCTCATTGTTTGTAAAACTTACTTTTTCAACCCTTTATTTAAATACTTTCCGGTTTGGTCCTTAAATCAATTTTCTTGACATTTTAACACCAAAAATTATTGAAATTAATATTTTTCAGCATATTTTTCATAGAAAACAGTTTAAGTCCCTGAAATTTCAGTTCTCTCGGTTATAACCCTTCTTTTTTGCAATTTTGACAATTTTGACCCAAATTGTAAAATTTTTGCAACTTTGGTCCTTTTTAAATTTAAAAAGCATTTTAAACCTTTGAAAAGGACTTGGACCAATTTTAGTCCACTGTTTTACAGAAAAACACAGTTTTGGCCCTCCAAAACAGAAAATTTCGCATAATGGGCCTCATTGGGTCGAAAATGTCATTTTTAGCCCATTAAGCTTGAAATTTATGTTTTTAATCCTCTAAAGGAGTATATTTCCAGAAATTGTTTTATTGAAACTGTTTTGACACACCTCATCCATCAGAATTCGTGATATGTCAATTTGGGCCCTTAATTTTGTATTTTTCACATTTTAGGTCCAAAAATTGTGTTTTTAGCCCAAAGAAATTGTTACTAAGCCATTTAGCTATTTTTCTAGAAACACTTTGTATGTAGAAATATATTTGATGTTAAAATCATTTAACATAAGGTATATCTCGGTTTTGAGGGGTTTTATGGCTAGATCCAACATTTTAACACACAAAAGCACACATATAAGCATGGAAATCATACAAAGCATACAATACACATATAGATCTACACTTTCACTTGTATTCCCCCCCCCACAAAACTCATAAAAACAGAAAATAGGGGGTATGAAGCTCACCTTGGGTGTGGGGGTTCGGTTTTGCAAAGAAAATGGAAGGGAAATGAAGTGATTTTCGGCCTTAGCACCCTTCCTTGGTAGATCTCGAGTTTGGTGACTTCTAAGGTGTATGATCACAAGTTGGAATAGATTTAGAAGAGGTTTTTGATGGAATGAAATAGCTAGATCATATATATAAGTAAATACTTACCTAAGATGGTGATTAGCTTGAAAGATCCTCTTGAAAGCTTCTAAAAATCTCGAAATTATGAGGAGGAAAGGAGAGAGTTTTCTTGAATGTTCCTTGAGAGAATTTGTGAAATGTGTGTGTGTTTGAGATGTGGCCGAGAGTGAGAGAGAGGAGAGGATAGAAGTGATTTTGAAGTGATGCTTTCTTGGAAACATGAGTTGTGTGCATGGAAACCCAACAAATAAAAGTGAGGTGGCAACCCCAAAGTCAACTCTCCCTTTTTCCTTGGGCTTGGGCCGAGAATGGAGAGGGAAGAAAGGATTTTTGGGCTTTTTGCCCCTAAGCCCAATATTAGAGTTAGTTTGGGTGTTTATTGGCCTTATAAAATAAAATTGTGATTTTTATGCTTTAATAAGCTAGATTAGGTTAATCATGGATCAAAGCTTTTAATTTATTTCATTCTAGGCCCAATATGGCCCATAATATTGAAATAAATGAATGTGGGTCCAATTAGAGCCCAATTAGGGTTCTAAGCCCATGATAGTCTAATTGGAAGCTTATTGGTCCATGTGGATCCAATATGGGAGTCCTAGTCCAAAATGGACTTAAACAAGGACTTCTAGGGTTTCCAATTGTTTGATGACTATTTGTAGTATTTATATGATGTATTTGATTGAAGTTTTTGATGTCATAATCATAGGTGTTACACATGTTCTTAAGTTTTTGATTCACATTAGCTTGAATGTATAGATTACATGACGCAAAATTTCCAGTTGTGACATCATCCCCCCGTTAGAGGGAATTTCGTCCCGAAATTCTGTTTGAAAGCTAGAATTGAGAATGCTAGAATAGGTGAGGGTACTTCTGCTTCATTTGATCTTCGCGTTCCCACGTGAATTCTGGCCCACGCTTTGCGTTCCACCGTACCTTCACGATCGGGATGCGACTCTGCTTAGTACGCTTCACCTCCCTGTCCATGATTTCGATTGGTTCTTCGACGAACAGGAGATTCTCATTGATTTCGATTTCGTCAAGAGGAATGACAAGGGTTTCATCTGATAGGCACTTCTTCAGATTAGAGACATGAAACACGGGGTGTACACCGTTTAGCTCCGCGGGTAGTTGTAGTCTGTATGCTACTGGGCCTATTCGGGCGACGATTTCGAAAGGTCCAATGTATCGCGGGTTCAGCTTTCCCCGTCTTCCGAAACGTATAACCCCTTTCCAGGGTGAAACTTTCAACAGTACTCGATCACCGACCTGGAATTCTAAGGGCTTTCGCCGTTTATCGGCGTAGCTCTTTTGTCGGTCACGCAATGCTTGTAATCGAGCTCTGATCTGAACGATCTTTTCTGTGGTTTCGCAAATGATCTCCGGTCCTGTTAGTGCCCTGTCCGACGTATGCGTTCTTGCTAGCTGGGTGTCACCTACTTCAGCCCAACATAACGGTGATCTACATTTACGTCCGTACAGTGCTTCGAAAGGAGCCAACTTGATGCTCGTATGGTAACTATTGTTATATGAGAACTCGATCAACGGTAGGTGGGTATCCCAAGACTTTCCAAAGTCTATCACACATGCACGAAGCATGTCTTCAAGCGTTTGAATGGTTCGTTCACTTTGACCGTCCGTTTGTGGGTGATATGCGGTGCTCATGTCGAGATGAGTTCCCATTGCCTTGTGGAGTGATTGCCAAAAGCGCGATGTGAACCTACTGTCCCTATCCGAGATGATAGATTTTGGCACTCCATGGAGTCTTACGATTTCTCGTAGGTACAAACGTGTCAGTCTCTCCATCTTGTAGGATTCTTTGATTGACAGGAAATGGGCAGATTTTGTCAGTCGGTCGATTATTACCCATATGGTGTCCAGTCCGTCCGACGTCTTGGGCAGCTTGGTCACAAAATCCATAGAAATCCCCTCCCATTTCCACTCAGGGATTGCCGGTTGCTGTAACAATCCGGAAGGTTTCTGGTACTCCACCTTTACTTTGGCGCACGTAAGGCACTTACTAACATAGGTCGCGATTTCCGCCTTCATGTTAGGCCACCAGTAGTGTTGTTTAATGTCCAAATACATCTTGTCCGAACCAGGATGAATGGAGTATCGTGTCTTGTGGGCTTCCTTCATAACGGTCTCCCTAAATCCTCCGATTTTTGGGACCCAAATACGGTTCATGAAGTAGTATACCCCATTCTCCCTTGCTTCAAGGTTCTTTTCCATCCCGCGCAATGCCTCGCTAGTTCTATTCTCCGCTTTCATAGCCTCCGACTGGACTGATGCAATTTGAGTGGCCAGATGAGACTGAATGGTTATCGAGTGCGTTTTCGTACGGCGATTAGAGTACTCCTTCCGACTTAATGCATCAGCTACCACGTTGGCCTTGCCTGGATGGTACTTGATCTCGCATTCATAGTCGTTTAGCAATTCCACCCATCTCCGTTGTCTCATGTTCAGCTCCTTCTGATTTAAGATATGCTGGAGGCTCTTGTGGTCCGTGAAGATGGTGCACTTTGTACCGTACAGGTAGTGCCTCTAAATTTTTAGAGCGAAGACCACGACTCCCAGTTCTAGGTCATGGGTCGTGTAATTTACTTCGTGCGTCTTTAGTTGGCGGGACGTATATGCTATCACTCTCCCACGTTGCATGAGAACGCAACCTAAGCCCTGATTCGACGCGTCACAGTAGACTACAAAATCTTCCGTTCCTTCAGGTAGAGATAGTACAGGAGCGCTACAGAGAGCTTGCTTCAAGGTTCGAAACGCAATCTCTTGTCGGTCTGTCCACTTGAATGGCACGCCCTTTTGCGTAAGCAAGGTAAGCGGCTTGGCGATCTTAGAGAAGTTTCGGATGAATCTCCTATAGTAGCCTGCTAGGCCTAAGAACTGACGAATCTCTGTGGGCGTAGTCGGAGTTGCCCATCCTTCCACAGCTTTGACCTTAGAGGGATCCACATGAATTCCGTCTTGGCTAACTACGTGGCCTAGGAAATTCACACTCTGGAGACAGAACTCGCACTTGGAGAGTTTGGCGTAAAGCTTTTCCGTTCGCAGAGTTTCTAGGACTTGTCGGAGATGTTGGCCATGCTCCTCTTTGCTTCGAGAATAGACGAGGATGTCATCGATAAACACAATGACGAAGTTGTCAAGGAACGGTCGACAGATTCGATTCATTAGGTCCATGAATGCGGCAGGTGCATTTGTTAGACCGAAGGGCATTACGACGAATTCATAATGTCCGTAGCGGGTTCGGAAAGCGGTTTTAGGAATATCCTCTTCTCGGACTTTGAGTTGGTGGTATCCGGACTGTAGATCTATTTTAGAAAAATAACTAGCTCCTTGGAGCTGGTCGAATAGATCATCGATTCGTGGGAGTGGGTAGCGGTTTTTAACAGTGAGTTTATTTAACTCTCTGTAATCGATACACATTCTGAAAGATCCGTCCTTCTTTTTGACAAAGAGCACCGGAGCTCCCCAGGGCGAGTAGCTAGGTCGGATAAATCCCTTGTCCAGAAGCTCACTGAGTTGGCTGGACAGTTCTTGCATTTCAGCGGGAGCCAACCGATATGGTGATTTAGCGAGAGGAGTTGCTCCTGGAACGAGGTCGATTCGGAACTCAACCTGTCTCTCTGGGGGTACTCCTGGAAGATCTTCAGGAAACACGTCCGGAAATTCACACGCTACCGGAATATCTTGGATGTTAGTTTCTTCTTTGGTCTTGTCCACTATGTGAGCCAAGAACGCCAAATTGTTCTTTCGCAAGTGTTTTTGTGCTTTGATGCACGAGATGAGACGAAGATTCGTACTGGGTTTGTCTCCGTAGATTACTAGGGTTTCGTGATTTGGGAGACGAAGGCGAACGGCCTTCTCGTGGCACATAATCTCAGCATGGTGGGGGCTTAACCAATCCATGCCGATAATCACATCGAAACTCCTAATTGATACTGGCATTAGGTCTATTCGAAAAACGTGTTGGTTAAGGGTTAGGGTACATCCGATGTATATCTCCCCAGTGGATTCGGTTTTCCCATTGGCCATTTCCACCGTATAGGTTTCATTTAGCTTCTGGGGTTGTTGTTTTAATAAATGTTTAAACTTCTCGCTTACAAAACTTCGCTCCGCTCCGGTATCAAATAAGATGCATGCATAAGTGTGGTTTAGGAGGAACGTACCGGTCACAACTGCGGGGTCCTGAACTGCATCACTCTGACCCGTAGTCAGTATTCTTCCTGCTCCTCTGTTTCCTGAGTTGTTGTTAGGGCAATTTCGGCAGAAATGCCCCGTCCTTCCACACCCGAAGCAGGTGTGGCTAGGCCCCGCATTATTGTCGCCGACATTGGCGTTGTTGTTATTGCGATAGTTGTTGTTGTTCTGATTGTTTCCTTGACTCTGGTTCTGAGGAGGGTATGTCCTGCAGAACCTTGCAGTGTGTCCCCTTCGGTTGCAACTGGTGCAATGGAGTTCTCTGCATTCGCCGTGATGATGGAGGCCGCATTTATTGAATTTGGGAAGATTACCGGAGTAGGGTCTTGAAGCATTTGAAGCAGCTGAGGCTGGAGCATGTGGTGTGGCTGGAACCGGTGCGGTGACAGCGTTAACTGCCACTGTTTGCTGCTTTTTAGAGGTCTCGGGGCCCTGACGCCCCTTTCTCTTGTTGTTCCACCCTTTCTTGCCATCACCCTCCTTTTTCTTCTCAGTCTCCACTGGCTTCTCGCCCTTCTTGTTGTTATGATCATATAGCCTCTTTGCCAATCTCTTCGCACTGTCAAACGTTTCAGGGTTCGCAGCTATCACATTCCCCTGAATGGGGGATGTCAGTCCCCAGATGAATCGTTCGATCTTCTTTCCTTCTGATGTGATCATACCCGGGAACAACAGAGATAGTTCGCTAAATCTCGATATGTAGGCATCGATGTTCGCATTCTGCACAGTGAGGTTCCATAGCTCCTGCTCCATCTTTTGTATTTCGCCTCGGGGGCAGTACTCAGCCATTAACATTTCTTTCATTTCTGCCCAGGGAATAGAGTTGGCGACAGGGAGCGTCATCGCTTCTACGTGTCCGTTCCACCAAGTGAGTGCTTGGTCCATGAAAGTGCAGGCCGCGAACTTCACTTTCATCTGCTCGGGGCAATCGCATATCTCGAATACCGACTCTACCTTCTCGATCCATCGCTTCAGAGTGATCACTCCTCCAGTGCCGTTGAAAGTCCGTGGTTTAGCGTTTGTGAAGTCCTTGTAGGTGCACGTTTTAGTGGGTCCTTGATTCGTCCCGTTGTTCGAACTTCCGGATCCTTGCCCGTTACCTCCTCCGTTGTTCCCTCGGTGAAGTTGTGCCATAGCTGCTGTGACCGCAGCAGACATGGCTGCCTGGAAAGCAGTGGTGTCGACTTCGGGCGGGGTTGGTTCGGGATTTCTGCGAGTAGCTCGGCGAGGCATCTTTCTGTCATGAAACGGAAAGATGTTGAGTGTACGTGGTTTCTGTGAGGTTGTGATCCTACTAACTAGGTGTATGGTACGAACCTAAACATTACTACCATCGGGCATACAATCATAACGTCTCAACACATAACAACTGGTGATATCATAGCAAAACACACAAAAGTTCATTAATATTATCCGCATTTAATACAGGAAAATTTGCTCGTAAGAGCATACATAAGTGATACTAATCCAACAGCATAACGGCTCCATGAGTAGTGTAGTCACTTAAACATAGAGCCAGAGTACATAACATAGTTCCTAATGACCTACTATGATAAGTCTATCCCTAACCACGATGAGCTGCGTCTGGAGGTGGTGCCGAAGATGTGGATGCTCCCTGAAGACGAGCCACTAGGCGTTCTGCGTCCTGAAGTCGAGACTCCCACCTTACCTGCCTCATGTGAAACTCCCGGAGGACGTCACGCGTCTCCTGTTCCGCACGCTCGAACCTAGTCCACAGCTGGCGTACTTGATCAGCAGTGCCCTGAGCAAGGTCGCTGGTGTCCCGTAATCGTCTCACCATGACCGGTAGAGCTCGATCGGCCGGTCCTCCGTCCCTCAGATCAAAGAACTCACGTGACATGCCAAACGGGGGTCGCTGTCCCTGATGTCTGCTCCATCTCCAAAGATCAATGCCCCAAGGAGGGGTAGGTCCAGTGGGACCCACACGATAAGCAGGCACCCTGATCGGGTAAGGGGGGTCGATGACCTCGGACTCTGCGTCCGAATCACCCCCTTCGCTGTCATCGAGCTCCTCTTCGAAATGCTCTTCGTCTTCTTCGGGTTCGGCAGGCTCGCCCTCAACTTCTGCCTCCGGTTCCCCGTCAGATTCCTCTTCGGGGTCTTCCTCAGGCTCCTCCTCCTCTAGCCACCCGTTGTTTCCCTGATTAGGGAAGTAGGGGTCTCCAGGGTGATGAAAACCAGCCATGATGTCTGCGTGAGTATGTAAATATGCTAACATTATTCCTAGGTGCTATGACTATTGTACAGACTAAGCGAATGTCCTCTTTTTGGTGATAAGGGTACAGTTTTAGGTTCCCTAGCCATCCCGATCTCATCAAGACGTGTGTTAGTTTTACTTTGGAGAGAATGTAGTTGATCAGGCTACATTCACTCCTTGGTATCACTAAGAACAGTCCTGAATTAACTGAGATACCAGCATTATTGTGTTTGATTCGGCGTTATGTTCTTATCCCTAATGCAAGCAAGTGTGTTTTATTTACTTGTTTTGTTCAGAGTTATGTTAGTCCCTCTTTTTGGTTTATAGTTGCATATCAATGTGTGGCTCGACATGCTAGTTCACTATAAACAAAGCTCTGATACCAACCTGTCACACCCCCGAACCAGACGGCGGAAACGTCCGGGGGCTGTCGTGACTCAATTGAATACCATAACATTGAATATATATGAAACATAACAACATTCGTCACCATGCATTAATATAGTACAACCAGTAGAGTTTACATGAAGTACATTGTTTAAACATTACATTCCCAAAATAAATTGTTCGATTCGTACATAAATAAACTGCAAGCCATCACTGAATATGATTCCTTTGATTCACTGGTTCCCTGAGAATACAAGTATTTTGAAAAACGTCAACATTTGAAATGTTGGTGAGTTCATAAGCGGTATTTGAAAAACAATGTTTCGTGTCGTTTGGAAACCACCAGAAAATCCGATATTTTCTGAAAAGAAAAGCTTTTGAAAACGTTTGTGAAGATCCATAGGTATGCTTGTTTGTTTCTATACTTGTAAAAATTGTTCATTGAAGTTGTATGCATTTCGAATCTGTATGTATTGAAAAACCCTAGGAAAACCCGATGTTTTCCTAATTCTTTGAATTCCATAAATTTACATTGAAACCATTGCAACGCGTGAAGTTATCAATACCAGGCGACGTTGGATTATTTTTGAGCATGATTATTTGTTACAAACACGCGTTACACAAACGACTAGTCTATAGCTATACTAACGACCCCGTAGGCGTCGTCCATACTAATCATGTTATCCAACCGCCCTGACTACGTGTAGTCCCACATCCGAAGAGAAAGAGGACATGAAGACCTCGATGACTCCATTAACCGGTTGGGGATAAAAAGGTACGAGGGGTCCCAGACCCGCCTCGCATAAAAAGGTAGACTCTACTAGCAATACCAAAGGACCCTTGGGGCCCAGTAGTATACAAGCCATTAAAAGTCCATTTACGTCGTGTCAGATCGGTAAAACCCAACACTTCGTAAGATAGAGGTCTTCGGGCCTTAAGATCAGGTCATTGGGCTAGCTAGGCTCAACAAACAAGATTTTACACTTTTGGGGCCCAAAGATGGTGCGTAGACGTCTGTGCACACTCGCATGTATATTGAATTCCCAAACGTTATTTGTATGAATCGTAGTGTCGTAGTGTCATAGTGTCGTCGTGTTAGTAGTTTCGGATTTTTATTGGTTCGAGACCGAACCAATTCGTTTAACAAAGACTTTTGGTATTGTAATGTATTGTATTTCGTCGATAGTCGCGGTGCCATCATTTGATCAAATTGCATGTATTGAATTAGCCTTGTAATTTTTCTGTTTTCAGCCCCTCATTGTTTGTAAAACTTACTTTTTCAACCCTTTATTTAAATACTTTCCGGTTTGGTCCTTAAATCAATTTTCTTGACATTTTAACACCAAAAATTATTGAAATTAATATTTATCAGCATATTTTTCATAGAAAACAGTTTAAGTCCCTGAAATTTCAGTCTCTCGGTTATAACCCTTCTTTTTCGCAATTTTGACAATTTTGACCCAAATTGTAAAATTTTTGCAACTTTGGTCCTTTTTAAATTTAAAAAGCATTTTAAACCTTTGAAAAGGACTTGGACCAATTATAGTCCACTGTTTTACAGAAAAACACAGTTTTGGCCCTCCAAAACAGAAAATTTCGCATAATGGGCCTCATTGGGTCGAAAATGTCATTTTTAGCCCATTAAGCTTGAAATTTATGTTTTTAATCCTCTAAAGGAGTATATTTCCAGAAATTGTTTTATTGAAACTGTTTTGACACACCTCATCCATCAGAATTCGTGATATGTCAATTTGGGCCCTTAATTTTGTATTTTTCACATTTTAGGTCCAAAAATTGTGTTTTTAGCCCAAAGAAATTGTTACTAAGCCATTTAGCTATTTTTCTAGAAACACTTTGTATGTAGAAATATATTTGATGTTAAAATCATTTAACATAAGGTATATCTCGGTTTTGAGGGGTTTTATGGCTAGATCCAACATTTTAACACACAAAAGCACACATATAAGCATGGAAATCATACAAAGCATACAATACACATATAGATCTACACTTTCACTTGTATTCCCCCCCCCCACAAAACTCATAAAAACAGAAAATAGGGGGTATGAAGCTCACCTTGAGTGTGGGGGTTCGGTTTTGCAAAGAAAATGGAAGGAAAATGAAGTGATTTTCGGCCTTAGCACCCTTCCTTGGTAGATCTCGAGTTTGGTGACTTCTAAGGTGTATGATCACAAGTTGGAATAGATTTAGAAGAGGTTTTTGATGGAATGAAATAGCTAGATCATATATATAAGTAAATACTTACCTAAGATGGTGATTAGCTTGAAAGATCCTCTTGAAAGCTTCTAAAAATCTCGAAATTATGAGGAGGAAAGGAGAGAGTTTTCTTGAATGTTCCTTGAGAGAATTTGTGAAATGTGTGTGTGTTTGAGATGTGGCCGAGAGTGAGAGAGAGGAGAGGATAGAAGTGATTTTGAAGTGATGCTTGCTTGGAAACATGAGTTGTGTGCATGGAAACCCAACAAATAAAAGTGAGGTGGCAACCCCAAAGTCAACTCTCCCTTTTTCCTTGGGCTTGGGCCGAGAATGGAGAGGGAAGAAAGGATTTTTGGGCTTTTTGCCCCTAAGCCCAATATTAGAGTTAGTTTGGGTGTTTATTGGCCTTATAAAATAAAATTGTGATTTTTATGCTTTAATAAGCTAGATTAGGTTAATCATGGATCAAAGCTTTTAATTTATTTCATTCTAGGCCCAATACGGCCCATAATATTGAAATAAATGAATGTGGGTCCAATTAGAGCCCAATTAGGGTTCTAAGCCCATGATAGTCTAATTGGAAGCTTATTGGTCCATGTGGATCCAATATGGGAGTCCTAGTCCAAAATGGACTTAAACAAGGACTTCTAGGGTTTCCAATTGTTTGATGACTATTTGTAGTATTTATATGATGTATTTGATTGAAGTTTTTGATGTCATAATCATAGGTGTTACACATGGTCTTAAGTTTTTGATTCACATTAGCTTGAATGTATAGATTACATGATGCAAAATTTCCAGTTGTGACAAAGGTACTCTATTCAGAACACTTAGGACTCTCTATAGTTCCGCGTCGACTCTATCAGTCCAAGTATCCGTGGCAGTGATACACAGGACGAAACTCGAGACACCTAGAACTTGTTTGCCTGTTCGGTGCATGACTCTATCGATCTTCATTTTATATCATGTCGAGGTATGCCAACTTCGACGACTCTATCGACTATAGTTTGACTTCGTTCAGCCATGTGTAAACCCTTAGTGCTGTGTAAAAAGAACTTTCTCCATAGCCCTTTCGGCAAATAAAGGTTCTTCCGAACCTAAACAAAATAAAAATAATAAAGACTAATGCGATTCGTCAGTCGTCACTTTTATTTCAAACCTTCCGAAGTACCCAGGAGAGGGGTACCACGCGCTGGTAACCAACCCTCCTTAGACAGATAAGAACCGAAGCGAAAGGTACTGCATGCATTCCAGAAGACGATAACCACCCGAAGCATACCTAGTAGATTCCCAATTAAGACCCTTCATCCTATCCCATGGAACGGGAGCTAGAGTCAAGAGAACCCCTACAGATTGAGCTACTATAATGACCACAAATCCGAAGTTGTTGTCATTCTGCTTGAGCCAACATAGTAGCTAACACCCTCGGTCGGTAAAGAAATCCGAGTCGTAAGAGTCAAGGACATTGACTACGACCATCCATTCATGCTTAATCCACCGAATTAAGCATCGCAGCGAATATCCCGGAAGTCCGAGAGTTGCGATAAATTAAACTCTAAGAAGAGTGGATGAGAAGACTAAAAATTCCGAGTGATGAAACCCTATGCCTACTAGATTTGAACTAGACCGAGAAAACTTAGAACCTTCGGAAGAGTCGTTGCAGTAGATGCTCGCACTACTCAGGCACTTCGTCCACCATGTTACCGCCGAGAAGTGCCTAGGATCCTCCACCCTCTCGCATGGAGGAAATCGTCGTCGCCCTGTAGACGATAGACTTCATTCTCCGAAGTGAACACTAGAATACCGAGGACCACAGGATAACATCCGCAGCCAAGAATACTTGATCAAAGTGTGAAAGTAGTTGCGTTAAGCCTCATGACCCAGATCCTGAAGAGATTATAGACTTGACACCAGCCTTGGTGTTAGTCGAGGGGTTATGCAGGAGCATGCGCTTTCCGCACTAGAATAAACCAAAGTCTTAGAGATTTATTGGACTATTAGGTGTTCCATGAATACTATCTCGCCCAGAAATAGTAGAACTACCTCCCGAGATAGTCCAACACTCGTATAGTGAAACCTTATCTCCCCGACTCTGAGCTTTTCCGTTAGAAATATCTCAAGAATCACAAGTGCAGGTTCATTTTGCACGAGATTGGGATAGACACTCTGCCACAAACAGATACCCGTAGATATGTAACCCATCCGATCATCTAGAAAATCTTAAAAAGCCAATTTTCAGGAAACGCGAAACCAAGGACAACCCGAGCTTCCTAAGAACCAACCTAAAGGACTACACTACCAGTATGAGAGAGAACGTTAGGAACTTCGGAATGGCGATCACGCCAGTGATGATCTTGCCATAGAAGTACACTATGTTCTAGGTACTGAAAAAGCTCTACCCTTCCGAGAGCTTAGGACCACCCGAGATCCTTTATAGAGATTGGTCCAACCCTCGTTAGACCACTACTACTTTCGGATATTCCAAGGGTTTCATACCCGATCGATCCACTTCTTAGAATTGATAAGTGCTTGCCGACGTCACTCTTCGTATCCTACTCATCTTGATAGAAACCATTGAGAACCCTAACTTCGTAAGACACACCTGTAGGAAATCGCTAACTGCACGAGACGGAATCCGCATCCCGTAGGTGAAGGTTTGTTGGAATGACAAACACAGGCCAGAGTTCACTTGGGAATGCGAGGACAAACAAAATAGGAAGTACCCTCCTGCCTTTACTCGGCCGTTCATACCTACTACCTTGCCTAGGCCTAAATTTCGGGACGAAATTCCCTCTAACGCGGGGATGATGTGACAACCCAAAGTTTATTCCGTTACATTACCCCGTTTCCGTTAACGGAATATTCCACGTTATAAAAGTTCCGTTAATTTGAGGTCGTAAAACAAATAAATGTTTTATTTATTTATATTCTATGTCGTTATTCGTCATAATAAAAATAAAGTAAAAGCATGTAAATTACATTTCCATAGTAATTTGGAAAAAGTTAAATTTTATTACGACCGCTAAATCGGGTGCGACCAAAAGCCACGTATAACGGCAGTATCGGGTAGAATCCCGCTGAGCTCCAACTCCAACCCCTATATAAGGGGGAATGGACTTCATTCCACCATTTTTCACCCTCTCTCTATACACTCTCTCATAAAAGTCCGATTTCACCTAAAATCCGCAATGAAACGCCTCCAAATCGTAAGTTCTTGTACCCTAACTTGTTCAAAACATTATTAGCTGTGACTTTACCCCAAAAATCGACCTTGGAAGCTGTTGAAAAGGAGTTTACATCCTAAGAGCCTCCTTAGGCCGTAAACCCCTAATAAGAGGCCAAAATGACCCAAATTTGTCCCTAAAAGCTTGGAAACTAGTTAGGGAAATTATATAGGAGTGTTTAATCATCAAAACACAAAGTTTTAGGGCATAAAAGAGAGTTTACGGCCCAAGCACATGCTTAGGCCGTAAACACCTCTAATCCTTGCAATAATGCCCCAAAAACACTCCCAAACCACCCTTAGGCTTAAGACATAAATTAGGGACATGCTATTTCGGGTTTAGAACAATTAAACACAATGAATTGAGGGGTAAAAAGGAGTTTACGGCCCAAGCACATGCCTAGGTCATAAACACCTCCAAACCATGTCAAATGGTAGTTTTAATACCCCCAAATGATCTTATACTTCATTATAAATTACTAGGATTGAAATAAGGGCCTTAAACTTCAATAAAATCAAGGTATAGGAATTCACGGCCGTGAACTCCCATAGGGGTGGTTCATGGGCCGTAAACTCCCATTTGGTCCCTTTAAAAGCCTTAAATCCACTCATACATTTTAGATTTGGACCTAGCAAAATTCCACGATCAATATAAGGCCTTTAAACATCCTAGAACCCCTCACTATGAGTTTACGGCCGTAAACTCATGGGGAGTTGTCCCAGGGTTGTAAACACTATATGGAGAGTTTACTCTTGGAGAGTAAACTCTATTCCTAAGCCATTCACACCCTTAAATGTTACCTGGGACACCCCAAACACTTAACCAAAGTGTTTTCCGCTCCTTAGAGTGCGTATACTTGTTTAATTAGTATTAAATGTACTAATTTTATGTGGTCATATGTTATCATATGTTAAATAGGTCACTAAGTGTGTTCAAGTCTTTACTTGACATCGAGCACCCAACCGGCACCTTCGTCGGATCCACTTACATCAGGTGAGTTCATACCCCTGAATGAACCTTTTAAATGTTTTTACATGTTTTATAGGGGGAATACAAGTTAAACATGCCAGTTATCATATCAATCACATGTGATTGATAACCCGCATGCACAAGGATTTACCACACTGAAAAATGTTTTACCAAGTGGGATACTAAAAATGGTTTTCCAAAAGGTTTTCACTTGTTCAAAACGCTTACTTATACTGTTTTATCAAAGTTCATTTTAAACTGGTTTATGAAAAGTTTCCAAAGAATTTCTAAAGGTTTTCAAACTTATTTTACAAAAGAATACCCTGTCGTGAGTTTCCCAAGAATAAAGGTTTTTCTTCCATGTTTTGATACTCCTTCTTAGTTAAAGTTCCTACTTGATAACGCTTTCACTTCGCGATGCATTTATACTTGTTATTACCTCTACTTTGCTTATACTTGTAGTATCTTATACCTGTTAGACGCTCTTACTTCACTTGTTGTCACTTCTACATCGTTATACACTTATTATTGATAACGTTTATACATCGCGATTTGGTCATTCCACACTGTACGTTTATACATCACGATTTGGTTATTCCACACTGTACGTTTATACATCACGATTTGGTTATTCCATACTGTACGTTTATACATCACGACTTGGTCATTCCACACTGTACGTTTATACATCACGATTTGGTTATTCCACACTGTACGTTTATACATCACGATTTGGTTATTCCACACTATACGTTTATACATCACGATTCGGTTATAATTCACGATACGTTTCCACTTGTTACACACTCAGACGTAGTTAGATGTATGCCTGTGCTTGTATAGGTGCATATAAATAATGATTGAAGGACTTAGAAAGGCTTGTCCGCCCTATTTCCTTTTCTTCGTTGAGATGTGGTCTGGTGGGATCGAATGGCCATCCGAAGGTCGTTTGATTCATTAGTTATATATTATGTATACGAGCATAGACATATAGGTTTACTCTAGTCAGTTCAGTTATGAGTCTCTACCTCTAGTTCAATATTGGAAACCCACTACCCACTATTTGGGATGTATCTTCGAGACTCGGCCTTCTCCGTCGTCTAGTTGGTAACCATAGTCTCCTGTAGGGAGAGCGGACATTGTGTGTATAGATCTATACGAGATTGACACCCCCGCACCCTGACTGCTAGCTACAGTCCAGGGCCTACCAAGCCAAGGGGTGACAAATGTCACATTTTATAGACGCTTGCAGGGCGTCAGGTACTCTAGTGTTGGTTAGTATGGTTACGAGTATCCGAGGTTACCTTATAATTCATGGCCTTAAGGTAACGGTATTTTACACTGTATGCTGGAAGCCCACTCTCAGAGTCACACTGTTACCTTGCTAGCTGTATCTTTCATTTGATATTGTTTGGGGTCTGTATTCTTTGTTTTAGACCTTACTAGTTGTATCTTTCATTTGATACTGTATGGGGCCTGTATTCTTTGTTTTAGACCTTACTAGCTGTATCTTTCATTCGATACTGTCTGGGGTCTGTATTCTCTGTTTTAGACCTTACTAGCTGTATCTTTCATTTGATACTGTCTGGGGTCTGTATTATTTGTTTTAGACCTTACTAGCTGTATCTTTTATTCGATATTGTTTGGGGTCTGTATTCTCTGTTTTAGACCTTACTAGCTGTATCTTTCATTTGATACTGTCTGGGGTCTGTATTCTCTGTTTTTAGACCTTGCTAGCTGTACCTTTCAATTGGTACCATCTGGGGTCTGTGTCTCCCTTTGTTAGGCTGAGCCAGGCGTGTCGCTTGTTCGATACTCTCCTGGAGTCTATGATTCCTTTTGCCTTAGTCAGCTTGTTATTTCCCTGATTTCTCTTGCTTTCTTTAATAATCAAATTCTGTATTTTGATAATGATAGCGATTAAGGGAAAACTACTTTTTACCACATAACTTCGTCCAGTCTTGGTAGAAGACTGCTTTTATTAAAGAAAATATAGGATTTTCTGGAAAGCACTCTAATATAATGGATACTCTAAAACTACCACTTTTATTAAGTTATTTGAATAAAAATGACACTAAATACTTATGAACTCACCAACATTTGTAAAAATGCTAATACTCGCTTTTCAAATAACTTGTATTCTCAGGTCAGCATTAGACAGGTATACCCTCGGAGCTTTTGACGAAGACAGTTTAGTACCAAGCTGTACCTATATATTTTCTTGTATTACTTTAATGTATTGTAATGTAAACCATATAAAACTATTACTATTAATGCAATGGTTGTTGTACTTTGATTACTATAATGCATGTGTTGTGATACTTGACATGACGTCATCCACCCCAGAACGTTTCCGCCTTTCCTGTTTTGTGGTGTGACAAACACAAACACTAGCAGCTCCCGGTTATCCCTGGCTTAACAACTTCTCTGGTAGGAATGCCCCAACTACTCAATCCCCGGTCGCACCTAGCTCCGCCAGTCCACCTACTCAACCCAGATCTTACGAACCTTCAATCGCTGACAGCGCCCGCCAGCTTTTGCTTCTTGATTCCACGTTGGCGACCAGATAACAAGCGCAACCTAGTATCACTGGCCATACCGATCACCTCCTCCCCCGGTAGCAATCGTCGCCACAAGTCTCAACCTGCTGTTCCGTCACCAGCGTATCTCCTCTAGCCGACGATTAGCGAAGCGTCGCCAATAATTGGACTTCAGAAGTCGTTGCTCTGATTTCTGCTGCACCATTGAATCCCGGTGAAGAACAAAAAGAAAAAAGAAGAAGAAGGAATCACCGCCGGAGACCACAGGCACAACGCCTCCGACGTGCTCGTTGTTGCAATCTCCATAAGTCACCACCGGACCAACAACCACCGGGCCAACCAATGACTATCAGCAACCACCGATCGCCATTATCAACCTTCGAACCACTAGCAGTCACTTGCGACTATAACAAAATACCTCCAATAATGACAACGAATGTTGGCCTTTTGTCTTGTCAACCTACAACAATAGAAGCTTCAATACCGACCACCGGTTGCCGCTAGCTGCCCCACCAGGACCAATAGACAATCCCGGTTGTCATGAAGATACAATTTCTCCTTTGGTGATATAGGGGGGGGGGGGGAGCGGGAGGCGGATGGAAAGTCCTCCAAAAGTGATAATAAATTAATGGGCCAATGCCCTAATAATCAGATAGCCCACATTCAAAGAGAAAAGTAATTGGGCTCATACACATTTGTTTTGGGCTCTTTGTGATTTATTTTGGTTTCCTCCCAAATGAGCTCCTTCGTGTCATTGGGCTACATTATTTGCGAGGCCCAACAAAACAAAAATGATTTTGGACTCTAACACACTTGGGCTCCTCCTACGACATATGGGCTATGATATTTTGTATGGGTTATTTCAAGTTGTCGGGCTACATAAAAAAATGACCCAATTTTGCAAACCAAAAATCAGCAATTTGATACTCGCCCACCGCATGCTTCGCTCAACAGAATGTTTTGCGACTCAAACTCTTGCAAAATTTTCAAGAAAAAAGGGTGGTGGGGGGGGGGGAGAAGAATAGTGTACTACTACTAATATTGAAACCTTTCGAAAGATCCCTGACAGAAAATCAATTGGTTTATAATTTAAAGAAAATACTAACTATTTGATCGAGTTGTCTTTTCAGATAATCGCTCCAACGCTGCGACACTCAGAGTGCGCCAACATCAAACTCACGGAGCAAAGCCTGGTCTATAAAGCATTTACAGGGGACTTGTGAAGTGTGCACCGCTGACCAGTCACTCAAAGTTCCCATTCAGTGGGCATAGAAATATAACTCCCCACTCGGTGTTTGCTACGGGTCTCGTCCCCCTCACCAGGGGGCGTGCGTGACGCTAAGAGTGTTCATTTTCTATAAACAACTTTCAGTCGTGACTCGAACGCGAGAATCATGGGCAAAGTACGTTATATCTATTTACAGACTTTGGAGCTTGACAACGGTCTTTGAGACTGTAATGTGACATCCCCAATTTCTCGGCCAGAAAAGACCGATTTGTTTATGCTTGGTTTTTAAAATCAGAGTAATCTTTTAAAGAAAACAGTTGCGGAATTTGTTCCCAAAATATGATAAAGATTTATCAAAGCATTTCTTTAGAGAAATGTATTTTTTTTATATAACAAAATCTCAGGATGTCATGTTCCGATACAGACACATAAGCATAAACAGAACTTACATTATTTACACTAAAGATTTTACATCTCCTTTAATCTCTCCGTGAAATATATCTTCGTATCGATACCTGTGATACAAAGAAAACTGAGTGGGTCAGGTTTGGGAGCCTGGTGAGCATATAGGGTTTTCAACCCACAATAATATAATTATCATATTCAACCATCAAACAATCAACCCAATTACCCATCCCCATTATCTTCTTTATTTCTTAGGATTTTACCCTAAGAATTCAACTACCCGTCATTCATCCATTCCTAGGATTGACCTAAGGAATTAGCACAAAATCTATTGCTACATAAGGCGCATCTACCAACATCATCCTTTAAGCGCCTTTGCCAGGTTTATGACATTCTCCTTTAGGCGCATCTGCCGATATTATCTTATAAGCGCATCTGCCAAGATTACCCTATAAGCGCATCTACTATTATTATGACAATCTCTATTTGGCGCATCTGCCAAGATCACGACATTCACTACTTGGTGCATCTACCGATATTATTCTCAATCGCATCTGCTAGTTTTATGACATTCTTTAATTGGTGCATCTACCAATATCATTCTTAATCATCTTTCATACCTCATCATTTTATCACATACCAACTATCTCATCTACCCATGTTCTACCCAACATATTTATAGATATAAAATACATATACAATTTAACTCATTTAAAAAACTATATAAAACATTCATTCCATACTCATCTCAAATAAACAACAATATATAAACACATAGCACGTATTTTATAACAAATACTTCATATTTATGTGTTAGAAGAAAGTAACCACACACTCTCCCAAACATATACTTAATACATTCAAACAATACTTGTATTATACCCGTGTTTATGAAAGGGACTATACAACCACACATATAAACATCTTTATATTATACACATAGCACATATTTTATAGAAAATACTTAATATTTATGTGTTAGAAGAAAGTAACTACACACTCTCCCAAACATATACTTAATACATTCAAACAATACTTGTATTATACCCGTGTTTATGAAAGGGACTATACACCCACACATATAAACAACTTTATATTATACACATAGCATGTATTTTATAGAAAATACTAAATATTTATGTGTTAGAAGAAAGTAACTACACACTCACTTGATCAGAAGATGATCGGACATCACTAGGACTTGTAGAAGTAGTATTCTTCGGCAGATCTGGAAGATCTTCACAAAAACCGGACTCCTCGCGGGCAGAGCTTCGGCTCGGGAATTGCACTTCTCGGGATCTTCGGGGCCTCGGGACTTGCTTCGGGGCTCGGGAATGATACCGGGGCTTCGAGGCAATTCTTGCACGAAAAACGATGCAAAAACGCGAGAAAAATGGAAGAAATGAGCAAACTACTCGGCTGCCCTCGACACCCTTTTATAGGGGCTGGAAGGTCGATTTACGCATGGTGTAAATCCTAGTTACGCGGGGCGTAACCTGGATAGGATCGCTGACTCCCCCCCTTCGGATAATATCGGCCAATATATATATAAATAAAATATCGAAAATATTTAATAAGTTTCAAAAATTCATATCTTCCTCATACGAATTCCGTTTTTGAAGTTCTTTATATGCACGCGTAGGTGAGACTACGATCTACAACTTTCGTTTAGACTCCGTCGGCTAATTTTGATTTATTTTTATTATTTATTTTTAGTAGGCCGGGACAGGAAAACTCTGTTATAAAATCATAACTTCTTCATCCGACGTCTGTTTTCGCCTATCTTTTTATCGTTTTACTAGAATTAATGAGATCTTCGATTCTCATTTAGATTGTTTCGGCTAAAAACTGCTCGGTCTCAAATCGAGTATTCGGGCTGCATACCGCTAAGTCGAAACTTCGAAAAATCATAACTTCCTCATACGAAGTCAGATTTTGGCGTTCTTTTTATGCATGCCTATGGTTTAACGTATTATACGACTTTCATTTAGATTGCTAAGGCTAAATATCACTCTAACGTAAATTCACTTTTTACGTCGCGCTGTGTCGTGCCCGTTCTGTCGCGAAACTTCGACAGGTCATAACTTCTTCGTTATAATTCGGATTTCGGCGTTCTTTATATGTACAGAATCCTTGTAACATATACTACAACTTAGTTAAGATTATTCATTCTAAATAATCTTTCATCAAAAATTCACTTTTTGACGCCTATCGTCTCTAAATTGACTAGCCCTGATCTACGGGCGTTACAATTATCTCCCCCTTAGGATGATTACGTCCCGGAATCATCAACGAAAATAGAACTTTTACAATGATTCCATACGCTATCTCTTCATCCTAGGTAATAACCTTAAATTCTATGTTTCCTCGAAAGAGTATTTAACTCTATGGCTTTCTTGACCGCAAACGATGCCCAATCTTGCATCTGCTTATCATACTATGTTGTACTTTCAATCGTAACCCTCGAGTTACCAAATAAGTCGTTATTTTGGACTCCTTCTTCTTCTCAGGATAAATACTTTCCTTTATCTATTGTAACAAACTGATGGGTCGTGCTCTACTGACCTCTCATCGAATGATGCAATGCTTAGACTCAGGTCTCTTAGAGTTAAATTCCAAAATGGAATATACCTTCCTTCATATTCTAATGTGATATAATCACATTTCAGCATGTAGCATTTCTACCTACCAACTTCTTTTAACAACGAGCGCGACACTATCAATTGCATTAACCTCAACCTTCTGACTTAAGTCAGATGTTACATCTAACTTGGTCCTCTAGACCACGTAACATACTCCTCGTAGTCGAACTCAAATTTAAACATGACCACTAAGGTCGGAACAAGAACCATCTTACTAGTCATTACCGAAACAATGGTAACGACATACCAGAATAAAATGGAATCAATCACTAGCTTCTTGGTAACCTTGTGACTTTCCCTGATCCAAGTGTGAGTCCTGTGCTTCCGGTAGTATATGCATCTACTACCTTTCACACCTACTCATACTCGTCCCAAGTATGGTCCCGTAGTCGACCAAGTCACCATACAAGAAAATCAGACAATCATTCAACACATCAGTTAGCAAAACTAAGGTTTATATTAATTCCTTGAAACGATTACACAAAAGTTCAAGTTCACCCTATCCTATGCCTTTAATAGGCAACATACATGATACTTTTCATATCGCTACTTTATAACTTGATCTTTAGATATAAGACCCTTATTCCGGATTCCTTGCATTGCCATCTGCTTCTTCAAAGATCATTTGAAATGCTCTTGCCTTTAGCTTTGGCGGCGCCTCTAGCCTTGCTGCTTGATTTTTCCTTGGGCAGTCTTGCTTGAAGTGCCCCTCTTCGTTACATTCGTAACACACCTTTTTGTTGAAAATACATTCATCGGTGTAATGCCCATGCTTTCCACACTTGAAACATGTCACCTCCATGCCACATTTTCCTGAGTGCTTCTTCTTGCACTTATCGCACCACCTTGCCTCATCCCTTCCTCCCCCTGCAGACTTCGAGGATTTTCTTTTCTCATTAGAACCTGAAGTTCCTTCTAACTTTCTCTTCTCGCCAACTTCAACCTTACTGTCAGTCCTCCCCTTGATCATATTCTCAACAGACTTGGCAGCCCAAATAGCTGCCTCTAGAGTAGGTGCCTGACGCACTGGCACCGCATACTCCCAAGGGAGTCCCTTTGCGTACCGGTCGACTTTTGTCAGTTCATCTGGGACGATGCGCAAAGCAAACTCCATCTTCTCTGTGAAGGAATTAGTGTATTCATCCACTGACATGCTGCCTTTCTTCAATATTAGAAAATTGTTCTCCAACTCTAGCAGGTTTTGGGCCGAGTAGAACTTGCACTTGAATTGCACCAAGAACTCTGCCCAGGTCAGTTGCAGTGGCTCATTAGGTCTTAGGATCTTCCCTAGAGTGTTCCACCATTGAAAGGCTCCACCTCGGAACTGACGCACTGCATAGATAGTCTGCAACTTGCCTCTGCAGCCACAAGTCATGAAGACTAACTCCATTTCTGAGATCCAATCCATAACTCCAATCGGATCCTCATTTCTATTGAAGGTCGATGGTTTGCAAGTTAGAAAGTCCTTGTACTTGCATCCCATTCCATCATTCCTTCCATCATGGTTGTGTTGCCTAACTATCGGTGGGTTGGCTTGACCAACAGACCCATTGAAGTTTCCACCTTCCGAGTGCCCTTCATTTAATTCAGGCTCTTCCACATGAATTGACAGTTCTTCACGATTCTGTTGATGCAACTGCCTAGTCTCCTCCATTTGATGATCCAACATCGTTTGAATCATCAATTGTACACCAGGCATTGTTATCGGCTCAGGTGTTGCTGCTACGACAGGTATTTGCTCAATCATGGGTGGTTGATTCCTCTTTTCATCAGAATTTCCAACTCCACTTCTTGTTCTCACCATTTTTGATCTACGCACCGAATAAGGTGAAATTAGATCCTCATTCACGATAGATATTCAAATCGCCCTTATCACTCCGAAATGTTTATATGCTAGTTCTAATATCGTAGCCATACGCTTAGAATCCTAACCACACAAGGTTTCCAGATCCGGTCGGCAACAGACCATAGATCCAAACAAATAATAACATCAATATAGCTATCACACAAAACATTTTGCACATAAAAGCATTTTAGGCATCATTCCTAAAATAAACTAGTGCTTGTGTCAATTTAGGTGTACTACCTAACATATTTTAGACACACTCCTCACAATCATTACTTAGCATTCTAAGTTTACGTCTAGAAATTTCCTACAAATTCCTAGTTCGCTTAAACTAATGTTCTGATACCAACTGTGACATCCCCAATTTCTCGGCCAGAAAAGACCGATTTGTTTATGCTTGGTTTTTAAAATCAGAGTAATCTTTTAAAGAAAACAGTTGTGGAATTTGTTCCCAAAATATGATAAAGATTTATTAAAGCATTTCTTTAGAGAAATGTATTTTTATTATATAACAAAATCTCGGGATGCCATGTTCCGATACAGACACATAAGCATAAACAAAACTTACATTATTTACACTAAAGATTTTACATCTCCTTTAATCTCTCCGTGAAATATATCTTCGTATCGATACCTGTGATACAAAGAAAACTGAGTGGGTCAGACTTGGGAGCCTGGTGAGCATATAGGGTTTTCAACCCACAATAATATAATTATCATATTCAACCATCAAACAATCAACCCAATTACCCATCCCCATTATCTTCTTTATTTCTTAGGATTTTACCCTAAGAATTCAACTACCCGTCATTCATCCATTCCTAGGATTGACCTAAGGAATTAGCACAAAATCTATTGCTACATAAGGCGCATCTACCAACATCATCCTTTAAGCGCCTCTGCCAGGATTACATCATACACTATGAGGCGCGACTGCCAGGTTTATGACATTCTCTTTTAGGCGCATATGCCGACATTATCTTATAAGCGCATCTGCTAAGATTACCCTATAAGCGCATCTACTTTTATTATGACAATCTCTATTTGGCGCATCTGCCAAGATCACGACATTCACTACTTGGTGCATCTACCGATATTATTCTCAAGCGCATCTGCTAGTTTTATGACATTCTTTAATTGGTGCATCTACCAATATCATTCTTAATCATCTTTCATACCTCATCATTTTATCACATACCAACTATCTCATCTACCCATGTTCTACCCAACATATTTGTAGATATAAAATACATATACAGTTTAACTCATTTAAAAACTATATAAAACATTCATTCCATACTCATCTCAAATAAACAACAATATATAAACACATAGCACGTATTTTATAACAAATACTTCATATTTATGTGTTAGAAGAAAGTAACCACACACTCTCCCAAACATATACTTAATACATTCAAACAATACTTGTATTATACCCGTGTTTATGAAAGGGACTATACACCCACACATATAAACAACTTTATATTATACACATAGCACGTATTTTATAGAAAATACTTAATATTTATGTGTTAGAAGAAAGTAACTACACACTCTCCCAAACATATAATTAATACATTCAAACAATAATTGTATTATACCCGTGTTTATGAAAGGGACTATAGACCCACACATATAAACAACTTTATATTATACACATAGCACGTATTTTATAGAAAATACTTAATATTTATGTGTTAGAAGAAAGTAAATACACACTCACTTGATCAGAAGATGATCGGACAGCACTACGACTTGTAGAAGTAGTATTCTTCGGCAGATCTGGAAGATCTTCACAAAAACCGGACTCCTCGCGGGCAGAGCTTCGGCTTGGGAATTGCACTTCTCGGGATCTTCGGGGCCTCGGGACTTGCTTCGGGGCTCGGGAATGATACCGGGGCTTCGAGGCAATTCTTGCACGAAAAACGATGCAAAAACGCGAGAAAAAGGGAAGAAATGAGCAAACTACTCGGCTGCCCTCGACACCCTTTTATAGGGGCTGGAAGGTCGATTTACGCAGGGCGTAAATCCTAGTTACGCGGGGCGTAACCTGGATAGGATCGCTGACTCCCCCCCTTTCGGATAATATCGGCCAATATATATATAAATAAAATATCGAAAATATTTAATAAGTTTCAAAAATTCATATCTTCCTCATACGAATTCCGTTTTCGACGTTCTTTATATGCACGCGTAGGTGAGACTACGATCTACAACTTTCGTTTAGACTCCGTCGGCTAATTTTGATTTATTTTTATTATTTATTTTTAGTAGGCCGGGACAGGAAAACTCTGTTATAAAATCATAACTTCTTCATCCGACGTCTGTTTTTGCCTATCTTTTTATCATTTTACTACAATTAATGAGATCTTCGATTCTCATTTAGATTTTTTCGGCTAAAAACTGCTCGGTCTCAAATCGAGTATTCGGGCTGCATACCGCTAAGTCGAAACTTCGAAAAATCATAACTTCCTCATACGAAGTCAGATTTGGGCGTTCTTTTTATGCACGCTCATGGTTTAATGTAGTATACGACTTTCATTTAGATTGCTAAGGCTAAATATCACTCTAACGTAAATTCACTTTTTACGTCGCGCTGTGTCCTGCCGGTTCTATCGTGAAACTTCGACAGGTCATAACTTCTTCGTTATAACTCGGATTTCGGCGTTCTTTATATGTACGGAATCCTTGTAACATATACTACAACTTAGTTAAGATTATTCATTCTAAATAATCTTTCATCAAAAATTCACTTTTTGACGCCTATCGTCTCTAAATTGACTATCCCTGATCTACGGGCGTTACATGTATGGTGAGGTTACGCTTTTTAGCTACCTCGACCCGACATTCTATCGAAATCAGTGTCATGTAACAATCTTTAGCAGCCTCGGTCCGCATGATTGCAACAACAGTTACGTTGCATCGCGCGGATCAACTTTCACTCTTCTCAATAAAGGAGTATCAAGTCACCTCAATCTATATAAGCAATGTTTGGCTCATCGCACAACCCCACGGGTCTCGTGGGCGAGGTTCGGCTGTTATCTCTATTATTTAATGCGTTGGTGCTTTATCTAGTCCGATCTGATTGTTAGCAACCCAATCACATCAGACTAGGGGGACTTGACGACACACATTTTATATGACTAAGTCCAGTCCAATGTCATTGGACGCTTACTAATAACATCAGGATAGGGTGACTTGATGATACATGGTCCATTAGCATGGCATAGACTGCTCTAGAGCGCTAGCCTGGCCAGGCGCGCTCTGCCTGCCCTGGCTAGCATTCCCTTGCCAGCGTTGCCTGGCGCTCCCTTGCCAGCCATGCTGGGGACTCTCCTGCCGGCCCGGCTCGACGCTTCCTTGCCTGGCGCTCTCCTGCCAGCCTTTCCCAATGCACGCCCACCAGCCCCGCCCGGCGCCTCCGGGCGGCCTTGCCCAGCTCCTTGCTAGTTGGGCCTGAATTGGGCTGGGCCAAGGCCTGACCTAATTCTCCTTGACCTAATTCTCCACTATAAAAGTAGTGCCTCCTCCATGAAGGGGGACCTTTCTCTTGGACTCTTCCCTTTGGTTTAGCCTCCACCTTAGACATTCCCCATGGCTCAGCCGCCACACTATACTCCGGCCGGGTGGCTTAGCTGCCACCCGTTGCAGTCAACCACCATACACCACCACCAGCACCAAGATGGTTCTCTCCAGCTATGTAGGACCATCTCAAATATACTAGATGATCTAACTTGACCGTCGGAGTCTGCTCCCGGGGCACAGTACCTGGGGCGGCTCTAATGGGCTTGTCTGTTGTGACCTCGCAGATCCGTCTCCGGCGTGGAAGAACATCCTCAGAGCAGGTGGTCGAAGCCGATGTCGCATCATAGTGTTATAATGTTCTTTAAACAGGGTACAAGGCCCATATTTAGGGTTTCCCAAACTCTGACCAACTCACCGATTCAGTCCTCTGACTCGTCGAGTAGGTCACTTAACCCGCGACCCAAATCAGGCTCCTACTCATCGAGTTATCCCATCAACTCAACGAGTCACTTCCTGATTTTGAGGTTTTCTTTCCTTTCTAGGGCTTTGGAATTCGGGGTGTTACATGGCAGATCTAGCCTATACGCCACCTTCCCACCCGAGCTATAACCCGTAAAGGACCAATGTACCTGAGGCCCAACTTTCCTCACTTCCTGAACCGGATGACACCTTTCCTAGGTGACACCTTCAGGAGGACCATATGTCATACTTGAAACTCCAGGTCTGAACGATGTTTGTCGGCATAACTTTTCTGTCGACTCTAAGCAGTCTGAAGCCTGCCTCTGACCTGCTGGATCCTGTCGGTCATCTTGAGTACCACTTCGGTACTCCCCATGACCCTCTGCCCAACCTCACCCCAGCATATCAGGGTTCTACACTTCCTCCCATATAACATGTAACGACCAAAAATTTGAGCCAATTTTAAACATTTTATTTCATTCCAAACCATTGAGTTCATACATGTGTTTACAAACTAGTTTAAACATTAGAGCATTTCCTAGAACCATAACACATAAGTCCTAAAACATGAGGAGCGGTACGATCACGCCTTCGCCTTTCCACGGTCTCCTAAAGTACCAGAAACAATACACTGAAACTGTAAGCCCAAAATCTTAGTGAGTTACCCCCAAAATACCAACCACAGTACCATACACATATCATATCATATCATAACATAACAGAACAGCCATGCATATCGAGTCTACAGTGTGACTGGTCCGCCTGCACCAGGCCTTCAGTCCACTCGGTCTACTCTCTCTCCGAGTCTACAGTATGACTGGTCTGCCCACACCGGGCCTTTAGTCCACCTAGTCCACTCTCTGAGTCTACAGTATGAATGGTCCGCCCATACCGGGCCTTCCGTCTGTCTGGTCCACTCTCTGAGCCTCGACACGTCTCGTCCGCCCTCTAGGGGCCTTCAGCCCATCCAGACCGCTCGCCGGGCCATCGGTCTAACCAGTCCACCCTGGGTATGTTGGCCTACAACACAAAGCAGGACCCGCCTCAACCCAACCCCAATCCAACAACCATATGCACATAAACATATAATCATATAGCAATTCACAACTAATCAACCGATCTAGCAGATCACATAACATAGAAACATCCTAACCAGGATACCGACCTAACCGGTCACTAACATAGCATCATCCTATATACCAGGATACCGACCTTAGCCAGGTCTCTAACATAGCATCATCCTATATACCAGGATACCGACCTTAACCAGGTCTCTAATATATACCATCCTAAATACCAGGATACCAACCTTAACCAGGTCTCTAACATATACCATCCTAAATACTAGGATGCAGACATAACAAAGCAATAACATAACAAACAACTACCCGGATTCCCATCCGATAAAGGGCCAGCCTTGGTGCCTTAGACCCTGTCGATATAGTGATGATAACTCACCTGCAACGGCCAACTTGAAGAAATAAGACCACGCTGCTTCGACCACCAGCACGAACTCCACCACTGATCATTACCAAAGAACCAAAACCAATAAACACCAATAATTAGCAAAATACCCCTAGAAGACAACTGGTCAACCCTTGGTCTAAGTCAAAGTCCTCAGTCAAAGTCAACCTTCTTGGTTGACCCTACTCGCCGAGTCAACCCGTTGACTCGTTGAGTTCCTATGCTCAGAACCCCCCAAGCCACGACTCAACTCTCTGAGTCGCCCCAAGACTCGTCGAGTTCAACAAGCTCTGAGTCCCTTCCTGCTCAACTCACCGAGTCATCCCTCAACTCACCGATTCACAGCTCAACCAGAAAAGGTTAGGACTTCACTACCAGACTCGCCGAGTCCAAGCTTATCATCATACTCCTCGCCGAGTCACCCATGCGACTCGCCAAGTTACTACGCGACTCAAAGTTTGATCCATAGCCCGACTCGCCGAGTCATCTACCAGACTCGCCGAGTCCATTCGTGACATCTTCATTCAGACGATCACAGGCCATTTCATTGCTTCCAATACATAGATCTGGACTCATAGGGTCAGATTCACACGTAAAGTTTCCAACTTTACGTGCATGCAAGGCTCAACAAGCTCCAACAAGCTAAAAATGAAGGTTTAAGGCAAGGACACTCTCAATCAAGCCCCAAAGCTATCACTTTCCAGATTCATGAGTCAAGACCCGTCTAGATCTGTAGTAGCAACCTCAGATCTGAACCCAATACTCGGAAAGAGACTCATATATGACAATTTCATCTATGAACAATTTAAGCACAACAAAGTCAAGGCAACAACTTTTTACCTTCAATCTGATGCCAACAAGCAAGGAAATCAGATCCACTTCGCTCCTCTATGATCCCACCAACTCTTGCTTCAAGTATCCTTCTTCTACAAGCTCCAAAACACACTTAAATCCTTCTCACTCTCAATTTAGGGTTTGAAATTGATGGGGAAAGCTTCTGGACGTCAAAGGGAGTGCTAAAGAGGCTGGGGTGGGGCTTAAGGTTCCTTATATAGGGTGCAAAGCCTAGAAATTAGGGTTTCTCATTCCAGCACAGTGTCATCGAGTCCAGCCTCCGACTCGGCGAGTCCAGTCACTTAACATGTGCCCGACACATGCTTAGACTCGACGAGTTGCAGCTCCTACTCGCTGAGTTCCTCTTTTCCCAACATACACATTACCCCCTGAACTCTTGATTCTGACTTGGGATGTTACATAACATCTCAAAGGGAGGACGGTTGATACTCATGTGGTAGCTATTATTGCAGGAAAACTCTGCCAAGGGAAGGTAGGTATCCCAACTACCACAGAAGTCTAATACGCATGCCCACAGCATGTCCTCCAAGGTTTGGATGGTCCGCTCACTCTGACCTTCCGTCTGGGGGTGAAAAGTCGTACTAAAATGTAGACGAGCAACCAACTCGTCATGAAATTTCTTCCAGTATCTGGAAGTGAACAATACATCTCAGTCAGAAATCATAGAAACTGGCACTCTGTGTCGAGCTACTACCTCTCTGATGTAGATGTCGGCCAGCTTCTCGGCCGAAATGCTCTCCTTTCTTGGTGAACCGATCCACGATAACCCAAATAGAATCCACTGCCCGTGCGGTCTTGGGAAGCTTCGTGATGAAATCCATAGTAATATCCTCCCATTTCCACACAGGGATATCCACCAGCTGCGGTTTTCCGTTTGGCCTCGGGTGCTCGACCTTTACCTTCCTGTAGGTCAAGAACCGCTCCATGTACCAAGCTATGTCCCGCTTCTTGCGGGGCCACCAATAATCAGGTCTAAGATCCATGTACATCTTCGTCGCCCCGAGATGGGTGTAGAACCTCGACTTGTGGGCCTCATCCATCAGAACCTCGTGCACCCCGCCCCAGTAAGGAACCGAGACCCTCCGATGCAGGGTCAGTAGCCCACAGTTGTCATAATCAAACGAGGCCACCTAGCCTATGATATGCTCACACTTCCGGTGCTCGTCCTTCATACCCTTGACCTGCGCCACTCAGATCCACTCCAAAAGTTGAGTCACCACTGTCATCCTCAATCAGATGTCTCTGGTCGGGGCTGCCTTGTGACTACGTGCATCGACCACAACATTGGCCTTCCCCGGGTGGTAAAGGATCTCACAATCGTAATTCTTTACCACATCTAACCACCGACGCTGCCTCATATTCAGATTTGACTGATCTATGAGGTACCTCAAGCTCTTGTAGTCTGTGTAAATGGTACAACGAACCCCATAAAGTTAATGCCGCCAAATCTTGAGGGAAAAGACAACCGCCCCAACTCCAGATCATGTGTCGGGTAGTTCGCCTCGTGAGGCTTCAACTGCCTCGAGGCATAGGCGATGACAAACCCCCTCTGCATCAATACTGTGCCCAAGCCTGAGATTGAAGCATCACAATACACTACAAATCCTCCATGCCCTATGGCAAGGCTAAGATAGACGCCACATACAATCCTTGACTCAACGTCTCAAACGCTACCTGCTGCTCAGGCCCCTAGCAAAATACAATGGCCTTCTTCGTTAGCCAGGTCAAGGGTAATGCTACCTTGGAAAGGTCCTGTATGAATCTCCGGTAATAGCCTACTAAACTGTAACACCAGCAAAAATCAGGTTAAAAATAAATTTATTCAGCAACCATAATCGGGATGTAGTAAATGGTAGATATCGTAACAAGGTTTCCAAAAATATAGGAACACTAAAATCCGAGTTATAACGAAGAAGTTATGACCAATCGAAGATTCGCAATAAAACCAGTAAAACATTGTTAAGCCTAAAACGCAAAGTTTTAATAAAATACTTTTTAACCTTAGGTATCTAAATGAAAATCATAGATATCATTAAACCGTAAACATACATAAAAAGAACGCCCAATTCTGACTTCATATGATGAAGTTATGATTTTTCGAAGTTTCGGACATAGCGGTAGACATCTAAAAACTCAAAATAGAGATCGAGCAACTTTTAGCCAACGCGACCTAAACGAGAATCGAAGATCTCATCAATGGTAATACAACGGTAAAAGTATTGACGAAAACGGGCGTCAGATGAAGAAATTACGGATTTTTAACGGACTTTTCTAGTCCCGGCCTGTTAAAAATATATTAATAAAAATAAATTCAGAATTAGCCGACAGAGTCTAAACGAAAGTTGTAGAGAATTTTCTCACCTACGCGTGGATATAAAGAACGTCGAAATCGGAGCTCGTACGTGAAAGTTATAGATTTAACAAGTTCGGGGCACAAAATCCGAGGCTGGTCCAAGAAGGAATGCCCTGTGTTCTTCGACCAGAACCATCCCATTGTCCATCAGAGGAAAATACGTAAGCGCTGACCTCACAAGGGGAACGCGTTGCGTTCCCTAAAGGAACGCCCTACGTTCGTGAGTGCCCCCAGCACTAGGGATGAGAGTGGGTCCAAACCCAGACCGGTAGACCCGGACCCGGAAAACCTAGGAACCGGTTAACGAGATTTTTTAGGACCGAAAACCGGACCAGTATATAGGAACCGGTTTCGATTGGGTTCCGGGAAAGGTACCGGGTAAAGTGGGTCTAGAACCGGAAAACCCGTAAATATCAAAGTGGGTCGAATGGAACCGGGTAAAGTGAGTCTAAAACCGAAAAACCCAGGGAACCGGGTAAAGTGGGTTGAATGCATGTTTTAAAATTTCACAAAATACAAAAATAAAGCTGAGAAAAAAAAATTCGCAACTTTGATATCCCAACTTTGGGAGACTATAAATCAATGAATATGAAACCAAAAGTGACAAAATTATAGTCTAAAATCATATACAAACTCTATACTACACTTTGGAAAAAACCACATGCTATTCCAACTTCAAACGAATTAAATATGTATGTTTTAAATCTATCACGAAATACAAAGAAAGCTAAAAAACATAAAATTTTCGGCTTTGAGATCCCGACTTTGAGAGACTATAAGTCAATGAATAAACACCCCAAAATTACAAAATTATAGTCTAAAATCATGTACAAACTATAAGCTACACTCTGGAAAAAACCTCATGTCAATCTGACTTCAAACGAATGAGATATGCATGTTTTAAAACTATCACAAAATATAAAAAAAATCTGAAAAACATAAAATTTCCAGCTTTGATATCCCAACTTTGAGAGACTATAAGTCAATGAATATAATCCCAAAAATGAAAAAATTATAGTCTAAAATCATGTAAAAACTATAAACTATACTATGGAAAAAATCTCATGCCAATCCGACTTTAAACGAATGAGATATGCATGTTTTAAAATTATCATAGAATACAAAAAAAAAAAGCTGAAAAACATAAAATTTCCAGTTTTGATAACCCGACTTTGAGAGACTATAAGTCAATGAATATAAACCCAAAAATGACAAAATTATAGTCTAAAATGATGTAAAAACTATAATCTATACTATGGAAAAAAACCCATGCCAATCTGACTTCAAACGAATGAGTTATGCATGTTTTAAACTTTCCATAGAAACTGGTTCCGGCCCCTAAAACCGGTTCCGGTTCCTAACACGGTTCCGGTTCTTAAACCCGGTTTACCCGGACCCGTAGGACCCGAAACACGAATTACCCGGAACCCGGATAGAGCCATTCTCTAACCCTGGGAACCAGACTGGTTTTACATATTCCGGTTCTAACTGTTCCGGTTCCGGTCCGATTCTGGTTCCGGTCCGGTTTTCCGATTCTAAATCTCATCCCTACCTAGAACTATAAAAAGGAGGCTAGGGCTATGGGTTTTGTTGATTCTCTCTCAACTCCTTCACCCTTAAACACCTCTATAGCCCCTCTAAGCTACCTTAAAGCCCCGGTATTACTGTTGGCTCACGATGCAAGTCCCAAAAACCCCCAGATTCTTGAGAAATCGACTTTCCCCAGTCGAAGTACTGCTCGAGTTAAGTCTCGCCTGCTTCAAGCTACCACTTCTACCAAGTGAGTTCATACCCCTATCACTATGTTTTTAAATACCCTTTTAAATGCTTTTAAGGGGGTGGGGATACAAGTAAACATATGACTAAAATCGTGTGAAACACAATTCTCTTGATGTCCTTTTCATGCTATTTTTATAACTATCATAGGATGTTATTAACATACAAAACATCTCACAATGAAACTTTACTATATTAAGATACATTATGTTTTATAAATAGAAATATGTTTTATTTGTAAACATGCATGTTACATCAAATCTAGGGTAACCATTTCAACTATAACACTATGTATTTTACAAGTAAATACAACTCATTATTATGCCTTTATTCATACTATAGAAAGGGTAATCATTTCAGACAAAAGCACATTTTCATGAATATGTGACTTAATTGAGAGTCCGTGAGTCATTCATCTTCATTATACCTATCAAGGTACCGCTAGAAAGCCCTGTTTTATAACCAGAGTCTCTCGTCTGGAGAACATGATAAATGTGTATAGATCTATACGGGACTGATAATCCCGCACCCTGACTGTTATCTACAGTCCTCGGGGTGACAAGTGTCATATTATTTCGACGCCTGAAAATGTCGCTCAGGCAAACCCATCATATTACGGTTATGAAAACTCACTAGATAGACAATTATTATGGTATTATGTTTTCACGGGAAAAGTGATATTACAGTTATTATCACATACAAATACAAGCTTCTTATAATTTTGTTTTATAATAAGACTATACATCATTATTTTAAGCATGGCATATTTGCTTACAAGTTACGGTCTTGGACATTCAAGACTGCTCCTCACTTTTAGGAAAATATAGCATTTTCCTGGTTCAAATACATACAATTTATACAACAATCATTTATACTCATTTCATACACTCATAAGAAAATATCGGATTTTCTAGAAAACAAACGTGAACTTTCGAATGGAATACATTATCTCAAAACATTACTTATGAACTCACCAACTTTATTGTTGTCACTTTTTCTTTGAAATAACTTGTATTCTTAGGAAAACGCTAAACCAGGTAGCAACTACTTTTGAAGACTAATGTGTTGGCGTTAGACATACTTTGGATCACCATATTATATTTGATATTCAAACATGTAACACATAGAATCATGTAAACTTTTCAAATATATTTGTATTATGGTGCATGGTGTGTACTTTCTTTACTATTCAATTGTTATGATACTAAATATGACGTCCTCTGCCCCCGAACGTTTCCGCCGTTCAGTTTTGGGGGTGTGATAGATTGGTATCAGAGCATTGTTTATAGTGAACTAGTATATCAAAACCATTTTTGATATATAACTATAAACGCAACTGGGAAAAAACACTCTGAGTGAGAGTTATACTTTTATTATGAAATTTTTATAAAGTATACATGCAAACATTGGATAACAGGGTCAGTATCAAAATGAAAACAATATAGAAGTATTATAGATGAGTTGTGCAATACAGGTATGCCTTGGAATATGTAATCGGGACTGGGATGAATATAGCCTGATCAACTATATTTGTCCGAGAGCCGACCAACATATGCCATGGGATAGCTACAGTGGACAACAATTCGAAAACTTACCAAACTTATAAACCTTAGAATCAAAAATAACATTTAGAATACTATAGGAGTATTTTATGCATACAATAGTTTAGCTTTGAGGTTCAACCTGATGTGCCTTAGTTCTATACAATTCTTATATCCCTATTCTTGCACATACGCAATAGCCGGATACCATCTACCAGGGGACCCTTACTACCCGAACCAAGGCAATGGAGGATGGGTAGAAGATGATCCAGAGGAGGATCCCGAGGAAATTATGGAAGGATTCGAGGAAGAAATACAAGAAGACTCCGACACCGACCCCAAAACCAATAACTTAACCTTAGTGACTCCGATCCAAAATCCTAATGCTCGATCAGGATTTCAGGGCCCAACACCGCTGTGGGCAGTGAACCAACGAACAAGGTCAATCCCTCCGTACCATGGAGACCGGAGCTTCTACAATCTGAGTGAGGGAGGCTCAGCAGACAGAGTCCTTCCTATATTGGTTCGCCGAATTGCCCGCAATGATGAGCAAGGAAGGGCAACTATCCAACGAACCGAGGAGAATGATGCGAACATTGGAGTCAGTACAGTTCGCATCCGACAGTTAGGATTAGCTCATGGTAGAGTCGTAAATCAAAATAAAGCTTGGAAGAGAGAGCTAACTGCAACTCAAACTAAAGTCAGGGTGATCCGTGCTAACTATAAAGTCAACACAGTTCGTCTTCGTCATCTGACCGAGGACCAGGACTTTGAAAGGTCTTGTAATAACGCCTTACAGGTGGAGTTGGATGCCTGTCGATCTGAGACCAAGGATCTTCATCAGAACTAAGTGGCACTTCAAAGACACGTATGGGAAGTGGAACAACATCTGGTTGAAGCCAGGGCTAAATCAAGTACCAATCACAACAATTCCCCTCACAAGTAGAGGACAATCTACTCGCCTTTTCTTTTAGATTGTGGAATAACCTTTGTACGTACTCCAAGTAGTACTCTTTTCATGTAAACCTCCCCGTCTAACAATTTCTATTTCACTAGACCTCTATGCTGTCAAATTTTCCCTATGTGGTATGTTGTAGACCTACGCCAAGGTCAAATTTTCCGAATTCTATGTAACTTCTATACCAACTATTATGATAGACTTCTTGTTTCCTTTAAATATCATCATTACCAATCCATGCTTTGGGCTATGTAAATAGTTCGTGTCATAAACTGTTTTAGCGACTCACTACGCTATCCTTGTTGACTTAATCTATGGAAGTTCAATGTTATTGAACTTGGAAACTTTTTCGAAGTTTTACCACCGTTTTATTCTTTACCCCTAAAGCTAAAAAATGTCGCCTCACAAATCAGACAGATGTAATCCCCCAATAAAACCCTTCCGAAATACCCATGCGAGAGGTACCATGCCCTTCTATTCTACCCAATAGTTTTTAAACTTGAAATGCAGAACACCAAATAACATCCCAGAAGTACATGACTTTCACCGTTGGCTAACGAAACTTTATCGATTTATAACGACAAACCCGACACAACTCCCAAATCGTTTCTAGTTTCAAAATCCCGTAGCACTCATGTGAGGAGTACTATATCCTTTGCAACCTTCCCAAAGTATTACCGACATACTATTTCGGAATAGCACACGTATGATGAATCAAGTTCAAATGCAAAGGCTAGGAATAATTATGGTTAACCTATCACTGCAAATGTGTATGCAACTTGTATTGGCTCGTACCTCTGTATTCTTGATTCCTAAGAAGACAGAAACCCATGTCTGGTTGATGAACCATGACCATGTAACTAGAGCATGATTAACAGAGTTTCTCATGGTTCCGACCATGGCTCAGTAGATGATCGTTGCCTGCCCATCTGATGGGTCTTGGCATGGCTACATGGTTGTCTGATAGACAATACTAGACAATTATTATGATATTATGTTTTCACGAGAAAAGTGATATTACAGTTATTATCACATAAAAATATAAGGTTCTTATAGTTTTGTTTTATAATAAGACTATACATCATTATTTTAAGCATGGCATATTTTCTTACAAGTTACGGTCTTGGACATTTAAGACTGCTCCTCACTTTTAAGAAAATATAGGATTTTCCTGGTTCAAATACATACAATTTATACAACAATCATTCATACTCATTGCATACACTCATAAGAAAGTATCGGATTTTCTGGAAAACAAAGGTGAACTTTCGAATGTCATACATTTTCTCAAAACACTACTTATGAACTCACCAACTTTATTGTTGACACTTTTTCTTTGAAATAACTTGTATTATCAGGAAAACGCTAAACCAGGTAGCAATTACTTTTGAAGACTAACGCGCTAGCGTTAGTAACATATTTTGGATCAACATATTATATTTGATATTCAAACATGTAACACGTACAATCATGTAAACTTTTCAAATATATTTATATTATGGTGGTGTGTACTTTCTTTACTATTCAATTGTTATAATACTAAATATGACGTCCTCCGCCCCCCAAATGTTTCCGCATTTCACGTTTGGGGGTGTGACATAAACCGAGGAAACTCCAAATCTCAGATGGAGACTTCAGAACCTCCCATCTCATCAAGGCCTCCACTTTGCCCGGGTCAACCAAAATCTCGTTCTGCTTGACAAGGTGCCCCGGAAACTGCACCTCGTGCAACCAGTACTCACACTTGGAGAACTTGGTGTACAACCTCTCCCTCCTCAGGGTATCTAACACCTCTTGCAAGTGCTCCTCGTGCTGCTCCTTCGTCTTGGAGTAAACCAAGATGTCATCGATAAAGACTATCATAGACCAATCCAACATCGCCCTACATACGCGGTTCATGAGATCCATGAACGCGGGAGGAGCATTGGTGAGCCCAAAGCACATCACCACAAACTCGTAATGACTACAGCGAGTCCGGAAAGTAGTTTTCTGTACATCCTCATCTCTGACACTAATCTTAGGGTTGCCTGAATGCAAATCTATCTTGGAAAACCAAGATGCCCCCTGTAGCTGGTTGAAGAGATCATCAACCGTTGGGAGTGGGTAACCGTTCTTCACTGTTACCTTGTTCAACTCCTGGTAATTTATACACATCCGATGTGACCCGTCCTTCTTCTTCACAAACAGGATCGGGGGTCCCTAGGGAGAACTACTCGGCCTGATAAATCCCCTGTCTAATAGCTCCTGCAGCTGTGTAGAAAACTCCTGAATCTTGGGAGGAGCCAACCGATATGGTGCCTTGGCTATTGGAGCCGCACCTAGAACTAGGTCGATCCTGAACTCCATCTGTCTCTCCGGAGGTATCCCATGCAAATCCTTTGGGAAAACATCCAGATACTCCCACACAATTGGCACATCACTCACGGTCTCCTTACCCACCTCCTGGGTGTCCATAACATAGGTGACATTGTCACACCCCCAAACGTGAACGGCGGAAACATTCGGGGGCGGAGGACGTCATGTATAGTATCATAACAAATGTAAAATAGTAATCAAAGCAACAAAAACCATTATATTGAAAATATAGTGTTTACATTGTATACATAACATAGATTGATCGTTTTCAAAAGTAGATAACAAAACAAGACTTGAAGCTACTATGCTCCGTCTTCTCGAAACTTGTGTGAGTACCTGTTTACTAGTTTCTTGAGAATACAAGTGATTTGGAAAGTGTATCAACATTTAAGTTGGTGAGTTCATAACTATATTGTTTTAGAAAGTAAGTTCTTTGTTCCTTGAAAATGTTCGTGTATTACTACAGAAAATCCTATATTTTCTTAATAATATGAGATGTAGTCTTAAGCCTTAATAGCAAATTTGTATGTTTCTTACATTTAAAAAGTGATATATTACGCTTTGAATTTGCAAACGTAAAGTGCCCAATACTAGTTTCTACCATGATTACTTAGTGCATACAAGCTATATATAATCAAAGATCGAATGGACAATCAAATGTGTGGATCTGTCCTAAGCCCACAACCAAACAAGGAACAAGAAATGAGGCGAAAATAACACGTTCCACTGTCTATCGAATCATCATTGTATATAACCCAAACATATCCACTAAGTGATCACATCAATATGTAAACTTATTGTATATGTTTTCCAGAAAATCCGATATTTTCTATAAAATGAGATATGATTCGTTGTATCTGAAATGAATGTACTAGATCCGGAAAATCCTATATTTTCCCTAAGAATGAGTTTGTAAAACAGTTTACTTGTAAAGTGATATTGTTTAACCTGGAAAATCCTATATTTTCTTGAAAGCTGAGATGTAGTCTAAATACTTCGAGACCGTAAGTGTAAGTAAATATGTCATACTTAATTTGATAACTTGTAGTTTTATTATCAAGTAAAACTAGTTGAAGATGTGTTTATCCTGAGTTCTGAATGTGTTGATAATACCCTATCATGATTACTTAGTTCCTAAAAGTTATATATAACTAAGATCTGAAACGGCAGTCGATTGGGTGATTCTGCCCTAAGTCCACAACCAAACAAGGAACAGGAAATGAGGTGGAAGTCACACATTCCACATTCTACCGAATAAAAACCATATGTAACCCTGTTGTAAATACGAAGTAATTATATAGTTATTATCCCTTGAGCTTGATTGAGTTGAGTATTACTACGCGCATGAGTCATTGTTTCCGTGTGCGAGTTCTTATAACCATACTAATATGATTTCTATCCTGATAGTTAATGACATTTGTCACCCCAGAACTTCCGTTCCAATTGCAGCTAACAGTCAGGGTGTGGGATTGTCAGTCCCGTATAGATCTATACATAAACTCACGCTCTCCCTCCAGGAGACTCTGACTATAAGTGGGGGACTTTCGTTTGATACTAAACAAAGCCGTTGTCTCACATAATTTGATAACAACAAGTTCATGAGTAATATGTTGAAAAATCTTTTAGTAAATAAAAATAACATTTTTTATTTATAACTTTGTACGATAGAAAGAGTGGATTGACTCATAAATTATACTTATAAGAATTTATATGCTTGTTTTCATATCGTTTTCCTTCTAAATGAACTAACCTGTAATTTCCATACAACTATACCTATCATAGTTTATATGCATATTATTTGTATAATGAAACCTTGTTACTAACAACTTTTAAAAGATTACATGTTTGATAATAGCGTTTACTATTCGTAGTTGGTATCTTCATGTAATGAATACGTAAAGTATAAGAAAAATATAAACAATAGTTTGTAACACAAGTTTCCTTGTGTTATACTTGTATTCCCCCCTATAAAACATATAAAGAGTTTGGAAAAGTGTAGGGGTATGAAATCACTTGATAAGTGGTGAATCGGGCAGCGTTTCATTTCTAGGAATGATATATCGTGACGTAACTGCGGGTTTCTGGTAAAGAAATGAGCTTCATGCGGGCAACACTTCGACTGGAAAGGAGCTAGTTTGTCGGGAGATTCGGGGCGTCGGGGCTTGCGTCTTGTGCTAGGGGTGTTACCGGGGCTTCGGGGTGGTTTAGAGGGGCTTAACAGTATGTAGAAGTAGGAGAGAGGATGGATTTCAGCAACCAAAGTCGAAAGGCTTTGATTTCTATATATAGCCTAAATTTCTAAACTCATGTCATGAGTTTGGTCCTGATTCGCTCATGGCTTGCTCCATCTGTCTACTTGCTCTGGAAGGGTCAATCAAAATGTTCACGTCGTGAACTCTGTACTCACAACGTGAATTCTGACATATGTTGAAGTTTGTGCCCCGAACTTCATAAATTCATATCTTTCGTATACGAGTTCCATTTTTGACGCTCTTTATATCCCCATGTAGGTGAGATTATGCTCTACAACTTTCGTTTAGACTCCGTCGGCTAGTTTTAAATTTATTTTCAATATTATATTTTTAACAGGCCGGGACAGGAAAATTCCGTTAAAAATTCACAACTCCTTCATCTGACATCCGTTTTCGTCTGTCTTTTTACCGTTGTACTACTATTGTTGAGATCTTCAATTATCGTTTAGGTTGCGTCGGCTAAAAATCGCTCGATCTCTATTTCAAGTTTTTAACTGTCTACTGCTATATCTGAAACTTAGAAAAATCATAACTTCCTCATACTAAGTCAGATTTGGACGTTATTTTTATGTACGTTTACGGTTTAATGATATCTACGACTTTCATTTAGATACCTAAGGATATAAAGTATTTCATTGAAATTTCACGTTTTATGCTTAACAGTGTTTTACCGGTATTGTTGTGGATCTTCGATTGGTCATAACTTCGTCGTTATAACTCGGATTTTAGTGTTCTTTATATTTTTGGAAACCTAGTTACGATCTCTACTACTTTATTTTTTCCAATTGAGATTATTGAACAATTTATTTTTGACCTAAATTTGTCTGGTGTTACAGACATAACCTGCACAACCTTGCTGGAGGTAGCGCCTTGCCCTCACTGCCGAACACAAAACTAGTCCACGCTACGGCCTCTCGCCCTGAATCACCGTCTCTCCCCCACTTTGGGTCCTGACGTGTACCAACTTCTACGCATAGTTGATCACTGCCCCATTAGGGCTCAACCAATCCATGCCTATGATAACCTTGATCCCCCTCGAAGGAATGGAACCAAATCCACAAGATACCGCTTGTTGTACAACCTCAAGACGCAATCTCTGAAAACCTCTAATGCTCGGACAGATTGGTCGTCAACAATCTCGAACTCTAAGGGACAATCCAACATGCCCGAATACTTAGAAAATCTCTTGCTAAGTGCAAAAGAAAGAAATGATTGGGTAGGCCTTGAATCGAATAACACTTGAACTGGGATACCGTTCATGATGGAAAGATCCTAAATGAAACACATAAAACATAGAACATAAATAACATAACTGTAACATCCCAACCGCCAGGTATCATTACCACTCCATTTAAATTTCCAATTTTAAAGTCTACCCGACGAGTTGTCGTTGTGACTCGTTGAGTAGCCACGGGCCAGGACACGTCAACTAATGAGTGACTCGCCGAGTCGGCATGGGGGCTCGACGAGTAGGAGCTGGCAGTGGAAACCCTAATTTTCAGGGTTTTTGAGTAACACTAGTCAAAATAGGTCAATAGACAATAACATGTGATTATGCCAATCATGTAATGTGATTATGTTAACCTAGTAATGTTTTAAGAGTTTTATGTAGTTCATGATAAATTCTAATACAAATATGAATCTTCTTTATGATACAACTCAAAATATATGTCCATACAATTCCAAAAATATAGAGAAAGTCTGAATCTGACTTCGCATGAAGAAGTTATGATAAACCGAACACTATAAATCTCTATAATAAGAGGAATTTAAAATAGACTTAGAATTAGCTATTTAAGTCTAAAAGAGAGTTGTAGTACTCTTAAATACCTATGTGTGCGTATAAAGAACGTCAAAAACGGAGTTCGTATGTGAAAGTTACAACTCTCCGAAGATTCAGCTATCAAAAACCCAAATCTGACTAAGCTCATGAAGTGAGCACAGGACTCACGACCTGAGAAGTCATTTATCCATATCTCGGAATCTAGAAGGTGTGTGACAAGGCTGCAAGGGGATCATATCCAAACTCACAACGTGAGCAAAGATATCTCACGACGTGAGGAGTCACGTGGCCACCTTTCGAAGCTAGGGACGCAAATGGCAAGACTACGGGATGATTATGCAAGACTCACGACGTGAGCCTTATGAAACTCACGGTGTGAGTTTCTAAAATCCCTACTATAAATAGCAGGTCCGACTTTAGCCATTCTTACACATGAACTTCTTTCTCCTCTCTCCTTCGCTTAAGCCCGCTTGCATCCAGAGCCCCGACGACCACGTACGCTGACTGTTTTTGCTTAGATAACATAAAATTATGCTACTAAGGTGAGTTTCACGGCCCCACTTTCTAATATTTTTGGAGGAAAACGCATGCTAAATATTGTATATACGTTATTATTATGTCTATATGATAATATATTAGTATCAACATAGATAGTTATAATAACCGGGATATAGTTATTTCGTATCTGAAAATGTACAACTATCGTAAAGTTGTTAACATGTTATTGTTATAGTAGTATATCAATTTAGATCTTGAGTTATACTTAGGATTCTATATATCTTTTGTGTGTGATATAGTTCTGAAGTTATATTCGGAAGTTCTATATGTTCAGTTTTAAAGTATGTTTCTATTATTGGTTTTATGTCAAGATAAAACTTGGTATGTTATACGTTGTTATTATTAGTTTTATGTCAAGATAAAACTTGGTATGTTATATGTTGTTATTGATAGTTTTATGACAAGATAAAACTAGAAACGTTATATGTTGTTATTATTGGTTTTAGGTCAAGATAAAACCTGGTTTTACTTCAAGATATAGCGGTTATATTGCCTAAATATTATGAAGTTAGAAGTAATGTTTAAAAGCATAGTCTAGTAACTTAGGGTTTTAGACATGAAAATGCTTTTATTGTTAGAGCTATAGGAAGCCGTCAAAGTCAACATGAGCTACCTCATTCATCAACTAAGATTGGGGATCTTAGTGGAAGTCCTTTGACCTGTAACCGTTAATCCCGTGTGAGCGAGGAAGTCGTGTATGAATAAGATACGAGTTGACGACCCCACTCGTGGTTGTTAATTACAACCCAAGACAAGCGAGTGACGATTCATTCCTTTTATTTTTATTCCGACGTCGATGAAGCGTGCGGTGTTGTTCTCATCGTAAATCATGAATGTATTGTTCTCATGGTAAATCATGAGTGTATTGTTTCTCATGGTAAATCATGAGTGTATTGTTTTGTCAGAGGTTTTGTTGTCAAGCAGCGGTTACGGACTCATGGTAGCAGGTTGTTAGAAGCATTATACTTTGTCGTTATACAAGTATTAATGTTAAGTAAAAGTTTCCCCTACTTATACCCTAGGTACTACTTATATTAAGTAGATAATTATACCTAGCACACATACTCCTATAGAATTGAAATAGATTTATACATAGTGGTTTTTATCGTATAGAATTGAAATAAGATTTATACATAACAACTTTTGTTTGTATGGAATTACAAACACTTATATTTATCGTATATGAGACTGATAGGCATATATTGATTTGGTAAGTAAACTTTTATACCTAGGATATATATAGTAAACGTTGGAGAGTCAAAATTATACTTTCAAAACTATACTTTTGAACTTGAGAAAAAGTGTTATTTTTATATGGAGTCAAAACCTTTAAACTCGCCAACTTTATGTTGACGTATTTTAAATTGCATGTTTTCAGGAAGTTGATAACTATGATACGAGAAATGACGTTACACTGCCCGATGTTTCCGTCGACGGCCGGGGTGTGACAGATTGGTATCAGAGCTATTAACTATAGTGAATTAGTACTTTCTTAGCAAGGCACGACTATAGTTTAGGGCTTACTCTGTTAGGTTTAGGTATATCCCTTAACCTACAAATATAAAGTATTAGTAATTATACTACTGAAGGACTACTTACAAGAGCGATGACAAGGATAGACATGTCGATTTGGGTTGCTGGATTTCAGAACGGCTATATGCTAAAATGATCCTGCCCTTTCGACTGTCCTCACTGGCCGGTGCCTTATCAGCTAGACCTAAAATAACAAACAATAATTAATAATACCCATGAATACAACAAACAGAAAGATATAGAGTTATGTATGAACTCAGTCCCGCGATGAGAACACATGTATATAACCCAAAAATAGAGAAAACCCAAACCCTCGATAAGAATTCAACGCAAGGTTTTAGGTCAAACTAGTTAGTCGAGTTTTATTGTACATGGGCCGAACCACAACTAAACCTAGACTGATCACCTATGTTTAATTTTGGTCAGACTGATGCACAACTAAACTTGGATACGGTGTTTGATAGACTAAAACACATGAAGATTCTAGAAGATGAAAGATAGGTCTCAGATCAAGATGCCATCAACTCGGAGTACAAGAAGACGATGTTCTGAAGACAATATTTAGGACTCGGTATGGTCATTCAGAGTTCTTACTTATGCCTTTGGATTGACCAATGATCCAACAATGTTCCAGGACCTCATGAATAGTGTTTGCAAACCGTACTTGGATAAATTTGTGATAGTAGTTATCGATGATATATTTGATATATTCACGAACCAAGGAAGAACACGATCAAAACTTGCAAATAATCTTGGAACTACTAAGAAAAGAAAAGTTGTATGCCAAATTCTCCGAATGTGAATTTTGGATTAGAGAAGTATAATTTTTAGAACATGTAGTTAGTAACAAAGGGATTCATGTCAAACTCTCCAAGATTGAAGCAATTAAGAATTGGGAAGCACCAAAGACACCAATAGAAGTGCGTCAATTCTTAGGACTTTCTGGCTATTACTGTAAATTCATAGAGAATTTCACTAAAATAGCCAAGCCACGTACAACACTAACCCATAAGGATATGAAGTTCAACTGGGAAGATAAACAATAAGCAGCTTTTCAGAAACTGAAGCAAATGTTGTGTAGTGCACCAATCCTATCCCTTCCAAAGGGGACAGAAGATTTCGTCGTATACTGCGACGCATCAAATCAAGGATTGGGATGTGTGTTGATGCAAAGAGGAAAAGTTATTGCCAACGCATCACGACAACTTAAGGTGTATGAGAATAATTACACTACCCATGACCTTGAATTGGGAGCTATAGTTTTTGCACTGGGAAGTTGGAGACACACAATTGGCCAGAGAACATATATACCTTATGTGCCGAGCCATAAATAACCCACGAGACAACTCGGAAGGCTACAAATTAAGGATCGATTAAAGGCAACACGCGATCGTCAGAAGAGCTATGCTGATGTAAGATGTAAGCTTTTAGAATTCCAAGTTAGAGATAAAGTAATATTGAAGGTCTCTCCTTGGAAAACAGTGATTCGATTCGGGAAACAAGGCAAACTAAGCCCACGGTATATAGGACCTTTTAAAATTCTAGCAAGAATTGGTTCCGTCGCATACCAACTCAAGTTGCCTCAAGAACTAAGTAATGTGCACGATGTTTTTCACGTATCAAATCTCAAAATATGTCTTTAGGATGACACTCCTATTATACCTCTCGACGAGATACAAGTCAATACCAAACTCAACTTTGTAGAAGAACCTGTCGAAATCAAGGAACAATAAACCAAACGATTAAAACAAAGTCGTATTCTCATAGTGAAAGTTCGATGGAACTCTTTACGAGGACCTGAATATACTTGGGAATGTGAATATCAGATGAAAAAAAATACCCCCAACTCTTTAACAAAACCTTATCCACAAGAACAATTTCGGGACGAAATTGTTCTAACAGGGGGAGAATGTAACACTAGTCAAAATAGGTCAATAGACAATCACATGTGATTATGCCAATTATGTAATGTGATTATGTTACCCTAGTAATGCGGTAAGAGTGTTATGTAGTTAATGATAAATTCTAATACAAATATGAATCCTCTTTATGATACAACTCAAAGTATACGTCCATAACGATTCCAAAAATATAGAGAACGTCTGAATCTGACTTCGCATGAAGAAGTTATGATAAACCGAACACTATACATCTCTATAATAATAGGAATTTAAAATAGACTTAGAATTAGCTATTTAAGTCTAAAAGAGAGTTGTAGTACTCTTAAATACCTACGCGTGCATATAAAGAACGTCAAAAACGGAGTTTGTATGTGAAAGTTACGACCTTACGAAGATTCAGCTGTCAAAAACCATAATCTGACTGAGCTCATGACGTGAGCACAGGACTCACGACGTGAGAAGTCATTTATCCATATCTCGGAATCTAGAAGGTGTGTGACGAGGCTGCGAGGGGATCAGATCCAAACTCACGATGTGAGCAAAGATATCTCACGACATGAGGAGTCACATAGCCACCTTCCGAAGCTAGGGACGCAAATGGCAAGACTACGGGATGATCATGCAAGACTCACGACATGAGCCTTATGAAACTCACGACGTGAGTTTCTAAATCCCTACTATAAATAGCAGTTCCGACTTCAACCATTCTTACACCTGAACTTCTTTCTCCTCTCACCTTTACTGAAGCCCTCTTGCATCCCGAGCCCCGACAACCTCGTACGCTGACTGTTTTTCCTTAGATAACATAAAATCACGCTAATAAGGTGAGTTTCACGGCCCCACTTTCTAATATTTTCGGGGGAAAATGCATGCTAAATATTGTATATACGTTATTATTATGTCTATATGATAGTATATTAGTATCAACATAGATAGTTATAATAACCGGGATATAGTTATTTCGTATCTGAAAATATACAACTATTGTAAAGTTGTTAACATGTTATTGTTATAGTACTATATTAATTTAGATCTTGAGTTATACTTACGATTCTATATATATTTTGTGTGCGATATAGTTCTGAAGTTATATTCGGAAGTTCTATATGTTCATTTTTAAAGTATGTTTCTATTATTGGTTTTATGTCAAAATAAAACTTGGTATGTTATACGTTGTTATTATTAGTTTTATGTCAAGATAAAACTTGGTATGTTATATGTTGTTATTGATAGTTTTATGACAAGATAAAACTAGAAACGTTATATGTTGTTATTATTGGTTTTAGGTCAAGATAAAACCTGGTTTTACTTCAAGATATAGCGGTTATACTGCCTAAATATTATGAAGTTAGAAGTAATGTTTAAAAGCATAGTCTAGTAACTTAGGGTTTTAGACTTGAAAATGCTTTTGTTGTTAGAGTTATATGAAGTCGTCAAAGTCAACATGAGCTACCTCATTCATCAACTAAGATTGGGGATCTTAGTGGAAGTCCTCTGACCTGTAATCGTTAATCCCGTGTGAGCGAGGAAGTCGTGTATGAATAAGATACGGGTTGACGACCCCACTCGTGGTTGTTAATTACAACCCAAGACAAGCGAGTGATGATTCGTTCCTTTTATTTTTATTCCGACGTCGATGAAGCGTGCGGTGTTGTTCTCATGGTAAATCATGAATGTATTGTTCTCACGGTAAATCATGAGTGTATTGTTTCTCATGGTAAATCATGAGTGTATTGTTTTGTCAGAGGTTTTGTTGTCAAGTAGCGGTTACGGACTCATGGTAGCAGGTTGTTAGAAGCAATTTACTTTGTCTTTATACAAGTATTAATGTTAAGTATAAGTTTCACCTTACTTATACCCTAGGTACTACTTATTTTAAGTAGATAATTATACCTAGCACACATACTCGTATAGAATTGAAATAGATTTATACGTAGTGGTTTTTATCGTATAGAATTGAAATAAGATTTATACGTAGCAACTTTTGTTTGTATGGAATTACAAACACTTATATTTATAGTATATGAAACTTATATGTTTATATTGATTTGGTAAGTAAACTTTTATACCTAGGATATATATAGTAAACGTTGGAGAGTCAAAATTATACTTTCAAAACTATACTTTTGAACTTGAGAAAGTGTTATTTTTATATGGAGTCAAAACCTATGAACTCACCAACTTTATGTTGACGTATTTTAAATTTCATGTGTTTTCAGCAAGTTGATAACTATGATACGAGAAATGACGTTACACTGCCCGGTGTTTCCACCGACGGCCAGGGTGTGACATTTTGCACCCTATATATTGGACCATTAGCGCCTCCCACGGTCCTTTATCACCCCTTGAGACCCGTAAACGCTAATTTCCATGAGTGAGAGCTTGGAGGGTGTTTTGGAGATTTGGGAAGGAAATTTGCAGATCAAGAAGCTAGCATCAAGACTTCTGTGTGGATCCAGATTCTACTTTAGTGTGGGCACGTTTTGGAGGTAACCAGCTGTTACCTTAACCTCTTTTCTTCTAGAATCCTTCATATGTGGAAACTAGGGCTTTCTTTAGTTATTCATGAAGGGATTTTTGGTATGGTAGCTAGATCCGAAGTTGAAAATTCAGATCTGAACCTCTTTGGAGTCCTAAGTCCATAAAGTTTCCAACTTTGGCAAGGATGAGACTCTCCTAAGGTGTAAAGCTCCATTAGAAGCTTAGATTGGTCATTTAGAGCCTTTAGGGCCTTGCATGTGTGTAAAGTTTGCAACTTTACGTGATAAACATGCCTTAGGAGCTTGGATGTGTAATCTGGAACCTTGGCATGGCTTAAAAAGTGTCTGCATGGATGAAGGTCTGCAAGGACTCGGCGAGTCATATGAAGATGGTCATGAACTCGCCGAGTTGATGAACATACTCGATGAGTCCGTTGAAGATTGCCTTGAACTCGACGAGTCGTTCGAATACTCGGCGAGTCGACTAGGGTTTCCCCTAAATTCTTGGACACGTATGAGCTCGGAGAGTTAAAGGGGAACTCGACGAGCCAATATTGGAATTCACGACTTCTCGAGTTCAGGAAGGACTCGACGAGTCGGTGAACTACACTCGGCGAGTTGAGTCAACATGGACTGTTGACTTTGATTGTGGGCTTTGAATTTGACCAAGAGTTGACCAGTTGATTTCTAAGGGTATTCTGGTAATTTGGAGATTTATGAAAAAGGGTTTTATGGGAACTTTAGGTGGTGGAGTTCGTGTTGGTGATCTAGGAGTGGAGCTTTCTAGTTTCAGACGACAATTGCAAGGTGAGTTATCTTCACTATACTAAGGGGTCTAAGGCACCAAGGCCGACCCATTTGATATGTTATCTTGAGTTGTGTTAAATGTTGAGTATGACTTAGTGTTGCATACTAGTGGTTATGCCTGTTAGATAGGTCTGTAGAACTACCTGTGATGTTATGTGATTATTACATGCTCGACTCTTATGATCTATGTGTTTGTCATATGGGATGGGTTGAGGTTGTAATGCTTTGTGTGGTAGCCAACAAACCCTAGGAGCATTCCAGTTATGGGATAAGGGAGACTCGTACTGTGGGCTAGGGAGCATTCCAGTTACGGTCTGAGAGAGTCTCGTACTGTGGGCTCGTGCGTATTATTGTAACACCCCGAGATTCAGGTGCATTTCTTTCATCCTTGTTCTTTATTGAATTGTCATGTTTCGTAATTGAGTGGAGGATGTGTAGCAAGTGAGTACGTTGGGCGTAATAGAGGGGTACGTTGCGCGTACTCACGCGCTTAATTTGGATGCGGAGTCGCCAAGGTACGCTGGGCGTACCTAGAGTTACACCGGGCGTACCCGGCCCAGGTGCAAAAACCCCAATCCTCCTTGTGCGCTATTTAAAGGGTGTTATGGCTCATTCCTTAGCCTCCATATCAGTGAGTGAAACCCTAAAAGAGAGCCCCATCGTTCTTAGTGTGTGAGAGTGTTGATTTGAGCTTGTTGGTGCTTTAGTGCCTTGGTGAAGAATGAGGAAAGGAGATCTTGGAGGCTAAAGCTTGAGGTGCCATTTTGGATCTGAGATCTACAGAGGAAAGAGCTACTCTTGGAGGTATAAAGTTCAAAACTTTCTCTTCTTTTGGTTGTTGTTGTATGTGTCCTTTTTAGGGATAAAAACCCCAAAGGTGGAGACTTTATGAGTGTAAAGTGCTCCATGGTCCGAGATCTGTCCCTTTTTAGTGTTATTAGTGATGTAGATCCATAAAGTTCCCATCTTGGATGTTACGTTGGAGTCATGCATGTGTTTTAAGCCTTCTAGAGTTGAAGGATGGATCATTTTGGGAGTTAGTGACTTGTTCAGCCATGCAAAGGCTTAAAGTCACCAACTTTATGGATTAAGGGGCTTAGAAAGGGTCAGATCTAAAATATGGACGTAGGTCTTAACTGTTTAAGACCTCAAGAGCAAAAGGGCTGAAGCAGGGGAGTACGTTGGACGTAATTCCTAGTACGCGCCGCGTACTGGGTGGCGCTCCCCGATTCTGTGGTGCAGCCGGGTACGCCCAGTGTAAATATCTGGTACGCGCAGCGTAACCCGGAGAGTTGACTTTTGGTTGACTTTTAGGGTATGGTCTATTGTGAGGCCTTTGAGCTATGAGAGGGGCAAAATGGTCTTTTACCCTTCTGAGTGTGTCATAAGAGAGCATAGTCTAGCCTTTGAGAGTTATATTAAATAGAGTGTTATTTTCATATGATTAGGCGGAGGCTAGGCCAGCATTTACCGAGTCAGAGATTTACCAAGATACCCGAGGTGAGTCTTCTCACTATACTTTACCTAGTGTGGTAATAGAGTTAAAAGACAAAGTATTATAGAGTTATATGCCAGTGTGATTGCATGTTATTATGTGTCGTGATTTATTTTGATATGTGATATGCATGATTCAGAGTTACAGAGTTGGGACTTTCGGGTCCCTAGAGTTAGGGCCAGAGGGCCCATAGAGAGTTAGGGCTGGAGGGCCCCACTGAGACACATTGACCAGAGGGTCAACAGCGTTACAGCCTCGAGTGGCTATTATGTGATTATTGTGGTATTTTGGGGAAACTCACTAAGCTTATGCTTACAGTGTTCAGTGTTATGCGTTTCAGGTACCAGTGATGACCGCGGGAAGGCGCCGGCTTGATTCATACACACATCTGGGATTGGATGTATTTTGATCTTGGGAGACATTTGTGAATTAAAAACATGATGTTATTGGATTTTATGAATGAATGGTTTTATTTAAAATGTGTTTTCAAATGTGAAAAAATTGTTTTAATTTTTACGGTGTTACAAGTTGGTATAAGAGCCTACGTTTGAGGGATTTGGGTGCACCTTCGGGCGTATCTAAACTAAAACCGAGGATTTGAGAAAAATTTTATAAAACAAGTTTTCAAAAGAAGAACTTGCGAGACAAACAGAGCAGAGTCGTGTGTACGAACAGCCAGCGTCCGAACGGTGATTTCCCAAAATACCATTATTATAAGTGTTATGAGATATGATGTGCTATGTTATATGATGATCTATGATATGCATGCTAGAGTAGACTAGGTATTCTTATTAGGACTAGAGTGGCCGGATATGTGATGCATGAGTCTAGGAGTCTTGCTGCTATGAATATTTCAAAGTGGTTAGGTAGCAGCGAGGAGATTGTGAGAGATTTGTTTGCGAGTCTTATATGATTAGAGAGAGTAGAGTGCTTGGGACTTGGGACTCTGAGAGGAGGACTTGGGGTGGATGATGATGCGGTGTGGACGGTAGTATTGGGCCCGTACTACTGAAGACACCAGGTCAGTGCACAGTCCAAGTAAGAATCTTTGGAGTACCAAGGAACAAGTAGGATGGAGTACTCGAGTGTGAGTATACTCGAGCGAGTCCCTGATATTATTCTTATGTTGTATTTTAGAGAGAGAGAGATTATGGTTGGGACTCGCCAAGCATCAGGGACCAGTGATACGAGGGATGAGGAGATCTGTAGGATCATCCAGGAGGAGGTGGCCACGGCCATCAGGGCAGAGATACCAGAGATGTTCGGGTCTATCAAGACCACGTTGATAGAGACATTTGATGAGAAGTACGCTGCTCTTTCTGAGGCTGTTGTTGCTACAGCCACTGCAGCTATAGCTGCGACGAGGCCGCAGGGTGGTGATGCGTTGCTGTTCTGAGAATTCAGCAACACAAAACCACCGGAGTTTGACGGGACCCAGGACCCGATCACGGCGATGAGATGGATTTCAGACATAGAGGGGTGTTTCTTTACTTGCTCATCTCCTGAGCATTTGAGAGTCCGGTTCGCGCTGAACCAGCTTCGCTTGGGAGCGAAGGACTGGTGGAAATTTGTGACGGCGCACTATACGCCAGCTGAGCTTGCAGCAGTGTCCTGGGAGAGGTTCACTGCTATGTTCCGAGATGAGTACGTTCCCCAGGTGGAGAGGGAGTGTTTGGCCCAGGAGTTTCTGACCCTCAAGCAGGGTACTGAGTCTGTTACGGTGATCACGAGGATGTTTCATGAGCGGGCGATGTTCTGCCCAGAGCACGTGTCCTCCGAGAAGGCATGTATGAGTCGATATTTGAGCATTCTGAGGAGGGACATACATGAGTTTGTGTCAAACTCGACGTACCGTACATTTGCCGAGCTTCAGGAAAATGCCCAGAGGAGGGAGATGGAGCTGGAGACTCAGGCTAGGGAGGAGGCTGACTCTGAGGGGAGGGATCGGCGACCGGTGTAGTCCCAGCCGGTAGCCAAGCGGGCCAAGCCCGCAGATTCGAGATTAGGGAGCCAGAGGGGCCGCACTTGTGGCAAGTGCGGCAAGAGCCACGACGGAGTGTGCAGAGCAGGGTCTTGCTACAAATGTGGCAAGGAGGGGCATATGGCCAAGGACTTCCCCAAGGGGTTTGCAGTATATTTTCACTGCAACCAAACCGGACACCGAAAGGCAGAGTGTCCGCAGTTGCGGGGATCAACACAGGGAGCACCTCAGGGATCTGCCCCTGCCGCCATCAGAGCTACCGAGAGTCGGCCAGTGAAGGCCGAGGCGCCGAGAGCACGAGGGAGAGCCTTTCAGTTGACCGCGGAAGAGGTCCGCGCAGCGCCCGATGTCGTGGCTGGTACTTTTCTTGTGAATTTTGTACCTGCCTTGGTGTTATTTGACTCGGGTGCGAGTCGGTCTTTTGTATCTTTGGCTTTTAGTCACCATATCAGTGTTAGTCGTGAGGCGTTGAGTCGGCCTCTGAGAGTTTCCATAGCTGACGAGAGGGTGATATATGCCATAGAGGTGATCCGAGGGTGTGCATTAGAGATTTTCGGTGTTGAGTTCCCGATTGATTTGGTTCCTATTGCGATGGGTGATGTTTGTGTCATTGTGGGCATGGACTGGTTGAGCAGATTCGGTGCGGTTATCGACTGCGAGCGACAGCTGGTGACCATACGAGACCCTAGTGGGGGAGTTCTTACGGTGTACGGCGAGGGCACACGTTCTGGGTCAGCGTTTTGTTCGGCCGCTAGAGTGAGGCAGTGTCTACAGTAGGGCTGTAAGGGTTTTGTGGCGTATGTGATGGATACGCAGGTTGATTCAGAGAGATCGAGGTTAGTTGAGGAGGTTCCGATAGTGCGTGAGTTCCCGGACGTATTTCCAGAGGAGTTGTCGGGTGTGCCTCCCATGAGGCAAGTGGAGTTCAGTATCGTTTTGGTTCCGGGGGCCGCGCCTTTTGCCAAGGTGCCCAATTGTCTTGCACCTCCAGAGATGCAAGAGTTATCCTTGCAGCTTCAGGAGCTGTTGGGAAAGGGATTTATTCGGCCAAGCAGCTCGCCGTAGGGGGCGCCTATCCTTTTTGTCAAGAAGAAGGATGGTTCACACCGGATGTGCATTGATTACCGGGAGTTGAACAAGCTGACGGTCAAGAACCGTTACCCGTTGCCAAGAATCGATGATTTGTTCGATCAATTGAAGGGAGCATCTTGGTTCTTCAAGATCGATTTGAGGTCGGGGTATCAACAGGTAAAGGTGCGATATGAGGATATTCAGAAGACAGTATTCAGGACTCGTTATGGGCATTATGAGTTTGTGGTGATGCCTTTCGGACTCACCAATGCCCCGGCAGTGTTCATGGATCTCATGAACAGAGTGTGCATGTGTCACACCCCAAAACCGATAACGGCGGAATATGTTTCGGGGTGGAGGACGTCATGTACAGTATCATCACAATTGCATAATAGTAAAAACAAGAAACATACAACCATTGCATTACATAGTGAATTTAATTACAAGTGTGTTTTGTAATGTTTAACAATCACCAAAAGTAAATCAAAAATAAGAGATGGATCTTGTATGCTCCACCTTCTCAAAAATGTTGCACCAGTACCTGTCCATCTTTAACCTGAGGATACAAGTTATTTTGAAAACGAATATCAGCATAAAGCTGGTGAGTTCATAAGAGTTTAGTGTGAGTTTTTGTATAAAAAGCATTAGAACCGATAGTATGAAAAGCTGTAATTTACATTATTGAAGAAAACATTCATTGTAACAGTATAATAGTGGGTTTTCCATAAGTAATGCAATATAGTAGGTTATGCCTGAAGTCCATAATAGTGGTGCAGACTTTCTTTAGTATTAGATACTTATTTACTTCGGGATATTAACTTTAACTGTTGTCTAGTATTTTAGTGTGGTTATAGTGTATTTCTTGTATGTTACCGATAGTGTGAGTAATAGCGGTACCCATGACCTTCCCGGTCATGCAAAGTGTAGTGAAGTAGCGGCATCCCTGGGCCTGTACGGCTCGGACTGAAGTTATCAGTCGGGATGTAATAGCGTCTGCCCCGTATAGATCTATACATATAGCATCGTCTTCCTGCCAGAAGACTCTGGGCGTAGTGCGTAGCGAATAGAGTATCTCGTAGTGGGTTAGTGTGTTATCTCTTGATTAGCGTTTCCTCTTGTATTATAGCGTAGTATACTTTTGCATACTCTTAGTATGTTCTCGTATTAGTATATAGTATCATTATAGAGTGTATTATAGTGTGTAGAGTAGTAGCTATAGCGAGTAATAGTGGCCTTAACTATACCTATTATAGTTAACTTAGTGCGTATGATTCTTGTCAATCTAGTGGTTTAAACATTTAATGAAATTGAAAATACTCGTATCCAACACCAATATATATGATATATAAGTAAGAAATCAACGACAGTCGGACGGATACCAACTACCCTAAGCCCACAATCAAACAAGAACAGGAATTAAGGCGAGCTATCGGTCCTAAGTCCTTCAAGCCTTATTTATATAAATATATTGGTGTGGTTACATTTTATAAGGAATTTATTTAATAAAAATCTTTTCAAAAGGGAATATTTAGAAAATTGATCTTTTGTCCAAAATGGTTTTGAAAACGAAAATCCTTTTTATAAAGCATAGTGGTAAATCACATGTGATTTGAACTACGGATAGTGAATCACATGTGATTAATTTCCGTAACATGAATAAATGACTTGTATGAATTTCCATAAACATGTAAAATTGACTTGTATCCCCCCCCCCTAAAACATATAAAACATTTGAAAGGTTCATTAAAGGGGTATGAACTCACCTGAAATCGCGTAAATCGGGTGAATCGGGTAAATCGGGTAAAAGTGTCGGTTGAGCGTTTGGTACCAAATAACGACTTGAGCACCTTTTGAGGACCCTAATGTCATATGAAATATGTATTTTACAAGAAGTTAATCATCTTATGCTTTTCATTATAGTATTTGGGCATTCTAGCATCGTTTCGGGGTTTTAGGGCCTAGAAGGGGTTCCCGGGAGTGGTATAAGGCCAAGAAAGATTTACGGGAGGGTCCATGAGCTCACTCCCTTGGAGTTTACGGCCCAAAGGCCACTCCTTGGGAGTTTACGGCCGTAAGCCCCCTAGGCTTGGCCGTAAACTCATGTGGTCCTCCAAAATGCAAGTTTAAGGCCTTATTTCACTTCCCTAATTTACTAGCAAGTGTCTTGAACTAATATGGAGGGTTTAAACCCTCATTTTGTGACATTTTGGGGATTTTATGGCCAAGACTTGTGCTTGGGCCGTAAACTCCACTTAATCCCTCAAAATGGATGTTTAAATGGTACAACACACTTCCCTTCACCTTAGATAAATTCTAGAAGGCCTTAGATGGAGTTTTGGGACATTTTGGCATAAAAATTTTGGAGTTTATGGCCCAAGTATAGCCTTGGCCGTAAACTCTTCTTTTGGCTTCAAAATGAGATGTTTAATGGTACAACACACTTCATAGGGTCTTAGCTAATTTCCTTACATGCCCTAGATAAGCTTTTGGGACTTGTTTGACATAAAATTTGGGTGTTTACGGCCCAAGCTTAGACTTGGCCGTAAACTCCTCTTTTTGTCCTCAAATGGTGTTGTTTAATGCACTTAAACATTTCCTAGTGTCAAGACTAAATTACTACATGCCCTAGATGAGTTTTTGGGACTTTTAACAAGGGTTTTTGGGTGTTTACGGCCTAAGCATAAGCTTGGGCAGTAAACTCCTTTTTAGGCTTCAAACTCTTGTGTTTTAATGTCCAAACGCCCCTAGGTATATCCCTTAATTAGTACATAAACTTAAAGGAAGGAAAAATGAGGCTTTTGGCAAGTTTTTAGGTGTTTACGGCCTAAGGGGCTTCTTAGGCCGTAAACTCCCTTTTTATCCTTATTTTCTATGATTTTTGGCCTCTAATTACAATGAAGTATGTTTAGAATAAGATAGGAAATAAATCCTTACGTTTGGAAGCCGGAATTTGCGGTTTTGGAGTCGGGTTCGGGTCTAGAGAGAGAAAGTAGTGAGAGAGAGTGAATGTGTGGTAAAAGAGTGTTCAAATGTTGTTTACACTCATTTCATATGCCTCGGGTATTGCACCCGATACACGGCTACCCGATGCTAAAGTTTAACGGGGTTAAAACTTTTTACCCGGGTGAAGTGGTTGAAAAGTAATACAACTCTATTTAGTTAACCTGGGTTAACATTTACGAGTTATAATTACTTATAATAATATCATGACATATATAACTATCTAGATATTTGCTTACTGACGACTCCAATTATTACAGAAAATAATATATAATGACGAATTTCGTTAGTGCAGACGGAATTTGTAACGACAGTAAATTTGGGTTGTCACATCATCCCCCCGTTAGGGGAATTTCGTCCCGAAATTTAGAATTCAAACAGATAAGCTATTACAATACTACTAAGCAAAGAGATGAGGATATTTGAGTTTCATTTGATCCTCGCGCTCCCAAGTGAATTCCGGTCCCCGCTTGGCGTTCCACCGAACCTTGACGATTAGGATGCGGCTTTGCTTCGTTTGTTTTACTTCCCGATCCATAATCTCCGCAGGCTCTTCCACGAAGTTGAGGCTCTCATTGACTTTGATTTCGTCAAGAGGAATCACGAGAGTCTCGCCAGACAGACATTTCTTCAAGTTTGAGACGTGGAAGGTAGGGTGTATGTTGCTTAGTTCATGGGGTAAGTTGAGTTTATAAGCTACGGGGCCGATTCTAGCGAGAATCTCGAAAGGCCCTATGTACCTTGGGTTTAACTTTCCACGCTTTCCAAAGCGTATCGTGCCTTTCCAGGGCAAGAGCTTCAAAAGAACTCGGTCTCCCACCTGGAATTCCAAGGGTTTTCTTCGTTTGTCGGCGTAGCTTTTCTGTCGATCCCTAGCAGCTTTTTGTCGTTCACGTATCTGTATAATCTTCTCAGTCGTCTCTCGGATGATTTCCGGACCAGTGAGGGCGCTGTCAGGAACTCGTCCTTTAGCTAATTGCGTGTCACCCACCTCAGCCCAGCACAGAGGGGATCTGCACTTCCAGCCGTAGAGGGCTTCGAATGGAGCTGCCTTGATGCTCGTATGATAACTATTGTTGTAGGAAAACTCCACAAGAGGCAAGTGTGTATCCCACGATTTCCCGAAGTTGATCACACAAGCTCGCAGCATATCTTCTAAGGTTTGTATCGTCCTCTCACTTTGTCCGTCAGTCTGCGGATGGTAGGCTGTACTTATGTCCAGCCTCGTCCCTAGTGCCTTCTGCAATGATTGCCAAAATCTAGAGGTGAATCTACTATCTTTGTCTGAGATAATAGATATAGGGACGCCATGCAGTCGCACTATTTCTTTTATGTATGTTCTAGTGAGCTTCTCCATCTTGTCCGTATCCTTGATGGGCAGGAAGTGTGCGGACTTGGTCAACCTGTCAACGATGACCCAAATGGTATCCAAATCCACCCGCAGTCTTTGGCAGTTTGGTTATAAAGTCCATTGTGATCCGCTCCCACTTCCATTCCGGTATTTCAGGTTGTTGGTGGAGTCCTGATGGCTTTTGATATTCAACTTTGACCTTTGCGAGAGTAAGGCACTTACTCACAAAGGTAGCGATCTCTGCTTTCATGTTCGGCCACCAGTATAGCTTTTTGAGATCCAGATACATCTTATCTGAACCCGAGTGGACGGAGTAGCGACTGTTGTGTGCTTCCCCCATGACTAAGTCTCTGAAACCTCCATGGCGTGGAGTCCAGATTCGGTCCATGAAGTAGTAGGCTCCATCACCCTTAACCTCCAAATTTTTATCCATTCCGCGCAGGGATTCTCCCGTCACGTTTCCAGGCTTTAAGGCTTCCAGCTGAGCCTCTTTGATCTGCGTGGATAGATGTGAATGTATGGTCATCGTCAATGACTTGGTCCTTCGACCAGAATACTCCTTCCTACTCAAGGCGTCTGCCACTACGTTGGCTTTCCCCGGGTGATATCTAATTTCACAGTCGTAATCGTTAAGTAGTTCGACCCATCGACGTTGCCTCATGTTGAGTTCTTTTTGGTTCAGTATATGTTGGAGGCTTTTATGATCAGTGTACACTACGCTCTTCGTCCCATACAAGTAGTGTCTCCAGATTTTTAGTGCGAAGACGACCGCTCCTAACTCAAGGTCGTGAGTAGTGTAGTTTACTTCATGGGTCTTTAGTTGCCTCGAGGCATAGGCGATAACCTTACCTCGTTGCATCAAGACACAACCGAGCCCCTGATTGGATGCATCACAGTATACAACGAAATCTTCTGTCCCTTCGGGAACGGATAATACTGGTGCGGTGCATAGGGCTCGCTTCAGCGTCTGAAATGCCTTCTCCTGTTTCTCTTCCCAGTCGAATGATACACCCTTCTAGGTTAGCATAGTGAGAGGCTTCGCAATCCGAGAGAAATTTTGGATGAAACTGCGGTAATAGCCAGCGAGGCCTAGAAATTGACGAATTTCCGTAGGCGTCTTCGGTGCTGACCAGTTCTCAATAGCTTTAATTTTGGAGGGGTCCACGTGGATTTCGTCTTCACTGACCACGTGCCCTAAGAATTCAACTCTTCGGATCCAAAACTCGCACTTAGAGAACTTCGCATACAACTTCTCGGATCGCAGCGTTTCCAAGACTCGTCGTAAATGATCTCCGTGCTCTTCCTCGCTCCGAGAGTAGACGAGTATATCATCAATAAAGACGATGACGAACTGATCTAGATATGGACGACACATCCTATTCATCAAGTCCATGAATACTGCGGGGGCGTTAGTCAGTCCAAAGGGCATCACAACGAACTCAAAATGCCCGTAGCGGGTTCGGAAAGCTGTCTTCGGAACATCCTCCTCAAGCACCCGTAACTGATGATACCCGGATCTAAGATCAATCTTGGAGAAGTAACTTGCTCCTTGCAGTTGGTGGAATAGATCGTCGATACGAGGGAGAGGGTAGCGATTTTTGACCGTGAGTTTATTGAGTTCCCTATAATCGATGCACATCCGAAACGATCCGTCCTTCTTTTTCACGAACAAGCTCGGAGCTCCCCAAGGTGAGAAACTCGGTCTTATAAAACCCTTGCTGAGTAGTTCGCTGAGCTGACCGGATAGTTCTTGCATTTCGGCAGGCGCTAAACGATAGGGCGACTTAGCTACGGGAGTAGCTCCTGGGACTAGGTCGATTCTGAACTCAACCTGATGTTTGGGAGGTAGACCTGGAAGGTCTTCTGGGAAGACATCGGGGAATTCGCATACAACGAGAATGTCTTTTGGATCTTTCGATTTCTGGTTAGTGTCGACAATGTGAGCAAGAAAGGCGCGATATTCTTTACGCAGATATTTCTGAGCCTGAATACTGGAGATGATACAAAGGCTCGTACCCGGTTTATCTCCATAGATCAATAGGGTTTCGCGATTTGGAAGATTCAGGCGAATGGCTTTGTCGGAGCATAGGATATCGGCGCGATGAAGACTCAACCAGTCCATACCAACAATGACGTCGAAATTTTTGATTGCGACTGGTACGAGATCGATTGAAAATGGGTGATCGTCTAACGTGAGGGTACAACCTATGTAGATTTCGTTAGAGCTTTCTGTCTTCCCGTTAGCCATTTCTACGACGAATGTTTCTTTTAGTGGTCGAGGGGTTTGTTTGAGTAATTGTTTAAAGTTTTGATTTATGAAGCTTCTTTCTGCACCACTATCGAATAAGACACAGGCATAAGAGTTGTTGAGAAGAAACGTACCCGTGACTACTGTGGGGTCCGCTACCGCTTCATTGTGACCGATAGCGAGTAACCTTCCGGTTCCCCCAACATTTGCAGCCTTCGGGCAGTTCCTCTTGAAATGACCCGCTTCTCCGCAGCCATAACAAGTAGGGATCACTCCCGCACCAGGAATCTGTGTGATAGGTTTGGGAGGGGCCTTGCAAAATTGGACAGTATGGCCCTTTCGGCCGTAGTTGGTACACTGCAATTCACGGTAGGGGCCGTTGTGGTGGAAAGGGCACTTGGGACACTTGGGCAAGTTTCCACTGTAAGCTTTTGGCGGGGCTGGAGCAGTTGGAGTGGTAGCAGCATGGACCGCCACGATCTGTTGGTCCTTGTAGGTGGTTTGAGTTTTCTTGCCTTTCTTCTTATCCCATCGTTTCCTTTTTCTGTCAGATGATTTGGGTGGTGCGGTGGTTGTTGTGGTTGCTGTTGCTGGAGTGGAGAGACTTCATGGTTAATCAGACTCTGGGCCAATTCCTTGGCACTGTCAAAAGTGGTTGGGTGTGAGGCCAGAACGTTTCCTCGATACGGGGCCACTAAACCCCAGATGTACCGTTCAATCTTCTTGCTTTCGGACGGGATCATATTGGGACACATAGCCGCCAAGTCGCAAAACCTGGCAGTGTAAGCCGTTATGTCAGTCCCTTTCATCTTGAGGTTCCAGAGTTCTTCCTCAAGCTTCTGAACTTCGCCCCTAGGGCAGTACTCTCCTCTCATGAGATCTTTTAGAGTGTCCCAGCCCATGGCATTGGCTATGACCAAGGAGAGTGCGTTGACATGGCCGTTCCACCATGACAAGGCCCAGTTAGTGAGGGTAGCAGTAGCGAACTTGATTTTGCTCTCTTCTGGGCAAGAGCACATCTCAAATACAGCTTCGGTTCTTTCGAACCATTGGGACAATGCCAGAATTCCTCCGGTACCATCGAAGAAAGCAGGTTTACAATTCATGAAGTCCTTATAAGTGCATCCCTGCACTCGTTGGTGGACTTCACCAAATCTAGAATTCCCACCGCTCGCATCACCCGAGTTCATTTGGGCCATGGCTGCCGTTACAGCCGCAGTCACAGCCGTTTGGAACAACACCGGATCGAACTGCGGAGGAGGAGGTGGTGGAGGAGGGGTTTGAGTTGCTGGTCTTCCTCGGCTTGGACGCTTTCGAGGAGGCATCTTTTACTGGAAAACCATAGAAATGATAGAAATAGTAAGAGTCTATTGCAAATATGAATAGAGTGTTTCATGGATTAAACCAACATAATCCAAGATCAGAATGAGAGTCATAGCAATAGAGTAATCAACTGCCAATACATTGGTATTAATGATGCAACACAAGTTCATGAAAATTGACCTAACAGTAGGTCTTACATCATACCATAGAGAAAGTGTCGGCAGTTTAGAGGTTTAACTAGAGTACTTTTTAAGCTAGGAATGTTTACAGATAATAGACCTACGGAACATAGAGAGAGAGAAGGCTAATCCTTTAAACAAAAGAGTGAGGTAACTAGACGTCTTCTACTGGCGACAGTTACTTGTTGGGTGAATCCTCAGATCCGCTAGCTGACGCATTACTTCTTGAAGGTGTCGATCATGAGTCCTTTGGTGCGCTCGGAGTTCCCTAACTTCGGCTCGGGATGCAGCCAACTGATGCTGCAGAGCCTCGTTGGTCCTCCTTGTCCTGTCCATGGCTTCTTCGAGTTGGCGGATACGAACAGTGTTGAGATTCGAGTTGGCATCCACTTCCACAACACGACCAATAGCAGCTTGGCCCTGCTCGACATTCCTGGCAATCCTTCGGATCATGATGGGTAGAACCCGATCTGCTGATCCTCCTTCGCTTATGTTGTAGAAGCTTCGGTCTCCATTGTAAGGCAAGGGATTCCCCTGTTCCTCGCTCCATTGGTGCAAGGATATGGCCCACATAGGAGTGGGACCCTGAAATGTCGGACGGGGGTTAGGGTTCAGGGCTTCAGGAGGTTGGTTGCTAACTTCTGGTTCGGAGCTCGAGCTATCCGAGAAGCCTTCAGCATGATGATCATCCAAAGGGATCGGATGATCATCGTCTGACTCGTCTTCGAGCCATCCTCCATTGCCCTGGTTCGGAAAGTACGGATCACCGGGATGGTGGAAGCCAGCCATGCTATCTACGCAAGAAAGGGGAAATGAAAAGTTAATAGACGTACTATTCTAAGATACTTATAGGATGAATCGTTATTAGTTGACCCAATACTTGCATAGTGCATACCAATTACATGTAATCGAAGCAAGATAGTCCTTCGAATAAACCACCCTAACTTCAGACCCCCAATCAAACAAGAACAGGGAATGAAGCAAAGGTTGCAGATTCTGAGTCTATAGCGCCCTAGTCACATGTAATTGTGGTGTATCCACTTAGCAACTATCGTCCTACTAGTAACAACCCTTTTTGTTATCACATACGTACGTTCTAGAGATACAGAATACTCCTATAGTATTCTTATGGTAACGTTATTGTGGTGGTATTGGTAAGTTTTCGACTTGTTGCACATCCCCACCAAACTTAGGCACATGCTAGTCACTCTTAGGAAAACGTAGTTGATCAGGCTACATCACCCTGAATGTGACTATATGTCTCTAAGCCCAATTGTGCTGCCCAACAATCATAATACTTTTGTTCTGTTCTAGGGTGATACTGATTTATGTGTTTTATAGTGATGTGTGTATATATATACTTAGTTAGATCTTTTAGATACTTACAGTATATATTCTTGGTCAGAGTGTTTTAGTCCCGAAGTGTTTATAGTTTGTATATCTTTTATAGGTTGATATACTTGATTCACTATAAACAATACTCTGATACCAATCTGTCACACCCCAAAACCGATAACGGCGGAATACGTTTCGGGGTGGAGGACGTCATGTACAGTATCATCACAATTGCATAATAGTAAAAACAAGAAACATACAACCATTGCATTACATAGTGAATTTAGTTACAAGTGTGTTTTGTAATGTTTAACAATCACCAAAAGTAAATCAAAAATAAGAGATGGATCTTGTATGCTCCACCTTCTCCAAAATGTTGCACCTGTACCTGTCTATCTTCGACCTGAGGATACAAGTTATTTTGAAAACGAATATCAGCATAAAGCTGGTGAGTTCATAAGATTTTAGTGTGAGTTTTTGTATAAAAAGCATTAGAACCGATAGTATGAAAAGCTGTAATTTACATTATAGAAGAAAACATTCATTGTAACAGTATAATAGTGGGTTTTCCATAAGTAATGCAATATAGTAGGTTATGCCTGAAGTCCATAATAGTGGTGCAGACTTTCTTTAGTATTAGATACTTATTTACTTCGGGATATTAACTTTAACTGTTGTCTAGTATTTTAGTGTGGTCATAGTGTATTTCTTGTATGTTACCGATAGTGTGAATAATAGCGGTACCCATGACCTTCCCAGTCATGCACAGTGTAGTGAAGTAGCGGCATCCCTGGGCCTGTACGGCTCGGACTGAAGTTATCAGTCGGGATGTAATAGCGTCTGCCCCATATAGATCTATACATATAGCGTCGTCTTCCTGCCAGAAGACTCTGGGCGTAGTGCGTAGCGAATAGAGTATCTCGTAGTGGGTTAGTGTGTTATCTCTTGATTAGCGTTTTCTCTTGTATTATAGCGTAGTAGACTTTTGCATACTCTTAGTATGTTCTCGTATTAGTATATAGTATCATTATAGAGTGTATTATAGTGTGTAGAGTAGTAGCTATAGCGAGTAATAGTGGCCTTAACTATACCTATTATAGTTAACTTAGTGCGTATGATTCTTGTCAATCTAGTGGTTTAAACATTTAATGAAATTGAAAATACTTGTATCCAACACCAATATATATGATATATAAGTAAGAAATCAACGACAGTCGGACGGATACCAACTACCCTAAGCCCACAATCAAACAAGAACAGGAATTAAGGCGAGCTATCGGTCCTAAGTCCTTCAAGCCTTATTTATATAAATATATTGGTGTGGTTACATTTTATAAGGAATTTATTTAATAAAAATCTTGTCAAAAGGGAATATTTAGAAAATTGATCTTTTGTCCAAAATGGTTTTGAAAACGAAAATCCTTTTTATAAAGCATAGTGGTAAATCACATGTGATTTGAACTACAGATAGTGAATCACATGTGATTAATTTCCGTAACATGAATAAATGACTTGTATGAATTTCCATAAACATGTAAAATTGACTTGTATCCCCCCCCCCTAAAACATATAAAACATTTGAAAGGTTCATTAAAGGGGTATGAACTCACCTAAAATCGCGTAAATCGGATGAATCGGGTAAATCGGGTAAAAGTGTCGGTTGAGCGTTTGGTACCAAATAATGACTTGAGCACCTTTTTAGGACCCTAATGTCATATGAAATATGTATTTTACAAGAAGTTAATCATCTTATGCTTTTCATTATAGTATTTGGGCATTCTAGCATCGTTTCGGGGTTTTAGGGACTAGAAGGGGTTCCCGGGAGTGGTATAAGGCCAAGAAAGATTTACGGGAGGGTCCATGAGCTCACTCCCATGGAGTTTACGGCCCAAAGGCCACTCCTTGGGAGTTTACGGCCTTAAGCCCCCTAGGCTTGGCCGTAAACTCATGTGGTCCTCCAAAATGCAAGTTTAAGGCCTTATTTCACTTCCCTAATTTACTAGCAAGTGTCTTGAACTAATATGGAGGGTTTAAACCCTCATTTTGTGACATTTTGGGGAGTTTACGGCCAAGACTTGTGCTTGGGCCGTAAACTCCATTTAATCCCTCAAAATGGATGTTTAAATGGTACAACACACTTCCCTTCACCTTAGATAAATTCTAGAAGGCCTTAGATGGAGTTTTGGGACATTTTGGCATAAAAATTGGGGAGTTTACGGCCCAAGTATAGCCTTGGCTGTAAACTCTTCTTTTGGCTTCAAAATGAGATGTTTAATGGTACAACACACTTCCTAGGGTCTTAGCTAATTTCCTTACATGCCCTAGATAGCTAATTTCCTTACATTTACGAGTTACAATTACTTATAATAATATCATGACATATATAACTATCTAGATATTTGCTTACTGACGACTCCAATTATTACAGAAAATAATATATAATGACGAATTTCATTAGTGCAGACGAAATTTGTAACGGCAGTAAATTTGGGTTGTCACAGCAGGCCGATGTTGGATCGGTCGGTGATCGTGTTCATCGACGATATTTTGGTGTATTCGAGTTCCAGAGAGCAGCATGAGGAGCATTTTAGGGAGATCCTCGGAGTACTGAGATCGGAGAGGTTTCACGCCAAATTCTCCAAGTGTGATTTCTGGTTGCGAGAGGTCCAATTCCTAGGGCACCTCGTTAACTAGAAGGGGATATTGGTCGACCCGGCCAAAGTGGAGGCAGTGATGAGTTGGGAGGTGCCGAGGTCACCATCCGAGATCAGGAGTTTCTTGGGGTTGGCAGGCTATTATCAGAGATTCATTAGGGATTTCTCCAAGATCGCCGTGCCACTCACTAGGTTAACCCGGAAGGGTGTTGCTTTTTCATGGGGACCAGAGCAGCAGACCTCCTTTGAGACGCTTCGCCAGAGGCTATGTGAAGCCCCAATGTTAGCCCTCCCAAAGGGGATGGAGGACTTTGTGGTGTATTGTGATGCGTCGATTTTGGGGTTGGTAGCGGTGCTGATGCAGAGAGGGCATGTGATAGCATACGCATCGAGGCAGCTGAAGCCTCATGAGACGTGGTATCCCACCCACGATCTTGAGTTGGGGGCAGTGGTGTTCGCCCTCAAGATTTGGCGTCACTATCTGTATGGGGTTCGATGTACGATATTCATAGACCACAAGAGCCTGAAGTATTTGATGGATCAGCCCAACCTAAACATGCGACAGAGGAGGTGGTTGGACGTGGTCAAGGATTATGATTGTGAGATCCTGTACCACCCGGGCAAGGCTAATGTTGTAGCTGATGCACTGAGCCGCTGGGCGGAGAGCACCCCGTTGCGAGATGTATGTTTGATATTGATCGTGATAGCTCTGGTGTTGGACGCCATTCGTGGGGCACAGGCTGAGGCTGTGCAGCCTGAGATGCAGAAGAAAGAGCGAGTTGTTGGGTTGGTATCAGAGTTCGTTAACGATGGTCGGGGGCTTATGACATTTCAGTGGCGTATCTGGGTACCGTTTGTGGGAGGGACGCGTACAATTTTAATGGAAGAGGCTCATCGGTCGAAGTTCTCGATCCATCCTGGAGCCACTAAGATGTATTTAGACCTGAAGAGGGAGTATTGGTGGCCATGTATGAAGAGGGATGTCGCGTGGTTTGTTGAGAGGTGCTTAACCTGCCGTAGGGTTAAGGCCGAGCACCAGAGACTGCATGGTAAGTTGCAGCCATTGGAGGTTCCCGAATGGAAGTGGGAACAGATTACCATGGATTTTATCACCAAATTGCCAAGGACTGCTAGGGGAGTTGATGCAATTTGGGTGATTGTGGACAGGTTGACAAAGAGCACCCACTTCCTTGCTATCAGTGAGAGCTCTTCCATAGAGAAGTTGGCAGAGATGAACGTGAGGGAAGTGGTATCACGGCATGGAGTGCCGATCTCGATTGTCTCAGACCGAGATGTGCGTTTCACTTCCAGATTCTGGAAGAAGTTTCACGGGGAGTTGGGTACTAGGCTGCATTTTAGTACCGCATATCACCCCCAGACTGACGGACATAGTGAGCAGACGATTCAGACGCTCGAGGATATGCTCCGGGCATGTGTGTTGGATTTTGGGGGGAGTTGGGACATGTATTTGCCCTTGGCAGAGTTTTCCTACAACAACAGCCATCATTCGAGCATTGGTATGCCACTCTTTGAGCTGTTGTATGGGAGGAGGTGTCGGACTCCCATTTGCTAGGGTGAGGTCGGGCAACGTGTTATGCGTAGTACATAGATTGTGCTGCAGACGACTGAGCAGATACAGCAGGTCAGGCAGAGGTTATTGACCGCTCAGAGTCGTCAAAAGAGTTATGCGGACAGGCGCTGGTCCGAGCTCGAGTTCCAGGTCGGCGACTTTGTACTCCTGAAGGTCTCTCCTTGAAAAGGAGTGATCCGATTCAGGAAGAGGGGCAAGTTGGGGCCCCGTTATATCGGTCCTTTTCGGGTGATTGCAAGGCTAGGCAGGGTAGCTTACCGGTTGGAGCTACCTGCAGAGTTAGGTCAGATCCATGACACTTTCCACGTGTCGTAATTACGGAAGTGTATAGCCGATGAGTCGGCAGTGGTACCATTGGAGGATATCCAGGTGGATGCGAGCCTGAATTATGCTGAGAGACCGGTGGCAATCAGAGATCGGAAGATCAAGGTTTTGAGGAACAAGGAGGTGCCTTTGGTTTTGGTTCAGTGGCAACATCGAAAGGGGTCTGAGATGACTTAGGAGTCAGAGTCGGAGATGCGAGGGCAGCATCCAGAGTTGTTCGAGGGATGAGACTTCGAGGGAGAAGTCTGGTTCTAGTGGGGGAGAATTGTAACACCCTGAGATTCAGGTGCATTTATTTCATCCTTGTTCTTTATTGAATTGTCATGTTTAGTCCTTGAGTGGAGGATGTGTAGCAAGTGAGTACGTTGGGCGTACCAGAGGAGTACGCTGCGCGTACTCACGCGCTTAATTTGCACGCGGAGTCGCCAAGGTACGTTGGGCGTACCTAGAGTTACGCCGGGCGTACCCGGCCCAGGTGCAAAAACCCTAATCCTCCTTGTACACGATTTAAAGGGTGTTATGGCTCATTCCTTAGCCTCCATATCAGTGAGTGAAACCCTAAAAGAGAGCCCTATCGTTCTTAGTGTGTGAGAGTGTTGATTTGAGCTTGTTGGTGCTTTATTGGCTTGGTGAAGAATGAGGAAATGAGATCTTGGAGGCTAAAGCTTGAGTTGCCATTTTGGATCTGAGATCTACAGACGAAAGAGCTACTCTTGGAGGTATAAAGTTCAAAACATTCCTCTTCTTTTGGTTGTTGTTTTATGTGTCCTTTTTAGGGCTAAAAACCCCAAAGGTGGAGACTTTATGAGTGTAAAGTGCTCCATGGTCTGAGATCTGTCCCTTTTCAGTGTTATTAGTGATGTAGAGCCATAAAGTTCCCATCTTGGATGTTACGTTGGAGTCATGCATGTGTTTTAAGCCTTCTAGAGTTGATGGATGGATCATTTTGGGAGTTAGTGACTTGTTCAGCCATGCAAAGGCTTAAAGTCATCAACTTTATGGATTAAGGGGCTTAGAAGGGGTCAGATCTAAAATATGGACGTAGGTCTTAACTGTTTAAGATCTCAAGAGCAAAAGGGCTGAAGCAGGGGAGTATGTCGGGCGTAATTCCTAGTACGTGCCGCGTACTAGGTGGCGCTCCCCGATTCTATGGTGCAGTCGAGTAGGCCCAGCGTACACATCTAGTACGCGCAGCGTAACCTGGAGAGTTGACTTTTGGTTGACTTTTAGGGTAAGGTCTATTGTGGGGCCTTTGAGCTATGAGAGGGGCAAAATGGTCTTTTACCCTTCTGAGTGTGTCATAAGAGAGCATAGTCTAGCCTTTGAGAGTTATATTAAATAGAGTGTTATTTTCATATGATTAGGCGGAGGCTAGGCCAGCATTTACCGAGTCAAAGATTTACCAAGATACCCGAGGTGAGTCTTCTCACTATACTTTACCTAGTGTGGTAACAGAGTTAAGAGACAGAGTATTATAGAGTTATATGCCAATGTGATTGCATGTTATTATGTGTCGTGATTTATTGTGATATGTGATATGCATGATTCAGAGTTACAGAGTTGGGACTTTCGGGTCCCTAGAGTTAGGGCCAGAGGGCCCACGGAGAGTTGGGGCTGGAGGGCCCCACTGAGACACATTGACCAGAGGGTCAACAGAGTTACAGCCTCGAGTGGCTATTATGTGATTATTGTGGTATTTTGGGGAAACTCACTAAGCTTATGCTTACAGTGTTCAGTGTTATGCGTTTCAGGTACCAGTGATGACCGCGAGAAGGCGCCGGCTTGATTCACACACACATCTGGCATTGGATGTATTTTGATCTTGGGAGACATTTGTGAATTAAAAACATGATGTTATTAGATTTTATGAATGAATGGTTTTATTTAAAATGTGTTTTCAAATGTGAAAAAAATTGTTTTAATTTTTACGGTGTTACAATTACAGTCAGTAGGGTTGTGGACCCGTTATGTGATGTTCCGTTAAGTTGTTACGATATGATTATGTGGACTGTATGTGTATCGTTATTTTGGGGGGTAGCTCACTAAGCATTCGGGCTTACAGTTCTCAATTTATTGTTTCAGGTACATCAGGCGATCCCGGCAAGGCGAAGGCACGATCGTACAACTCCTCACTTTTTGTTATGTTTTTGGGATATACTCTGATAAATAATATTTTGAAAAGAAAGTTGTAATGATTTGACGCACTTGATATGTTTTTAAAAGTTTAAGTTGGTTTGAAGTTTATGGGTGTTACAAGTTGGTATCAGAGCCTTGGTTTGAGTGAATTGGAGGAACATTCGTGTGAATCCAGTCTCAAATCAAGGAAAGATTTTCAAAAGGGTTTTAAATGGATTTCAAAATAAGTAAAAGAGGATGCAGGGTGTATGATCAGCCAGAGCCAGTAAGTGACCCCAAAATACCATACAATATTTGATTATGTGATCTGTTAGAACAGCATGCTAGTACTAGGCTAGGGATCTTCAGGAATTGCAGGATAGAATTGCCTGATTATGTGATGCCTGGTAGCCTAGGGGTTTTCCTTATATGAAATTGACATCATTACTGTAGTTGCTTAGTGTATGCATCACGACCGTAGATAATTAAGATCTTATAGCCTAAGAATGTTTGATTTGGCCTTATGTTCTGTTCTTGTTTGATTGGGATCTTAAGGTAAGATTGGATATTCGAAAGTCTATGGGATCCAGCGTTATGTATGGCTAGCATGCGCTAGTGCTGCAGGGTTGGTGGAAGTTTAATGGATGATAGTGAGTTGTGAGACCAATGGGTCAGCTATGAGATATTTAGCATTCCTCTAGGAGTGAGGACTGAGCGCTTGCCATGTTATGTTTTCAGTTAGGGCATTGTGGTGATACTTGAGACAAATATGGGTAGGTGTGGAAAGTAGTATTGGGCCCGTACTACTGAAAGCACAGGACCCATACGCGTAGCAAGGAAGTCAAAATCCCTAGGGTTGGGTTGGGAGTTGGTTCCCTGATATTATGTGGTTATATGATTGTTTAGTGGTGTGTTTCAGTATGGCGATCACGAAACATTTCACTGGATCCGGGTCAGGATCGGGGTAGGAGATGCGAGCCAGGAGGGGCAACCAGCACCAGAGCCTGTGGTGCAGATGGGTACAGATGAGTTAGATGCTAGGATCCGAGAGATTCTGCATGATGAGGTTGCTGCCCTATTCCAGGCTCAGCTATCGGAGATGTTTGGGTCTATTAAGACCGCCATGGTCGAGTACTTCGACGAGCGATACACATCGGCTGTAACAGCGGCAGGAGGAGGAGGTGGGGCCAGTCGGGCTTTCCAGTACAGGGACTTCGATAACACGAAGCCCCCTACTTTTGATGGGACTAAGGACCCCATCAAGTCCATGAGGTGGATTTCTAACGTGGAGGGGTGCTTCTTCACTTGCTCATGTCCTACTGACCAGAGGGTCAGGGGTGCCCTGAACCTGCTGAGGCTTTGGGCCAAGGACTGGTGGAGATTGACTACAGGATCCTACTCTGATGAGCAGAGAACTGCGGTTACGTGGGAGCAATTCCGGGAATCGGTGTCGGAGATATCCCGTATGTTCACTGAGTCAGCGATGTTCTGCCCAGAGTTTGCTTCCGAGTAGTCTCAGATGACCCGTTATCTGATCGTAGATCTATCTTTGAGAAGTAGTTTGATCCTTGAAGTTGATCGAATAGGTCGTCAATACGGGGTAGAGGATAACGGTTCTTGAAAGTAAGTTTGTTCAGTTCTCTGTAGTCGATGCACATACGGAACGATCTGTCCTTCTTCTTTACAAACAGGACCGGTGCTCCCCATGGTGAGAAACTTGGTCTTAGGAATCCTTTTTGAAGGAGTTCATTAAGTTGACTAGAAAGTTCCTGCATCTCTGCTGGTGCGAGACGATATGGTGACTTCGCTACTAGGGTAGCCCCTGGAACTAAGTCAATTCTGAATTCGACTTGGCGTTGTGGTGGTAATCCTGGTAGTTCTTCCGGAAAGATATCGGGAAAGTCGCGTACTACTGAAATGTTCTTGATGTCCTTCAGTTCTTGACTTGTATCAACGATGTGCGCTAGGAATGCTCGACAATCCTTCCGCAAGCACTTTCGAGCTTGGATGCACGAAATGATGCGAAGGTTTGTACTTGATTTGTCGTCGTAGATAACTAATGTTTCATTGTTAAGGAGATTAAGACGGACTGCTTTCTCAAAGCACATGATGTCGGCGCGAAGAAGACTCAACCAATCCATGCCGACTATGACGTCGAAACTTTTGATTTGGACCAGCATGAGATTGATTGGAAAGGACTGGCCGTCTAAAGTTAACGTACAGCCCATGTATATGCAGTTAGTATTTTCGGTTTTTCCATTGGCCATCTCTACAGTGAATGATTTTTCTAACTTTCTAGGTTTAGGTTTAAGTAAATGAATAATTTTTTGACTCACGAAGCTTCTCTCCGCTCCACTATCGAATAATATGCATGCATATGAATTATCGAGAAGGAACGTACCAGCAACTACAGTTGGGTCAGCTACAGCTTCGTCGTGGCCTATCGCCAAAACTCGTCCCACACCGCCGATGCCTGCTACCTTAGGGCAGTTCCTCCTGAAGTGGCCCACCTCGCCACAACCGTAGCAAGTCTGGCTTACACCCGCACTGGGAACTTGAGTGATCGGCTTTGCGGGGTAGGGATTTGTAGGGACTGTAGTAGGTACAGTGGCAACATTCACTGAAACCAGTTGTTTCTTTGCGGATTCTTGGGAAGACCCACCCTTCCCTTTATTCCATACTCTCTTCCTGTTGTTGTTGTTGTTGTAGTTCCCTTTCTGTGGTTCTGGTGCAGAAACAGTTGAGTTCTGATGACCTCCGTAGTCAATCAGAGATTGTGCCAGTTCCTTAGCACTTTCAATGGTGTCAGCTTTGGAAGCTAACACGCTTGATCGTATTTGGGGCATCAGTCCCCAGATGTACCTTTCTATTTTCTTGCTCTCGGGAGCAATCATATCTGGGCAAAGGATTGCCAGATTGTAGAATCGGTTGGTATAAGTTGCGATGTCGGTACCAACCATTCCGAGAGTCCATAGATCGTGTTCGAGCTTTTGAATCTCTCCCCGTGGGCAGTATTCTCTCATCATCATGACTTTTAGGCTCTCCCAGCTTATGGAGTTTGCCACAATCAGGGTAAGTACTTTAACGTGGCCATTCCACCAAGTTAAAGCTCTATCAATAAGGGTGAAAGTTGCAAATTTGACTTTGCTGTGCTCGGGACAGGAGCAGATTTCAAAGACTGACTCTGTCCTTTCAATCCACTGTCTCAGGACTAACACACCACCAAATCCATAAAACATCCGGGGCTTGGCATTAGTAAAGTCCTTATAGGTGCATTCTCGGGGTGGTCCATGACTCTCGCCATGGTTGGATGGGTGTGTGCCAGATCCCGAGCCATTAGTACTCGAGTTATTGATCTGTGACATGGCAGCTGCTACCGTTGCGGTGACTGCTACTTGGAACATAACAGCATCAAATTGGGGTGGTGGAGGTGGTGGTGGTACAGGTGCTTCCCCACCGTTGTTTCGCCTTGGATTCCTACGCGGAGGCATCCTTCAACTATAGGTTGAAAAGGTAAAGATAAGAATTCCATAGAATAGAAAATGTATGTGTCTCATGAACTAAACTGCTATAGTTCAACGACAGATGCTAGTATGAGTCTTAAAATAGAAGAATGAAAGTTATTTGTAAGACTGAAAGTATGAAACAAGTATTTGGTTTCTCAAAGACTTTTCAAGGTTTGAACGAAATAATCAACGTAGTAATAATAGTGTCACTTATATTAATATAAAAGTTGATACAACGATCATGAAAATTTGACCCCTATAAAGGTCTCCGATTACAAAGTTCGAGAAATTTAAAGACTTTTAGCCGAGGTCCTAAACTATAACAAAATTTAAGTCTATGACAAGCACTACTTGCGACATAGGTTGCGCTTGGAGCTTGAATCTGCATCTGATTTCTTCGACTCCATTAGACGCCTATCAAAAGCGGCTTGTTGTTCCCTTAATTCAGCGAGGGCTGCAATCATTTGCGCTTGGAATGCCTCGGTTTGGAGTTGAGCATTGTCTTGTATCTTGTCCAGCCTACGGATGTCAGAAGTGTGAACATGTACTTCCACGTTGACATCCCGGAGTCGGCTAGCTTGAACTCCAGACTGATAGGACTGATTGGCTAGCTTACCCACCATTACTGGGAGTGCCCGATCAGCCGAACCTCCGCCGAGGACATCATAGAAGTCCCGGCACATGTTGTAGGGAGGGCGTAAGTTCTGTTTTTGTCTCCAATGATGGAGGTGACTTCCCCAGACGGGAGTCGGTCCTTGAAAGTTCCTTACGAAGACGGGAGGTTGAACAGGTGGTGGATCGATCACTTCCGGTTCTGAGTCGGTACCGGAGTCATCATCCACTTCTATGGGTTCCTCGTCCTCTTCGGGATCATCTTTGATCCATCCTCCGTTGCCTTGGTTGGGAAAGTAGGGGTCGCCGGGGTGGTGAAATCCAGCCATTTGACTGTACGAGAAATAGGGTTATAGGAGTTGTATAAAGTTGAAACTTGCAAAACATGTAAGTTAAACTAGTTTAGGTAGCAAATACTCCTATAGTATTTAAATTCTTGTGTTTGATTCTAGTATCGTTTGGTAAGTTTTGACTTGTTGCTTACTACGATCATTCCTCGATATACGTTGGTCCAATCTCGGGCAAATATAGTTGATCACGCTATATTTGTCTAAAATCTGATTACATATATCGAGGCTTAATCGTAGTGTCAACTTGTCAAAATACTTGTTGTATAGTTAGATATCATGAAAATAATTTGTTGTATGCATGTAATTGTACTTAAATGAACTATCAATTTAAGTTAAACGTAATGCTGCTTAAGCGTAAAGAGAAAAATGTTTTGTCAGAGAGTGTTAGTCCCTTAAGAATTTATAGTTTGTATATCTTATGTGGTTCGATATACCTAGTTCACTATAAACATTGCTCTGATACCAATCTGTCACACCCCCAAACCTGAACGGCGGAAACGTTCGGGGGCGGATGACTTCATGTGGTAACATAACAAATGAATACATATTAAAGAAAGCAATACAACCATCACATATATAATTGAAAGTTTACATTTGTCAAAAGTTTACATGTTCAAAACCAATTACAATATGATGTCAAAATATGAGATTAAACTGGCGCCGCAGCATCCCTTCATCAAAAGCATAATGATACCTGAAATTACTGATTCCCTGGGACATACAAGTAATTTTGAAAGAGTAGATCAGCATTTAAGCTGGTGAGTTTCATAGGTATTTAAATGACAATGTTTGTATGAAAATGAATTGTTTTGTCCTTGTTTGTTTGTATTTAGAAATCCTATATTTTCTACTAGTATAAAAGTAGCCTTCTCTCAAGACCAATGTTTGTTTCTGAAATGTATGTAAGTGTGAAATAACCAAATGTGTTTGAAAAACCTTGTAAATCAATGTTTTTTTAATACCCCATGTGAGTTTTATAACCATACTATTGACTCAAAATGCCTATACAAAACGTTCTTCAGGCGTTGGAATGTTATGACATTTGTTACCCCAAACGGTGGACTGTAGCTAACAGTCAGGGTGCAGGTTGTCAAGCCCGTATAGATCTATACACAAACACCATGCTCCCCCTCCAAGGGATTCTGGTATATAATACAGGACTTGAAATGTGTACTCGAACGTACGTGAAGTTTATGTCTCACAAAACCGTGGTATAAAAACAGATTTACGTGTTAAAATGTTCGTTTGTTCTGGTATATGAAAGTGACTTCTTGAAAATCATGTTTCTAGTATGTAAAAGTCAGTAATATCTTCGTAAAACTATACCTATTATAGTTTTCTAAAAGAGTGTCTCTTTTGTTTAGAAATACCTAGAAAAGGAATCACTTGTTATGAAAGTATAGATTTTTGTAGAGCCTAAGATAGACAAGTATACATAAAATCTAAGAAAATGTTTAGTTTATACATGCATTACAACAATTTATATTTCAAAAGATAGAATTCTATTGTAACATATTTTATATACGAAAGTTTCCCATAAAGTTTATAAATCACATGTGATTTGGATATATAAAAGCATATAAAATAATTCTTTATGTAACACACGATAATACTCGTGTGTTTTACTTGTATTCCCCCCCCCCCCCCCTTGAAAGCATATAAAAGCATTTAGAATAACTTAAAAAGGTTAATTAAGGGGTATGAACTCACTTGAAAGTTTGAAGATAGCAAGATGGAAAACCGGGCAGAGTTTCGTCTTGAGAAACGGATTTTTCTCGGGATTCTCGGGAATCTCGGGAGTAAAATCGACCCTCAGGACTTGAGCAAAAAGACCAAAGCTTCGGGTTTGAATGGGCACGGAAAACGAGGCAAGATCGTGAGAGAAAGGAGAGAAATGAGCAATTTTTCCGGAAACCCTCGCATTCTATTTATAGGGGGTCTGAGAAGCCTCGGTACGCGGGGCGTACGCTCGTACGCAGCGCGTACGCGTACGTCATGCATGAGCGAGTCCTCGACTGCCTCGGCTTCGGATGGGACGGATCGGATGGGACGGGTCGGATGGGGCGGGTCGGTAGCTTCGCATAGGGGCGACGTGGACGGACCGAGACCAAGGTCCTCGGGTATGCAGGGCGTACGAGGTTACGCAGCGCGTAACTCGGATGAGGATGCTAACTCTTCCTTCGGATATTACCGGATTTTTGATTAAAATATATATATAAATTATTTAATAAACTTCAAAAAATCATATCTCCTTCATACGAACTCCGTTTTCGATGGTCTTTATATCCACGCAAAGGTGAGACTACGCTCTACAACTTTCGTTTATACTCCGTTGGCAAATTCCGAAATTATTTTTATTATTTAATTATAAAATGACATGATTAAGGAATTTTCTTTAAAAATTCATAACTTCTTTATCTGACGTCGGTTTTTGCCAGACTTTTTACCGCTGAAATACCATTGTCGAGACCTTCGATTCTCGTTTAGGTCATTCCGGCCAAAAGTCGCTCGATCTTCGATTCGAGTTTTTAGTTGTCTGTTGCTAAGCCGAACTTGGAAAAATCTTAACTTCAATATACGAAGTCGGATTTGGGCGTTCTTTATACGTACGATCATGGTTTAATGACATTTAAACATAGAGGGAATTTAAATAGAACTTTTTGGACATTTTATTATCAAAGTTAATTTTTTTATTAACTCAAAAGTGGTTACAATACTTGACTTTTTAGGTCATTACAAAGAGTTGAAATATCGGGTTTTCACAGTTAGTTACATTTTTAGTGAACACTCTTACTGCTCTGGTTTTGTTCGACTCGGGGGAGAGTCGATCTTTCATATCTCAAGCCTTTAGTAGGGAGTTTGGTGTGCCATTGGGCGAGTTAGAGTGTCCATTGCGAGTCTCTATCGCCAACGAACAAAAAGTTTTTGCTTCTTCGGTCTATCGAGGGTGCGAGTTGGAGATCTTCAGAGTGTCCTTTACGATAGATTTGATACCGATTCCCATGGGGGAGGTATGCGTAATCGTAGGGATGGATTGGCTTAGCCGGTTTGGTGCCATGATAGATTGCGAAGGTCAGCGAGTTGTAGTTCGAACCCCAAGTGGGGGAGAACTGATTGTTTATGGAGAGGGCACCAGGTTAGGATCAGGGTTTTGTTCAGCTGCCAGGGCTCGACAGTACCTTCAGCACAGTGTGCGGGTTACTTAGTGTACATAATAGATGCACGGACCAGGGAACAGGTTTCAGTTTCGGAGGTTCTGGTAGTCAGAGAGTTTGCTGATGTGTTTCCAGAGGAGTTACCTGAAGTGCCTCCAGAGAGGCATGTCGAGTTCAGGATCGACCTAGTGCCAGCTGCGGCCCCTATCGCTAAGGCGCCGTACCGGTTGGCACCACCAGAGATGCAGGAGTTGTCGTCACAACTTCAGGAGCTGCTGGGAAAGAAGTTCATTCGAACTAGCAGTTCTCCATGGGGAGCATCGATCCTCTTCGTCAGGAAGAAGGACGGCTCGCACCGGATGTGCATTGATTATATGGAGCTGAAGAAGTTGACGATGAAGAACCGTTATCCTCTCCCAAGGATAGATGATCTATTTGATCAGCTGCAGGGGCATCTTGGTTTTCCAAGATAGATTTGAGATCTGGGTATCATCAAGTCAGGGTCAGACAGCAGGATGTGGAGATGACCGCGTTTCAAACTCGTTATGGACATTACAAGTTCGTGGTGATGCCATTTGGGCTCACCAACACGCCAACAGTATTCATGGACCTGATGAATCGGGTCTGTAGACCAATGCTCGATCACTCGGTCATAGTGTTTATAGATGATATTTTGGTGTATTCCAAGTCCCGGGAGAAGCATGAGGAGCATCTACGGGAGTTGTTGGGAGTTTTGAGATGAGAACGGTTGTACGCCAAGTTCTCAAAGTGTGAGTTTTGGCTACGAGAGGTCCAGTTACTCGGACATCTCGTTAACCAGGAGGGGATTTTGGTCGATCCGGCCACAATCGAGGCGGTTATGTAGTAGGAGGTTCTGAATTCTCCCTTAGACATTAGGAGCTTTTTGGGATTGGAAAGGTACTACCGGAGATTCATTCAGGACTTCTCCAAGATTGTGGTACCCCTCACTCGTCTGCGAGGAAGGGGGTGGATTTCCGGTGGGGCCCTGAGCAGCAAAGGGCATTTGAGACCCTCCGATAACGGTTGTGCGAGGCCCCTGTCTTGACACTCCCGGAGGGAGTTGAGGATTTTGTGGTGTTCTGTGATACATCCATCACAGGGTTAGGGGCGCTCCTCATGCAGAGATGACGAGTGATAGCTTATGCTTCACGGAAACTGAAGCCGCATGAGACGAGATACTCTACACATGACTTGGAGCTGGGGGCGGTGGTGTTCGCCCTCAAGATATGGAGACATTATCTTAATGGGGTCCGTTGTACCATTTACACGGATCACAAGAGTTTGAGACACATCATGGATCAACCAAACCTGAACATGAGGCAGCACAGGTGGCTGGACGTAGTCAAGGACTACGACTGCGAGATCCTTTACCATCCTGGTAAAGCGAATGTGGTTGCGGATGCTTTGAGCCGCAAGTCAACTGGGTCTTCCACCCAGCGGTATGTATGAGGATAACAGTGGACTCTCCGCTTGTGAGTTTGATCAGAGATGCCCAGGTTGAGGGCATAGGACCGGAGAACTGGAAGCTGGAGAGTATCAAGGGTGAGAATACCTGGTTTGAATAGGATAGGCGGGGATTATTGACCCGATGCGGTCGGGTTTGGGTACTGATGTCCGGTGGGGTTAGGCAGACGGTCATAGAGGAGGCTCATAAGTCTCATTTCTCTATTCACCCGGGGGCCACTAAGATGTACCAGGATTTGAGTTTGAGTTATTGGTGGCCATTCATGAAGCTAGAAATCGTTTGGTACGTCGAGAGGTGCTTGACCTGTAGGATGGTCAAGGTCGAACATTAGAGGCCGCATGGCAAGCTGCAACCTCTAGAGATCCCCATGTGGAAATGGGAACAAATAACGATGGATTTTATTACCAAATTGCCGAGAACAGCGAAGCCATTTGATGCTATATGGGTCATCGTGGATCGATTGACCAAGAGTTCCCATTTCTTGGCCATACGGGGGAGCTCATCGGCCGAGAAATTGGCCGACGTGTACGTTCGCGAGATCATGTCTCGCCATAGGGTTCCTGTTCCCTTTGTCTCCGATCGGGATGTCAGGTTTACCTCTCGTTTCAGGCAGAAGTTTCACGAGGAGTTGGGCACACGGTTGCACTTCAGCACAACATTCCATCTGCAGACTGATGGTTAGAGCGAGCGGACCATTCAGACCCTTGAGGATATGGTGAGGCCGTGTGTCATCGATTTCGGTGGGAGCTGGGATCCCCACCTACCACTTGCAGAGTTCGCCTACAACAATAGCTATCATTCCAGCATTGGTGCCACTCCATTCGAGTTGTTATATGGGGGAGATGTCGCACCCCGGTATGTTGGGGTGAGGTTGGTCACAGGGTGATGGGTCGGATGGAGGTGGTTTTGCAGACATCCGAGAAGATTTAGCAGGTTAGGCAGCGGCTGCAGACCACTCACAGTCAGCAGAAAAGTTACATTGACCGACGCCGATCCAAGTTAGAGTTTTAGGTCGGCGATATGGTACTCCTAAAGGTATCTCCTTGGAAGGGTGTGATCCGCTTCAGGAAGAGGGGAAAATTGGGTCCCCGTTATATTGGGCCGTTCAGGATCATTTCCAGGGTTGGCAGGGTGGCTTACAGGTTAGAGCTGTCGGAGGAGCTTAGTCGGATCCACAGTACTTTCCACGTTTCGCAGTTGCGAAAGTGCATTGTGGACCCGGAGGCAGTGGTGCCACTGGATGACATTCATGTTGATGCGCACCTAAATTATATTAAAAAGTCGATTGCTATTTTGGAAAGGAAAGTGAAAGTCCTGCGCAACAAGGAGGTTCCATTGGTGAAGATACAATGGGAGCATCGGAGGGGAACCGAGTGGACTTGGGAGCCAGAGGCTGAGATGCGGGAGCATTACCCGGAGTTATTCATTGCAGCAGACTTCAAGGACGAAGTCCAAGTCAAGTGGGGGAGAATTGTAACATCCCAACCGCCAGGTATCATTACCACTACATTTAAATTTCCTGTTTTAAAGTCGACTCGACATGTTGACGCTATGACTCGTCGAGTAGCAGCCGGCCAGGACACGTCAATTAATGAGTGACTCACCGAGTCGGCATGGGGGACTCGGTGAGTAGGAGCTGGCAATGGAAACCCTAACTTTCAGGGATTTTGCACCCTATATATTGGACCATTAGCGCCTCCCACTGTCCTTTATCACCCCTTGATACCCATAAACCCTAATTTCTATGAGTGAGAGCTTGGAGAGTGTTTTGGAGCTTTGGGAAGTGACTTTTGGGAAGGAAATTTGTAGATCAAGAGGCTAGCATCAAGATTTCTGTGTGGATCCAGATTCTACTTTAGTTTGGGCATGTTTTGGAGGTAACCAGCTGTTATCTTAACCTCATTTCTTCTAGAATCATTCATATGTGGAAACTAGGGCTTTCTTTAGTTATTCATGAAGGGATTTTTGGTATGGAAGCTAGATCTGAAGTTGAAACTTCACATCTGAACATCTTTGGAGTCCTATGTCCATAAAGTTTCGAGCTCTTGCAAGGATGAGACTCTCCTAAGGTGTAAAGCTCCATTAGAAGCTTAGATTGGTCATTTAGAGCCTTTAGGGCCTTGCATGCGCGTAAAGTTTGCAGCTTTACGTGATAAACATGCCTTAGGAGCTTGGATGTGTAATCTGGAACCTTGGCATGGCTTAAAAATTGTCTGCTTGGATGAAGGTCTATAAGGACTCGGCAAGTTGCATAGTCAACTCGGCAAGTCATATAATGATGGTCATGAACTCACCGAGTTGATGAACAAACTCGACGAGTCCATTGAAGATTGCCTTGAACTCGGCGAGTCGTTCGAAGACTCGGCGAGTTGGCTAGGGTTTCCCCCAAATTCTTGGACACGTATGAGCTCGGTGAGTTAAAGGGGAACTCGACGAGTCAATCAAGGATTTCACAACTTCTCGAGTTCAGGAAGGACTCGATGAGTCGGTGAACTACACTCGGCGAGTCGAGTCAACATGGACTGTTGACTTTGATTGTGGGATTTAACTTTGACCAAGAGTTGACCAGTTGACTTCTGAGGGTATTCTGGTAATTTGGAGATTTATGAAAAAGGGTTTTATGATATCTTTATGTGGTGGAGTTCGTGTTGGTGATCCAGGAGTTGAGCTTTCTAGTTTCAGATGACAGTTGCGAGGTGAGTTATCTTCACTATACTAAGGGGTCTAAGGCACCAAGGTCGACCCATTTGATATGTTATCTTGAGTTGTGTTAGATGCTGAGTATGAATTAGTGTTGCATGCTAGTGGTTATTCCTGTTAGGTAGGTCTGTAAGACTACCTGTGATGTTATGTGATTATTGCATGCTTGACTCTTATGATCCATGTGTTTGTCATATGGGATGGGTTGAGCTTGTATTGCTTTGTGTGGTAACCAACAAACCCTAGGAGCATTCCAGTTAGGGGCTAAGGGAGACTCATACTGTGGGCTCGGGAGCATTCCATTTAGGGGCTAAGGGAGTCTCGTATAGTGGGCTCGTGGGTATTACAGTCTATAGGGTTGTGGACCCGTTATGTGATGTCCCGTTACGTTGTTATGATATGATTACGTAGACCATATGTATATCAATATTTTGGCAGTAACTCACTAAGCTTTCGTGCTTACAGTTCTCAGTTTATTTTTTCAGGTACATCATGGGATCGCGGCAAGGCGAAGGCATGATCGTACAGGTCCTCACTTTTTTTTATGTTTCTGGGATATACTCTGATAAATAATATTTTGAAAACAAAGTTGTAATGATTTGGCGCACTTGATATGGTTTTAAAAGTTTAAATTGGTTTGAAATTTATGGGTGTTACAATAACCGAAATATAATAAGAGTTAGGGAGAAGAAAACATACCCGTCACCACATCCAGTGCAGCACGCGCCTCTGCGGCGGTCAGCTGGAAGGCTCGGCTCCTCACCATTGGAGCATCTGCCTTGACATGTCGGCCACCCATGATCCACATGGTCGCTGGAGCTGGCGCCACCACTGGCGCTCCTGATGTCAACCTCGGGCAGTTGCCCTTTTTATGGACCTTTTGATTATAATGGAAGCAAATCAGGTCTGATGTCTGAAGGGTGGGGGTAGGGGTAGTATAATCCCTACCAAAGTGCCCAAGCTTGCCACACTTATAACAACTCGATGACCCCATTCTACAAACTCGCTCATGAGTCTTGTCGAATTTCCCATAGTGGCTCCGGCCCTGTTGGCCCTTTGACCTAGGGTCGGATCCCTTGGGTTTCTTCCCTGAAACCCCAATCACCTGCCCAGCCTCCGCCTTCCTCTTCCGGGTGTGCTCTATATCAATCTCCCTCTGTCTCCCCTAGATATCATGTCCTCCAAAGTCGGGCATGCCAAGTAGCTGACATGTTTCCGGATGTCATCTCTTAACATATCGTAGTACCGGGTCTTCCTCATCTCCTCATGACCCGTGTACTGAGGCACCAGTAAGGCCATCTCCCTGAACTTGGCGGTAATCTCCGCCACTGACTCAGTCGTCTGCCTCATATCAAGAAACTCCTTGGCTAACTACTGGATCTCCATAGATTGCACAAACTCAGCCCTAAACCTGGTCACAAAGTCCGACCAAGTCATAGTCTCATTGGCTGGGGCTCCCAAAGAATCCCTGATTTCCTCCCACCAGTCTCTAGCTTTCTCTCAAACAACCTACAACATACCAAACCTTCAACCCCTCAGGGCAGAAGCTCGTCAACTGTGTAGACTCGATGTATACAATCCACCTCCTGGCCACAATGGGGACCTTCACCCCGTGAAAGTCTGGTGCACTATATCCCTTGAAATCCGTGAAGGAGAGTGTGCACGTCCCTATCTAGCCAGATGCCATGTCGCTCCAAAACGCCCTGAGGCGCTCCTCCATCAGCTTGATGATCCCTTCCTTGATCGACCCGAAAATCACCAGGGTCGCCTCAAGGATGCCTGTCGTAATCTCAGATGCGATGAACTCACGTAGACCGTCATCAACCGGCTCGGAACCTGCACCCGAACCTGAACTTCAACCTGACCTAGACCTTGAACCTCCTGCTCCGTGACGTGTCACCACCATTTTGAAACAAAACACATAATCGTCAGGGTCATACATAACCTCAAGAGGTCTCACACACTCTACATGTTACCTGGTTCTATCTCAACCCTCCTTGACTCGAGTACATATCCTCTACTTTTAGTTGTACGGGCCCATACTACCTTCCACATCTATCCGTACTTTCATCAAGGATTGCCTTGACTTCACCAAGTCCCTTTCACTACTACTGCTCATTGCACTGATCTCATCCTAGGCTTACCCTAGGGTAGCTCTCCAACCTACTATCTACCATCAGCTGCATAAGAAATCCCTGCTACCTTTACCTAACTAACTCGTGAATACCATTACATATCACTAAGACCATATAATTCTTCGAATGAGAGGCCCTACCCTACAACGATTGGACTCAGACAAGAGCTGCGAAATAGGGTTAGACATAACCTTCTGAAATTATTTAGTCCTCGCAATATGTAACTTAACATATTCATTTACTAATTACTTAAAGATAACTAGAACTCCTAAAAGCACAAAGCAAGCAGCATTCGGGCATTAAGTAACCCAAACCAAGCATATCCTATCAAGGCTATCATATCATTGTCTAGTCAACACTATCATGCATTTCATTAAGCACATACAACATGCACATAAGGCATCTTCCTAGATCCTTAGCCCTAATCTAGCATGCAGTTCTCATACAATAGGCAAATAAGGCATCCTTCCTAGATCCTTAACCCTAATCTAGCATCTAGTTCTCATAATCATATCATATATCATAGCAAACATGTATGGGTATCTTGGGGAAAACATACTTGAGCTTAGCTGATTGCACACATCAAACATCTTGTTCTTTCTTTTTTCAAAAATCCTTTTGTAAAAATGGTTTTTCCTTTAAAAAAATTTTATACCAAGTCCTCAATTTGAGTCCAGACACACCCAAAAGCATGCCCGAATCCCTCAAACCAAGGCTCTAATACCAACTTGTAACATCCAAAATTTCAAGAACAAAAATTTCGTTTTTAATTTAAAGATTTATAAAACAATTTACTAAAAATGCCATCAACATTATCTTGTATCATGAAAACCATAAGTCAACCATCTCAAAACATATCATAGGAAAAATAATGTCAGAGTACAAATCCCAAGAATTTTATGTGTGGAAAATCATGTGTGCGATGCGTTGCTATCATGTCGGCTCCTTTCCATTCGAAAAAGAAGGAGCTGAAACAAAATCTCTAAACTGTAAGCACAAAGCTTAGTGAGTTCCCCCATCATACCACATACCATACAATAAACATATTGTCTAATATATCCAGGTACTAGCTACCCCTTCGGTCTCTTTCAACCGATAACTTGCCTAGCATATCAGGGTGCTGGCCTACCCCTTCGGTCCTTTCGACCGGTAACTTGCCTAGCATATCAGGGTGTTGGCCTACCCCTTTGGTCTTTTCGAATGGTAACTTGCCTAGCATATCAAGGTGCTGGCCTACCCCTTCGGTCCGGTCGACTGGTACCGGGGACTATTTCACCCTTGCTTCTACCATACAACATACTATTACATAAACATATAAGTCATATATTTCCTAGCTTATCAGGGTGCTGGCATACCCCCTTCGGTCCTTTCGACCGGTACTGGGACCTATCCTACCCCTCCTATCACTATTACATAACATTATAGCATACTAGAACATAAAGCATAACAGATAGTGGCATACCAAATAATTATCACAAAGACAATCATCTCTACTATAACTTTTACTAGTGGGCCAGCATTGGTGCCTTCGACCCACTTCTACTAGAAGGTAACTCACCTCAAATGTTGTAAAGTAGTTGGACTGTCCGCGGCTCTGAAATCTACTCCTCTAGAACTCCTACACGTAAAGTCTCCTTTAGTTACTCATTCATACTCATAACCCCTTTAAGGGTCAACCCTGGTCAATGGTCAAAGTCAAAGTCAACATCCTGGTCAAAGTCAACATCCTGTTTGACTCAACTCGTCGAGTTCCATGATCCATAATACCCTGGAAATCTCGATCCAACTCGTCGAGTTTTTTCAGGAACTCGTCGAGTTCCTCCTCATACATAGTTTGGACATTTCTGTAACATCCCAACTCCCGGGTATAAAAACTAAAGTTTATAGTAATGTTCTTAGACCTACTCAACAAGTTGGATGCCCCAACTCGTCGTGTAGAAACAATTCAGGTCGCGTGATTTTATGAGTTCTACTCGACGAGTTGGAGGTCCCTGACTTGACAAGTAGAAATTGGAAAATAAAACCCTAATTTTCAGGGTTTTGCACCCTAATTAAAGGGTCATTAGCCTCCTTTACGACCATCTACAACACCTGGAGATTCCCATGTGGAGGTGGAAACATATCACGATGGATTTTATCACCAAGCCGCCGACGACAACGAAGGGCATCGTCGCCATTTGGGTCATCGTGGATTGATTGACCAAGAGCGCCCACTTTTTAGCGATACGGGAGAGTTCATAGGCTGAGAAGCTGGCCGACTTGTACATCTGCGAGATCGTTGCCTGCCATAGGGTGCCAGTCTCTATTGTCTCAGACCATGATGTTTGTTTCACCTCCCCTTTCTGGCAGAAGTTCCACGAGGAACTAGGCACGCGGATGCACTTCAGTACAGCCTATCATCCACAAACAGACAACCAGAGTGAGCGGACCATACGAAATCTTGAGGATATGCTGAGAGCCTGTGTTATAGACTTCGGTGGGAGTTGGAACTCCTACCTACCTCTTGCAGAGTTCTCCTACAACAACACCTTTCAATCTAATATTGGTGCCCCACCATCGGAGTTGTTGTATGGACGAAGATGCCGCACCCCAGTCTGTTGGGGTGAGATTGGACATACGGTGATGGGATGGACAGAGGTGGTTCTACAGACTACCGAGAGGATTCAACATATCAGACAGTGACTACAGACCGCTCAGAGTCGGAAGAAGAGTTACGTTGACATGCGCCGATCTGAGCTAGAGTTCCACGTGGAAGACATGGTTTTACTGAAGGTCTCACCCTGGAATGGTATGATTCGCTTCAGGAAGAGGGGGAAATTAGGTCCCTGATACATTGGGCCATTCAGGATCATTGCCTGGTGTCACACCCCGAAACCGAAGGCGGAAACGTTCCGGGGCGGAGGACGTCATGCGTAGTATCACAACCAATGTACATAGCAAGCATAGTAAACACAACCATTACATTACATAGAAATATTTACATTTGCTTGAAAGCAAAGTGATACATGTTTTATATATACATCAGTATAACAAAAGTAAAGACGAGACTTCTATACGCTCCGTCTTCTCCAAAAGAACATGGGATACCTGTCTAACGAGAACTTGAGAATACAAGCAGTTTTAAAAATATCAGCATAAAGCTGGTGAGTTCATAAGCATGTTTTGTAAGGAAAAATGGTTATTTAATCTTGTGAAGAATACTTCATTTCCTTTGATAAAGAATGTTGTAATATCGAAAACCATTGTTACTGAGTTATGAAATACATATGCATGTTTTCCCAGAAAATCCCATATTTTCTACATGTAAGTCGATTTCCATAAGATAAGAAAAATCATGGCTATCACCGGTAAGTTAAGAAAACCATAAGTTATGATCCCTGGATTACCCTCCAGTACGAAAGTAGGTAGTTTTAATACATAAAACTATAGGCTAGGATCCCTGGAATACCCTCCAGTACGAAAGTAGGTAGTTTTAATACATAAAACTATAGATTAAGATCCCTGGAATACCCTCCAGTACGAAAGTAGGTAGTTTTAATACATAAAACTATAGATTTAGATCCCTGGAATACCCTCCAGTACGAAAGTAGGTAGTTTTATTACATAAAACTATAGATTAAAATCCTGGAATACCCTCCAGTACGAAAGTATGTAGTTTTATTACATAAATAAAACTATGGAAGAAAGAAAGAAATCCGTGAATAAAGTTAGTTAGTTTGATACGTATTGTGAGTCGTATAACCATATTGATTTGACCCGTGACCTCCTTGACGTTCTTCAGGCGTAGAACGATTCCAAAATTTGTCACCCCAGGCGTGCCCGCCTAACTGTAGCTAGCAGTTTAGGTGTGGGATTGTCAGTCCCGAATAGATCTATCCATAAATTTCACGCTCTCCCTCCAGGATACTCTGGTTATACTTTCGGAGAGGATTTACTGGTACCACGAAGGGTATAACGAAGGCAAGTCTCACAAGCTAGTATTAACTGATTCACGGGATAATTGATCGTTCTCGAGTTTCGAAATCGTTTGAAACAAGGTAGAGTATAAATAATCAAATACGAAGTAATTATTTAACATGATTACTCTAGATTAAACATGGATAAACTAAACCAAACATAGTTTATATTATTGACTTTGCATGAAATCTGAATTCGTAAAACAAGTAATGAAGATCCCAAATTATTCACATAATAATTTGAATGATTTGATAAGTTCCCATGTTGTTTGATGTAACGCCCGGGTTTCAGGGCTACGCATTTTTGTCAATGTAATAGTCTAGGTCAACTCTTGTAACTCTTTTTGAAGTAATAAAGATGAAATATTTGAGTATTACGTGAATTATGTGTATTTATGTGCTTATAATTTAATTATAAATGTATAATTAATAAAGAATAAAAATAAGTGTCAAAATTAAAGTGTGAGATAATCCCGATATCTCTACATAAAGTTGTAGAATATGTCTCAAGGTTTCCGTACATATAAAGAACGCCGAAATCCGAGTTATAACGAAGAAGTTATGACCCGTCGAAGTTTCGCGACAGAACCGTCACGATACCGGGAAGCGTAAATAGTGAATTTACGATAGAGCGAGATTTAGCCTTAGCAATCTAAACGAAAGTCGTAGAATATGTTAAACTAAGAACATCGATAAAAAGAACGCCCAAATCTGACTTCGTATGAAGAAGTTATGATACTTCGAAGTTTCGGATTAGTAGTGTACAGCCCGGAATTCGAATATTAGATCGAGTGATTTTTAGCCAACACGACCTAAACGAGAATCTAAGATCTCGTTAAAAGTAGCGTAACGAGAAAAAGATGGGCGAAAACGGATGTCGGATGATGAAGTTATGAGGATTTAACGGACCAATCCTGTCCCGGCCCGTTAATAATATAAAATTTAAAATCGAGTCAAAATTAGCCGACAGAGTCTAAACGAAAGTTGTAGAGTACGTTCCCACCTTCGCGTGGATATAAAGAACGTCGAAAGGATTTGGAAGGGTTTTGGGGCTTCAAAACCCCACTTATGGGTGCTACGGTTTTGGAGTTGTTCCTTGGCCGTAAACACATAATTTTGAGGCTTTTGAATGATTTAAACATGAATTTTCATGAATAACAAGCTAAACAACAAGCGAGGAAGGATCACTTACGATTTTGGAGCTTAAAAGGGGCGTTTTTGGATCAAAATCAACTTGTAGAGAGAGAGTGTGTGTTAAGAGTGGGAAAGCTTTAAATGGAGGTCCACTCACCCTTATATAGGGTTTGAGTTTGCGGCCCGAGGGAAATCTACCCGATACCGACGTTAAACGGAGCTTATGGTCATACCCGATTAAATGTTCGTAACCCGACATGGTCGTAAACCAAATGCTTTTCAAAGGGATATCGAGGGTGTTTCACATGTTTCCAATTTGTTTGGACAATTATGAAGTCCCAATAAAAGTCTCAATTTTAAATAACCTAATCAAAATGCTAACGGAAAATTTTGAATACAAACGGGTTTTATTAACGGAAACGGGTTATAGTGACGAAATAAATTTCAGGTTGTCACATCATCCCCCCGTTAGAAGGAATTTCGTCCCGAAATTTAGAATTAATATACAAATCATGGATTTGGAAAGAGATGCGGATATTTCTGCTTCATTGAGTCTTCGCGCTCGCAAGTGAATTCGGGTCCCCGCTTGGCATTCCAGCGAACCTTCACTATCGGGATGCGGCTTTGTTTTGTACGTTTGATCTCTCGATCCATGATTTCGATTGGTTCTTCCAAAAAGTTCAGGTTTTCATTGATCTCGATCTCATCAAGAGGGATCATGAGGGTTTCATCGGATAGACACTTTTTAAGATTTGAGACGTGGAATACAGGATGGATGTTGCCAAGTTCTTGAGGTAGTCGGAGTTTATAGGCTACGGGACCGATCCTAGCGAGGATCTCGAAAGGTCCTATGTACCTCGGGTTAAGTTTTCCATGCTTTCCAAAGCGTATCATGCCTTTCCAGGGCGAGACCTTTAACAGGACACGATCTCCAACTTGGAATTCCAAGGGTTTTCGTCGTTTATCGGCGTAGCTCTTTTGTCTGTCTCGTGAAGCTTTCAGTCGTTCTAGGATCTGGATGATCTTTTCGGTGGTTTTGCGGATGATTTTAGGACCAGTGAGAGTATTGTCGGGGACTCGACCCTTGGCTAGCTGTGTGTCCCATACCTCAGCCCAGCACAGAGGGGATCTGCACTTGCGACCGTAGAGGGCTTCGAACGGGGCAGTCTTGATACTGGTGTGGTAGCTGTTGTTATACGAGAACTTTATCAAGGGTTAATAAGTGTCCCATGAATTTCCAAAATCGATGACACATGATCTCAACATGTCTTCCAGGGTCTGGATAGTTCTCTCACTCTACCCATCTGTCTGAGGATGATAAGTTGTACTCATATCCAGCTTAGTTCCAAGAGCTTTCTGAAGGGACTGCCAAAAACTTGAGGTAAACCTGCGTTCGTGATCGGAGATATTGGACATAGGCACACCATGCAGTCGGACTATCTCTTGAATGTAGATTCACGTGAGCCTTTCCATCTTGAATGGGTCTTTAATCGGTAGGAAGTGAGCAGATTTTGTCAATCGGTTGACAATTACCCAAATGGTATCGTACCCGCTCGGAGATTTGGGTAACTTGGTGATGAAATCCATAGTAATCATCTCCCATTTCAACTCAGGTATCTCGGGCTGCTGGAGCAGACCCGAGGGCTTCTGATACTCGACCTTTACCTTGGCGCAAGTCAGACACTTGCCCATGAAGGTAGCGATTTCGGCTTTCATGTTTGGCCACCAGTATAATTTCTTGAGATCCAGGTACATCTTATCCGAACCCAGGTGAATGGAGTATCTGGTCTTGTGAGCTTCGTTCATGACAACTTCTCTGAAACCACCAAACTTTGGGGTCCAGATTCTATCCATGAAACAATAGACTCTGTCACCTCTGATCTCAAGATTCTTATCCATTCCCCTCAAGACTTTGTTTGACACGTTCTCTGGTTTTAGGGCTTCCAACTGGGTTTCTCGGATCTGTGCGGATAAGTGGGAATGGATGGTCATTGTCAGAGTCTTTGCCTTGTTGCCTGAGCTTTCCATTCAGCTAAGGGCATCTGCCACCACATTGGCCTTGCCGAGATGGTAGCGGATTTCGCACTCGTAATCACAGAGCAGCTCTACCCATCGTCGTTGTCTCATGTTTAAGTCCTTCTGATCGAAAATGTGTTGTAAGCTTTTACGGTCGGTGAAGATCGTGCACTTGGTTCCGTAGAGATAATGTCTCCAAATCTTCAGTGCAAAGACCACTGCTCCTAACTCCAGGTTGTGAGTTGTGTAGTTAACTTCGTGTGCCTTCACCTATCTCGAGGCATAAGCGATAACCTTTCCTCTCTGCATAAGCACACAGCCTAAGCCCTGATTGGACGCATCACAATAGACAACGAAATCCTCTGTCCCTTCGGGCAGGGACTGGACAGGTGCGCTGCACAAGGCTCGTATCAACGTTTGGAATGCTGTGTCTTGCTTTTCACTCCAACAAAAGGGTACACCTTTGGTGTCAGAGTGGTTAGGGGTTTGGTGATTCTGTAAAAAATTTGAATGAATCTGCGATAATATCCGGCGAGACCTAACAATTGACGGATTTCTGTGGGTGTCTTCGGTGCCGACCAATTCTCTATCGCCTTGATTTTGGAAGGGTCCACGTGTATACCCTCCTCGCTTACCACGTGACCTAGGAAGGTTACCTTCTGAATCCAGAATTCGCATTTGGAGAATTCGGCGTACAGGTTTTCCGATCTAAGAGTTTCCAACACTAACCTCAAGTGTTGTTTGTGATCTTCTTCGCTTCTGGAGTAGACAAGTATATCGTCAATGAACACGACAACGAACTTGTCTAAAAAGGGGCGACACACCCGGTTCATCAGGTCCATGAACACTGCCGGTGCGTTGGTTAGACCAAAAGGCATCACTACGAACTCGTAGTGACCATAACGAGTCCATTATGTTGTCTTGGAAACATCACTCTCATGAACTCGTAGCTGATGGTACCCTGATCTAAGATCTATTTTCGAGAAATAACTGGCTCCCTGAAGTTGATCGAAAAGGTCATCTATTCGAGGAAGAGGATAACGGTTTTTGACGGTCAACTTATTCAACTAACGGTAGTCTATACACATCCGGAAGGATCCATCTTTCTTCTTCACAAATAACATCGGGGCTCCCTAGGGTGAGAACTCGGCCTGATGAACCCTTTACTAAGTAGCTCATTAAGCTGACTGGATAACTCCTACATTTCTGTTGGCGCTATGCGATATGGAGACTTGTCTATAGGATTTTCTCCGGGAATTAGGTTGATGTGAAACTCGACTTGGCGTTCGGGAGGAATTACCGGGAGCTCTTCGGGAAAGACATCAGGAAAGTTGCAGACTTCGGGGATGTTCTCGAGGTCTTTAACTTCCTGTTTCTCATTGATCACATGGGCTAAGAATGCGTAACACTCCTTTCGTAGAAGTTTTTGAGCTTTGATGCATGAAATGACGCAAAGATTGGAACTAAATTTATCGCCGTAGATCATGAGGGTTTGGCCAGAGGGAAGATTAAGGCGGATAGCTTTTTCGTAACAAAGGATATCAGCATGATTGGGGCTCAACCAATCCATTCCAATGATAACATCAAAGCTCTTTATGGAAACTGGCATTAGGTCGATGGGAAAGGAATGATCATTCAGGGTAAGGGTACAGCCTATGAATATATCGTTAGCGTTCTCTTTCTCACCGTTAGCCATCACGACAGTAATGTTTCGGTTAATGGTTGTGGACTATGTTTAAGAAGATGTTGGAATGAATGGCTAACAAAACTTCTTTCAGCACCAGAATCGAAAAGGATGCAAGCATAAGAGTTGTCGAGAAGGAACGTACCCGTGACAACGGTGGGATCGACGACTGCCTCCTCTTGCCCTATAGTTAGAACTCTCCCGGTGTTGTTGGTTGTTGCTGCTTTGGGGCAGTTTCTCTTGAAATGCCCAACTTCACCACAACTGTAGTAGGCCTGACCGACACCGGCCCCAGACGTCTGATTGGTTGGTTGGGCTGGTGTTCTGCAGTTTCGAGCAATGTGGCCCTTCTTGCCACACTTGTTGCAGATCTTTTCACGACAAGGCCCGGGAGTACGATGGTGGTAACTGCACTTTCTGTACCAAGGGAGGGTACTCGTGTATCCACTGGTAGGAGCTTGAGCTGTAGGAGCGGCGGCAGGAGTTGTAGCAGCGTGAACTGCCACAGTTTGTTGTTTCTTTGAGGATCCCAGCGAACCCTGACCCTTCCGTTTGTTCCAGAATTTCTTTTTATTTTCACCGCTTCCTTTAGCCGGTTCAGAAATGGTGGCCACTTCATTGTGATCGTCCCCATGATCAATTAGAGTTTGCGCCAAGCATTTAGCGCTGTCGAAGGTGTTTGGCTTCGCAGCCAAAACATTTCCCTTAGTTGGTTGGGTCAGCCCCCAGATAAATCTTTCAATCTTTTTGCTTTCCGGGGTAACCATTCCTGGACAGAGAAGCGCTAGGTCTTCAAATCTAGAGGTGTAAGCGGCGATATCGGAACCCTTCATCTTTAGGTTCCAGAGTTCGTGCTCCAATTTCTGCATTTTGCCCCGCAGGCAGTACTCAGCAAGTAGAAGCTCTTTCATGCTCTCCCAACCCATAGGATTGGCTACAGGTAGGGTTAAGGATTTGACTCGGCCATTCCACCAAGTCAAGGCTTTATCAGTGAAAGTGCAGGCGGTGAACTTCACCTTATCAGTTTCAGAACAGGCACAGATTTCGAAAATAGACTCGATCTTCTCAAACCATCGAATCAGAGCAATAACACCTCCAGTGCCATTGAAATGTGTGGGTTTCGCGTTCATGAAATCTTTGTAGGAACACTCCTTCCGGTGTCCCGGATCACCTTCCTGGTTTTGAGGATGAGTACCACCTCCTGGCCCGCCAGAACCACCGGGGTTCATCTAAGACATGGCAGCAACCACAGCAGCAGTAACCGCTGCTTGGAACATGGCGGGATCAAATGGAGAAGGTGGTGGAGGAGGATTGTTGTTCCTTGAGTTGGGTCTTCTTCTTGGAGGCATCTTGGTCTAAAATGATCAGGAAACAGAGGATGGTAAGTCCTCTGAATTGAATCAAGAGATATGAAACAAGAGATATCTCACTATGACAGATAAAGTGTTCTACTATGCGATAATATATAGGAAAGCTACAAAAGCAAGGGAATTTATCGCTAAGGGAAATAAGTAGCAACTCTTGAATGAGGATTTCTATAACGAAATTGGCTCTAGAAAATACTCCCATAGTATTTTATGTTTCGTTGCGACGATGACTCATTGTTTGGATATTAGGTAAGTTTTAGGCCTGCTGCACACCACAGTCACTCCCAAGCACATGTTGGCCGTGTCTCGAATGAATATAGTTGATCAAGCTATATTGACCGTAGACACAACTACATAACTTCCCAAGTTTACCCGCAGTGCACAACACCCAATTACTTATGTTTTGTTCTACTCATAGTTACGATTTCTGGCGTTTAGGTATTCTTGTATACTTGGAGTAAAAATACTTATAATTTTAAAGTATACTTTTAGTTCAGAGCAATTTGGCCCCTTAGCGTTTATAGTCTTATACCATGTAAGGTTAGGTATACTTAGTTCACTATAAACAAGGGCTCTTATACCAATCTGTCACACCCCGAAACCGAAGGCGGAAACGTTCCGGGGTTGAGGACGTCATGCGTAGTATCACAACCAATGTACATAGCAAGCATAGTAAACACAACCATTACATTACATAGAAATATTTACATTTGTTTGAAAGCAAAGTGATACATGTTTTATATATACATCAGTATAACAAAAGTAAAGACGAGACTTCTGTATGCTCCGTCTTCTCCAAAAGAACGCGGGATACCTGTCAAACGAGAACCTGAGAATACAAGCAGTTTTAAAAATATCAGCATAAAGCTGGTGAGTTCAGTAGCATGTTTTGTAAGGAAAAATGGTTATTTAATCTTGTGAAGAATACTTCATTTCCTTTGATAAAGAATGTTGTAATATCGAAAACCATTGTTACTGAGTTATGAAATACATATGCATGTTTTCCCAGAAAATCCCATATTTTCTACATGTAAGTCGATTTCCATAAGATAAGAAAAATCCTGGCTATCACCGGTAAGTTAAGAAAACCATAAGTTATGATCCCTGGATTACCCTCCAGTACGAAAGTAGGTAGTTTTAATACATAAAACTATAGGTTAGGATCCCTGGAATACCCTCCAGTACGAAAGTAGGTAGTTTTAATACATAAAACTATAGATTAAGATCCCTGGAATACCCTCCATTACGAAAGTAGGTAGTTTTAATACATAAAACTATAGATTAAGATCCCTGGAATACCCTCCAGTACGAAAGTAGGTAGTTTTATTACATAATACTATAGATTTAGATCCCAGGAATACCCTCCAGTACGAAAGTAGGTAGTTTTATTACATAAAACTATAGATTTAGATCCCTGGAATACCCTCCAGTACGAAAGTAGGTATTTTTATTACATAAATAAAACTATGGAAGAAAAAAAGAAATTCGTGAATAAAGTTAGTTAGTTATATACGTATTGTGAGTCGTATAACCATACTGATTTGACCCGTGACCTCCTTGACGTTCTTCAGGCGTCGATCGATTCCAAAATTTGTCACCCCAGGGGTGCCTGCCTAACTGTAGCTAGCAGTTTAGGTGTGGGATTGTCAGTCCCGAATAGATCTATCCACAAATTTCACGCTCTCCCTCCAGGAGACTCTGGTTATACTTCCGAAGAGGATTTACTGGTACAACGAAGGGTATAATGAAGACAAGTCTCACAAGCTTGTATTAACTGATTCACGGGATAATTGATCGTTTTTGAGTTTCAAAATCATTTGGAACAAGGTAGAGTATAAATAATCAAATACGAAGTAATTATTTAGCATGATTACTCTAGAATAAACATGGATAAACTAAACTGGACATAGTTTATATTATTGACTTTGACACGAAATCTGAATCCGTAAAACAAGTAATGAAGATCCCAAATTATTCCCATAATAATTTGAATGATTTGATAAGTTCCCATGTTGTTTGAAAACCATGTAATTATATTCAGAAAATCTCCCTTATGCTCCGCATATTACAAAAAGGGATAAAGTATCTAAAAGTTTGTCAAAAAATCGTATAATTACATCAGTTTTTAAGTTTCAAAAACCTTTATGATTTGCTTGTATTCCCCCCCCCCCCCTGAAAACATGAAAAACTCGAAAAAGGTGTAGGGGTATGAACTCACTAGACGAGAATGTGTCGGGTAGGATGCTAAGTGTCAATTTAGGGCTTGAACACGCGCGAGGATCCTATGTAACTTGAGGAGATACATAATTGTATCTAATTAGACATTGAACCACTAATTAAGTAAGATGATACACTCCGATGCACGAAAACACCTTATCTCAAGTGTCGGAAGTGATACGGGTTGCATCTAAGGAGTGTAGGGTCTAGTTAAGGAGTTTACTCTTCAAGAGTAAACTCTTAGGGGAGATTTCGGCCCAAAGACCATATCCCCATGAGTTTACGGCCGTGAACACATGGGTGGAGTGTTTTTGGATGTTTAAAGGTCTTATATTGCACAAGGGAAGGTTTTAGGGTTGATTCAATGGCTTAGGAAGTGATCGGGACTTGAAATGACCTTGGAAATGAAGTTTGCGGTTCTTGAAGGACACTTGGTGAGTTTGCTGCCGTAAACACATGGGTTTACGGCCGTAAACTCATGCTTGGCCCATTCTTGCATGATTTAGGGTCTCAAATGAAAGAATACAAGGTTCTATGCATTAATCCAAGCCATAAGGGGAAGTTAGGGAACCATTTGACCTCCTTAAGGGAGTTTACGGCCAAAGGACCAATCCCTTGGGGGTTCACGGCCGTAATCTCTTTAAGGTCATGGTTTCTTTGATGTTTAAGGTCCTACTTCGATGGTGGTTGTTTCTAAACATTAACCCAAGCTATAGGAGGTGTTTAAGGGCAATTTAACACCTTAAAAAGGTGTTTACGGCCTATGAAGAGGTGTTTACGGTCCAAGAATGTTCTTGGGCCGTAAACTCATGTTTACTCCCCTTATGACATGTTTTTGATGTTCTAAACTCATTCAAGCAAGTCCCTAAGCCATAGTTAAGCACTAGAAAGGATTTGGAAGGGTTTTGGGACTTCAAAACCCCACTTATGGGTGTTTACTGTTTTGGAGTTGTTCCTTGGCCGTAAACACATAATTTTGATGCTTTTGAATGATTTAAACATGAATTTGCATGAATAACAACCTAAACAACAAGCTAGGATGGATCACTTACAATTTTGGAGCTTGAAAGGGGCGTTTTTGGATCAAAATCAACATGTAGAGAGAGAGTAGAGAGAGAGTGTTAAGAGTGGAAAAGCTTCAAATGGAGGTCCACTCACCCTTATGTTGGGTTTGAGATTGTGGCCCGATGGAAATCTACCCGATACCGACGTTAAACGGAGCTTATGGTCGTACCTGATTAAATGTTCGTAACCCGACTTGGTCGTAAACTAAAAGGTTTTCAAAGGGATATCGAGGGTGTTTCACGTGTTTCCAATTTGTTTGGACACTAATGAAGTCGTAATAAAAGTCTCAATTTTAAATAACCTAATCAAAATGCTAACTGAAAAATTTGAATACAAACAGGTTTTATTAACCGAAACGGGTTACAGTGGCGGAATAAATTTCAGGTTGTCACACCTAGGTTGGCAAGGTGGCATATAGACTAGATCTCCCGGAGGATCTTAGTCAGGTCCACAACACTCTCCACGTGTCACAGTTGTGAAAGTGCATATTAGATGACGAGGCAGGGGTGTCGTTAGATGATATTCAGGTCGATGAGTGCCTGAATTACGTGGAAAGGCCAATGACCATTCTTGAGAGGAAGGTTAAGGTTCTACGGAACAAGGAAGTACCTTTGGTAAAGGTACAGTGGCAACAACGAAGCGGATCCGAGTGGATGTGGGAGCCAGAGAGTGAGATGCGAGAGCATTACCCCGAGTTGTTTACCGTAACAGACTTCAAGGACGAAGTCTAGTTTAAGTGGGGGAGAATTGTAACATCCCAACTTCCAGGTATAAAATCTAAAGCTTATAGTCATGTTCTTAGACCTACTCGACGACTTGGATGCCCCAACACATCTTGTAGAAACGATTCAGGCCGCGTGATTTTATGAGGTCTACTTGAAGAGTTGGAGGACCCTGACTCAACGAGTAGGAGCTGGAAAATGTAACCTAATTTCCAGGGTTCTGCACCTTATTTAAAGGGTCATTAGCCTCCTTCAGCCTTCCTTACCATCCCACTTGAGCTCAGAAAACCCTAATCTCGAATACTCTCCATTTTTGTGTTTAAAGAAACTTGGAAGGTAGTTTTGTGAAGAAGGCTTGAAGTCTAAGGAACTTAGAGCAAAGAAAAACTTGTGGATTTAACTCTACTTCATCTTGGCATCATTTTGAATGTAAGAAGTCGTTACCTTGACTTATCTTTAGCTAGATTTCTTCATGTAAAGGTTTAGGGCCATTTTCTAGTTGGTTGTGGGTTATTTCGGGTATTGGGCATGATTTGAAGTTGTAACTTTAGATCTGGACTCCTCTAAGTCCCTATAGTCATAAAGTTATCAGATTCAACAAGCTTTCGCTCTTCTTCTTAGTTTAAACCTTTCCCTTAGTTGGGTTTTTGGCATTTAGGACCATGCATGTACGTAAAGTTTGCAACTTTACGTGGATATAATGCTCTAGGAGGTTAGATCTGCAATTTGGAGCTTTGGGTGGCTTAAAATTGTCTGAATGAGAAATGGATTGAAGGAACTCGACGAGTTTCATGGTCAACTCGACGAGTCGGATGAATATTGGCCATTGAGGGTTTCTGCATGGACTCAGCGAGTCAATGAGATGACTCGACGAGTCAGTTAGGGGTTTCTCGGCATTTGGACACGCATGGACTCAATGCGTTGTCTGGAAACTCACCGAGTCAACCAGGATTTTCATGGTTTCTTGAGTTCTGGAAGGACTTAACGACTCAGTGAGCTGCACTCGACAAGTTTGGTCAACATGAACTATTGACCTTGACTGTTGACCATTGACTTTGACTAGAGTTGACCAAGTTTGACTTCTGGTGTAACGCCCCGATTCTCAGGTATTGCTTAAATAAGATTTATTGGGTTAAGCTCTACTCGACAAGTTGGTTTCCCTACTCGTCGAGTAGCAGCGGGATGGGATCGCATGTTAAGTGACCTACTCGACGAGTCCATGTTGGGACTCGGCGAGTAGGAGATGGCAGTGGAAACCCTAAATCCCGGGGTTTGCACCTCTATTTAAAGGAGCCTTAGCCTCCTTTGGCCTCTTTATAGTCCTGGAGAGCGCCCTTAAAACCCTAATTCGTGTGTGTGTGCCTTGGTGTGGTGTTGAAGCTTGGAAAAGAGGATCTTGGAGGAAGAAAACTAAGAGTGTAAAGGAAATTGAAGCAAGGAAGGAGTGGGAAGCCAGATTTACCTCAGCTAGCATCCTTTGGAGGTATCCAAGTGCCATTTTTACTTCCGTTTTTCCCTTTTGTTGAGTTTTTAGGGCTTTTATGGATTTTCAAGTTGGTGTGATGAGCTATGGGCTAGATCTGAAGTTGTAACCTCATATTTGGACCCTCCTTAGATTCTAGAAGCATAAAGTCACAATTTTGGTTGTGATTAAGGTCCCTCTTGAGCATGAAGTTCCAATAAGAACTTAGAATAGACATTTAGAACCTTTATAGTCATGCATGCACGTAAAGTTTGCAACTTTACGTGATAAGCATGCCCTATAAGCTTGGATCTATGAGTTAGAGCCGTTGCATGGCTCAAAACAAGTCTGTATGGAAAAAGGACTGAATGGACTCGGCGAGTCGCATGGTTAACTCGGCGAGTCACATGAAGATGGCCGTGAACTCGACGAGTTGATGAACAACTCGGCGAGTCTGATGAAGATCGCCATAAGACTCGACGAGTTGAAGAACAACTCGGCGAGTCGGATGAGTTTTCTTTTGGATATGTATGAGTGTGTATTCGTCGAGTTGCAAGGAGGGAACTCGACGGGTGACCTTAAGTTTGATCGAGAATCAAAGGAACTCGACGAGTCTCTCCGATGACTCGGCGAGTTGGGATGTACTTCAGAGAACTCGGTGAGTACCCAAGGGTACTCGGCGAGTTAAGGTCAACATGGACTGTTGACCTTGACTGACGCCTTTGAGTTTGACCAGGGGTTGACTAGCGGGTTATGGAGCACCTTATAAGGTTAAGGACATACGAGTATGTTGTGCTATGACGATAGGTGGTGGGGCCTGTGTTAAGTGAACCGAGGGTTGGATTTGCCTTTCGAGTCGACATCTGGAAGGTGAGTTATCCTCACTATGTCGATATGGTCTACTACACCAATGTTGGCCCTTTTAGTTGTTATTGTTATGGTATGTTGCATGTGGTTATAATCTGTTACCAAAAATCAAACAACAAGGTGGTGAATTCAAAGAAATCAAAGATCAAATAACAAAGAAGTGAAGAATTCCAAAGAGCTCCATTGTGGTATAAAAAATTGTAATTTTCTAGATTATGTATGCTTGGGTTGCTTGACCAAAAATACCTTGAGGTTAAGAAAGTTTTCTGGGGATGGATTCGGAGGGATGCATAAAATGAGCGTTGTTCAAAAGAAGTGGGCAAGTGTTTATGAGGATTGTGAGTATTTAGAATTGAGGGGGGGTCCTTAGGAAAAACTTTACACACAAATGCATGCGTTGCGGTCTTAGCGATTGGAGGCTTGGATCTAGGATTTTGAAGAAAGAAGGATGTTGCTGGACAGCTTGACCACTCGTCAGTGTTTTGGTCATATCTCATGAACCGTAACTCCGATTGACGAGATACAAAATGTTCTGAAAACTAGACACAATTTCGGACGACTTTCATGTTTTGAGAAAATGTTGATTCCAAATGGACTCGACGAGTAGGCCATCAACTCGACGAGTTGGTCAGAAGTTTCGCGATTCTTGACTTTGCCTTGCCGTACACGGGATTTTAAGTGATGGACTCGTCGAGTAGGTCACTGGACTCGCCGAGTAGCCCCTGTTTTCATAATATATATATATATATATATATATATATATATATATATATATATATATAGAGAGAGAGAGAGAGAGAGAGAAACGCTTCTCATTCGAACCCTAACGAATGGGGGAACCCTTGGGGGTTAATTTGCGACTGGAGGTGCAGCTAGAAGCCCTGGAACTTGTGGAACAACCCTATCTTTCAATTTTGAGAAGATAAAAGGTAACTTAGGTTTACTCTTTACTTAATCTTTTGTTTGAAGTATGTGTAAACTATTAGATTTCGTTTTTGATAAACTTTCTGCTGTAATCATGAGCTAAAGCCCATATCTTCTGTTTAGGGTAGATGAATTTATGACTATGTGTTGATTTTTGTGGTTGGATTAATTGAAATTGGTGAATTTGTTTTGTTAAGCTTGTTAAAGATCCTCATGTGTTAACAACAACTATTTTCTGTTAATTAGCTAATTAATTAAGCTGCATGAACATCTCTTAACTGGTTATCTCATGTGATTTATGTGAACACATTGTTATGTGCCTAGGAATAATGAATGTGAAACTAGGGTTAACTAGAAAATAGGTAAATTAATGTGTGAGCCTTGTGTGACGAACCATCAACAAGAGGTTAATTGAATTAGTAATTTGATTAGCTAATTACAAGTCTTACTTAACCCGAATCAATAGTCTAGGAAACTCATTAGTTTAACCAATTGGCCAATGTTTGAATTAATTTGTTTTCTAAGGATTAGTAATAGCGAACGTGAACCTATTCACACTAATCGGTAGCCAATAATGAATAATCCATTGCACTTACCATAAAATCAACCATAGGAGTAAATGAGTCGAACCTAAACAAAAGTATTCTCCATTATTGAATTTAGTGATTGTTTATTTGCTTTAGCTGTTAGTTGCTTAGCTTGAGTTTTATTTCATTGTTAACTTTCTAGTCTTGGAAAACTAGAGAAAACCCCCCCCCCCCTTCTATTACTTGTTTTATTTACATAATATTAGCATTTATTTTAATTGTTTACCATTATCTGTGTTCGATACCCTACTTGCTTGAACTATATTACTAATTGATAGGTACACTACCTTTCGTGTGTTTATTTTGTGTCTAAGTTAGTAGGATTAAAACTAGTTCGTTTCACACACATCAGGTATTGTCAGTGTGGTAATGGTATTTTGGGGCTAGCTCACTAAGCCCTCGGGTTTACAGTTTCAGTTTATTGTTTCGGGTACTTCAGGAGATCGTGGAAAGGCGAAGGCGTGACCGTATCGCTCCTCATCCTTATGTTATGATTTTTGGGACACTCTGATGGAAAATGATTTGAAAACATTTTGTAAACAATGCTATGTGGTTATTATTTATGATTGAAAAGTTTAAATTTGGCATAAAATTTATGGTTGTTACAAGTTGGTATCAGAGCCTTGGTTTGAGTGAATTGGAGGAACACTCGTGTGAATCCAGTCTCAAATCAGCTGGAGCCTGTAAGTAAACCCTAAAATACCATGCAGTTATTTGATATTCTGATATGTTTGAACAACATGCTAGTGCTAGGCTAGGGATCTTCAGGAATCACACGATAGATTTGTCTGATTGCATGATGCCTATTAGCCTAGGGTTTCTTGTATGTGGAATTGACATCATAACTATAGATGTTTAGTGTATGCATCACGGATGTGCATAATAAAGACCTTATAGCCTGAGAATATTGATTCGGCCTTCAGGTAGGATTGGATATTCGAAAGTCTATTGGGTCCAGCGTTATGTGCAGATAGAATGCACAAGCGCTGCAGGGGATGACGGAAGTTTCATGGATGTGTGAGTCATGAGAAGTGGTGAGATTAGATGTGAGATAGTTGATATTCCTCTGGAAGTGAGGGTTGGGCGCATTTTATGTTGATGATATTGTTAGGGCGTTGTGGTGATACTTGAGGCAAATATGGGTAGGTGTGGAAGGTAGTATGGGCCCGTACTATTGAAAGCACAGGACCCATAAGTGTAGCAAGGAAATCACAACCCCTAAGGTTTATGGGTTTCGGTCTCCCGACATTATGTTATTTATCTGATGGTCTATATATATATATATATATATATATATATATATATATATATATATATATATATATATATATCAGTATGGAGGTGACGAGACGTGTTGCTTCAGGATCCGGATCAGGATCGGGGTCGGGAGATGGAGGGTTGGAGGTGCTGGTAGCACCTAAGCCCGTGGTTCAGATAGGGACTGAGGAGTTGGATGCGTGGATTCGGGAGATCATGCACGACGAGATTGCTGCTGCATTCCGAGCGCAGCTGCCAGAGATGTTTGGGTCGATTAAGACGGTAATGGTTGAGTTCTTTGATGAGCGATATGCAGCTCTAGTAGAGACAGCTGCCACTGTAGCCACTTCGGCTGTAACTGCGGCAGGGGTTGGAGGAGGAGCCGGCAGGGCTTTCCAGTACCGGGACTTAGATAATACGAAGCCCCCGGCATTTGATGGTACACATGATGCGATCAGGGATATGCGGTGGTTGTCTGACGTGGAGGGCTGTTTCTTCACGTGCTCATGTCCTGCTGACCAGAAGGTCAGGTGTGCTTTGAACCTGCTTAGGCTCGGGGCAAAGTACTGGTGGAGATTCATGACAGGTTCATATTCTGATGATCAACGAGCTGCTATTACTTGGGAGTAGTTCCAGGATATGTTTTGCACCCGCTACGTTCCGCGCGTGGAATGGGATCAGCTTGCTAAGGAGTTTTTTGACATTGAGACAGGATAGGGAGTCTGTGATGGAGATCACCTGTATGTTCATGGAGAGGGCTATGTTTTTCCCGGAGTTCGCTTCAGAGCAGTCTCAGATGACTCGTTATCTGAGTATGCTCAAGACTGATATTCGACAGTTCATGTCTATGCAACTATGTGATACCCTCCTGGACCTTCAGGAAGTCACGAGGCGGCGTGAGTTGGAGATAGAGCTGCAAGTGAAGGAGCAGCGTCAGGCACTGACACAGTCTCAGACGGTGCCTAAGCAGTCGAAGACCGCTGATACACGGTCTGGGGGTCAGCAGAGCCGCACTTGTGGAAAGTGTGGCAGGGTTCATTCGGGAGTTTGTAGAGCAGGAGGTGGGTGCCACAAATGTGGCAAGGAGGGGCACTATGCCAGGAACTGCCGTCAGTCCGCCCCTCCCGCATATATGAGGATTTGTTATCATTGTCATCAAGTTGATCATGTGAAGACCAACTGTCCGCAGCTCTCCGCCAAGCGGGCGTAGGGTTCCACGCCAGCTGCTGCAAGGATTGGAGATAGGAGGCTAGTCAAGGTGGAGCCTCCGAAGGCTCAGGGTCGCGCCTTCCAGCTCACGGCCGAGGAGGCCAAGTCAGCACCAGATGTGGTTGCTGGTACGTTTCTATTCTCTGTCTCAGTTATTGTATTTGTGTTAGGCTTATTGATTGTACCTGTGATTAGGTACGTTTTTAGTAAATTCTTTGCCCGCTTTGGTATTATTTGACTCGGGGGCGAGTCGGTTGTTTGTATCTCAGTCCTTCTCTAGAGGGTTCAATGTGCCGATAGATGATCTTGAGTGTCCGTTGTGAGTTTCGATCGCCAACGAGCATGGGTTTTCTGCTTCTTCGATCTACCGGGGATGTGAGTTAGAGATTTTTAGGGTGTCCTTCCCGATAGATTTGATTCCTATCCCCATGGGAGATGTATGTGTGATTGTAGGGATGGATTGGCTTAGCCGTTTTGGCGCCATGATCGATTGTGAGGGACAGAGGGTGGTGGTTCAAACCCCAAGTGGGGGAGAACTTGTAGTATATGGTGAGGGCACCAGGTTGGGATCAGGGTTTTGTTTTGTAGCCAGGGCTCAACAGTGATGGAGGAGGCTCATAAGTCTCGTTTTTCGATTCACCCGGGAGCCACCAGGATGTACCGTGATTTGAGTTCGAGTTATTGGTGGCCTGGCATGAAGCGACATATCACTTGGTTTGTTGAGAGGTGTTTGACCTGTAGGATGGTCAAGGCTGAGCATCAGAGACCGCATGGTAAGCTGCAGCTCTGGAGATTCCCATGTCGAAATGGGAACGGATCGCAATGGATTTCAGCACGAAATTGCCGAAGACGGCAAGGGGGTTCGATGCTATATGGGTCATCGTGGATCGATTGACCAAGAGTGCCCATTTCCTAGCCATACGGGAGAGTTCGTTGGCAGAGAAGTTGGCCGACCTGTACGTCAGAGAGATTGTCTCTCGCCATGGGGTTCCAGTTCCTATCGTTTCCGATCGAGATGTCAGGTTTACTTCCCGATTTTGGTAGAAGTTCCACGAGGAACTAGGTACGAGATTGCATTTTAGCACGGCGTTCCATCCGCAGACTGATGGGCAGAGTGAGCAGACCATTTAAACTCTCGAGGACATGTTGAGGGCATGCGTCATTGATTTCGGTGGGAGCTGGGATTCCCACCTACCGCTTGCTGAATTCGCCTACAACAACAGCTATCATTCCAGTATCGGCGCCCCGCCTTTCAAGCTGTTGTATGGGTGGAAGTGTAGGACCCCAGTCTGCTGGGGCGAGGTTGGGCACAGAGTGATGGGTCGGACAGAGGTAGTTCTGCAAACAAGTTATGCCGACCGATGCCGATGTGAGCTGGAATTTCAGGTGGGTGACAAGGTTCTTCTGAAGGTCTCACCCTGGAAGGGTGTGATCCGCTTCAGGAAGAGGGGAAAATTAGGCCCCCGTTACATTGGGCCATTTAGGATTATTGCCAGGGTTGGCAGGGTGGCTTATAGGCTAGAGCTTCCGGAGGAGCTTAGTCGGATCCATAACACATTTCATGTGTCGCAATTGCGAAAATGCATTATGGACCAGGAGGCAGTGGTATCGTTGGATGATATTCAGATCAATGAGCGCCTGAACTATGTGGAGAGGTTTGTGGCTATTTTGGAAAGGAAGAAGAAGATTCTACAGAACAAGGAAATACCTTTAGTAAAGGTACAGTGGGAGCATCGGAAGGGATCCGAGTGGACATGGGAGCCGGAGGCAGAGATGCGCGAGCATTACCCAACATTGTTTATTCCAGCGGACTTCGAGGGCGAAGTCTAGTTCAAGTGGGGGAGAGTTGTAACGCCCGGATTCTCAGGTATTGCTTAAATAAGATTTATTGGGTTAAGCTCTACTCGACGAGTTGGTTGCCCTACTCTTCGAGTAGAAGCAGGATGGGATCGCATGTTAAGTGACCTACTCGACGAGTCCATGTTGGGACTCGGCGAGTAGGAGCTAGCAGTGGAAACCCTAAATCCCGGGGTTTGCACCTCTATTTAAAGGAGCCTTAGCCTCCTTTGGCGTCTTTACAGTCCTGGAGAGCCCCTTAAAACCCTAATTCGTGTGTGTGTGCCTTGGTGTGGTGTTGAAGCTTGGAAAAGAGGATCTTGCAGGAAGAAAACTAAGATTGCAAAGAAAATTGAAGCAAGGAAGGAGTGGGAAGCCGGATTTACCTCAGCTAGCATCCTTTGGAGGTATCAAAGTGCCATTTTTACTTCCCTTTTTCCCTTTTGTAGAGTTTCTAGGGCTTTTATGGATTTTCAAGTTGGTGTGATGAGCTATGGGCTAGATCTGAAGTTGTAACCTCAGATCTGGACCCTCCTTGGATTCTAGAAGCATAAAGTCACAGTTTTGGTTGTGATTAAGGTCCCTCTTGATCATGAAGTTCCATTAAGAACTTAGAATAGACATTAAGAGCCTTTATGGTCATGCATGCACGTAAAGTTTGCAACTTTACGTGATAAGCATGCCCTAGAAGCTTGGATCTATAAGTTAGAGCCGTTGCATGGCTCAAAACAAGTCTGTATGAAAAAAGGACTGAGTGGACTCGGCGAGTCGCAGGGTTAACTCGGCGAGTTACATGAAGATGGCCGTGAACTCGACGAGTTGATGAACAACTCGGCGAGTCCGATGAAGATCACCATAAGACTCGACGAGTTGAAGAACAACTCGGCGAGTCGGATGAGTTTTCTTTTGGATATGTATGAGTGTGTATCCGTCGAGTTGCAAGGAGGGAACTTGACGGGTGACCTTAAGTTTGATCGAGAATCAAAGGAACTCGATGAGTATCTTCGATGACTCGGCGAGTTGGAATGTACTTCAGAGAACTCGACGAGTACCCAAGGGTACTCAGCGAGTTAAGGTCAACATGGACTGTTGACCTTGAGTGAGGACTTTGACTTTGACCACGGGTTGACTAGCGGGTTATGGAGCACCTTATAAGGTTAAGGACTTACGAGTATGTTGTGCTATGACGATAGGTGGTGGGGCCTGTGTCAAGTGAACCGAGAGTTGGAGTTGCCTTTCGAGTCGACATTTGCAAGGTGAGTTATCCTCACTATATCGATAGGGTCTACGGCACCAAGGCCAAACCTTTTAGTTGTTATTGTTTGGTATGTTGCATGTGGTTATAATCTGTTAGTTCGGAATTGAGGTAGACAGTATGTTATGCTCTTATGATCCATAGGGATTGGTATGTTAGTGGCCTGCTAGCTCGGTACTCTAGTTATAGGAGATTTCTATGATTGATGATTAGTGAGACAGTTGTGTTTGATGTTTGTATACGCCAGTGTATGATAGTATGCGCACATGGTTATTTGCTTGTGGTTGGATTGAGGCGGTCCTGCTTTGTGATGAAGGCCAATATACCCTATGAGCGGTCCGGGGAGACTGTAGGCCCACGTAGCGGACCAATCATGCCGAAGGCTCGGGATAGATTCAGCCAGACTATAGGCCAGGTAGGGCGATCCAGTCAGGCCGATGGCCCAATATGCATGTTGATTGAATTGATTATTACTGTTGTGGTATTGTCAGTGTGATAATGGTATTTTGGGGGTAGCTCACTAAGCCCTCGGGCTTACAGTTTCAGTTTATTGTTTCAGGTACTTCAACAGATCGTGGAAAGGCGAAGGTGTGACCGTGTCGCTCCTCATCCTTATGTTATGATTTTTGGGACACTCTAATGGAAAATGATTTGAAAACATTTTGTAAACAATGCTATGTGGTTTTTTATTTATGATTGAAAAGTTTAAATTTGGCGTAAAATTTATGGTTGTTACATCTGGGGGTATTTTAGTAAATTATGAATTTATCGAAGTGGTCCTATGGTGAATATAGGTGGTGGAGTTCGTGGCTGTGATTCGAGAGTTTGATCTTATCACTACAGTTCGACATTTATGAGGTGAGTTTTCCTCACTATACTCAAGGGTCAAAGGCACCAAGGCCGACCCTTTTGGATTGTCATCTTGATACATTATATATGCTCGAGTATCGTATGATCTGTTAGATCGGTATCCTCGTAGATAGGATGTTATTATGCTATTATGATATGTTAGATCGGTATCCTGGTAGATAGGATGTTATTATGCTATTATGATCTATTAGATAGGTATCATGGTAGATAAGATGTTATTATGTTGTTATGATCTGTTAGATCGGTTTGTCTGTGTATAGACTGTTATTTGATTATTTGATATATGTGCATATGTTTGATTAGTGGTTGAGGCTTATCTGCTTTGTGTGAGAGCCAACAGACATGGGAATTCCAACCCGATGGTTGTGGGTCATGAGTATTCCATTCCGAGGATGATTGGACTTGTAGTATGTGGGCATTCCAACCCATTGGTTGTGGGCCGAGGGTATTCCATCTCGAGGATGACTGGACCCATAGTATGTTGTCATTCCAACCCGATGGTTGAGGGCCTAGGGTATTCCAACTCGATAGTTGATTGGACCTATAGTATGTTGTTTCTGATTATGTGTATATTGTTATATTTATGGGTATTTTGTGGGAACTCACTAAGATTCGAGCTTATAGTTTTGGATTTTGTTTCAGGTACTTCAGATGACCGCAAGAAGGCGAAGGCGTGATCGTGCACCTCCTCACATTTTTATGACCTGGATTTTTTGGATACTCTGATGTTTAAACTATTTTGAAAACACTTTGTAATAACTTAATGGTTTTGAATGGTTGAAAAAGTTTTAAATTGGCTTGAGTTTTATGGGTGTTACAATTTCGCTCACAACTCACCGAGTTCCTCCTTGAACTCGTCAAGTTCTTTAATCATCAAATACCATGTCAAACTCACTGAGTCATCTCCTAGACTCAACGAGTGTCCCCAGAACAGAAAAGGTTGGGGGACCACAACTCAACTCGCCGAGGTAGATGAACAACTCGTCAATTCCTCCTTGGTCTAAATCCATTCAGTCACTTCCAGTCGAGTTCAATGCCTCTAAACGATAGATCCGATCCCCTAGGACTAAGTTTCCACGTAAAGTTGCTAACTTTAAGTCCATGCATGGCGTTATGAAGCTAGAAACACCAAAACTAAGCTATATAAGTGATCTAGGGCATGGGGAAGGGCCAAGGCTTGATAAAGCCGACAACTTTAAGCCCTATAAGCTCATGGGTGCCTAGATCTGAAGTCACAACTTCATGATACACTCAAATCCCGAAAATGACTTCCATATGGCCCAAAAGTAACAAAATACAAACCTAAATGAAGATCTAAGCAATGGAAAGCCAAGGTATCAACTTTATACCTCAAATAAGTCAGAAATGCAACTCAACTTTTGGATTTACTGGCTCCCTTTTGAATCCTCAAGCTTCTCCTTCCTTCTTAAGGTTTAAAATCACCAAGAACACACAACAATGGCTCAAAAACACTCAAAGGTGGATTAGGGTTTCATGGCTAGGGCTTGGGGTGATGGAGGTTGCAAATGAGGCCATCCTATGGAGATTAAGGTGTTTAAATAGGGTGCAAAACCCTGAAATTAGGGTTTCATTCTGGCAGTCCTACTCGTTGAGTAGGATTCAAATCCCGCGTCCAAATTTCCATTCCTACTCAACGAGTTTGGGGCCTCCAACTCGTCGAGTCCCTTTGCAAAAATGAGTAATTCTTATTTAAAATATTTACCATGATCCGGACGTTGCACCTATGATGATTTGACATGTGTTTCTATGCCTAGATACATAAGTGTCCTCTTGGATTATCCTATACTGAATTTGCATATGGTGGAAATATCAGTTTTTAAAAGTGAACTTACACGATCCAAGAGAAATTCGGATTTCCTATACTGGTTTTCACGTACAACTGATGTAATTGTAACATCCTGAAATATCAAGAGTAGAGTTGAAGGGCTAAAAGAGTAAGTTAGGAAAGAGCGACTCGGCGAGTCACATGGGTGGACTCGGCGAGTAGAGTCACGACTTGGTCGCATGTTAAGTAGCCGACTCGGCGAGTCAGTAAGATGGACTCGACGAGTAGGCGCTGAGTGGAGAAAACCCTAATTCTCGGGGTTGAGCCCTATATAAAGAACATAACATCCATTCCCCCAGCCTCTTTACTCATCCTCAAGTCCAGAAACCCTAACCTTCGTATGTGAGTGGATCAAGTTGCATTTGGGAGCTTGGAGAAGCAATTGTTGAGGAAATCTTGAAGAAGAAGAGGCTTGGAGCAAGGGGCTTTGCTTGGATTCGAGTTCCATTGCAGTTGGGGCGTTCTTTTGAGGTAATATCTCGTCCTTGGGCTGTTACTCTTATGGATTCATCATTTTAGGGTTTGTGGGGGGTGTTTTGGAGTTTAGAGGTTAGATCTGAGGTTTCTACCTCAGATCTGGAATGGAGAAGGGTTGGAATGCCTGAAAGTCCCTGTGTTTGAGTGTGTAGTGAAGCTATCATGTCCCAAACCCTAGCCCTAAAGTGTTAAAGGCCTAGATCTCTTTGGATTCACGTAAAGATTGCCACTTTACGTGATGGATGGGTTGTAGGAGGCTAGATCTATGTTTTGGATCAATTGCATGGCCTGGAGTGCTTCTGAATGGATTCAGACAGGTGGTATTCGGTGAGTCACATGGGTGGACTCGACGAGTTGCTTGAAGATGAGCTGGAACTCGACGAGTTGGAAGAACAACTCGGCGAGTTGAATGAAGATGGCATGGAACTCGGGGAGTTGTATGAACAACTCGACGAGTAAGTTGAAGATAGCCTTAGACTCGGCAAGTCTGTTCTTGGACTCGGCGAGTCTTGTCAAAGAGTCTGAATATTTTCTGGTTGAGTCAAGAATCGGCGAGTCAAGGGATGACTCGGTGAGTTGTGGGCGAGTGGACTCAGAGTTGTTGGACTCGACGAGTCTCGGGGTGACTCGGCGAGTTAGGTCGCGGATTGAGGGAAGTTCTGAGTATGGGGACTCGGCGAGTCATCGGGTTGACTCGGCGAGTAGAGTCAGTCAGGGGTAGACTTTGACCTTGTCTAAAGGTTGACCAGTTGTCTTTCAGGGGTATTTTGGTAATTAAGGGTATTTATTGAGTTAAGTGTGTTGGTGTTCAGTGGAGGAGTTCGTGTCAGAGCTAGGAGCAGCGGGATCTTATCCTTTCAGCCGGCAGTTTCGATGTGAGTTATCCTCACTATATCAATAGGGTCTAAGGCACCAAGGCCGGCCCTTATCGGATTGAGATCCGGGTAGTTGTTGTTATGATGTTACTGTGATATGTTTGCATCCTGAGAGCTAGGATGGTATATGTTAGAGACCTGATTGAGATCGGTATCCTGAGAGATAGGGAGATGCTATGCTAGTGACCTGTTAGGTCGGTATCCTGGTTAGGATGATGATATGTTATGTGATCTATTTGATCTGCTTGTTGACTGTGAATTGCTATATGATTGTATGTATATGTGCACATGGTTGTTTGGACTAGAGTTGGGTTGAGGCGGGTCCTGCTTTGTGTTGTAGGCCAAGATACCCAGGGCGGACCGGTTGTTCCGAAGGCCCATCGAGCGGTCCGGATAGGCTGTAGGCCCCAAGAGGGCGGACCAGACATGCCGAGGCTCGGAGAGTGGACCAGGCAGACTGAAGGCCCAGTGTGGGCGGACCAGTCATACTGTAGACTCAGAGAGTGGACCAGGTGGATTGAAGGCCCGGTGCGGGCGGACCAATCACACTGCAGACTCGACGTATGTGGAGAGTGGACCAGGTGGATTGAAGGACCGGTGCGGGCGGACCAATCACACTGTAGACTCGAGGTTTATGGCTAGACTCAGAGGGTGGACCAGGTGGACTGTAGGCCGGTGCGGCGGACCAGTCACACAGTAGACCCGAAGTACATGGTTGTTCTGTGATCAGATATGTTGTGGCATGTTATGCGTGTATGGTATAAGTGGTTGGTATTTTGGGGATATCTCACTAAGCTTTCGGGCTTACAGTTGTGGTTTTATGTTTTTCAGGTTCTTCAGGAGACCGTGGCAAGGCGAAGGCGTGATCGTACCGCTCCTCATGATTTTGTAGTAATGTGATTCTGGGAATACGTTAAATGTTTTGTATTGAAAACCTTTTTGTAAAGATTTAATGGAATCGAGCTGTTTTTGAAAAATTTAAAATTGGTTGTATTTTTCGGTCGTTACAATAATGTTGTATTATGGGGTTGTGAAACTTGTTTATGAAGTAATTAGCTTGTCGTTAGTAAAGTAAAGGCGAAACAGCATGAGTTTGATATTGATACAAGTAGTGTTACATAACATAAAGGTGATTTAACATAAGAAAAGCTTCATTAATAAGTATAGAGAAAAGGGTTATGTTTACAACCAAAGTGTTATGACATACAAGAATGGTAAGATAATATGAGTAATCATTAAACTAGTTGTCAAGTTGTATATTTGGTATATATTAAAGGCATAGAAAATGTCTTGACCACATATGTATGGGATAATCAATTCTATATGAATTGAAGAGAAAGAATAGAAGGAAAAATATAATGACAAGAATAATGGAGTAATCGTAGCCAATTGATCTGATCCAAGTAACAAGGTGAGTACATATGTTATTTTCAAAGGTATCACAAATATTTTTTGCTTTCTATGAACACTTTCATTAAGAAAGATTATACTTTTGATTGGAAATTGTTAAGAATTCTTATGTAAACATCCTATTGCATATTGTATAATGTGTAATGTGTAATATGACTTAATAGGAGTTAATACTAACATGACTTAATAATTATTAACTATGTAAAATGACTTAATAGAACTTGGTGCTTGTCATGTGAAATGTGTAACATGGCTTAATTGAATTTATTATTGGAATTGTTAAATATGTGAAATGGCTTAATATCATTCAATACTTGTCATGTGGAATGTATAACATGACTTAATATGAGCCATTATTAGAATTGTTAAATATATGAAATGACTTAATAAGAGTTAATACTTGACCTGTGAAAACTATAATGAAACTTAATAGGATTCAATACTTGAAATGTAGAATGGGTAAATGAGTTAATAACGGTTGCTACTTAATTTGGTTGGAAGTGTATTATGACTTAATACGAGTCATTATTTAAATTATTAATTGTATGATTGACTTAATATGACTCATTATTGAAATTGGGGGATGCATAATATGACGTAATAAGAGTCGTTACTTGAATCGCAAAATGTTTAATACGATGTAACTGTTCGATTAGGTGTCTAAGCCCACAACTAAAATAGGAATATACTTGAATTGATAGTAGCACAATCCTTTTAGGTTGCCCTTAAACCTAACAAATAGACATAATGATTTTGGAGAGAGAGATTAATTTATTATATAAATAATAAATCAAATAGATGATTTACTAATGTGTTATGAAAATAATATATTAATTAGAAATCATATTATTAAATTAATAATTAAACAGAAATTAATTGGAATTAATTTTGGGACTAATTAAAAATACAGGGGCTATTTTGTCAATTATTAATAATTGGGAAAGGAAGGCTCTAGAACCCCTTAGAGGAGGTAGACGAAAATCTTTAGGGAAAACATAGGGGATTTCATCTAAGGCTCCTTGGACAAGGGGTTGAGCTTGGTCATCAAGCAAAGGAATCTAAGGGTTATCCCCTGAACTCTAGCTTTGACATCAAGTTTCCTCAACTATATAAGGAGCCTCTTAGCCCCTTATTTTTGTGACTTCTTCTTTTGGCAAAGGCTTGGATGAAAATTCTCTCCTCTCTCCTAATTCATTCTCTTGCTAGTTTAGGTGTGATTGTATTAGAGGCACGACATTTGTGGTGCTTGCTTCCAAGAGATCAACAAAAAGGAATTATAGTTGTTTACAATAACAACAAAAGGTATGTAATCCTAAAACTGTTTCATCATAATTTCTAAAATACCCTAGGGTTTGCAGGTTCCTCTTTGATGTTCTTAGTTATAGGTCAATGGAGAAAACATAGATCCTATTTAGGTTGTATGCAAACTTAAGGATTTTATTTTTGTTAGTTTACCTAAATTCCATCAATAACATGAGTCATTGCATACTTATGACTATTTATCAGTAAAACGTTTTGGTAATTGTAAGTAAATGAATTCTTGAATTGTAATCCAATTATATAAATAATATGTCTTAATAGTCATCTGTAACGATGAGATGTTTGCATAATAATGACTAGTGATTCTTGAGGTTAGTTGACCTTGAAGAAGGGATTTGGTAATATCGAATCCTAATAGTCTCTCTAACGAGGAGACATTATCATAAAAATGTCTAGTGATTCAGGTTAATAGACCTTCAAGAAGGGATTTGATAATAGCAATTCATAATAGTCATCTCTAACCAAGAGATGTTGGAATTAAGGGGTGTTTGGCTTAGCTTTTCACAGCCAAAAATCCTTTTTGGAAAAGAAAAAAAGCAAAAGATGTTTGGCAAAACTAGTTTTAAAAGCTAATTTTGGAGTTTTTATACAAGGAAAATGAACTTTTTGGAAAAGTCAGGAAATCCTAACTTTTTGTAACTTTTCCAAAAAGGACTTTTGGGCTGTGAAAAGCTAAGCCAAACACCCCCTTATAATGCTTAGTGATTCTTAAAGTTAGAACTTAAGAAGGAGATTTGTCAAACATAAATGTTGAGTCCACCTTTAATTAAAACTTATCAACTTGATTTTGGTTTGATAATTTTTAATTGCCTTATCACCTGTTGCCATCTGGCTAGTGATTGATTACTCCAAAAAATTTGAAACAAAAATAATAAAATGAAGAAATCATATACATTTACAACAAACTAAGTTGAAGTCTAAAGAAACTAAAAAAATCCACCTTCACTTTATCAGCTAGATTCTTGGTTGTACACTTGTACCATATTTGTCAAAAAAAATCCGTTGCATATGTTTACATTCCAAATCTTCTTGGAATTGAAATACATTAAATGGACTATCAATTCTTCCTTCCTTTGTCATATTTCTTGGGTGGGGGACGAGGACGCTGAAATGAACCCCTGATGACAGTGATGAAATTATAATCTACATCAACTCTAGCAAAGCCATAACATAACATGACTATTCTTCAGGGTTAATTAAAACGAGTGGAAAGGATGGAATAATACCTGCAAAGTTGAGGAACTGTCCATAAACCTACAGACTCATGTGTTGTTTGATTATTGAGCGACCTTGTATAATTTCGCCAATCACCAAGCATGATCCCGAGGTCGTTAACCTTGTTTTCTAAACCAACGCAACAATTTGCATGCATTGTGCACACTTTGTTTAGATCTTTGCTTGGCTGACAAAAACCACCAAAGTAGGCCGTATCAAGGAACCGAATTTGTAATCCGACGTTTTTAATGAATGGATTGTACTTGATCTTGTTAAACACATCTTGATCATGCATGCTTGGGTAAGTCAACCTTGAGTTGTACCAAAACTTGTAAAATTGAATGGTTTTCTTGTTTGACTTGACATAGTTAAAACCTCCATTTGGTAGGTTGTTCAAGTCATAAGGGTTTCCATTGAAATAATCACAAGCAATTTGGAAATCAGCATCCTTATGAAACTGTGGAAATGGGTCCCTAAACCACATTATGTCTGCATCCTGGATACAGAAAATGTCACACTTAATCCTTTACCAAATTTAGACAATATTACATTTTTTATTTTTAAAAACTGGGGTTTTGACTTAAATAAGTCAATCTAGTGATATTTGAAGCATATGAAAGAACTAAGAGGAATACCGTGAACAAGAAGCTATATCCCAAATCAAGAACTGTGCGCAGAAAATCGATTCTTCTCCACATCATCTTTAAATAATCAGCTGCCATGAAATACGCCTCGCCTGAAAAGTCCATGCCTCTGGTGCTAAGATTATAACAATGAGGATGTAACTTCAAGCAACGGGAATATGCTTTTTGGTCTAAAGTTACAACGACTATGTGTTTCAGAAACCTTTTTGTTTGATTCCCGATTCTAAAGCTCTCCAAAAAAAGATCAAACATGGAGTCTGGCTCAGTCCATGCATCATTCATAGTCGTAATTATCACTGTATTTATACCCATAGTTGCATTTTCTAATATGCTTTTCAACTCATCCAGATTTATACCCTATTAAGTAAAAATGAAAGACAAGATCGAGTTAGAAATGAAAAACATCAACAAAAGATTTTGATATCGTATTCAAATTTAGTATTGACGAGGTTTTTAGAAATCAACTATTAACCCCATTGTATAATAACCAATGTTTTAAAAACCAGTTTGAACCGGTTAGATAGGGAATCGGGGAAAGAAACGGTTCCACTATCACAAGTTTTATGTTTATTTTTGAACCGGATCGAACCGGCCAGTTTTTACAATAATCCGGTTGAACCGGTTAAATTGATAAAACACATGGAATTGAAACCTTTTTCATAATAAACTTTGGTAGTTTTTTCACATTTATTAAAAAGTCTCTGAATAAAAACACATGATCAATGTTATGAAGTTTTTTGATGCGTTTATATTTATGTAGGACTTTATTTTCTTTTTAATGCATGTGGATTGATGTAAAACTTATGGTTATGAGTTATCTTAATGTATTTTGATTAATCTACAACTTGTTTTTATGTGTATTTTAATGTTTGAACTTGTGGACATCAAATTTTTTATTTGTGTATATATGTATGTGTATGAAAATGCAAAAAAAAAAAGATGAAAATTATAGAAACCGGTTTACTCAACGGTTAAACCGAAAACCGATAACCATACTGATTCAGCTAAAAAACTGATTTTTAAAACACTAATAATAACATATCAGACTTTGAATATCGACACTTAACCCCTCTTCTAATAACAATATAATATACTTTTTTTTTTGGCATCGCATTTAACGTACTGTTTATTGGTTAACATTATAATTATTAATTAATGTTTTTAAAAATCAATTTGGACAAGTGAAAAGGCAATAGAAGACTATGTTATACAACTTTTAGATAAATTATAGCCGATTTTATAATACAATGAAGCCTAAATTTTTTAATTAAGAATGTACAGTATCCACATCAAATCCTTTCTTGTAGGAAAGTGATTCGTATATAATTTTTTTTTTTTCATGTAGAACAATTCTCATACTGCCCTCTGATATTTTCGTATATCATCACACACATGCTAACCTAGGAGTTTAATTATTGGTTAACTTAATCAACAGTTTTAAAAATACAAAAAAAAAAATACAAAAAAAAAAAAGCAATATAGGGAAAAAGAGTTGAAATATGATATATAAATAATCATCAAACAAATATATTAATTAAACAATAAACATTTTTACATAAGCATATACAAATACAAAAAAATAATATAAGAGCTTACTTGGCTCAATTATTGTCCGGCAGATCATGCAAGTTTCATTATAGTTCCTAAAATACTGTGAATATTCTTCTTCTTTTTTTTTTTTTTTGTTACCAAGAAATGGTTCTTACAGACATATTAAAAATTAAAGTGATTTTGTACATTATATAATCAATGCAAATATGTGATACATGTTATTATTTAAAAAATGGTTTTTCAGAGAAAATAATTTATATTTTCCATGGTAGCATTGCTTTTCGCACATCTTAGGATCTTATTTCTCTATATTCTTCAAGTTTAGGCCCCCCATTTTTGTATTTTAGTGAGAATCTCTCTCTCTCTCTTATATATATATATATATATATATATATATATATATATATATATATATATATATATATATATATATATATATATATATATATATATATATATATATTAGGTTCAATATAGAACCAAATAAATGTATGACGGTAAATAAAAATTCTAATAAACTAAAAAGAAAATATAATCAATTAAATACATTTGGATTGATGTAAATCGGTTATGAAGTTTCTACATATCAATAATTCTCTTAAATTGACCATAAATAAACATATTAAAGTATATTAACAAATATTTAGAGATAAATATATATTAAATATTAGTTGTGAGACCATGTATTACATGGAATATTTAAAAAAAAAAGTTAAATATGAGGTCTAAATACTTGAAAACTGTAAATTTATAAGAAAATAAAAAAAATAATGAATAATTAAAATTGACATGTTTTTTATATTTTAAATTTAAGCAAATAATTTAAATAAATAAACAAAACAAACTAATAAACTTTAATTAAAATTTTTGAAATTAAAATGTAACTCATTAATGAAGTTGATATCTATTTATTAATATATTTATTGCAATTGTTACATTAAAATATTATATGAAATTTAATAAAGTAGGAAAACCTATAAAATGACATATGAAAATAAAATTAATTCAAAATTACCATAAATTGATATTTGTCAAATTGAAGGAGAGCATACAATGTAGCAAAAATGTTCTTTATTTATTAAGAAGGATGAGCATAAAAATTGGATAACAGTAGTGAAATTGATAATGAAAGTTGAGTGCTATTGAATTAGCATATGATCAAACGTGCAATTTGAAATTGTTTCAATTGTGTCTGGACGTTTAAGAGAAAATGCAAAAACCCAATTATGCTATAATAGTAAGAGTTTTGCTTGATAGTGGATAATAATTTGATAAAATTTACAAAAGTATAATCTTATCTTATCTGTCGACGTAAGGATCCAAGGGTTAAGAAGTTAGTTATGTGTGTATATTATAGCTAACTTATGTATTAATTTTGTATTCTACTTGGAGTATATACCATGCTTTAATTTTAAGAATAACATTTTCATATTATATATAAAACTATGTCTATACTGATCTATACTTGTAAAAAAATAAATTATTATTATTACTATATATATATATATATATATATATATATATATATATATATATATATATATATATATCTTTTCTAAGAAGAATGAGCTAAATATTAAAATACAAATATTATTTAACATAAGAGAATTTCATATATGTCATTTTTAAATATCAAAATATCATTTTTGTAAAACTTAATTTCTAAATATCATATTAAATTTTTATAAAAGTTTAAAATATCATATATATACCTTCTTAAAAATCAAAATATCATATATATATATATATATATATATATATATATATATATATATATATATATGTGTGTGTGTGTGTGTGTGTGTGTGTGTGAATATTAATATCATTTTTAAAAATCAAAATATTATATATGTCATTTTTAAAAATCTAAATGTGAATATTAATATCTAAAATATCATCCATCTATGTAACGTCCGCAAATTCGGCCTACACATTTTAAAGATTTTAAACTCTAAATTATCAAATAATTAAATCCTCAAATAAATTAGTCAAGAATCCTTCATATGTGATACAAGTTATATAAATAATATTTATATATTGCGTACATCTATTATGGAAAAATATTATGGGCTTATAATATTTGTATAAAACATTAATATGAATTTAAATAGTTACAATTAATAAACATCTAAAAATAAAAGCTTATTTAGAATAAATAATATTAATGATAGTTGTAGTGGTGGTAATGATGATTTCATAGATATAAAGAATTCATATATATTAAATACTTAATATTTTGTTTTAAATATATTATGATAATGTTGCTTAAAAAGAGTTGGTATTTGATGTTGACTAAAAGATTGTATTTTAAAAAATTAGGATGAAAACATCTATCATTTTTTTATAAAATTAATAATTTTGATTAGTTTTTTTAATTTTAAATTTGAATTATAGTAATTTGGGTCCGTTGATAAATATTAAAGAGATTACCTTTTCTCATCTATTATTGCTACTTATATTTGAATAAAAAACAGAGTGGTGTTTATTAAAAGTAAACTTATTATTCATTCTATTTTTGTCAAACTTTTCAACATTATTAGAAATATAAAATTTTAATATCTCTATTTTTTGCATACATTCTTGAAGAAACAAATTATGTCTGTCACAAAAGACCAAGAACTTTTTTGTTAGTAGAATATAATTAGTTTGATAGTTTAAGTCTTGTTTACACATCGTATACAAAAACATATGTTAATCAAATGAGATTGAAAAAAAATATGATTAACGTAATTTTAAAATCTGTTACAAGTTATAATTAAATAGAAAATCCAATTACCAACAAAGGTTACCAACTTACAGTTGTTTGATATTTTATTTTAATTTAATAAAATATATTACAATTTTTTTTACAATATCGAATTATTCTTATAAATATCTATTTATGTCAATTTGTATCTCCAGCTAGTTTTTATTAAATATCCTTTTTTTATTAGCTAATCTTTCAACTAACAACTAACTTTTCTATCATCAACTCGCTTATTAGCTACCGACTAACTTTTTAACTACCAACTGTCGAACCGTTGATTTTGAAGGCATTGTGCGAAAACTAAAATGGGCCGTTAAGTTTTCGGATTAACAATGGATAGAGACAAATAGTGATAGATCAACCACACAGTAAGACGGTTAGTGCGAATTAACGACAGATAATGACGGATTACCAACAAATTAAAATTCCAGACCCCGTACCGACAGGTGCCTTGTGCAGTCGCACACACTGCATGTGTTTAGGGCCGATACTGATTACCAGCTAGCTATTGAGCTAGTATAGACAAAGTTGATAATGTCAAAATTATGTAAATCACATATTTGAGAAAATCAACTACAATAACAAATACACAAACTAAGATGTATATGAACGTGTTAAAATAATTTAGCAATATCATTCTATTATTGAATGTCATGAAAAATCATAAACCAAATACAATGAAGTGGTTATTATCTAGTTAATAGTAAGATATGTAGTATCGTTTATTATTATCCATACAAAAACAACACATATGATTCTTGACAGTTGGCAGTTGGCACCCTCAAACATTGCGAAAGAAGTCAATCACTGGTCTTCGATTCATTTTCAGTTTTTTTTTTTTTTTTTTTTTTTAATTCAGAGGAAAGAAATTACTATATATAATGACTAATAAACGAATAAAACGATCATAGCCGTCTTATTTGATAATGTCCAATACGGTGTAAGAATAAATAAATATGCATATAACATCATCTATTTTAAAAAATAAATAAAAATAAATTGTAGTAAAAATATTGTTTTCCACCCTTCTCAATTTCCCAATTCAAAAATCATAGCTTTATTTATCGGTCAACTCGGTTAAATTGGACTTCCATCATCCACTTATCTTCACTTTGATTATATAAATAAGATTCTTAAAATACTAATTAAGGTTATATCAGATTACGATATATACTGGTTCAGCAATAAATTCCGGGTCAAAAAAAGGATCCAATATCTAAATTGAGCTTCATATAAACTCAAGAAAGGGGAAAAAACAAAAAAAATAAATAAAAAAAAGAATCGAGTGTACATGCTTACTGAATTTTCAATATGTTCGCTGTCAGCCAAGGGGTTGTAGTTGCCAGAAAGTGGTAAGGTGATGGGAGAGTGATGATATAGAAGCAAGCATGAAATCGCCAAAGTCGCAAAGATGATAACCATCTTAGGAGTTTGCTTGAACAGTTTACGGTGGTGGAAGAGGAGGAAGCTGAATTCCGATGGTTGTGACAACGACGGAGATTGCTCATCTGGATTGGCCGCCTTGTTCTGTCCGCTCTCCAACCCCATCGTGTGATATGGTCTATGGGTTTTGTTCTTTCATGTGGGTTTTTCTTAAGCATGTTGATATATATATATATATATATATATATATATATATATATATATATATATATATATATATATATATATATATATATATATATATATATATATATATATATATATATACTAGTTTATAAGCCGTGAAACCAAGGCTACAAAATTAATTAAACTTTAATAGTTAGAGCACAAAATTATTAATCAATTATAATTGTTAATTTAAATAAATATGTAAAATTATAGCACCTTATAATTTGTATTAATATTATTTTAATTTTTATTGCATTGTTATTAATTTATTCTAATTAAAATGAAAATTTTAAAATTTGAAATAAAGAATTAATAAGTTAACAAGTGACATGCATTAATTAAGAAGTTTAATAGGGTGACACATGACAAAAAAAGAATAAAATATGTATTAATTAAGAGACCTAATATGATGACATATGTCAAAAGGATATTAAAACTATTCTTTTATTAAAATAGGGATATATATATATATATATATATATATATATATATATATATATATATATATATATATATATAAAATAAGGCATGACTTGGATTATGCTATATAACAACAAACAAAACAAAAATAATAGCAAGAGAGGCTGGAATATTCCAAAAAGTAATTAAATAATTCATTCTAAATGATATATTTAGTAGTCGTATAACTCCAAAGTTTAAATAAATTAACAAGTTGGCTCTCTATAAAATACCATGAAGTTTATTTGATTTTGGAAAAGAAGTATTTCGTTGCTTAGTGTTATATTGTTTATTTCATGACTAATGATTATATATTATTTTTTTGGAAAAAGAAATATGCTAATTTTGTTTCTTAATAAAAACTATGCTAATTTCTGTTTATGCTAAAATAGGAGATATTTTATTTACTATGTCAACTATGAGTCAATGGTCCAAATATCAAATAAATATAACACGTAATATAATTGTCATGTAGCTACTTTATTCATTTGAGTTATTGATGAATAGAAATATTTTGACTATACGATATCTAAAATATATAATATAATTCATAAAAGTAAACAACGGCATATCTAAAATATTTAATATAATTCATAAAAGTAAACAACGGCATACTAGCAAGGTTAGAGAAATTAAATATTATCCTATTTTTTGTTCTTATAAAACCTTCTACCCATTTAAATGATTTTATCCATTTAAATAATGATATATGTCATATTAGTATGCTAAAATATCATGAAATTTCATTAAATGGATATTAAATGTTACATATATCACTATTTAATTGGATATTAGTATTTTTAGAAACAAAAAGTAGAAATATTTAATTTATCTTAAAATATGGGTTGTATTTGAGAATGAGATAGATTTTTGTTTTACAGATATGTTAACACTATGTTAACACCTGATTAATGCTCATGAAATATAAATAGCTATGTGCGCCGGACTTCTTGAATAAACATGGAAGATGATAATGTAAGCAAACACGTTAAGACTCTGAGAAACTTAATTTATAGACAACTTAAAAGCGGATTAAAAATGTCATAGGCGTGATAAATAAAATGTGTACAAATTTTTTATATGAAAAACAAAGATATATTAATATATAAACAATGGTCCTATGTATTTTTTTTGTCTACGATTAAAAATAAATACTTTTGCAAAAATGATATTTCCAGAGATTTTGTTGTGTTTTTCATTATTTTGTTCTTTATATAATTTTTTTTATAATTTTATTTCATATATTTAAATGTTTATTGTGATGTTTATGTTATTATTAAATTAAGCGAGTCTCACAGAGTAATCCCACTCCCACCACTCGATTCTAAACCTCCATGGAAACTTATCTCCACTATTTCCTAGTTTCATTCACCGTTTTTTGGATGACTAGATATGAAAGACATTCTTTCATTGTTGTCGGTATTCAAAATGATCCGGAGAGTCTACAGCTTTACAGTTTCTAAACTTATTCAGTCTATTTGAGCCTTATAACTCCTATAACATGCTCTAATAGGATTCTATCTCTAAGTTGCCAAAAGACGGAATGTCTGAAGGCAATATGGTCATAGAATGCTTTTTAGGAGAGGTGATTATGAGAAAATGATACAAATGCTTTATAACGTTTTTAATTAGGGTCGGTTCATTCGGCCTTTAAAGTTTTTTTTTTTTTTTTTTTTTTTTTTTTTTTTTTTTTTTTTTTGGCTTTATGAGGAGACAAAGTAGGTGCTGACCGGTTTAAATGGTCCCCTTTACCTATGAAAATCGGTTTCTTATGCAAACTCGGCATTTGAAGCAGATGTGTCATCCATATCATCATTGTTGTGGTCAGACTTGTATATTTGGCTGCTCAGGTGGAAGACAAAAACTTTGGTGAGATTCAAGAACAAGAGCCCATATCTCTTACCTCTGCCACCATCCACTGTCCCCATCCATCTTCCACCAATCCAATTTCTTGACTTGAGTGAATGATAGAAAATCATGATGAACATTGTAACATCCCAAAAATCAAGATAAAACATTTATTTTTTTATAACCAAACCAAAAACCATAAATGTCTACAAAACATAATTTCTAAGAGTCAAAATCACAAATCAGTATATCCCAAAATCAAATCTCATTAAATCTGAAGGATGTGCACGATCAAGCCTTCGCCTCGCCCATATCATCTAAAGTACCTGAAACATAACACTTAAACTGTAAGTCAAAACTTAGTGAGTTCTCTCAAAGTACCACACACAACCAAACAAATATACATAATGTATGTTGGGTCCACAGTCTCCCGATTGGATTTCCCACTCTGGCCCACAATCTCCCCATTGGATTGCCACTAGCCCACAATCTCCCCATTGGATTGCTCGGGTTTGTTGGCAAACAACACAGTGCAGTACAGCCTCAACCTACCCACATTATGTCGACATATGTAACAGATAAACATATACCTAACAAGTACAGGTAAGCATACAGATCTAACAATCTAACATACAATTAACATAGCATCATCCTATATATCAGGATACATAACCTAGTGGGTTGACATTGGTGCATTCGACCCACAAGTACAATGAGGAGAAACTCACCTCACAGTCTAAAATGTAGGTGAACAGATCGTTGCTCTGACTGCTGGCTCTACCGGTCACATATATAATAGTAGTGACCCAAACTCAGTTTATTACTCAAATTACCCAAAATACCCCTATGTCATACTTAGTCAAACCCCTGGTCAAAGTTCAAAGCCAAATACTCACTCAAAAGTCATATAGCCACTTGTCATGTCGTGACCCTCTAATGGTCACGTTGTGACCTAATAAGACAGATTAGTCAAGAAACATCATCCTCACGTCGTGACACCCAGGTGCTCACGTCGTGAGGACGCTTTGGACATAAACGCTTGATAAAACTCTTAACCTTTTTGGACAAACAACCAAAACCTCCATAATGCCGTATCTAGATGATAAAAATCATGGCTTTTTGGACATGCATGTCCAAAACACAAACTAAGGCACAAAAGAATGAAATTACACCAAATCTCATACAAGAGTCTCAAAACTCAACCACACTTCAGATCTAGCACCTATTTTATCAAAGAGACATTAGAGATCCATAAAGTTGGCAACTTTATAGATTCCAAACACTATACCACCAAATCCATGAAAGAAAATGCATAAAAACCTAGATCTAAGCTTATAAACCCATAAAGGTATGATCATGAAAACTCATAATGATCTAGAAGGAGTGAAAATGAATGATGGAGAGGCTTGAGTGTCGAGGTGATGGATAGATTCTCTTCTTCTTCTTCTTCCCCTTTGCTAGAAATCACCACAAATGAGCTTAAAATCAAATATAGAGTGATAAAGTTCAAAGGGAAGTGTTGTGAGGTGATGGAGGCTGAGGGTGGGCTAACCCTAGCCCTCATTTCCTTTAAATACGAAAAAAAATCTAAAAAATTAGGATTTAACTCTCAGATCGGCCTCACGCCATGAGCCATATATGTTCACGTTGTGAGCCCAAAGATGATGCGCATTTTCACACATTCCCTTCACGATGTAACAAGTATTCCCCACGTCGTGAGTCGGGTGAAACTTCCAAATTCAACTTAATGAAATTTTTACCTGAACTGGATGTTACAATTCTCCTCCAATTGAATTAGACTCCGTCCTCAAAGTTCGATGTTATGAATAACTCAGGGTAGTGCTCTCGCATCTCTTCCTCAGGTTCCCAAGTCCATTTGGAACCCTTCTGATGTTGCCACTAAACTTCGACCGATGGGATCACCTTGTTGTGCAAGGCCTTCGTCATCCTATCCAAAATTGCCACCGGCCTCTCAACATAGTTCATACGATCATCGACCTAAATATCGTCCAAAAGAACCACTATCAAGTCATCATCTGCCACTTCCGTAGCTGGGAAACATGAAAGTTGTTGTGGATCTGGTGAAGCCCCTCAAGCAGATCTAATAGATAGGCCACCATGCCTATCCTGGAGATCACTTCAAACGACTTGATATATCGGGGCCCCAAATTCCCATATTCCTGAAGTGTATTACACTCTTCTAGGGTGATACCTTTAGTAAAACCATGTCACCAACCTGGAACTCCAACTCGGACTGACGCCTGTCAACATAACTCTTCTGTCAACTCTGAGCTGTCTGTAACCTCTACCAATCTATTGAATAAGATATGTCGTCTAAAGGACTACCTTGGTCTTTTCTATAACCCGGTGACCGATCTCTCCCCAACAGACTGGGGTACGATACTTCCTCCCATACAGAAGCTCAAAAGGCGGTGCACCGATACTGGAGTGATAACTGTTGTTGTAAGAAAACTCAGCCAGGTGAAGTTAGGAGTCCCAACTCCCACCGAAATCTATAACGTAGGCTCTCAACATATCCTAGAGCATATGGATGGTCTGCTTACTTTGACAGTCAGTCTGCGGATGGTAGGCAGTGCTAAAGTTCAATCTCGTACCCAATTCCTCATGGAACCTCTACCAAAATCGAGAAGTGAACCCAACATCTCGATCATATACAATGGAAACTTGAACAACATGACTAAAAACAATCTCACGCACATACACAACAGCCAAATTCTCGGCTGAGGAGCCCTCCCAAATAGCTAGAAAGTGGCCAGTCTTGGTCAGACGATCTACTATAACCCATATCGCATCAAAGCTCTTAGCTGTCCAAGATAACTTAGTGATGAAATCCATAATGATATGTTCCCATTTCTACGTGGGAATATCCAAAGTCTGAAGCTTATCGTGTGGTCTCTGGTGCTCGGGCTTGACCATCCGACAGGTCAAACACCTCTCAACGTACCAGGCTATCTCCTTCTTCATGCACGACCACCAGTAACTGAGTCTCAAATTTCAATACATCTTGGTGGCTCCAAGTGTATCGAAAATCTAGACTTATGTGTGTCCTCTAGCACAGTCTGTCTGATCTCGCCAAAATATGGTACCCAAACCCGACCACACGGGGTTAACAATCCATTACTATCGGTAGAAAACCTATCAATCTCGCCCCTGATTCTGTCCTGCTTCCAATTTTCCTTCTTGACTCCCTAAGCCCGAGCCTTCCTGGTCATTTCCAAAAGCGGGGAGTTAATAAATACCTTCATACATAAGCTCCCAACAAAAGAACTAGCCTATTTGAGGCTCAAAGCATCACGGCCACATTCGCTTTTCCCAGGTGGTAAAGAATCTCACAGTCATAATCCTTGACCACATCAAGCCATCTATGCTGCCACATATTTAGATTTGGCTGATCCATGAGACACCTCAAACTCTTGTGATCCTTGTAGATAGTACATCGGAACCTATAATGATAATGTCTCCAAATCTTGAGGCAAAACACCACTACCCCGAACTCCAGATCATGTGTCGGATACCGAACCTCATGCGGCTTCAGCTACCTAGAAGCATACGTAATAACCCTCCCTCGTTGCATCAGTACTGCCCCCAAGCCAGTGATATAAGCATCATAATAAATGATAAAATCCTCCACACCCTCTGGGAGGGTTAACACCAGGGTCTCACATAACTTCTATCTTAGTGTCTCAAATGCAGCCGACTGCTCAATCCCCTAACAAAAATCCACGTTCTTCCTCGTCAAACGAGTGAGAGGCACAAAAGATTTGGAGAAATCCTGAATAAACCTTCGATAATACCCTACTAGACCTAAAAAACTCTTGATCTCGGAAGGAGACTCTAGGACCTCCCACTGCATAACGGCCTCGATCTTGGACGGGTTGACTAAGATCTCGTTCTGGTTGACGAGGTATCCTAAGAACTAGAACTCCCGCAACCAAAACTCACTCTTCAAGAACTTGGCATAAAGCCTCTCCCTCCTCAATACTCCCAATAGCTCTCGAAGGTGCTCCTCAAGCTACTCCCTGGTCTTGGAATAGACAAGGATATCATCGATAAAAACTATAACCGAACGATCAAGCATTGTTCTGCACACCCGATTCATCAAATCCATAAATACCACTAACACATTGGTGAGACCAAAAGGCATCTTCATGAAATCATAATGACCATAACGAGTTTGGAACACTGTCTTATCCATATCCTCCTCCCTAACTCTCATCTGATGATAACCTGACCTCACATCGATCTTGGAAAACCAAGATGCACCTTGTAGATGATCAAATAGATCATCAATCTGTGGAAGTGGGTAACGGTTATTCACCGTTAGATTGTTTAACTCCTGATAATCAATACACATGCGGTGTGAACCATCCTTCTTCTTCATAAACAAAATCGGTGATCCCCAAGGTGAATTACTAAGTAAGATAAGCTGATTTCCCAATAGCTCCTGAAGTTGAGAGGAAAACTTACTCTGGTGGTGCTAAACGGTATGACGCCTTAGCGATTGGTGCAGCACAAGGGATCAGATCGATCATAAACTCCACTTACCTCGTAAGAAGCACACCGGGTAATTCCTCCAGGAACACATCTAGAAATTCTATGACTACAGGCATATCTAAAACCGAAACCCCCTTTTCCACCCGAGTGTCAACCACATACGCTAGATAACCCAAACACCCATGTTGAAGATATTGTCGTGCCCTGGCGGCTGAATAGAAAGTTGAACCAACTCTAGTACCCTCTCCATAAATAATTAGTTCTCCCCCACTTAGGGTTCGAACTACCACCTGCCGACCCTCACAGTCAATCATTTCCCCAAACCTGCTTAACCACCCTTTCCCTACTCCATGCACACATCCCCCATAGGGATAGGGATCAAATCGATAGGGTAAGACACCCCGAAAATATCCAAAGTACAACCCCAAAAAATGATTGATACAAAAACCCCATGTTCGTTAGTGATGGAAACTCTCAATGAGCACTCCAACTCTCCAAGAGACATATTAAACTCCTATTGAATGACTGAGACACAAAGGACCGACTCGCATACAAGTCAAAATGCACAAGAGTACGCAGGGAGTTCACTAAGAAGGTACCTAATAGGAATATAATCATAAGCGTACAAAAAAACATCTTGATAGAATCATAAATGAAAACATACCAGTAATGACATTCGCCACCGCCCTGGTCTCCTCCGTTGTGACCTGGAAAGCATGATCTCGTGCCCTTGGGGATCCACCTTGCCCTGACGTCTATCTGTGATCCTCAGAGTAGAGGTAGCTGGTGCCTACACGTGTCAAGCTACAAGCAAGGGACATTGGGCCTTCATATGGCCTACCTGATCACAATGGTAACAAATCCTGGTGTTCAGCAGCGAAGCTTGTTGGCGACAGTCCTTCGCAAAGTGTCATTCTCTACCATAATTGTGGCATGTTGTCGATAATCAATACACCTCCTCATAAGCTATCCCATGGTTGTGTAATACCCGTTTTCCTAGATGAACCGATTTATGGTTTCAAGGAGTCAAAAGGTTGGATTTTGGAAGAAAGGAGCCTCACAACGTGAGAATGGGCTACATGAAAACATTTGCTCGGGACTGGTCTCACAACGTGAGACATGGAGCTCATGACATGAGAGCTGATGCAGCCCAAGCCCATGATCATTTTAGGGTTTATTTTGTATTTAATCATCTCTAAACTCATTTTAGGGTTTCTTATTATCCCCAAAACCTCTTTCACCTCAGAAAAACCCTAGCGTTCATCCTTGCTTGATCTTTAATCATTTTGGAGCTTTTCTTGGTTTGGAAGAAGGAGAGAAGAAGAAAAAGAAGAAGGTGTTATTGTGTTGAGGCTTGCAATGAATCTTCATCATCATCATCCTACATTGTTTTTGGACCATTGTGAGTATCAAAAATTCCTCCTTTATTGTTTTATGAGGACAGATCTAGGCTTTGTCCCACTTTTCCTCTTGGTTGTGCAAGTTGATGAATGGAAACCATAAAGTTGGCAATTTTATGTGTTATTAGGGTTTTAAGAGTAATATGGAGTTCAGATCTAGTGAATGGTTGAGTTTTGGAACCTTACATGAAAGTTGAATGTTTTTTCTTTAACTTTTGACCAAAATGAGATCTAGAAATGTGTCTAACATATATGTCTCGAAAGCATCGAGTTTCCAGTTTATAATGGAGTTATAAGACCCCTAGAAAGTTAGAGTTCAAGGCTTAATGGATTAAGGATTTAAAAGTTGGACTTTTGGCTTCAGATTGTGAAAGACCCCTTTCATAGTTAACATTATTATTACTCCAAACATGCTACATGCATATTCATAAACATATTTTACATATATGGTCCTATTATAAAAGACTGGATACAAACCGACTATTAAGATTTTTACAATGTTTTATATATTACATAATTTCCCAGGAAATTATACAATAAATACAAAAGCTATAATATTATATATTCTACATCTTCTACCAGTACATGACTATACTGGATGCTTATCACCTGTAATAGTTTAAACATTGAGAGGGATAAGCGGGTGATGCTTAGTGAGTTCAATAACAGTTACAATATAACGTTATGCCGTATACATATAAATATGACAGAAGCAAAGAGGGATAAAAACAACAAATGCATATGTGTATCATATGACAGGCTTTCCATATCAACAAATGATGTAACGACCCAATTTTCATGTCCAAAAATTTCATTTTTGATTAAGTGATTTGCAAAACATTTGTAACAAAATATCTTCCGATCATATCATTTAATAAAACATGTCTTATATCTGAAAACCGAATCGTAAAAACATAATAACGTCAGAGTACAGATCCCATAATAACTCATAGTGCGGAAAACAAAGAGTGTGTGTATGATGTGCCGCTACCGTGCCAGCTCCTTCCTCTTCACTGAAGAGGTACCTGAAACCAAAACTGTAAACTGTAAGCATGAAGCTTAGTGAGTTCCCCCATCGTACCACATAACATACAATCACATAGCATACTGATGAGATTAAAACTTAATCTTGAAGATCGATTAGATCTCAAACAGGTAAAATAAAGATTAAACAGCAAGAACACGAAAACAATAAACAACTCAAGAATGAATCAAACGTGTCGAATGATTATTAAACAACCCTCAGAAGAGCTCGATCAAGAACATCAACTGTAGAGGTTTAAAAGGTTTACAGCAACGATAAAGAAAATCAAAGCTATCGTAATTCTCTATCTTGTATTCTAGATCGTTAACCTAATATGCATGCAAGCATATTGTTATATAGTAAACCTAATAGGCTCACGGTTGGACAGGCCCAAACCGGAGTGCAAAACTAGACTATAAACCGAGCCCAATGACGCAATACAAAATAAATCTGCAACCCCAATCTCCCCCTTTGCGTCAATTGGAGCGAGATCTTCACTTCTTACTTGGGCCAGCAGCAGCAGCCGGTACCTTCTTCTTTACAGTCTGAAACAAACGAGAGATAAGAGCAAGGATCGTCTGTCTGAATCGGATATACCATTGAATCATATCGTTGAAGTATTTGATATCATCTGCTGCATTCTCTTTACACCGATGGATGATCCCCAGCACATGCTCAAGACAAGCAGTGGTATAAAGATGTTTATCCGCTAAGGCAAAGAGACATTTATGTCCTTCTGCTCTAGTGAACATGACCGAATTACGCCTCGGGTCAATCTTGCCCATCTTCATCTGGTTCAGATCACTGGCTGAGCCAACAGGAGATATCTTCGGTTTCTTCTTGAAGACAGTGGCTACCTCCTGATCCATCAGTGCTACCTCCATGATATAGCATACTAACATCCTTTTGAGATGGTCTATGATCGGACCATATTCGGCTTCATTCGTCAAGAGGATGTTATGCAGAACAATCCAGTCATGGGGGTTAAGGTTCGGTAGATCTGCTAAGGATATAAGATGTTCGGTTTTTGCAGACCCTCGAATCACTCTGAACCGAACGTTGATGAATCTCCCCTCAGAATAAGGCTTCAAAACCCGAACATTAACGATCTTCTGAGCGCTCCATGTTTGGTACTGTGGTTGAGCAGCCTTCAGATAGAAATCGATTAACTCCCGATCAACCTCAGGATTAGGATGAGGGACTTCAAAAATGCTGGAGAAGGCGTGGAAGATAAACGCCTTTCGGGTTAAGGGCATGTCGAACTGCGAGTCGAAAGAGTTGTAGCAGTCGAAGGAGATCACCGGTTCGAGCCAAAGGATGCTCGGAGTATCGATAGCCTCCTTAATCATTCTCTCTCGAGTCCAAGCAGGGAAAAGAGTCTTCCTGCTCTCGAGGAGATCGTGGGCTTCTTTCTGTCTGCGTTCGGCTTCTTCAGCTTCTCGCGCCACACGAATGTTGTCATTATCAACATTGCGACTATTTTTGCGTTTCAGCAAGTCAGCAATGGTTTCTTTATCATCTTCATCTTCTTCCTCAGCTATATTCTTTCCTTTATCCTTCACACCCGAACCCGAAGTTTGACCAGTAGGAGGAGGTTCGGTTGTGTGAGCAGCTTTTGAGGAAGGAGGTGGTTTCGATCCGGACTTCACTTCTCCCCCTTGTTTTGGAGTGGACACGAAACTAGGTAGCCCTTCTAGTTTACTGAGCAGGTCCAGGGCAGGAGCAAGTTTTTCTGCAAGGGTTCGCCTCACAGAGTGGTTGAGAATCGGATCGTGTGCTTCCAGGATGTTAGATATGGCAGAGTGTACATCCGAAACACATGTCTTGATGACCTCCCGTTCGGATCGAAGAACGTCAAGTTGTTGCTGAGAGTTGGAAAGCTGAGCGCTCTTGACCTTGAGGGCGGTGGTTTTGCTTGCAAGGGCGTCCATCAACGAGTTTTCTGCAGCGAGATCCTCTTGGAGTTTAGAGAGGCGCTCGTCAATGGAGGCACGAAGGGCCGAGTTGTCGTCACTAAGTGATTGGCGAAGGGTAGCGAACGACTTCAACTCCGTTGAGACGAATGTGGCCAATTGTTGAACGATTGGTTCCAACGTTGTCTTTGTGGCATCGGCGCTCTCCTGTAAGGACTTTAACAGGGAAGAGGCGTCAGAGAATAGTTTATCAACTTTTTCGGTCGCTGCCTCACAAGCTTTTGTCGAAGCGTCAATTGCTGAAGTGGCAGAAGCAACAGAATCATGTTGAGCCCTGGAAAAGGCATCAACGATCTTCTGAAGAGCGGCTTCAGAGAGAGAGGATTGTGAGTTAGAGGATGAAGCAATAAGCAGATCAACCTTCTCATGCAGCTCCTTAAGATGTTTCTTTGTTACGGGAGCTTCCTCATCGTCGTCGCTTTGGACCTGAAACGGACTGTAGTAGACTGAATCGAAGGTCATATTTTCCCCTCCAAGGAAAGGGTTATCTCCGTCAGAGGCATGACCAGGAGATGGGGGTAATGGTGAAGCTGGTGGTGTAGTGGTGTGAGTGGGTTCAGGTTGAGTTTGAGAAGGGGTAGGTTCGGTTGGTGTTTGAGTGGTAGTAGGTTCGGGTGGTTGTTGGGTTTCGGTTGTGTGTATGAGTTCAGTTACTGGTGGTGGTTCGGTTGCATCGGTATGAACCCCCGTATCAGATACGTTGGTTGGAACCTTTGCAGTAGCAGTTGTTGCATCGGTGAAAATAGGTGGTGGTATAGGGAAAGAGGTTTTAGGAATGTTGGTAGTGGGGATTATGGTGGGAATGGAAGTGGGAATTGTTTGAGTAGGAGAGGGGATTGGTGAGGTATGGATTTCCATGTCAGGAGTAGGTGATCTGGGTTGGGTGTTGCCTCTTGGAGGGGTGTTGCCTCTTTGAGAGCCGTCTGAATCCGAACTCTCACCCTCCGACTCGTCGGAAGAGGAAGCGATAATGAGCTTTCGCTTTGGTTTTGTCTTTCGCCTCTTCTGCTGCGGGGACTGAGCAGGTTTAATAGCCTTCCTCTTTTTGGGAGAAGGGCCTTTAGCCCCTTTCGCCACTTGCTTTCCTTTTTCTGCCTTTTTGCTTCTTGAAATAGGCTTATCGGCATCATGTATAGACTTGAGCATCTCCTGTGTGAGCTCCCTCGGTCCAGACTGTTTGAACTCCTTAATAGTCCGGATGATCCGGCTGTCAGATGGAACATCGCCGTACATGGTCTCCGGAATAGAGCCAATGAATGAGAACTTTGATGCATCTGAGACGATAATCTTCGTGGTATGAAAAGTACCGATCGAAGACATCGATGCACCGGCAGCAGTGGGGACATCAAATTTATCCATCGCCCATTTTGTGATGAGAGCCCAAAACCTGGCATACGACACCTCAGAATGTCGTGAAGAAGAAGAGAAGCTTTGGATGAGTTGTTGCCAGAGAACCAACCCATAATCGACGTTGATCCCGTTGTAGACACCGTACATGATCGACAGGAAGAGTCGACTAGAGCCATCGGATCCTGAGCTCCGTTCAGATAAACCTTTAAAAAGAACAGTGAACAGACCGTTCCACTGTGGCGGCAAGCAAGACTTTTTAAATTTCGCGACGGAGGTGAGCACCTCCGTGTACCCCATGTTGTAAAACATACTGTAGATATGGCCAATCGGAATCGTCTCCGGATTAACCCTGGAAGGGTCAGCAGCAAACCCTAGCAATACGCCAAATCGTTGCTTTGAAATTGAGGTCTTGTGATTAGAAACCTCGAAGAAAACCCTATCGACTGCTTTATCGTAATGTGCAGTCGCATACACCTGCGAGAGGAGCTCCATAGGCACAGATTCAACCTTAGAAAGTGCAAGAGCGATCGGCGAGTACTTCAGGCACTCAATAATCGGGAACATGTAGGAATCGTACGCCTGAGGGGTTAAATCGATCACCAAACACTGTTGAGGGCGAATGGGAAGGATGTGGGAAGTAGCGTGAACTGACGATGATTCTGCCATTGTTGAAGTTGGAAAGAAGAAGATGAACAGTAAGGGTTTAAGGGAATTTTTGCTCTCTTGGGAATTCAGATGCAGTAAAGAGGTAAATGGGAGAGGAGACTGCCTTTTATAGTGGGTGTAAGGAGAGAGAAAAATTCGTTCAAATCTTCTATCGAAATACGAAAGGTTTTTCTAGAATGACAGATGTGTGACAGTTAAGGTATGCGATGATCACCATGAGAGAGAATGTCAGATTCCTTGTAACACGCCGCCCAACAAGCGCCGTTTCTGAAGAAACCGTTTCAAATCCACACGCGCCTTTATGTGCCAGATTGGAATCGCTTCAAATTCGCACACGCGTCCACAGTGTCAGTTAAAGAATGGGCGTTTCAAATTTGCATGCGTCCCTTTTTACCGCCGTTTGAAATTCAATCCGTTTATCTCCCGCCTGAGTCAGCAACCCTTCATCGTATCTTTTGAATGGAATCTTTTAAATAAGTCTCCCACGTGTATTATTTTTGACCACAACTTGTAAATAACCACCAATTCAGTAAAATAGCCTGTAATTATTAGTACCAGAATTTTGGAAAATCAAAGATTTTCGTGCTAAGAGTGTAAAAAGAAAAGAAACAAAGCAACTCTTTTTAGGAATAAATGTGATGTCAATAATGACACGAAACAAATGATCCCAGGCACGAATCTCTTCCTTCAAGGTCAAGAGAGACCTTAAAGTGTTGATATGGTTTCTCGTTGAATGACGATCAAACACTTATTAAGAAATGTTGAAAGGCTTCTTTTAATTAAGCTACGTAAGGGTGGCTTTCGCTTTGATGCAACAATTCTAATCTTGAAATAAGAAAGAAAGTGATCAAAGTACTTGTGAGACCAGTGTAGTCTGTTGAACAAGTAGGTAGGAATTAATTTTAAAGTGGCTTGGAAAATATGAAATCTCAACACACAAAAAATAAAACTAGATTCCAAGGGAAGAAATGTTATGGGGTTTAACAATTTCATAGGAATCACACAAAATAAATTTTGAGATTTCATCAAGGTACATCCGTCAATTCTTTGGTGAAAACTTGAGCAAATTAATTGTTCACCGTCAATTCAGATTTGGTGTTGAATGTTGGGTTTCACTCAGCTCGTAGTGGCACGAACCTAAGATCATAAACACAGTTGTTGTGTAACCATAAACCTCAGTGGTAATTTCTGAGAGTCTCAAGGGTTACGTTGATGAAACGAATGTAATGGAGAAATGTAATGGAGATGGTGTAAGAAAGTAAAGTACCTCAGCTGCAAAAAAAAATAAGGACCAAGCAGAAAACTCTTATCTCATATGAGAAGAGAGTAAGGTAGCTCACGATTAGAATAAATGTGGTAGCCTAATTGGGAAGACAAGGTTTGTTTATACCAGGTCATTAAGGCTATTATTCAAAATCTTATGAGGCTTGGGACACATACAGCAGCATGCTTCTAGGGACACTTAACTAATCCAGCAATTTTTATCCCCATAGACGAACGAACACACAAATAAAATAAAAAAAATATTTTTGGAGTTTTTGATATATAAAAAAAATAAATTAAATTAAAGTAAAAAAACAAGCAAGAAAAAAAAAATAAGATTTAGAAAGATTAAAAAAAACTTTGGAAAATTTGGTAACCGAACCCGAACGTTCGGTTGGTTTCGGTTGAGAAAAATTTTGAAAAACCGAACCCGAGCGTTCGGTTGGTTTTGGTTTTGAAAAATTTTGAAAAACCGAACCCGAGCGTTCGGATGGTTTCGGTTTTGAAAAATTTTGAAAAACCGAACCCGAGCGTTCGGTTGGTTTCGGTTTTGAAAAATTTTGAAAAACCGAACCCGAGCGTTCGGTTGGTTTCGGTTTTGAAAAATTTTGAAAAACCGAACCCGAACCTTCGGTAGGTTTCGGTTTTGAAAAATTTTAGAAACCAAGGAATTTTGACATTCAAGTAGGTAATATTTTAGACGAATAGATAAACAACTTTGTACAAGAAATTTACAACCAAGAAAACTACCTTTGAAATGATGAGCGAGTGCAGATGATGTAACCGAACCCGAATGTTCGGTCAATTTCGCTTCTTACGTTTGAGATCGAGAGGTAGTTTGTGGTACTGATTCTGATTCCATCATACCTAGCCCTTGTAGAATTTTGTTGAATGAGGCTTCGGGAAGAGCTTTGGTAAAGACATCAGCCAGTTGATCAGTGGTTCTAACAAAGTGTACTTCAACATTTCCATCTTCCACATGATCTTTGATGAAGTGATACCTCAGTGCTATGTGTTTGGTTTTGGAGTGTTGCACTGGGTTATGACAGATCCTAATTGCACTTTCAGAGTCGCAATATAGTGGGATCTTTTTCATATTGAGTCCATAGTCTCTGAGTTGACTCTGGATCCAAATCACTTGAGAGGTGCAGGATGCAGCTGCAATGTATTCAACTTCTGCAGTGGACAAAGACACACACGTTTGTTTCTTTGACTGCCAGCTAACCAACTTCCTGTCAAGGAATTGGCAGCCACCAGTTGTGCTTTTTCTGTCGAGTCCACAACCTCCAAGGTCCGCATCTGAATAGGCTTGAACGAAGAAGCCTGAGTTGGAAGGATACCATAGACCTAGAGAGGTAGTTCGCTTGAGATAGCGTAGAATGTTCTTCACTGCAAGCATGTGAGGTTCGCGTGGGTTTGCCTGAAATCGAGCACAGTAACACACAAAAAACATAATGTCAGGCCTGATAGCAGTGAGATACATCAGTGAGCCTATCATTTGTCGATAGAGCGTGATATCAACAACCGGTTTGTCCAGGGATGGGGTGAGCTTGGTGTCGAATGCCATTGGGACTTTGACTTTGGAGTCTCCCATCATACCAAACTTTGCTAGGAGAGTCTTCGTGTAAGCTTCCTGATTGATAAAGATGCCTTCGGGTCCCTGTCTAATATTTAAGCCAAGGAAAAAGTTAATAGGACCCATTGAGCTCATTTCAAATTTAGTCTCCATCAGCTTTCTGAATTCAGCTGTTAGGCTGGGATTCGTTGAGCCAAAGATGATATCATCGACATAAATTTGAACGATCATAAGGTGGTTACCTTCCTTTTTGCGAAAGAAGGTTGGGTCAACCGAACCTTGTTTGAATTTAGACATCTTTAAGAATTTAGTTAGCGTTTCATACCAGGCTCTCGGAGCTTGTTTCAATCCGTATACAACTTTATCCAGAATGTAGCAATGATTTGGATATTTTTCGTTCACGAACCCAGGAGGTTGCTCCACATACACTGTTTCTTCGAGTTCTCCATTAAGAAATGCACACTTTACGTCTATTTGGAAAACTTCAAAGTTTTTGTGGGCAACATAGGCAAGGAATATTCTGACAGATTCAAGCCTAGCTACAGGTGCGAAAGTCTCTTCATAATCAATCCCTTCCTCTTGACAATATCCTTTGACTACTAGACGAGCTTTGTTCCTTATGACGTTTCCTTCCTTGTCCATTTTGTTCCTAAAGACCCATTTGAGACCAACAACCGAGGCTCCTGGAGGAGTTGGAATGAGGCGCCAGACTTTGTTCCTTTCAAATTCGTTCAGTTCGTCTTGCATTGCTTGAACCCAATCGGAGTGATCAAGAGCAGTGTTAACTGTCTTCGGTTCAACTTTTGATACGAATGAGTTAAACATGCAAAATTCGACTTTAGAAAACAAGGAAGTCTGTTTTGCCTTGAGTTGTGATCGAGTCAAAATTTTTTCAGATACATCACCAACAACTTGAGAAATAGGATGATCCCTGGTCCATTTGGTGAGAGGAGGGTAGTTTGGATCAAAGGTTGGATCTAATTCAGCGTTTATCATTTCTTCTGGTTCGGACTGGCTTTCATAGCCGTAAGACATGTCAGCATGCTCCCCCTCGATAGATGAGCTTTCAGGAATGTTTTGAGCTTCAGAGGTTTCTTGAGGTGTGGAGCTTTCAGGCGTTGACGCACCTTCGGATGGTGTGGCACTTTCGGTTGGTGAAGTGCTTTCGGTTGGCAAAGTGCTTGGCTCCCCCTCAACTTGTGAGCTTGGCAGGGATGATGATGGTGGATTCTCCCCCTCGACAGAAGCATTGGGTGATGGAGGTTCGTCAGAGATTGATCCTCCTTCATTTATTCTCCTTGCAGCTTCTTCGACAATTTGCCTCATGTGATCTACTTTATTATCTGCTGCGCCTACTTCTGAGAGAGTGGCTTTCTCTGGTTCATCGAATAGCTCCAGAAACTTCTCGTATAGATTAGCGATCGAGACCGTAACCTGGCCAGTTAGAGGAAAGATTTCCCCTGCAGTGTTTTCACTGGCCTTTAGCCTTTTCACATAGCTATCATCGAAGGTTACGTAGTAAGTCTCTTCAATTTTCTTTGAACGCTTGTTTAAAACCCTGTACGCCTTAGAAGTGAGAGAATATCCCATAAATATCCCTTCGTCGGCTTTGACATCGAACTTGTTTCGGTGTTCTTTGGAATTGAAAATGAAACACCTAGAACCGAACACATGGAAAAACTTCACATTGGGCTTCCTGTTGTTGAGAATCTCATAAGGAGTGAGCGAGAATCGCTTGTTGAGATATGACCTGTTCTGTGTAAAACAAGCAGCAGAAATAGCATCAGCCCAAAAATAAAGAGGTAAGGAAGCGAAACTTAGCATGGTTCGGGCAGCTTCACACAAAGATCGGTTTCGTCTTTCGACAATCCCGTTTTGTTGAGGAGTGTAGGGAGCTGAGAAGTTGTGACTAATTCCCTTTTCCGCCAGGAATTCTTCGCATTCTCTGTTTTTGAATTCCAGACCATTGTCGCTCCTGATGTTGCGAACGACCTTTTTCAGCTGTACTTCAATCTGCTTGATGAACACCTTTAGCTTAGGAGTCGCTTCAGATTTAAGCTTCAGAAAGAACACCCATGTAAAACGCGAAAAGTCATCAATAATAACAAGAATATACTTGCTACCACCGATGCTTTCGATAGATGAAGGACCACACAAATCAATATGAAGTAATTCAAGTGGTTCAACAACTTTAGTGTTTATTATAGATGGATGACTTTGACGACTCTGCTTCCCCATTTTGCATGCAGCACACAAATGATCTCTATCATACTTGAGCAGTGGGAGACCTCGAACATGACCTCTAGTGACCAGTTTGTTGATGTCTTTAAAGTTAAGATGAGAGAGCCTTCGGTGCCACAGCCAGCTTTCGTCAGATTGCGCTTTTGATAACAAGCAGATAGCTGGGTTTCCTTTGATGGGTTTGAGGTTTAGAGGAAACATTTCACCTTTGCATTCAGATTTGAGAATAACTCTTTTCGTCTTCTTCTCAATTATTTCAGAACCCTCATCATCGAACGAGATTTTGAGACCGGTACCTCCAACAAGCTGAGATACACTGATGAGGTTGTGTTGTAGCCCTTCCACGTATGCAACCTTCCTTATTGTGAAATAACCGTTAGTAATCATTCCATATCCTTTTATGGTGCCAAAGGAGTTGTTCCCGAACTTGACGTTTCCACCATTTGAAAGAGACCTGTATTCCCTTAGTTCTTCCTTCCTCCCTGTCATGTGACGCGAGCAGCCACTATCAATGTATCATTCTTCGTCAAACTGCTCGTCACTAATAACCTGCAAAATTAAGCAGATTTAGGAACCCAAAGTTTCTTGGGTCCTCGTGAGCCTTTCACAGGAACAGGAATAGTAAGAGAGATGTCAACAAGATATGTTCGTTTTATTAGTGTTGTTTCATCTTTCTTTTTGATGGTAAAAACTTTAATTTTATTAGGATTTGGTTCTTTTGGTTTTGACTCTGGTTTAGACACCGAAACCTTCTGCTTCCCTTTTTGTTCAGCTGAAGATTGAGATTTTCGAGAAGGAACAGAATGGAATTCAGAAAGAGGTGGAGAATAATTGGAAGAATTAGAAGAAGTAGATGAGTGAGATTGAGAGGGCTTAGATTGAGATGACTTCTTGGCTGGAGACTCTAGGTGACCCTTTTGCTTTTGATCATTTGTGGGGCTGACCTTAGAGTTTTGATCTCTTTTGATTTCAGAACCGAACCTTTGCTTTCGGTTGGTTTCCTTCTCTGAACCGAACCTTTGCTTTCGGTTGGAGTTATTCTCAGAACCGAACCATTGCTTTCGGTTGGTTTCGTTCTCTGAACCGAACCTTTGCTTTCGGTTGAAATCATTTTCTGAACCGAACCTCTGCTTTCAGTTGATATTTTTCTCCGAACCGAACCTCTGCTTTCGGTTGTTGTGTCTCTCTTGCGATTCGATAGGATTTTTCTCAGACTTTAGGTTCTTGTCTTGATGAGAGAAATATGCATTATGGGATTGCCAGAACTGTTTTCTTTCAGAGAGATTCTTCCTGTATCTCTGATTCCTTTGACGTTTCTGATTTCTCATCTGCTTCGGTTGATGATGGATATTAGCTTTCGGTTTCGGTTTTTCTATGGCTGGTTCACTCTGAACTGAGGAAGTTTCACTTGAAGTGGTGACTTCTTTTGCTGGAATTCCTTTTTCTTGAGGAATGTCTTTCGTACCGCTTGTGCTTGGCACATCGAAGTTATCAGGTTTATTCAAGGGTTCTGGTACGTATCTCCCTTTGCTTTTCCATGAGGTCCTTTCAGACAAACCCACTGTTTCATCAGCATTATCGATTGGAGCTGACCAGAAGAACTCATCGCAGCCATCAGCATTGTCTTCGTTTACAATAGCTGTGAGTTCAGCAGTTTGATGTTCGGTTACTCCTGTGAACTTGTATACCTGATTTGGAGTAGTTCTAACCTTTTGATATACTACGACCTTCTCTGCAAGAATCGGGGACTTTTGTTGGGACAAACGAGCGAACTCTACTGAATTTTCTGAAATTAGATTCTTATGGTTTTCGGGTTCGCTTTTTACAAATTCTGAGCAGTCAACCGTGTCCTCTACAGAAATTTCACTCATATTATCGTCCTCATTAAGCTCAGATGCATTTTCAACATCAATTTTGTTTTCTGAGCTCAAGTTGGAGTTTAAAGAGTCAAATTTTTGTATGCTTTCGGTTCTCAGTTTAAGTCTATCATTTTCATCCAAAAGGTTTTTAAGCATGTCATTATGGTCCTTGGATTTAATGAAAGATTCTATTTTGTCCAGTCCATACATATAGGTCGGATTGACGTCATCAGATGAAATAACACTCTCACAATTATACGCTTCAACATCAATTTCATCCTCCTTAAATTCAAGGAAGGGTAAAATCATGCGATGAATCTTTTGTCCTATTTCACAATCCAAATGAAGCTGAGTAATATTAGTGTAAAGACGTTTGGCAATTAAACAAAAAACATTTCGCTGTTTCAACAACTTTAAATTGTCTCTCTGTAAATAAATGTTTTCATCTTTTGTTTTGATTAATTCCGACTCCTTTAGTTCAATCCACATGCGCCGTTCCTCACTCTTCGAAGATACCCTGCTTAATTGATCAGTTAGGTTAGAATTGGTGACTCGAGTTTGAGTTAAACTACTATCTAGATGAGAAATTCTTGAATTAACGCTTTTTAGTTCTTTTTCATATGAGCATTGTGGGACTTTAAATGAAACAAACACCGATTGTACCTTCTTGATGAGTTCATCGAGCTCGTTGAACTGCACGCTGAGCGGTTTGGCTGTAAAGCACATATCCTGCTGCTCCTTCGGTTCATTGCATCCACCATCAGTGTTGTATCCCCTCATCTGAGATACGTTAGACACCATCAAGCATCTTCCTCCACTGTTTTCCTCTTTTTCCACACAAGCCTTTCCATGAGATGGCTTCCTCACTTCATCGTCTTCAGAATCGGTTGACCAAACTTCCACGCCACCGAACTCGTCATCAACAACTGAACCCTGCACAATTAGAGCATTCATAGAAGGGTTAGCGGTAGATTTCTTCTTCCTTATCTCATCAAGCTTTTTCTGCAACAAAGCTTCTTCATCCTTTTCCTCATCCTTTTCAGCCATCTTTTTGAGGACACAATCCTTTGCATAGTGGTTCTTTCCCCCACAATAGTAGCAGCTTACTCCAGAATCACCTTCTGCCTTCGGTTCCTTCTTAGACTCTTCAACCTTCGGTTCATCTTTAACCTTTTCTGAGCTATAACTCCCCTGCCAGTTTCGGTTTTTGTTGTTGGGGAATCTCTTCTTGATGAACCTCTTGGGGTTAGATACCATCATAGCATAATCTTCAGACGTGAGATCATAATCCTCCAAGTTGAGGTCTTCGTCTTCCATCACAACTTTACTTTTGGACAGGAGGGCTAACGAACCTAGGCTTGAAACCACATTCTTTTCCTGCAACACAATCTTCTCTTGAGATTTGAGAATAGCCACCAGTTTCGCCAAGGAATATGATTTAAATTGCTCATGGGATTTAACTGTGGACACGACTGCCCTACACTCTGATCTTAGACCATTTAAGAACGTAACCTTCTGCTCAATAAGCTTTCTTTCGATGTCATGTTTGATCATCTTGCTAAGAAGATGATTGAAGCGATCGAACGTTTGGGTCACGGTTTCTTCGGTTCCTTGCCTAAATTCACCAAACTCAGACAAGAGTAATGTTTGAATGGAGTGTTCTAAATCTTCGTCTGTAGAGTACAGTTCACGTAACCTGTCCCATATTTCTTTTGCTGTCGTGCATGAACTTACCAGCCTGAAAGTGTCGGACTGAAGGGCGAATCTAATCAATCTTAACGCCTTGATATTGCACTGAAATTTATCCTTTTCATCTTGCGCAATATCTTTAACATCTTTCAGAAGATCATTATACTCCTTTTGAGTTTTAATAATCCTTGAAGTTGCAGAATGAGAAAACGGTCCATTAATGATTGCTTCCCAGATGAGGTATCCATTATCCTCAGATCCTATAACATAATCTTCAAAGTGATGCGCCCAGACTTCATAATCATGGGTGTACAGAATGGGAATTTTTGTGGTAGATCCAATGTTGTTCGAAATATTGATGGGATTCGATTGCGACTCGTCCATAATGATCGAATAACCTATTTAAAGATCAGACTTGTAATAAATCAGATTAGGGCAAAACAATAAATATCAAGATACGTCAATAATGAGATGACGGCTCAATAAATATTAGTAATTGCGGAAAACCCTAATTGAAACCTTTTTCACAGAAAAGAAGTGTATCGATTACACAGCCTCCTGCTCTGATGCCAATTGATGAGATTAAAACTTAATCTTGAAGATCGATTAGATCTCAAACAGGTAAAATAAAGATTAAACAACAAGAACACGAAAACAGTAAACAACTCAAGAATGAATCAAACGTGTCGAATGATTATTAAACAACCCTCAGAAGAGCTCGATCAAGAACATCAACTGTAGAGGGTTAAAAGGTTTACAACAACGATAAAGAAAATCAAAGCTATCGTAATTCTCTATCTTGTATTCTAGATCGTTAACCTAATATGCATGCAACCATATTGTTATATAGTAAACCTAACAGGCTCACGGTTGGACAGGCCCAAACCGGAGTGCAAAACTAGACTATAAACCGAGCCCAATGACGCAATACAAAATAAATCTGCAACCTAACACATACATACTGTCGGGCAATTCTGCGGTGCCCGACCTACCTGGTACGGCCATTCTGGTGTGCCGAACTACCCATGCGGCCATTATGGGGTGCCGTCCTGCCCATGTCGAGCCATTCTGGGGTGCTGACCTACCCGTCGGTCCTAACAACCGACTCTCGGGGACTATTCCACCCCTACTGCTACTATCACATATATCATAACATAAACATAGTATCAGACATATTTGGGGTGTCCGAACTACCCTTCGGTCCTAACAACCGAACTTGGGGACTATTCCCCTCCTACTACCACTATCACATATAACATATCATGCCATCATATAAATATACCATCACATACTGTCAGACATATCTGGGGTGTCCGGTCTACCCTTCGGTCCTAACAACCGAACTCTACTACTATCACGTATAACATATCATGCCAGCATATAACATATCAGGTAGTACCAAACCTAGATGATATCACAAAGACAATCATCTAACATACAACTCCTACTGGTGGGCTGACATTGTGGCCGTAGACCCACCGCTACTGGAAGGTAACTCACCTCGTAGTAGCTGCTGATCTGTGCGGGAATCCTCTGACTGCTGCCGCTGCTGCTCCGGAAATCCTCCGGCTATAATTCCCACAAAAACACTTAGTCATACACTGCTAACTGCTCTTAGGGTAAAATGACCATTTGACCCTGACCAAATCAAAGTCAAAGTCAACTTCCAGTTGACCTGACTCACTGAGTTGGCTCGCCAACTCGCCGAGTCCGTATCCTTTCATTTGTCCTTATACCCGTCTCTACTCGTCGAGTTAGGCGATGACTCGACGAGTGTTCCTTCTAAATGTACATCGACTGAACCCTCATCCGACTCGCCGAGTTGTATGAACAAATCGTCGAGTTAATCTTCAACTGATACACACGTCCTGTCCTTGACTCGCCAAGTTGTATGAACAACTTGTCAAGTTCATCTTCATCCTCAAGAAGATTGCCTTGGACTCGCCGAGTCCCATGATCTTCCAGAACAATGGCTTAGTCCAGAACATTGGGTCACTCCCCGGGACCCCCTTAAATCCTTTCCACACTCAACTGGGTCCTTATGACCCTGAACTGATATGGGACAGAATCCTAGGACTCGCCGAGTTGGTCACATCCACTCACTAAATCTTCGATTTCTGATGTACAACCCTTGATCAAAAAATAGATCTATGCTTCTACAATCGATCTAGCACGTAAATTTACAACCTTTATGTGTTTGCATGTGACTTTGAGCTCAAAAGGTCCTTAAACAAGCTCTTTCAAAGCATGGGGCCTTCTTTGAGTGCAAGAGCCACTCCTTTCTGCCTTGTAACCCCTCTAAGGACCTAGATCCGAAACATCAACTCCAACCCATGCTTGCAATCATGGTTGGTGACCAAAATGGCTTAGAAAATCCCTAAAACTCCACAAACTGGGATTTAACAAATGAACTAACAAGGTATAGACTTTATACCTTCTGAAGACTGCAAATGATGCTCAAAATCATATCCTTCTAGCCTCCTCTTGATCCTTCAAGCTTTTCCTTCCTTCCTTGGTTCACAAAAACACCAAAATCACTCCAAATGCCTTAGATTGCTTCAATAACGGCTAGGGTTTGCTATGGGGGTCTTCTGGGAGCAAATGGGACGAAGGAGGCCGAGTTAAGGTGTTTAAATAGGGTGCAAACCCTCGGATTAGGGTTTTTGTCCAAACAGGGCCTACTCGCCAAGTCTGCGACCCGACTCGTCAAGTCCACAGCTTAAACCCCACGTCTCATCCCACTTCTACTCGGCGAGTTGGTCCTTCAACTCGCCGAGTCCAAGGTAAAAAATGCAAAAATAATAGAAGAATACGTACCAAGAACCAGGTGCTACAAATGATCTGATTCAAAGATTTATAATTAATGTGATACAACAATTTCAACATAATATACATCAATAAGACTCCCGCCCAAGTGGCACAGAAAGTAAACGATTTCTGAATTATCATTTGGTTAGTATTTATAGGCCAATGCCAAAAAGATGCTTACTCGTTCACTTGATGGACAAAGGCTACATACCAATACCAAAGTGATGTTTAGTCATTCACTTCATGGTCAAAGGTATAGCTCATTATCGTAATAACATGGGAAAGCACATTACACATATAACACATAACACACAATTGTCCCTATATTGAACTCACCGTGAACTATTCGATTGATAAAATGATAATTTGGGCAACACTTCGTCTCTAAAATGACATTCTATGACGAAACCAGGGATTTTTATTGAAAACCGGTCCTTATGCGGGCAAAGTTTCAACTTGAAAAGATTATTTTATCGGGTCTTCGGTGTCTCAGGAATTGCTTCGGGTGTCGAGGATGTTTCCTAGGCTTCGGGAGGGTATTAGGGTAAATTAAGAGAGAGTAGAGGGTGCAAGAGAGTAAATTTTGTAAACTAAAATCGGAAGCCTTCGCTTTCTATTTATAGTGCCTGAGGCTCAGCATTACACTGGGCGAAAATATGGTGTATGCGGGGCATACTGCTTTGAGTGAATCTACGCTGGGTGTACACCTTCGTACGTTGGGCGTATTGGAGGATCAGCTCGGACGTGTCAAGGCTACGAAACGTGTAAGCCATGAGAAGGAGTAGGCGACGTGGCCAAACTCGGACCGTGCACATAAACGTATGTTGGGCGTACATATCTCATACGTTGGGCGTATAAATCTGTACGCTGGGCGTTCTTCCAGCCTTGAAGTTTGTGCCCAAAACTTCAAAAATTCGTCTCTTTCGCATTCGAGCTCCGTTTTTGACGTTCCTTATATCCACACGTAGGTGAAATTATGCTCTACAACTTTTGTTTAAACTCTGTCGGCTAATTTTGACTTCATTTTTAATATTATATTTTTAACAGGCCGAGACAGGAAAAGTCTGTTAAAATTGATAACTTCTTCATTCGACGTCGGTTTTCTTCTGTCTTTTTGTCGTTTTACTAATATTGATGATATCTTCAATTCTTATTTAGGTTGTGTCGGCTAAAAATCACTCGATCTTCATTTCAAGTTTCGAGCTGAATACTGTTATGCCGATTCTTAGAAAAATCATAACTTCCTCATACAGATTCAGATTTGGACGTTCTTTTTATGAAAGTTCTCGGTTTAACGAATACTACAACTTTCATTTAGATCATAAAGGCTAAGAAGTAATTTATCGAAAACTCACTTTTTCTATCATATGGCATCGTGTCGGTTCTATCATGAAACTTCAATAGGTCATAACTTCTTCGTTATAACACGTATTTCAGTGAGGTTTTTGCCTAAATGTTTCTAACGAGTTAATCTACAACTCTCAATAACATCATTTTTAATTATTTCCAACTTTATATTTTCATTAATTTCAATAATTGACTTTTGATTGGAATCTCATAAGACTTCCAATACTTCCCGAATGATTCTAAACATAGTTTGACTTCAATTCTCGTAAACACTATCTTGTTAGAACTCAATGCTCAAAATCATATAATATTTATTAATATTCATTTTTTAAACTAACAAAACACGATAACTGAATGTGTATGTTACAAACTGTTCTCACAACATGAGACTTAGGGTCTCACGATGTTAGACTTGGTGTCTCATGTCGTGAGGATTGAATGACCCTATTTCTGGTTAGCTTCTTGGAGCTCACAACATGGGAGGAGGCTCTCACGATGTGAGGTTAGCTCCATTAACTTTTCATGTTTGAGTTGACTGATTTGAGTGGGGGATGAGTCGGAATTAGATCGAGCGGGATCTTACAACGTGACCAATGACTAGTTACAATGTGAGGATAGATAGGTGACATTTTGGGCCTTTATAGAATTGGGTTTGTATTGGGCCTTGAGTGTCTTTTGGATCTGGGACAGTTATTCGGCTTTTAGGAACACTGAGTTTGGGCCTTGGTTTTTGGGCCAGTTTAGGGGAAGGGTAAAATAGTGTTTTACCCTAGGAGTCGGGATTAGTGAATTACATCCCGATTATGGATATGACCTGATTATTGATCATGATTGTATTTGATTGGTTAGCACAAGGATTCTTCGGTCCAGTAGCCCGAGCATCAGTTGGATTTTCAGTGAACTAAGGTGAGTTTGCTCACTATACTATAGGACACTAGGATATATTATGTGCTTGTAGTCTTTGTGACTCCTGCTGTATGTGCTATATGCCTGTTTGCTATATGTATGAGGGGTGAAATAGACCTAAGGGTGAAATATACCCGGTATAGCCTTGTGCTAACATATGAGTTGAAATAGACTCAGTGGTGAAATAGACTCGGGAGGGGAATAGACCTAGTACGGCCTTGGCCCCACACATGAGTTGAAATAGACTCGGGGTGAAATAGAACCAGGGATGAAACAGACCCGACACAGCCTTGAGCTGGCAAATATGTATTGTATGTGGTATTTTGGGGAACTCACTAAGCTTCATTCTTACGGATTATGTTTAAAATGTTTTTCAGGTACTCTTAGTTCGCGAGGGAAGGGCACGACTTGATTGCAGCGCATCCAACCATGTTTCCTCACTTTCTTATATACTTTGAAATGAATAAATGGTGTTTATGGTTGATTTAAAAATGAAAATTTTATGTTATAATTTTTGGGATGTTACAAGTTGTCAAGAGTGCGGCCCCTCTGTCCCCAGATCATGTATTAGCGGGCTTGAACCACTTGGCTATAGGATGTGACTGAATAGGAGCCCCTCTCTGCTCACTCGTCAAGGTCGAAATCTCAATATCCCGTCTCTGTGCGGCATCCTGAATCTCGGAGAGGGTACTGTAACGCTGGGCAGAAACAAACTATTGAATATCATTCTTGAGCATGCTTATGTATCATGTCATCTGTTCCCGCTTCGTAGTAGCAAACTCGGGACAGAATAGAGTCATCTCAGTAAACATCTTGGTGATCTTTGTCACGACTCCATCTCCTACCTCAAATCCAAATACTCCTGAGCCAACCTCATCCTATCCACTAGGGGAATATACCTAGTGTGAAACATCTCTGAGAAATACCTCCAAGTAACAACAGCCCTATGCTCATGGGTATAAGAATTGGTCACCGGGTTCCACCAGTCCTTCGCGCCCAGTCAAAGAAGGTTTAGGGTGCATCAGACCTTCCAGTCCTCTAGACAAGAACATGTGAAGAAACTTCCCTCCACATCTAATAACCATCTCATAGCAATGATTGGGTCCTTGAATCCGTCGAACTCCGAGGGCTTTGTGTTGCTGAAGTCCTTGTACTAGAATGAACCTTCTCCTCGGCCTCCAGTAGCAGTGACGACTATAGTGGCTATAATAGTAGTAGTCTCGGTGAGGGCAGGATAACAATCATCAAACAACTTAATCATCATGGTCTTGATAGACCCAAACAACTCTAGAATAGAACCCCGGACAACGGTGGCCACCTCAATGGAAATCATCTCTCGTATGTGATCATCAGTCAACCTGGGCCTATCTTGGCCACCAGATCCTCTTGTGAACACCATTCTAAAAATGAACCAAAATATATCAAAAATGCCACAACTCATACCATTTCAACCATCATAGAGAAACTAAACCCTTGGGGTTGGTGACTTCCTTACTACGGATTTGGATCCTATGATTTCAGTAGTACGGGCCCATAATACCTTTGTTGAACCAAAAAGTGACCCTCTTCAGTTACAAGGAACCGCAGACTTCTCCACTTGGTGATACCGTAGAGAAGCTAGTACCGGAGACCTTTTGTGAACGTTGATGTACTGCAGAGTTGAAATGATGAACCACAGAGATGGATAATGCATGAAGATAATTTAGTTTATTTTACTGACATTGCTTGTTTACATTGTAATATCCGGTGAACCATTCATGGTCACCGTAGTCAATAGTTTAATATTATTTTACTCTTCAATGAAACTTTAGGGACTCTATAAATAGAGCATCCCTCTTCATGTATTCTTACAACCACAATATGAACCACTTCTAGAACTCTTATTGAAATACAAGATTGTTTTTCTCTATCTCTATTATCTTAACTGATAAAACCAAGTTCCTATTCACTTTAGCTGATCACACTTACTAAGTTGTGTTTTCATGCAAACCTCGTTATGAATCAACTTGGTGCCTAGTTGATATAACTTGTTGCTATTTATTTTCTTTATATTTCTGCAATCTAACTCATCTAACTCGTTATTGTTGAACTAACAAGATCCTTCGAGACTACCTTATTATTCCGCATCATATTATCTTGTGACTAACGTTTGTTCAAGTTTTTCTCTCAAAAATTGGTATCAGAGCAAAGTGGTTGCTTTTTAAATGAAACTCTGATTTTAGAAAGCCTTCTATACCATTGAAGATCATTCTTAAAAAAAACAAAAAAAAACAAGGAAATATGGCACAAGCTTATTCATTGAACATTTCCAACAGTGTTGGAGGCTCGAACAGAGCTCCAATACTTGTTGCAAGTGAATACCACCATCGATCTCAGAGAATGGAAAGGTATCTTAAGGGGCTCAGTAGACATGTATGGAGGTTTGTGGAAGAAGGACCCCATGTCCTTGTTCTCGCTCTCGTTCAAGCAGATGGTGCTCAGGCATGACTAGGTGGAGCTCAGGCAGCCATAAATCAACCAACAAATGATGATCTTAACAAAACGGAGAAAGACACCATAGCCTTTTATGAAATCTCATGTGGTGTTTCTCCAGAAAACTTCGACATTATCATCAACTGCAAGTCTGCTAAGGAGGTCTGGGATGCACTCAAGAATCTTTACCAACGGTCTGATGTAACACCCGTAGATCCGGGCTAGTCAATTTAGAGACAATAAGCATCAAAAATGAGTTATTGATGAAATATTATTTGGAAGGATTAATCTTAACAAAGTGTTAGTATATGTTACAAGGGTTCCGCACATATAAAGAATGCCGAAATCCGAGTTATAACGAAAAAGTTATGGCCCGTCGAAGTTTTAAGGCAAAACAGACACGGTACCGGGAGACATAAATAGTGAATTTACGATAGAGGAATTTTTGGCCTTAGTAATCTAAAAAAAAGTTGTAGTATACGTTAAACCGAGAGAGTGCATAAAAAGAATGCCCAAATCTGACTTCGTATGAGGAAGTTATGAATTTTCTAAGATTTGACATAGCAGTGCATGACCTGAAACTCGAATTTTAGATCGACCGGTTTTCGGCGTACGCGACCTAAATGAGAGTTGAAGATCTCAATAATAGTAAGTCAACGATAAAAAGACAGACAAAAACGGAGTCCGTATGAAATATTTATGATATTTTTGCGGTCATATAACAATATAATCTCCTCTTACTGTTAAATTTAATATCGCTTGAGAATTAGCCGACAGAGTCAAAATGAAAGTTGTAGACCTTATTTTTACCAAGGCGTGGATATAAACAACGTCAAAAATGGAGCTATTATGCGAAAGTTACGGACTTTAGAAGTCGGCAGTGTGTTGTGCAAAAATGGGTGACGTAGCACAATCTTGGCCATTGCTTTGTCCCCAAGTCTTGCCACCAGATGGTGACATGTGGCACCAAGTTCAACAATATTTCACCCTATAAATAAAACCTCTCACATCCGTATTTTCTTCACACCTTTCCTATTCTTTCTTCTCTCAACACTCTCTCTAAACCTCGCAAAACTCCCCTAGCGCTAGAAGAAAGCTCCGAAGCGCTCGATGGCTCCGAGAAGAAGAGATTTCGGCTCGAAAGTTCTGCCCCTGCAGAGCCAGACTTCTAGCAAAACCCCCTCGTAGGTAAGATACGCCTACACTATTTTAAATATAGTTTTTATTTAAATATAGTAATGTTATTAGGACCTTATAATAAATATTTAGGCTATTATTATGAGTTATATAAGTGTCGTTATAATATCTTTTTAACCACTCGCTGTACGGGGAATCTGGTTTGGAGGGCTGCTTGGGTTGCTGGATTTCAGAAGTGCTATATGCCAAAATGATCCTGACCTCCGATGTTCCATGTCTGGCCCCGGTCTGTACGTAGTGGATGAAATTGTGTTAACGCTTATATAAGAGTAATGATAGTTAGACTATTAATTAGTCTCTTCGAGCATTAGACTAAACTCTAGTGGTAATAATACTAGGTTCTGTCAAAGGAGTTGTTTAAAGTAAACGGAGTGCCGTCTGAGTGCCGAGTCACCACCTTTTCAAGTGAGTGCATAGTCTCTTTTATCTTACACATAGATATGAAGTATTTTAATATAAATTACGTGCTATGTGTGCATATTTTCTGAATACTTGCTGTTTATGTTGGGTGAAAGATTTTTATACATGTTTTAAATGATTTAAATTGTATATGTATTTTATATCTAAAAATATGTTGGGTAAAACATGGGTAGATGAAATTGTTGCTGTGTGATAACACGATGAAAGACATCAATGTTGACAGTGATCCAGTCATCTACTGGAGTATAGATGATGACCACGGACTATACTAGACAATGCAGTGGAACGCTAGCAGGCTCGTAACCTGTAGGTGTTTTTGAACTAGGTGCTCATTAGGTATTTTTGAACTGAGTGTGTTCACTAGGTACTTTTGAATTGTGTGTGGTCACTAGGTATTTTGAACTGAGTGTGTTCACTAGGTATTTTTGAACTAAGTGTGTTCACTAGTTATTTTTGAACTAAGTGTTTACCAGATGTTTTGGACTACGTGTTCACTAGTTGTAATCTGTAAACCTTGGTAACGATGGACTTCGTACCTATTCCTTAGGATATTCCTTAGGAATAAATGAACGAGGAATAGCTGATTCTTAGGGTAGATCCTTAAGAGTAAAGAAGATAATGGGGATGGGTAATTGGGTTGATTAATTGTTTGAAGATTAAACATAATAATTATATTATTGTGGGTTAAAAACCCTATGTACTCACCAGGTTTCCCAACCTGACCCACTCAGTTTATTTATATCATAGGTGTTGATATGAAGTCACATTACACTGAGAGATTAAGGAGATATTAATCACTAGTGATAATGAATGTAAGTTCTGTTTATGCTTATGTTTCTATATTGACGATGACATCCCAAATGTTTTAAAATGAATAAAATACTTTTCTTTGGAAATGCCTTGATAACGTATTTATCATGTTTTACTGGGAACAAATTCCGCAACATTTTTATTAAAAGGGGTACTCTGATTTTTATAAAGCATAAACAAAATCAGTCTTTTCTAGCCGTGAAAATAAGGATGTCACAGTTGGTATCAGAGCATTAGTTTAAGCGAACTAGGAATAATGATTTATTTCTAGACCTAAACTTAGAATGCTAAGCAATGATCGTGAGGAGTATGTCTAATAAATTTAGGTAATACACCTGAATAGACACAATCACTAGCTTATTTAGGGAAAAATGCCTAACATGCTTTATGTGCTAAATGATTTTTGATATGCATTATATGATCGGATCTATGGTCTATTGCCGACCGGATCTAGAAACTTTATGTGTTCAGGTTTCTAAATGTTTAATTATGGTATTTGGAATGGCATATAACTTTTCAGAAATATAAGGGGATTTATACGTCAATCATAGATAAAATCTTTCTTATCTTAGTTCTCGTCATTACACACCGACCGTCTGATTTGGTGTATAGATCGAAATGGCAAGAACCCAAAGTGGAGTCGGGAACACGAATGGAAATAGGAATCAACAACCCCCAATGATTGAACAAATACCTGTTGTAGTAACCACACCTGAGCCAATCACAATGGTCGAGGTAGCAGCGATGATCCAAATGATGTTGGATCGTCAAATGGAGGAAACAGGGTGTTTACTTCAACAAAATCGAGAGGAACTTATGATGCCTATTGAACAGCCTGAGCTGAATGATGGGAAGTCAGAAGGAGGGAACTATAGTGGGACGATTGGTCAAGCCAAACCACTGATAGTTAGACGAAACAATCAGGATGGAGGAAATAACGGACGTGGATGCAAGTATAAGGATTTCATCGCATCCAAACCCCCCGAGTCTTTCTAGAAGCCTATCACCGGTGGAGGTTATGGACTGGATCTCCGAGATGGAGACAATGTTTGAGAGTTACGAGTGTAGCAACAAACAGAAGATCACCCTTGCGGTCCCTCTGTTAAAGTTTGGAGCACTGAGTTGGTGGAAGCTACTAGCTAACACGATACCCAAGGGAGAAGCAACCAAGATGTCTTAGGAAGATTTCCTTGTTCAATTAAAGATGCAGTACTGCTCTGAGCAGGATCTTCTGGAGATCAACAATGAATTCCAAAATCTGAAGAAGGGTAGGATGACTGTCATCGAGTACGCTGCAAGTTTTACGGAGAAGATGAAGCTTGTTCCTTATCTAGTTCCAACTGAGCTCTCCAAGGTCAACAAGTTTGCCCACGGATTACCAGCGGAATTAGGTCCAATGGTCAAGCAAGCAATCACTCTAAAAGCTACTATCTGGGCTGCTAAGAATGTGGAGACCCAAATAAGAGAGAAGGGTCTGGAGAGAGCTGAAGTTAGCGAGAAAAGGAAGCATGAAGGATCTTCAAGGTCCAACAAGGAGAGAAAATTCCCGAAGTCTGGAAGAGGAGAAGGTGAAGCAAGATGGTGTGGTAAATGCAAGAAGAAACACTTTGGAAAATGCAGCGAGGAGGTGACATGTTTCAAGTGTGGAAAGACTGGGCATTACGCCAATGAGTGTACTTCCAACAAGAGGGTATGTTATGAATGTAAAGAATGAGGGCATCTTTCAAAGAATTGCCCAAAGAAGAATGGAGCAGCAAGGCCAAACACACCACCAAGGCCAAGGGCATTCCACATGATTCTTGACGAAGCAGAAAACAACGCGAGGAATCGAGGATGAGTACTTCATCAAGTTATGCAATATCCATGAGGATAGTATCACATGGTGTAGCCTATTAGAGGCATAGTCTAGGGTGAACTTGAACACCTATGTAATCATTTCAAGGAATAATATAAAACCGTTGTTTTGTTATCTGGTGTGTTAAGTTGTTATGTGATTTTCTTGTATGGTGACTTGGAAAAATGCGAGACAATACTTGGGAAGAGTATGAGTAGGTGTGAATGGTAGTAGAGGCCAATACTACCGGAAGCACAAGACTCACGCTTGGATCAGGGAAAGTCACAAGGTTACCAAGAAGCTAGTAAGTGATTCCATTTTGTTCAAGTATGTCGTTACCATCGTTTCGGTAATGACTAAGAAGAAGATTGTTATTCCGACCCAACTGTTCATATCAAATTGAGTCCGACTAAGATGATTATGTTACATGATTTAGAGAACCAAGTTCGATGTAGCATCTGACCTAAGCTAGAAGATTGAAGTGAAAGATAATTGAATAAATCAATAGAAGTTCCGCAATCGTTGTTAAAGTAAGAAGCTTGTAGCTAGAAATGCTACATGTTAAAATGTGCTTATATCACATTAGAACATGAATGAAAGTATATTCTATTCCGGAATTTGACTCTAAGAGACCTGAGTCTGAGCATTGCAACATACGATGAGATTTCATTAGAACGTGACCCATTGGTCTATCATGGAAATCAAATAAACTTATCTTAAGTTTGTTAAGAAGAAGAAAGAGTCTTTGATAAAGAGTGAGTTTGTGACATGAAGGTCATGATTGAAAGTGTAACAAGACATAGGGAACAGGTGCAAGATGAAGCACCGCTTGTAGTCAAGAAGACCAGGAGTTAGATACGCATTCGAAGAAACATCAAAGTTACGGTTATTACTTATGATGAAGAGATAACTTAGGGAGTCATCATGTGAGCCCTGTTTCGTTGATGATTCCGGGACGTAATCATCCTAAGGGGGAGATAATTGTAACGCTTGTAGATCCGGGCTAGTCAGTTTAGAGACAATAAGCATAAAAAAGAGTTATTGATGGAATATTATCTATAAGGAATAATCTTAACCAAGTGTTATTATATGTTACAAGGGTTCCGTACATATAAAGAGCGCCGAAATCCGAATTATAACGAAGAAGTTATGGCACGTCGAAGTTTTACGGCAAAACTGGCATGTTAACGGGAGACGTAAATAGTGAATTTATGATAGAGGACTTTTTGGCCTTAGTGATCTAAACAAAATCTGTAGTATACGTTAAACCGAGAGCGTGCATAAAAAGAACCCCCAAATCTGACTTCGTATGAGGAAGTTATGAATTTTCTAAGATTTGGCATAACAATGCACGACCCGAAACTCGAATTTTAGATCAAGCGGTTTTCGGCCTACACGACCTAAATGAGAGTTGGATATCTAATTAATAGGAAGTAAATGATAAAAAGACAGACGAAAACAAAGTCCGTATGAAAGAGTTATGAATTTTTCGCGGTCATTTAACAGTATAATCTCCTCCTACTGTTAAAAATTTAAGATTAGTCGAGAATTAGCCGACGAAGTCAAAATAAAAGTTGTGCATCTTATTTTTACCTACGCGTGGATATAAAGAATGTTAAAAACGGAGCTAGTATACGAAAGTTACGGATTTTAGAAGTCGGAAGTGTGCTGTGCGAAAATGGGTGACGTGGTACAATCTTGGTCATTGCTTTCTCCCCAAGTCTTGTCACCAGATGGAGACATGTGGCACCAAGTTCAGCCATATTTCACCCTATAAATAGAACCTCTCCCACCCTTATTTTCTTCGCACCTTTCCCATTCTTTCTTCATTCCACACTCTCTCTAAACCTCCCAAAACTCCTCAAGCGCTAGAAGAAAGCCCCGGAGCGCTCGACGGCTCCGAGAAGAAGAGCTTTCGGCTCGGAAGTTCTGACCATGTAGAGCCCGACTTCTATCTAAACCCCCTCGTAGGTAAGATACGCCTACGCTATTTTAAATATAGTTTTTATTTAAATATAGTAATGTTATTAGGACCTTATAATAAATATTTGGGCTATTATTATGAGTTATATATGTGTCGTTATAATATCTATTTAACCACTCACGGTACGAGGAATCTGGTTTGGAGGGCCGCTTGGGTTGCTGGATTTCAGAAGTGTTATATGCCAAAATGATCCTGCCCTCCGGTGTTCCATGTCTTGCCCCTGTCTGTACATAGTGGGTGAAAAGCATTGTGTTAATGCTTATATAATAGTAATGATAGTTAGACTATTAATTAGTCTCGTTGAGCATTAGACTAAACTCTAGTGGTAATAATACTAGGTTTTGTCAAAGGAGTTGTTTAAAGTAAATAAAGTGTCGTCTAAGTGCCGAGTCACCACCTCTTCAAGTGAGTGCATAGTCCCTTTCATCTTACACATAGATAGGAAGTATTTTAATATAAACTATGTGCTATGTGTGCATATTGTCTGAATACTTGCTGTCTATCCTGGGTAAAAGATTTTTATACATGTTTTAAATGATTTAAACTGTATATGTATTTTATATCTACAAAATGTGTTGGGTAAAACATGGGTAGATGAAATAGTTGCTGTGTGATAACACGATGAAAGACATTAATGTTGAAAGTGATCCAATCATCTAGTGGAGTATAGATGGCGACCACAGACTATACTAGACAATCCAGTGGAGTGCTAGCAGGCTCCTAACCTGTAGGTGTTTTTGAACTAGGTGCTCATTAGGTATTTTTGAACCGAGTGTGTTAACTAGGTATTTTTGAACTAAGTGTGTTCACTAGGTATTTTTGAACTGAGTGTGTTCACTAGGTATATTGAACTGAGTGTGTTTACTAGGTATTTTTTAACTAAGTGTGTTCACTAGTTATTTTTGAACTAGGTGTTTACCAGATGTTTTGGACTACGTGTTCACCAGTTGTAATCTATAAACCTTGGTAACGATGGACTTCGTACCTATTCCTTAGGATAATCCTTAGGAATAAATGAACGAGGAATAGCTGATTCTTATGGTAGATCCTTAAGAGTAAAGAAGATAATGGGGATGGGTAATTGGTTTGATTAATTGTTTGAAGATTAAACATAATAATTATATTATTGTGGGTTGAAAACCCTATGTACTCACCAGGTTTCCCAACCTGACCCACTCAGTTTATTTATATCATAGGTGTTGATATGAAGTCACATTACACTGAGAGATTAAGGAGATATAAATGACTAGTGATAATGAATGTAAGTTCTGTTTATGCTTATGTTTCTGTATTGACGATGACATCCCAAATGTTTTAAAATGAATAAAAATACTTTTCTTCGGAAATGCCTTGATAACGTATTTATCATGTTTTACTAGGAACAAATTCCGGAATATTTTTATTAAAAAGGGTATTCTGATTTTTATAAAGCATAAACAAAATCAGTCTTTTCTGGCCGTGAAAATGGGGATTTCACATCTTAACAATCTCAAGAAAGAATCTTACAACAACTCTCAATGAGTTCAGCAACTTTAAAGTCTTACCTGATGAAAGTCTTGACGATTCATTCAAAAGGTTCAACCTCAGCATCACAAAGCTGTCAAATGCTGGTATAGTCTGGAGTAATCATGAAACAAACCTACAGTTTCTTAATGGTCTAGGAAGACATTGGACTTCCGCTAAGATGATAGTCCAAGGAGATAGAAAGATCCATACTCTCTTACTGTTCAAACTTTATGGTGAACTTCAAGTCCAAGAATCAACCGTGTTAAAGGATTGTGCATATATGGGAGGACCACTTGCTTTGATGGCTCAAACTCCTTAGTACCTATATACCATAAAGTCAACATAGTAACATGCATATGACAACTCACCGCAGTCGTATGAAGCTCATGCAGAATTTGATGACGAAGAAGAGTTTCAGAATGCCATTGCCCTGGTCAGCCAACAATTCAATAGACTTCCACCACCATCCTTTTGCAAAAACCAACAGTTCACCAAACCACCTTTCAGTCGCAATTTCAATCCACAGAATAACCATTGAAGATATCCCAGAAATCCTCATCATCCTTCACAACCGCAACATGTTCCTTGAAAAGAGATACCATAGACTAACAAACCTTTAGACTCAGGTACCACTACCGAAGACAAAGATGGAGTCACTGTTTTCCATAAATGTCACAAGGAAAACCATTGTGCCAAAGACTGCAAAGAAAATGTAGTAAAAGACAAGGCATTCTACCTTAGAATGGCTCAAGAAATGGAGGAAAAGGAAAAAGCAAGAGATTATGTTTCTCAAGTGAGAAGATATCATCAAGTGTGGTCTTTGAGTGATGAATATGAAGAGATTGAAAACAACAACAAGAAAGGGAAATTATGTATGGTGGCAACTAGTGAGGAAGACGGATCAACAAACCTGCAAAAGAAAAACTACTACATGGAAAAAGATGGAACTATCAGCATCGTTGAACAGGTAAAAATTATGATTCAGTCTAATGATTACAACATGCATGATTGTAAACCTTACTTAGAAAGACTTAATGACACTTGTGATGCCGTCCTTACAGACTACAACAAAGCCCTAAATGAAAAGAACATAGCAACCCAAGAGCTATACCATGTGAAAGGAAGACTAGTAGACAAAAAGCTTAAGATCCCTATGTTAGAAAAAGACTTGTTGTTAGAAAAAGATGCTAGGATGTTAAGTGAAACTCAATTAGATATTTCTTTGAATCAACGGGATCTTTCCTGAAAATAGATTTTATGTTTAATTCATTTAATTGAAAAACTATTTAATGAAAGTGAAGCTATTATGAATTTAGTTAACAATGGGACGTAGACAACACTTATAATTAAGGATTGTCCATTGGGTACTCAACCAATGAGACTCTTCTCCTCGGTTCAATGCCGATAGTCCCTCTGTGTGACATCCCCATTTTTACGGCCAGAAAAGACCGATTTCATTTATGCTTTTATAATAAAATTAGCGTAATCTCTTAATTAAAAATATGCAGAATTTGTCCCAAAACAAAATATGATAAAATTGTATCAAAGCATTTCTTAAAGAAATATATTTTCATTTCATTATAAAACTCAGGATGTCCACATCAATACAGATCAAAAGCATAAACAGTACAATATAGGCCTTACAACAGTTATTTACATCTACTAGCCTATAATCCAAAATCCTTCGTCATCGTCCAACTATGCTTTTGTTCCACTACCTGTAATATAGAAAACCGAGTGGGTCAGGATTGGGAGCCTGGTGAGTACATATGGCTTTCAACCCACAATAAATAAATTTATTAAGTTTAGTCATCAAACAATCAACCTAATTTCTCATCCCCGTTATCTTCTTTATTCTTAAAGATCTTTAGAATCATCTGCCCTTCATTCATTCATTCCTAAGGATTGTCCTAAGGAATAGACATGAAGTCCATCGCTGTCAGGGTTCTTAAATTACAACTGGTAAACACATAGTTTAAAACATCTGGTAAACACATAGTTCAAAATTACTTAATGAACACCATCACCTAATGAACACTTAGTTCAAAATACCTAGTGAATGCAATCACCAAATGAACACATAGTTCAAAAACACCTGATAAATACATAGTTCAAAACATCTGGTAAACACTCAGTTCAAAAATACCTGATGAACACATAAGTTCAAAAACACCTACATGTTACGATCCTGTTAACATTCCATTGGATTGTCTAGAAAAGTCTGCGGTTGTCATCTATATTCCACTAGATGACTGGAACGTCATTAACATCGAGACCACTCATCATTTTATTTCATCTCACATCAACTATTTTCATCTACTCATTTTATACCCAACATACTTGTAGATAAAAATACATATACAGTTTAAATCATTCTAAACATGTATAAAACATTCATTCAACATCCATCTAAAATAAACAAACAATATATATACACATAAAATGTATTTTTTTTATAAAATACTTCATATCTTTGTGTAAGATGAAAGCGACTATACACTCACATGATTTATCGATAATTGGGCAGCACGTCGTCCCTTAAAACAATCTTTTGCGATAAAACCGAGAGGTTTGATAAAAAACCGGGCTTTATGCGGGTAGAGTTTCGACTCGAAAAACTTATTTTCTCGGGTGTTCGGGTGCTTTGGTACTTGCTTCGGATGTTGGGGTGGTTTCCTAGGCTATGGGGGTGTTAGGATAGTTTAGAAGAAAGTTTATGGTGTGAAAAGGTAAAATTTCTAAACAAATACGGGAGGTCTCACACCCCTTTTATAGTGGCCGAAGCCTCAGGTTATGATTTGCGTAATCTAAACGTACGCCGGGCGTACTACCTTGTAGCGCTCTACGTTGGGCGTAAACCCAGTAAGTTGTGCGTAGAGTGATGCGTGGCATCGGACGTGTCTGTATGCAAAGGAAAGGCAACGTGGCTGATTTCAGACCTTGTTCGAGTACGCGGGGCGTAATTCGAGTACGCTGGGCGTACAACCTCCTCGAAATTTGTGCCTGAAACTTCAAAATTTCATATATTTCACATACGGGCTCCGTTTTTGATGTTCTTTATATCCACGCGTATGTGAGATTATACTCTACAACTTTCGTTTAGACTCTGTTGGCTAGTTCTGACTTTATTTTTAAAGTTATATTTTAACAGGCTGGGACAGGAAAATTCCGTTAAAAATTCATAACTTCTTCATCCGACGTCCGTTTCTATCTGTCTTTTTAACGTTAAACTACTATCGACAAGATCTTCGATTCTCGTTTAGGTTGTGTCAACTAAAAATTGCTCGATCTAAAATTCGAGTTTCGGGCTGCATAGTGTTATACCAAATATTTTAAAATTCATAACTTCCTCATACAAATATAGATTTGGACATTCTTTTTATGCATGCTATCGGTTTAACATGCACTACGACTTTCCTTTAGATTGCTAAGGCGAAAAAGCACTTTATCGTAAACTCACTTTTTACGTCACACAGCGTCATGCCGGTTCTGTCGCGAAACTTCGATAGGTCATAACTTCTTCGTTATAACTCAGATTTTGATCTTCTTTTTATCTCTGAAATCCTTGTTTCAACCACTACAACTTTCTTCATAGATATCGAGTTTACCTAACATTTATTTTCGACGCTTATTTTTATCCTTAATTTATTATTTCATAATAATTAAATATAAAATACATAAATTCACACAATTCATTCTTATTACTTCAAAATGAGTTACAATGGATGACCTAGACTGTTACTTCATGTTTGATGTTTTAGCCCAGAAACACGGGTGTTACACTATGTCCTACCAGATAGAACTTTTCATTATCCAGTCAATGAAAAGACGTATCCATAAGATATTCAATGTCACTTTAATAGACTACGTGATCCTAGCAACAATTGTATCATTGAGGAAATTCTTCCTGAATCCTCGGGTAACTAAGATAAATTCATACCCACAGTTGGCACAATTTGTCCCAATTCTCAGTCCAGTTCAGATGTGGATGAAGAAATTATTTTGGAAGGACCTGAATTAGTTGTAGGTTGTCCATCATTGTCTTCCAAGACATGTCCCAATCAAAAGTCACCATTGACTTACTCTGCAGTACTTCAGTCCTCTCTACCGCGGACTCAAGACAAATCCACAATGACTCTTCATCTTATCTTGCATGAATTGCCAATTGATAATTTTGAACTTGGACAATGTTCTCAAGACAAACACTTCTGCGAATTTTCAAAAAGAAGTTAAGTCACTTCAACAAAATTCCTTAACAAATCAAAAATTGCAGGGTATTTTTCCAACTCCAAATCTTTCAAAATCACATCCGTCAGTCCCAAGGTCAAAACCTGTCACACCCCAAAACCAAGAACGGTGGAAACGTTCCGGGGCAGAGGACGTCATGTAAAGTATCACAACACAGTAAATGTAAATAAGCAAACAACATCATCCATTGCATTAAATATATAATTTTAATACAAGCGTGTTCTGTATAGTTATAGACACCAAAATAATGTAAAACAAAATAATATGAGATGAGTCTTGGATGCGCTCCATCTTCTCAAAAGTTGGCCTCGGTACCTGTCTACTGATGACCTGAGAATACAAGTTATTTTGAAAGAGTTTATCAGCATTAAGCTGGTGAGTTCATAAGTATTTTAGTGTCGTGTTTGTTATCAAAAACGTTTGAACGTGTCTCAAGTATAAGTTTGTAAAATGTATGTAAGTCTTTGTAAAAGTTTGAATCTCTCAGAAAAACCTATATTTTCTATTAAAGTAGTCTTCTACCAAGGCTTAACTGTTTTGTATGTTCGTTTGTTGTAAAAGTGTGTAATTTCCCAAGTGCAACTATCTTTTAACAAAATATAGTTTGTACATTAAAGTTCAAGTGAGGTTATCACTAAAAATATGTAATGGGTAAATCATTGTAGTACTGTAGCTTAGTTTTATAGTAACTACTGCTGTACTAACTACCTTAAACCGGATTTATATTAAGGTAAAATGTGATAATTGCACCATGCTATCGACTCGTAACAATGACATACGAATGGTTGTAATAACGGAATGACGTTTGGCACCCGCAGACCTGCAGGTCCGGCTGTAGCTAGCAGCAAGGTGTAGGATAGTCAATCCAGTATAGATCTATACGCAAACTCACGCTCTCCCTCCAAGAGAATTCTGGCTACAACTCGGGCCATGACATTTAAGGCATGCTCCGATACAGTGGATCAAAATTGTTAATGTATTAATGTAAGGGTAATGTTTCTCGTTCTAGTATAGTTGTATATGAACTCATGAATGAACTGACTCATCGATCTAGCAGTTGTAATAGTATGATCGTGTGTTACCCTGATGGTAACTTACTAATGGTGTGTCTAGTACGTATGAATATGGAAGTACTTTTATGTCTATGTATGTATATTTGATATATAATTAATATTGAAACGACCTTCGGATGGTCACCCGAAATCCCACCAGACCACATTCAAATCGAGAAAAAGGAAATAGGGTGGATGGCCTTCCTAAGCCCTTTAAACATTATTTATACATCTATACATATATGGGCATGCAATTTATAATATAAAAGCATAAATAAGTTTATAAGACATTTGAAACATAAGTATTATTTTAAGAAAAGATCGACTTGATGTCAACCTATAAAACAATTTGAAGGCATAGGTTTGATAAAACAGTTTAAGTATAAGGAACATTTGTTTGAATCACAGTTGTAAATAAGTTTGAAAAGTAAAAGGGTTTGTAAAACATTTTGAAGTAAAACAGTTTGAACAGTGATAAAATCACTGGTTTCCCTAGTTATTAATCACATGTGATTAATGCAATCACATGTGATTGAAGCAATAACTATAAGTATTTAACTTGTATTCCCCCCCATAAGTATTTAAAACATTTAAAATCATTTCAAAGGTTGATTAAAGGGGTATGAACTCACTTGAAAGTTTGAAGATAGCGAGATGAAAAACCGGGCAGAGTTTCGTCTTGGGAAACGGATTTTTCTCGGGATTCTCAGGAATCTCGGGAGTAAAATCGACCCTCGGGACTTGAGCAAAAAGACCAGAGCTTCGGGTTTGAACGGGCACGGAAATCGAGGGAAGATCGTGAGAGAAAGGAGAGAAATGAGCAATTTTTCCAGAAACCCTCGCATTCTATTTATAGGGGGTCTGAGAAGCCTCGGTACGCGGGGCGTACGCTTGTACGCAGCGCGTACGCGTACATCATGCATGAGCGAGTCCTCAACTGCCTCGGCTTTGGATGGGACGGATCGGATGGGACGGGTCGGACGGGGCGGGTCGGATGGGGCGGGTCGGTAGCTTCGCATAGGGGCGACGTGGACGATCCGAGGCCCTTGATTCGAGTACGCGGGGCGTACGAGGGTACGCAGGGCGTACTCCGGTCCTATCTGCTGACTCCCCTTCGTATATTACCAAGAATTTATATTTAAATTTATATTTATTTTAAATAAACTTCTAAAATTCATATCTCCTTCATACGAACTCCGTTTTCGACGTTCTTTATATCCACGCGTAGGTGAGACTAAGATCTACAACTTTTGTTTAGATTCCGTTGACAAATTATGAAATTATTTTTATTATTTATTTATTAAAATGACGTGATTAAGGAATTTCTTCAAAAATTCATAACTTCTTTATCCGACGTCCGTTTTGGACGTTCTTTTTATGTACGCTCACGGTTTGAGGTTAACTATAACTTTCATTTAGATACTTAAGGCTAAAAACTATTGTATTGAAACTTCACGTTTTTCGTTTAATCGATGTTGCCGGTTTTGCCGAGAATCTTCGGTTGTCATAACTTCTTCGTTATAACTCGAATTTTAGGGTTCTTTTTATGTGCGAAAACCTTGATACGATTCCTACTACTTTATTTAACCCAAATAAGATTTTAGGAAAGTTATATTTTGACCTAGATTTGATTGGTTTTACATTACATTGTCTCGAAATATCGGGTTGTCACATCATCCCCCCGTTAGAAGGAATTTCGTCCCGAAATTAGAATTTAAGCAATTAAGAAATTACAAATAACTAAGGAAAAAGGTGAGGGTATTTCAGTTTCATATGATCCTTACGTTCCCAAGTGAATTCCGGTCCTCGCTTGGCATTCTAGCGAACCTTTACGATAGGGATACGACTTTGCTTTGTCTGCTTGACCTCACGGTCCATGATCTCTACAGGTTCTTCCACGAAGTTGAGGCTCTCGTTGATCTCGATCTCGTCGAGTGGGATTACAAGAGTCTCATCGGATAGACACTTTTTCAAGTTAGATACGTGGAATGTAGAATGTACGTTACGAAGTGCGTCTGGTAGGACGAGTTTGTAAGCTACGGGGCCGACTCTTGCAAGAATCTCGAAAGGCCCTATGTACCTCGGATTAAGCTTCCCACGCTTGCCGAAGCGTATCAAGCCCTTCCAGGGTGAGACCTTGAGAAGGACTCGGTCTCCCACCTGAAATTCCAAAGGTTTTCTTCGTTTATCAGCGTAGCTCTTCTGTCGGTCTCTTGAGGCTTTCAATCGTTCACGGATCTGAACGATTTTCTCTGTCGTTTCCCGAATGATCTCCAGACCGGTGAGAGTACTGTCGGAAGCTTGCCCCCTGGCTAATTGGGTATCGCCCACCTCAGCCCAGCACAGAGGGGATCTGCACTTTCGGCCGTAGAGAGCTTCAAATGAAGCAGCCTTGATGCTCGTGTGATAACTGTTATTATAGGAAAACTCGACAAGGGGTAAATTAGTATCCCATGCCTTCCCAAAGTCAATCACGCATGCTCGCAACATATCTTCCAGTGTTTGGATGGTCCTCTCACTCTGTCCGTCGGTCTGAGGATGGTAGGCTGTGCTCATGTCCAGCCTTGTTCCTAGGGAATGTTGTAGAGATTGCCAGAATATTCCTTCCGACTTAGGGCGTCTGCTACTACGTTGGCTTTACCCAGATGATAACGAATATCGCATTCGTAATCACTGAGTAGCTCGACCCACCGTTGTTGTCTCATGTTGAGCTCCTTTTGATCGAAAATGTGTTGTAAACTCTTGTGGTCGGTAAAGATAGTGCTCTTCGTTCCATACAAGTAATGTCTCCAGATCTTCAGAGCAAACACTACTGCTCCTAGTTCAAGATCGTGGGTCGTGTAGTTAACCTCGTGTGTCTTCAACTGCCTCGAGGCGTAGGCGATGACCTTACCTCGCTGCATCAGAACACAACCGAGCCCTTGATTTGATGCATCGCAATAGACTACGAAGTCTTCTATTCCTTCGGGAAGGGATAGTATTGGCGCAGTGCACAAGGCTCTCTTGAGCGTTTGGAACGCTCTCTCTTGTTTCTCTTCCCAGTCAAAGGCCACGCCTTTCTAGGTTAGGGTTGTAAGAGGTTTCGCTATTTGAGAGAAGTTCTGAATGAATCTGCGGTAGTAGCCAGCGAGACCTAGAAATTGACGAATTTCTGTAGGCATGTTAGGTGCTGACCAGTTCTCAATGGCTTTAATTTTGGATGGGTCCACGTGGATTCCCTCTTCGCTTACCACGTGTCCTAAGAACTCGACTCTCCGGATCCAAAATTCACATTTCGAGAACTTCGCATAAAGCTTCTCTTTTCGTAATGTCTCTATAACTTGTCGCAGGTGATCGCCATGCTCTTTCTTACTTCGGGAGTAGATCAGGATGTCGTCAATGAAAACGATGACGAACTGATCCAAGTAAGGTCGGCATACTCTATTCATCAGATCCATGAAGACTGCGGGTGCATTGGTCAATCCGAATGGCATCACCACGAACTCGTAATGTCCGTAACGAGTTCGGAAGGCTGTCTTCGGCACATCCTCCTCTAGCACTCGTAACTGGTGATATCCGGATCTCAGATCAATCTTAGAAAAATAGGTCGCCCCTTGCAGTTGGTCGAATAGATCATCTATGCGAGGCAGAGGGTAACGATTCTTGACCGTCAGTTTGTTGAGTTCTCTGTAGTCAATACACATAAGGAATGATTCGTCTTTCTTCTTAACGAACAAGACCGGTGCTCCCCAAGGTGAGAAACTCGGTCTTATAAAGCCCTTGCTGAGCAGTTTGTTAAGTTGACCAGAGAGTTCCTTTATCTCAGCTGGTGCTAAGCGGTAGGGCGACTTGGCGACTAGGGTAGCTCCTGGGACTAAGTCGATTCTGAACTCGACCTGTCGTTGCGGAGGTAACCCGGGTAGTTCTTCTGGGAAAATGTCGGGGAAGTCGCTCACTACAGGGATGTTCTTTAGTTCTTTCGTTTCGAGGCTTGTGTCAATGTCGTGAGCAAGGAATGCATGGTATTCCTTACGCAGATACTTCTGTGCTTGAATACTTGATATGATGCGAAGACTTGCACCGGGTTTGTCGCCGTAGACTATAAGAGTTTCGTTAGACGGAAGGTTTAGATGGACTGCTTTCTCATAGCACATGATGTCGGCGCGATGAAGGCTTAACCAATCCATGCCAATGATAACGTCGAAACTTTTTATTGAGACTGGCATGAGGTCGATTGGGAATGAATGGTTATCTAGAGTTAGGGTACAACCTAAGTATATGCTACTCGTACTTTCAGTTTTTCCACTAGCCATTTCTACTGTGAAAAGTTCTTTGAGTGCGTGCGGTGGTTGATTGAGCATGCGAGCAAATTTATGGTTTACGAAGCTTCGCTCCGCTCCACTATCGAACAGAATGCATGCATAGGAGTTATCGAGGAGGAACGTACTACTCACCACTGTCGGGTCAGCAACTGCTTCCTCGTGGCCTATAGCTAGTACCTTTCCTGCTCCACCAGCATTCTTTTCTTTGGGGCAGTCCCTCTTATAGTGGCCTGCTTCGCCACATCCATAGCAGGTCGGGCTCGCGCCAGAGCCAGGGACTTGGTTGATAGGTTCTGCCGGGAACTTACAGAAACGGACGGTGTGTCCTTTCCTGTTGCAGTTAGAGCACTGCATTTCACAGCAGGGGCCGTTGTGGTGGTAGTTGCATTTGTTGCACTTGGGCGAACTTCCAGCATACTGACCCACCGGAGCAGTAGTAGCAGCAACAGGGGTTATTGCGGCATGTATTGCCACAATTTGCTGCTTTTTGGCAGCCTGTTGCTTCTTCCTTTCATCCCAGAATTTCCGCTTAATACCAACGGGTTTGGAGGGTTCCGGGATGGCTAGGGTGGTTGTGATTGCAGGGGTTTTGACTCCATGGTCAATGAGTCGTTGTGCCAATCGTTTGGCACTATCAAAGGTAGCGGGGTTTGATGCTAGAACATTCCCCTGATACGGAGGCACTAGCCCCCATATGTACCTCTCGATCTTCTTCCCCTCGGTGGGAACCATATTGGGGCAGAGGGCCACCAGCTCGCTGAATCGGGCAGTATAAGCAACCACGTTGGTGCCCTTCATCGTCAGATTCCAAAGTTCCTGCTCCAGTTTCTGGATCTCGCCCCTCGGGCAGTATTCCTCAGTCATGAGGTCTTTCATTGTTTCCCAACCTATGTCGTTGGCTACGACGAGAGTTAGTGCCTTGACATGGCCGTTCCACCATGTCAGGGCCTTTCCTTCAAAGGTGCATGCGGCGTACTTGACTTTACTCGCCGCAGGGCCTGAACAGATTTCGAAGACTGATTCAGTCTTCTCGAGCCATTGCGAGAGGGCAATGACTCCGCCGGTGCCGTAAAAAGGCTTCGGCTTGCAATTGGTGAAATCCTTATAGGAGCACTCTCTCGAGCGCACAGGGGTTTCAACCGGGGTTGATTCCACAGGGGTTCCACCTCTGCTGGCATCAGAAGAGTGATACTGAGCCATGGCAGTTGCCACTGCTGCAGCTACGACAACATTCAGGGCTACAGTATTGATGACCGGAGGCGGAGGAGGTGGTGGTGCAGGATTATTCCTGGGAGATTTGCGAGGAGGCATCTTTCAGCTATAAGTTTATAAAGATAAGAAAAATGGTAAGAATCAATTTGTAAGCAACGTGAGAGTGACACATGGACTAACTAACCATAGCCCAACAGTTGAATGAGTGTTTGAAATCACAATAAGAAATATTAGTAGGAAAGCACAAGTGTATAGATTTTTTTCCCACAGATTAGATAGATTTCAATAATATTGGTATTACTGATGTAATAAGTTCAGGGAAAATCGACCTAACAGTAGGTCTTACATCATACCACATAGAAAAGTTTGACAGTTCTTAGATTCCTAATTAGAGTACTGAAAGTTAGGAATATTTTACAGACAAGTGCTACTTAGAGCACAGATGTTAAAGACCATTCTTTAATCAAAAGACAGAGATGTACTAGACATCATCTAACGGCGATGGGAATTCCTCGGGCGAGCCCTGAGGTCGGACACTTGACGAAACATCTCTTGAAGGTGTCGATCCTGAGCCCTCTGACGAGCTCGAAGTTCCAAGATTTCAGCTCGTGAGGCAGCCAGCTGCTGCTGCAGGGTTTTATTGGTTCTCCGGGTCCGTTCCATGTCTTCTTCAAGACGGCGGATGCGGGCTGTGTTGACATCTCCATGACCCGGTCGATGGCTGCTCGACCTTGCTCGACATTACGAGCTATTCTGCGGATAATGACAGGCAGAGCTCGGTCAGCAGAGCCACCATCGCTGACGTTGTAAAAGCTTCGGTCCCCAAAGTATGGTAAGGGTTGACCCTGTTCATCACTCCAGCGATTCAAGTTGTTTGCCCACAAGGGAGTAGGACCTGGAAAAGCTGGTCGAGGGTTGTTGTTCGGGGCTTGACCTACGAGCGGTAGGTTGTTGACTTCAGGCTTGGAGTCGGATCTATCAGAAAAGCCTTCTGCGAGGTGATCATCCAAAGGGATTGGATGCTCATCTTCGGGCTCTTCATCGATCCACCCGGCATTGCCTTCATTTGGAATGTACGGGTCGCCGTGATGGAATCCAGCCATTTAGATCTCCACGAGAAGAGAGGTATAAGAATATAGTATACGTGTAACTAGTAGTACAAAATACACCTATAGTATTTTAAGTTTAAGTTCTACTGATCTTCTTGTGGTATTGTTGGTAAGTTTTTAGACTTGTTAACCTATCACAACCATTCTAGGGCATATGCTAATCACTCCTAGGACCAGCATAGTTGATCAGGCTATGCCATTCCCAAGACTGACCATACATCCCCGAGCTCACTTGTGATATTTAACAATCGTAATACTTTTGTTCTTGTCATTGTGACACTGATTTTAGTATGAATGCAGACTAGTATACTTAATTAAATATTTTAATATTTAAAGTATAGACTCTTGGTCAGAGTGCTTTAATCCCGAATGGGTTTATAGTTTAGTATATCTTTTATGGGTTGATATACTTGATTCACTATAAACAATGCTCTGATACCAATCTGTCACACCCCAAAACGAAGAACGGCGGAAACGTTCCGGGGCGGAGGACGTCATGTAAAGTATCACAACACAGTAAATGTAAATAAGCAAACAACATCATCCATTGCATTAAATATATAATTTTAATACAAGCGTGTTCTGTACAGTTATAGACACCAAAATAATGTAAAACAAAATAATATGAGATGAGTCTTGGATGCACTCCATCTTCTCAAAAGCTGGCCTCGGTACCTGTCTACTGATGACCTGAGAATACAAGTTATTTTGAAAGAGTTTATCAACATTAAGCTGGTGAGTTCATAAGTATTTTAGTGTCGTGTTTGTTATCAAAAACGTTTGAACGTGTCTCAAGTATAAGTTTGTAAAATGTATGTAAGTGTTTGTAAAAGTTTGAATCTCTCAGAAAAACCTATATTTTCTATTAAAGTTGCCTTCTACCAAGGCTTAACTGTTTTGTATGTTCGTTTGTTGTAAAAGTGTGTAATTTCCCAAGTGCAACTATCTTTTAACAAAATATAGTTTGTACATTAAAGTTCAAGTGAGGTTATCACTAAAAATATGTAATGGGTAAATCATTGTAGTACTGTAGCTTAGTTTTATAGTAACTACTGCTGTACTAACTACCTTAAACCAGATTTATATTAAGGTAAAATGTGATAATTGCACCATGCTATCGACTAGTAACAACGGCATACGAATGGTCGTAATAACGGAATGACGATTGGCACCCGCAGACCTGCAGGTCCGGCTGTAGCTAGCAGCAAGGTGTAGGATAGTCAATCCAGTATAGATCTATACGCAAACTCACACTCTCCCTCCAAGAGAATTCTGGCTACAACTCGGGCCATGACATTTAAGGCATGCTCCGATACAGTGGATCACAATTGTTAACGTATTAATGTAAGGGTAATGTTTCTTGTTCTAGTATAGTTGTATATGAACTCATGAATGAACTGACTCATCGATCTAGCAGTTGTAATAGTATGATCGTGTGTTACCCCGATGGTAACTTACTAATGGTGTGTCTAGTACGTATGAATATGGAAGTACTTTTATGTCTATATATGTATATTTGATATATAATTAATATTGAAACGACCTTCGGATGGTCACCCGAAATCCCACCAGACCACATCCAAATCGAGAAAAAGGAAATAGGGCGGATGGCCTTCCTAAGCCCTTTAAACATTATTTATACATCTATACATATATGGGCATGCAACTTATAATATAAAAGCATAAATAAGTTTTTATAAGACATTTGAAACATAAGTATTATTTTAAGAAAAGATCGACTTGATGTCAACCTATAAAACAATTTGAAGGCATAGGTTTGATAAAACAGTTTAAGTATAAGGAACATTTGTTTGAATCACAGTTGTAAATAAGTTTGAAAAGTAAAAGGGTTTGTAAAACATTTTGAAGTAAAACAGTTTGAACAGTGATAAAATCACTGGTTTCCCTAGTTATTAATCACATGTGATTAATGCAATCACATGTGATTGAAGCAATAGCTATAAGTATTTAAATTGTATTCCCCCCCCATAAGTATTTAAAACATTTAAAATCATTTCAAAGGTTGATTAAAGGGGTATGAACTCACTTGAAAGTTTGAAGATAGCGAGATGGAAAACCGGGCTGAGTTTCGTCTTGGGAAACGGATTTTTCTCGGGATTCTCGGGAATCTCGGGAGTAAAATCGACCCTCGGGACTTGAGCAAAAAGACCAGAGCTTCGGGTTTGAACGGGCACGGAAATCGAGGCAAGATCGTGAGAGAAAGGAGAGAAATGAGCAATTTTTCCAGAAACCCTCGCATTCTATTTATAGGGGGTCTGAGAAGCCTCGGTACGCGGGGCGTACGCTTGTACGCAGCGCGTACGCGTACGTCATGCATGAGCGAGTCCTCGACTGCCTCGGCTTCGGATGGGACGAATCGGATGGGACGGGTCGGACGGGGCGGGTCGGATGGGGCGGGTCGGTAGCTTCGCATAGGGGCGACGTGGACGATCCGAGGCCCTTGATTCGAGTACGCGGGGCATACGAGGGTACGCAGGGCGTACTCCGGTCCTATCTGCTAACTCCGCTTCGGATATTACCAAGAATTTATATTTAAATTTATATTTATTTTAAATAAACTTCTAAAATTCATATCTCCTTCATACGAACTCCGTTTTCGACGTTCTTTATGTCCACGCGTAGGTGAGACTAAGATCTACAACTTTTGTTTAGATTCCGTTGGCAAATTATGAAATTATTTTTATTATTTATTTATTAAAATGACGTGATTAAGGAATTTCTTCAAAAATTCATAACTTCTTTATCCGACGTCCGTTTTGGACGTTCTTTTTATGTACGCTCACGGTTTGAGGTTAACTATAACTTTCATTTAGATACTTAAGGCTAAAAACTATTGTATTGAAACTTCGCGTTTTTCGTTTAATCGCTGTTGCCGGTTTTGCCGAGAATCTTCGGTTGGTCATAACTTCTTCGTTATAACTCAGATTTTAGGGTTCTTTATATGTACGAAAACCTTGATACGATTCCTACTACTTTATTTAACCCAAATAAGATATTAGGAAAGTTATATTTTGACCTAGATTTGATTGGTTTTACATTACATTGTCTCGAAATATCGGGTTGTCACAAAACCTAAGTCTAGATCATGTGACAAACCTTTTTCAAGTCCCAAAGATACTCCAGTAAAGCACAACGCAAGGACCGATTACAAGAAATAAGTTCCTCCCTCCAAACCCTTGACAAAATATGGTTTCTGGATAAATGAGATGAACCTTACCTTTGGTTTTTATCCACTTGAAGAGTCACATCCAACCCCAACACGTGGCATTCCAATAAGGGAAAAACATCCTGGACTAGGATTAAAATCAGAAAAGAAATTTGTTCATAAGTTCTACATGAATGTATATGTTAAGAAAGTTTCTCACGTTACCTAGGGTTCCATACTTGTTTGGGTGCCCAAACTAACCATCTGATTTTGCAGGAAATGTGCAAGGAGGAACAAGAGGAAGAATGGTTAATTGATAGTTTCTGCTCCTTGCACATGACTGGGAAGTTGGAATAACCTCGAGATTTCAGGCCAATCAGCAGTGCTGGACATGTCAATTTTGGAAACAATGCAAATGGGATCATAAGGGGTTAGGAGTATTGACTACGGGAAGTTTCTCTATTCAACAAGCTGCTTACGTAGAAGGTTTAAAACATATTTGATCAATGTGGGTCAATTATGCAAAGCTGGTCATTAGGTTGAGTTTGATAATGAATAATGCTACATCATGACGAATGACAGGAACACTCACTTGATCAAATCTAAAGCTGAAAGGACAATGTATACATTGGATGTCTCTTTGATCATTGGAAAACCACAGTTGTGTTTTCTGTCTGAAGTGAGTTGGTTATAGCACCACAAGCTTACCCACCTCAATTTTAGATACATCAACAACCTGGTAACCGAAGAGTTAGTCCGTGGACTACCAATCTTAAAGTACAACAACAATACATTATGCTCATCCTATCAATGTGGTAAACAAACTAAGGGTAGTCATCCTCTGATAGTTGATTCTTCAATCATTGAACCTTTAGAGCTACTTCACATTGATCTTTGCGGTCTATCAACCGTATCCAGTCTTCACCACAAGAAATATATTTTGCTCATTGTTTATGACTTTACTTGCTTCACTTGGGTCTTCTTTTTGAGACTCAAATTAGTCAAACCACAGATCATGATAAACTTCATCAAGGAAATATAGCTCCAAATCAAACTACCAGTCAGACGGATAAGCAGCGATAATGGCACTGAATTTACTAATTAGATCTTGAATAGCTTTTTAGTTCCCAAGGGCTTCAACCATAACTTCTTTGCACCTTACACACCACAACAAAACGGATCAGTTAAGAGAAGGAATAGAACACTAGTCGAAGAAGCTATATCGATGTTGAATTTTGCCAAGTTACCTCTCTACTTCTGGGCAAAAGTAGTGACAACTGCATGTTTTGTTCAAATTCGAAGCATCATTTGAAAACACCTCAAAAAGACTCCCTATGAAAGTCTTAATAATTGAAAACCTAATGTTCGATTCTTTCACATTTTTGGTTGTAGATGTTTTGTGATCAATAACAAGGATCATCTTAACAAGTTTGCACTGAAGTCAGATGAAGGCATTTTTTTGGGTTACTCAACCAAAAAGTTGCATATAGGGTTCTTATACGTCGTACAAGACTAACAATCGAAAGCTTTGATGTCAAATTTGATGACTATTACGTCCGTAGCACTACTCCTTGATAGAAACAAATTTCATATTGGAAAGTGATATACCAACCTCATCAGGACTGTTAAACATAGTTGAAGTGAACTATGATGACCTCTTCAATCTTGCAGAGACAGCTCGCCTTTTAGAAATTTTGGTGTCTCCGATAGCCCAACAGCAACATGCAAATGTATCTGGACCGATCCTGTCTGAAGGAAAATCATTCAATACTTCTGTCTCATTGGTTGAGGGGGAAAGATCAGCTCCTTTGGAAGTAACAACCATCGAGGTTCCAGTACTAGAAGATACTGCTCCAACACCTACCTGCAGACCAACCAATGAATCAAATGTATCTGAAGACTCTTAGGATGAAGAAGTTGAAAACATTGATACAAGAATAGATCCAAGGATTATTAATCATTCATCAATCCCGGGGAACTGACATCACTGGCTTAGGGGGGACAGTCATCGGTTCAGGGAGAACTCACATCTACAATCCAGGGGGAACTTCCATTACCTACCACATATCCCATTCCAATAGTCCAAGATTCATCTACATGCTATTCATACATCGAAGGGGAACTACCTTCATCAAGGAGACTAGAAGAGTCTTCAGACTTATAGGATATTTCTGTAAGGTTTTGAGCATTCTAACACTCCTAAGGTGTACATGCAACACTACAAACCTTGGATTTATGTTTGTCTAAAATACATGCAAAATTTGATCTCCAAGGTAGCTAGAAATACATACCTTATAGTAATTTGGATTCCTTGAAAACCTTGTGAGCCTAGCACCCCAAGTGTGATGCCTCAAATGTCTCACACAACACCAAATACACTTGGAATAAACTTTGAGAGAAATGTCACACTTCTAAAATCGGCTTGCCCTCTCTATTCTTTCTAGTGGCTGATTTTGGTGAGCATAAGCATCCTTATATAGTGTGTTACAATTAGGGTTACACCATATAAACCCTAATTGTCATATGACCTTTCATTTCCATGACCCATGGGTTTTATACACACCATGAAGTATCCATGGAGCATCCTATGAGCCTTATCCCAACTTGATAATCCATGGAGCATAAAGCCCATTATACAAGTATGAGTGATTTACACAATCAACCCATATATTTAATTAAATCTAAATTAATTCTTGATCAATACTAATTAAATAATAATATTATTAATATATTAGAACTTATAATATATTAATAAACCATAAGTGTTATTTCTCTCATTTTAGTCTATCCAAATGAATGATGTCATGCAACCCAAATGGACCATGCCAAACCGGGTCAAGTACATACCATAAATAGTTATGGACTTAGACACCTTATCCAACAGTCTCCCACTTGGATAAGTCTAATAACTATATTGCAAGTATGACTTCAGGAACCGATCAGCAATCATAGCTCTTTCAAGGTCTCTCAGAACTGAGATGATGATGATACTCCATTTAAGATAAGAGATCATATAATTCTCTATTCTAGATATCAGCCGGATGAATACATGGAACAATGTCTTACTTATTATCCAGTAGTTTGTTTCCCGATTTCCGATTTTTTTGACAAAGAACTTAATCGAACACATCAATTTAGTTCTGACCGGGCCCAGTACATAGGTCAAAACAAAATCATCGAGGGGCCTAGATATCACTTTTTTTGACAAACAAAATCATATGCTTTTTCTACTACTTGTTGAATCATACACAAAAACACATTTTATAGCATCGAGTTACCAATGCGGTTTCGTACGATGAGTGTATAACCAACTCATAGGCAACAAGTCATATCTCTAGGTTTGAAGATTCATATGATATTACCGTCTCACGATCACTCAAGATAAATTCCATGAAGTGTTACTAGTGAGCGTGAGTTAAGTCCAATATTCAGAACTTATGAGTACTCATGAAGTCTTGTAGCATGACCTTGCTACAAACCAATCTCATGATAGTCTTGATTCATATCTACTTCCGACATATGACCGATTGTGGAGAATTTGAATAATATGTAACACATAACATAAATATTCTGGAAGTCAAAACATGCAAAAGAAATTATAGTAAACAATTGACAAAAGATAGCAACACTTTAGTTACAAATAAACACAACTTTTATTAATCATCAAATGTCAATTACACTTTACAAATTTCTAAGCTATCTAACTACTAAAAACTAATATCATCCTTCAAACCTATGCGCCTCGCATGCTGGAGATGCTTAACCCAACCCAGTCCCTTCGTGAGGGGATCTGCCGGGTTCTCATCTGATGATAACCTCTTTGCTACGAGGATTCCTTCTTTTATTCGATGTTTGATGAAATGGTATTTTATGTCGATGTGTCTGGAACTCCTATAATCCCTTGGTTCTTTTGCTAAGGCAACTGCACTTTCACTGTCACAGAAAATTTCCATAGGCTCCTTTATAGCTGGTACTACTCCAAGATCTCCAATGAAGTTCTTCTGCCATATTGCCTCCTTTGCTGCCTCGCTTGTTGCTATATACTCTGATTCGGAAGTTGAATCAGCCACTGTCTCCTACTTGGAACTTTTCAAAGTAATTGGTCCTCCGTTTAAGGTAAAGACCCAGTCTGAATGAGAGCGGAAATTATACCTATCAGTATGGAAGCTAGCATCACTATACCTTACTACTCTCAAGTCATCACTCCCACCGAGGGTAAGGACCCAGTCCTTAGTCCTCCGAAGGTACTTGAGAATGTTCTTCGCCGCAGTCCACTGAGCCTTGCCATGGTTCCGCTGATATCTGCTAACCATGCTCAAAGAAAAGGCTACATCAGGACGAGTACAAGTCATAACATACATGATCGAGCCTACAGCGGAAGCATAAGGTACTCGAATCATTTCTGCTATCTCAGCCTCGGTACTCGGGCTCTAAGTCTTACTCAATCCAGTGTTACTCTGGATAGGTAACTCTCCTTTCTTGGAATCTTGCATGTTGAACCTCTTCAGCACCTTATCCAAATAGGTACTCTGATTAAGTCCAATTAGTCTTTTACTTCGGTGTCTCAGAATCCTTATCCCTAGAATATAGGTAGCTTCTCCTAGGTCTTTCATAGCGAAACACTTGCCAAGCCAGGACTTCACTTCCTGCAAGGTTAGGATGTCATTTCCTATGAGTAGTATGTCATCCACATACAGTACCAAAAAGCTAACTATACTCCCACTAGCCTTGACATATACACAAGATTCATTTTCACTCCTCGAAAAGCCAAACTCTTTGACTTTCTCATTGAAACAAAGATTCCATCTGCGAGGTGCTTGTTTCATTCCATACATGGATTTCTCAAGCTTACACACTCTATTAGAGTATTCGGTACTAACAAAACCCTCTGGATGACACATGCAAACATCTTCAGCCAAACTTCCATTAAGGAAGGCGGTTTTGACATCCATTTGCCATATTTCATAATCATGAAATGCAGCAATGGCTAACAGGACCCTAATAGACTTAATCTTTGCTACTGATAAAAAGGTCTCATCATAATCAACTCCCGGAGTTTGAGAAAAGCCCTTTGCAACCAGTCGCGCCTTATATGTGTGTACATTACCATCCATGTCGGTCTTCTTCTTGATGATCCATTTGCACCCAACTATCTTACGACCTAGTACATTGTCAACCAAGTTCCAAACTTGATTGTCATACATGGACTGTATCTCGCTATCCATTGCCTCTTTCCATTTATCATGCTCGGGGCCTTCCATGGCTTCCGCATAGTTGTTAGGTTCATCCAGACTTACCAGTGTTTCATCACTGATAAGTGTTCCACCTTCCGCAGTAATATGGAAACCATAGTGATGATCAGGTGCATTCTTAACCCTTGTGGAACGCCTCAGAGGTACAGACCCGTCAATTGGATCAACAAGAGTTTCATCTTCAGGTTGACTACTAGGGTTTGAGGTTCCTTCACTACTTGACTCTTGAATTTCTTCAAGGTTAATTTGCCTCCCACTGTTTCCTTAGCTTATGAACTCTCTTTCTCGAAAGACACCCCTTCTTGCTATAAAGACCACATTCTCACCGGGTCTGTAGAAGAGGTAACCAAAGGATTTATGTGGGTAGCCGATGAAAATACACCTCTCACTTCGAGGTTCGAGCTTATCGTGAGTCTCACGCCTCACGAGATCCTCTCAACCCCAAATCTTGACGTGGGCTAGACTAGGAACTTTTCCAGTCCACATCTCGTGAGGTGTATTGGCAACCTTCTTTTTTGGGACTAGATTAATGATATTGGCGACAGTCTCTAAGGTATACCCCCAGAATGAGATTGGTAGCGACGCTCGACTCATCATGGAACGAACCATGTCCAACAAGGTTCGATTACGCCTCTTAGCCACACCATTCAATTGTGATTTCCTGGGAGGTGTCAATTGTGAGACAATCCCACATTCCTTAAGATAGTCGAGGAACTCTGTGCTAAGATACTCACCACCACGATCGGATCGAAGCATATTAATGTTCCTGACCAATTGATTATCGACTTCTTGTTTAAACTCTTTAAATTTTTCAAAAGTCTCTGACTTATGCTTGATTAAGTAGACATAACCATATCTACTATAGTCATCTGTAAAAGTCACATAATAACGATTAGCATCCCCTGTGGCAGTTTTGAAGGGTCCACACACATATGTGTGCACTAGATCCAACAAACCTTTACCCCTTATGTGACATCCCCAAATTCATGGCCAGAAAATACCAGTTTTGTTTATACTTTATTTCAAAATCAGAGTAACCTTTTAATAAAAGAGTTGCGAAATTTGTCCCAAAACAATAATATGATAAAGATTTATCAAACGTATTTCCTTAGAAATGTATTTCATTAAAAGACTCGGGATGTGATGTTCGATACAGTACATAAGTATAAACAATACAATATAAGCCTTACTACATTATTTCATATCTACAGGCCTATATCAATAATCCCTCATCTCAACACATCACAACTATGCTCGAGCGCCACTACCTGTAATACATAAAACTGAGTAGGTCAGGATTGGGAGCCTGGTGAGCACATAGGGTTTTCAACCCACAATAAATAGTTTATTAATTTCATCTACCAACAATAACCCGATTACCCGTTCCCGTTATCCTCACATTACGTCTCTAAATACCTATCATAAGGGACCTATCCTAAGGATCATCATCGGGATGGACACTACTGCTAAGGGGGTTCCTTAGCATTAAATGTCCTAAAGGCAAGCATGTGGGGGATTGAGTAAACCGGTGAACACATCGTTCACAACACCTATAGATTGCGAGCCTACCAGCGTTCCACTGGACTGTCTAGAAGAGTCCATGGTTGTCATCTATACTCCGCTAGATGACTGGATCAACAACAACAACATCAAGGCCTCTCATCATTTTATCACACATCGTCTTATTACATCTACCCATGTTTTACCCCAACATTATTGTAGATATAAAATACATATACAGTTTAAATCATTTAAAACATGTATAAAAACATTCATCCAGCATAGATTGCAAGTATACAGATAATATGCACACATATCACGTAATATATAAAATACTTCATATCTATGTGTAAGATGAAAGTAACTATGCACTCACTTTAGTAGCGGGAGTAGATAGAATCTAAAAACGGTCAATGGCTCGTGATCGTCGGGCTCGGGACGCGGAATGGCTTCAGAAAATGAGAGAGAGAAGGAAGATTTGGTGTAAGGATTGAATGAGCTTTGATCGCTATTTATAGGATGTTCTGAGGCCATTCACGTCGTGAACATGACAGGTTCACGTCGTGAACATCCATGAGTCATCCCATAGCCTTAACGCGTGCTTTCTAGCTCCGATTAGTGTCTGTTGACTCCTCACGTCGTGAATTTTTGATGCTCACGTTGTGAGTTCAGTCAAATTAGGGTATCTGACAGCTGCATCTTCAGAAGGCCATAACTCTTGCATACGAACTCCGTTTTCGACATTCTTTATATCCACGTGTAGGTGGAGATGTACTCTACAACTTTCATTTAGACTCCTAAGGATAAAAAGTAGTTTATCATAAACTAACATTTTATGTTTCCTAGTGACGTGCCGGTTTTGACGCGAAACTTCGACAAGTCATATCTTCTTCGTTATAACTCGGATTTCGGCGTTGTTTATATCTCCGGAATCCTTGTCCCGACCAATACAACTTTCTTCATAGATATTGGACCTATTTATTATTTTATTTTTGACGCTTATTTTTATTCTTAACTTATTATATCTTATAATTAAATATAAGGCACATAAAATCACATAATATTCAAATAATTCCTATTTATTATTTCAAAGTAGGTTATAAGTGTTGACCATAACTATTAAACCATTAAATTAATGCTTAGCCTAGAAACACGGGCGTTACACCTTACACAAGAACAAGTAAAGGGTGACTTTGTCATTTTTTCAAGTAAGCATGATTCACAACTATCATCTGACTTTAGGTCAAATGACTCCAAGACTCCCTCGTTTTGGAGTTGGCCTATCCGTTTCCTGATTACATGTCCAAGACGACAATGCCATAATGATGTTTTATCCAAGTTATCATTAGAAGAATCAATACACAACACATTATTCCCTAGGTTATCTATACCATACACAACTTCATACACACCATCACAAGGTAATGCTTTAAAATAAAGAACATTATTAAAGAAATCATTTATTCCACCAATTTCATTATCAAAGGAAAAGGTAAAACATTGTTTGTACAAAGCTTCATATGCACCAGTTGCTAGGATGGAATCTATACATAATTTCTTAGCATATGCAGCTCACAAAAACTTCAAGGTCCATCAAATGGATGTGAAAAGTGCTTTCCTAAATGGCAAACTGAAAGAGGAAGGGTATCTGCAACAACCTCCAGGATTTGAAAGCTCAAAATTTCCAAACCATTTCTAGAAGCTGGAGAAAGCAGTCTACGGTTTAAAGCAGACACCTAGAGCATGGTATGAGACTCTTTTAATGTTTCTAGTCTCTTCAGGGTACAAAAGAGGTGTGATTGATCCCACTTTATTTAGACAAGGACATGAAAATCACTTGATGCTTGTTCGAATATATGTTGATGATATCATCTTCGGTTCAGAGGATCAAGGAATGGTGGATGAATTTGCAAAGCTCATGACTAACAAGTTTCAAATGAACATGAATAGAGAGATTAACTTCTTTCTAGGTCTTTAGGTTAAACAAGTCCCTTAAGGGATTTTCATTCATGAAGAGAAATACACCACTGAATTGTTAAAGAAGTTTTCAATGGATAATTGCTCCTCAGAAAAGGTCCCTAAGGCCTTTGGGTACAAAATCTCAGCTGACCCTACCAGAGAGTCAGTTGATCACAAGATTTATCGACGAATTATTGGCTCATTAATGTACCTCACTGCTAGTCGATAGGATATTGTGTTTGCTACGGGTTTGTGTGCTCAGTACCAGGTTGATCCCAAAGTATCTCACTTGACCGCAGTCAAGCAGATCTTTAGATATCTAATAGGGAGTAAAGCCGTGGGTATTTAGTACCCTACAGGTAGTGATTTCAGTCTTCAAGCTTTTACAGATGCTGATCATGCCGGATGCAGACTCGATCCAAAGAGCACTTCAGGTGGATGTCAGTTTTTGGGTGGTAGATTAGTTAGCTGGTCTTTAAGGAAACAAAATTTTGTTTCATTGTCCACCGCAGAGGCAGAATATGTGGTTGTAGCCAGTTGTTGCTCCCAAGTCCTTTGGATGAAGACACAACTATTGGACTATGGGTACAAGATGTTGCGGGTGCCCATCTATTGTAATTCGGAGAGTGCAATAGTGATTTCTCATAATTCTATTCATCACTCAAAGACGAAACACATAGAGCTACGATACCACTTCATTAAAGACCACATCCAAAAAGGTAACATCGAACTTATTTGTGTGCCAACTCATGAAGAAATAGCTGATGTTTTCACTAAAGCACTCGACTCCACAAAACTAAATGGATTTTTGGAAATGTTAGGGATGATGAACCCTGACCCACAGTGCTTTTTGAAGGGATAGGTACCACAGGCCTCACTAGGTCTCCGGGTGTGAACAAATTGCTTCTTTTCTTTTCAAAACAAAATTCTTGAAGCACTTTATCCACTGTAGTCTATTTCTAGAATAACTGATTTGGTATACACTTCATATTTTCTCCTCGGTGTACCATGTATACTGAAGTCACTAATGATCTATATACTCTGCAGTTCACTGTATTTCTTTTATTTCTAACCTTCTTGATCTAGTTGCTACCGCAGACACATTACATGCTACTACATATGTATTAAATGAAACTGTAGTCATCACTTCATAAATGTTTTAAATGATGTTGTGTACTACTTAATGAATTAAAGAAAACATTCTTCAAAACATTCATTTTGTCACACATGATATTTTAGTCTCTTTTCAAATGAACTTCCTCTTTAGGTCCATTTTTGGATAAAAAGAAAGAAACCGATTTTCCTTTTGCAAAATCATTTTACAAATCCTTTCCAATCACATCACGCAATCATTGGGGTCTAATCTGTTCCGTTTCCCCATTTTTACAATGGATAAACCATCTCACACCCTACGTTTAACCGACATGTCATCATGGACCTACAACGCATTTAATGCCCCCACTTTTCTTGGAATAAACATTTTTTATTTATTTAATTTAATCTGATAATGGTAAAAACCCAAGGGGTTTTAACGTTAATAGTTGTAATTAAATTAATATCTATAACTTTTTGAAATCTAGAGGTATAAAAACCCCCCATTTCTTCCCAGGATAGCTTTTATGCTTTCTGCACTTACAGATGAACTTCATCTCTGTCATCTCTTGCAAAAACCTTTTTCAAGCAAGTTCTTCAAACTCTTTTTTGCAACAATGGTGAAGTCAGGCATTTAAAAGTAACAATCAAAAGCTTCAGGATCAGCATGACCAACAGGGTCAGAATCGACAATGAAGGACCTAACTCCTTCGATTACAGCCGACAATTACAAAAGAATTTTTGAAGATCATCCATCCTACAACGAAGTAATCAAGCTGATGTTCCAACACCGCAGTCGCTTGTTGAACATGTTGAAATTTTAGAGACAAGAGAAAGAATGACTGCAGAGTGGATTATTCTAACGGTTGAAATGGGTACACCGATCTTGGCAATCGAAGAACCGCAGACCACAAGGAATTCATGTCCAAAGCTGAAGAGTTCATTAAAGAGGTAAAAGAGCTGATTCCAACAAACACTACATACTCAAGCAAGCAACTCCAAAAATCTTGTTGAGGAAACCCACATTGCATATGAGTCAGTGTTTATAGTACTCCAAGACACCATGAAAGGAGATTTATAACTTCTCTTCAAATCACAGATCCCCAACAACCAAGACTTTTATGATCAAATGAAAACCTAGTTCAATGATACGTTTCGTAAAATTGATGGGTTGAAACAATGGTTTGAGGAGCAGCTGAAGCCTGATTTCCTCAAAAGGGGGAAGTGATATTGATTCTTTAAAGTTCAAAACTCCATCAGTTCATCATTCTCAAACTCCCACAAGATATCAACCTCCTACCGCAGAACACAACAAAATTCCCACTTCTCAGACATCTCCACAAAAGCCAGTTTCTGAAAATTTTCCTTAAAAATCAACTTCACTGTGACAATTAATGTCATCTGACCATTCTAATGACTCTCTTGCCATAACCCAACGAAACGAGACTGGAGAGCAGCCATGTTTGCAGATGAAATTTGGATGGAACAAGGGTTCGATACTACATTCGACGAAGCCCTAATTAATTCATAGGTGAACCCAACCCATAGAATTCTCGATGCTGATTACACTCCTCATCTCACTTATGTTGAACATCCATCAGATGGCTATCGGGACATTCCAATTTCTACCAACTCTAAATTTTATCCAGTTTTTCAATCGTTTGATCTCAGCCTTCCGAATGATAGAAGACTCCCCATGGAGTTCGAACGCTTGAATCTCTTTCATGCCGACCATGGGTCAAAGTTTGAGAATATCAGGTCCAATGATAGACCAGATGGGGCGAAGAACTACAAAGTTAAAAAATTCAAGAAAACTGAAATTTTCCGATACACCCTGACTAGAAGAGGATATGATTACATCAGAAACAAAGCCGATTTTGTATGCATGAACCCCGAAGAGATATTTCTGATAGCTAGGGTGTTTCAGCTCAAAGAAGAAAAATATCCAAAAATGAAGTTTGCCTTTGAAAGGGCTCGTGAATTCCTTAAGGCATTGGTTTGTGACTTTTGAAAAATTAATGCTAAAATGCATCCAGTCCTTGCCAATAAGTTCGAGTTTCCTCCCTTCGAGCTTGTGCCAAACTTCACTGAAGGATTCAAAGATATGTCCCTTGGTGCAACAAGTTACCCTTAGGTAGGAGTTGTGTACAAGAAAGCTCAAGATGGTCCCAAGTATTTCATTCCTGTAACCGCAATCCATCGACTAAGAAAAAGGAAATTGGATTTCACATTGGCTTCAGTGTAAAGATCAAAACACACAACTGATGAAGTCAAGTTTGAGGTTTCAAGAAGAATCCAGTGGCTGTTTGAAGTTAGAAAATTTTGGTGGATTATAATCAAGTTCCTTAAAATGAGCACTTGAAAGAAATAAGTTGAAAGTCACTTTGGGGGAAGTTGTTGAAACAAAAAGTAACCCTCTTCAGCTATAAAGAACCACAGACTTCTCCACTTGGTGATACTATAGAGAAGCTACTACCAGAGACCTTTTGTGAACGTTGATATACCGCAGAGTTGAAATGATGAACCGTAGAGATGGATAATGCATGAAGACAATTTAGTTTATTTTACTGACATTACTTGTTTACATTGTAATATCCGGTGAACAATTCATGGTCACCGTAGTCAGTACTTTAATATTATTTTACTCTTCAATGTAACTTTAGGGACTCTATAAATAGAGCATTCTTCTTCATGTATTCTTACAACCACGACATGAACCACTTTCATAACTCTTATTGAAATACAAGATTGTTCATCTCTATCTCTATTATCTTAACTAATAAAACCGAGTTCCTCTTCACTTTAGTTGATCACACTTGCTAACTTGTGTTTGCATGCAAACCTCGTTATGAATCAACTTGGTGTCTACTAGACATAGCTTGTTGCTATTTATTTCCTTTATGTTTCCGCAATATAATTCCTCTAACTTATTATTGTTGAGCTAACAAGATCCTTCGAGATTAACTTTTTATTCCGCATCATATTATCTTGTGACTAACGTTTGTTGAAGTTTTTCTCTTAACAACCATCCAAACCTACCCGTATTTCTCTCAATGGATTATTATAAACTACCCGAAAACAGACCCACCAATAGGATACGTATACATCCTATGCTCACTTTTCCAAGAGTGGCTAATCATTCTTCAACTGACCTGCTACACCTACAGACACACTCATGTAACTTCCACTAACCTTGTAGCCACTCGTGTATCCTAATCAAACATAATGTTGGATTCCATAGACAATTAAATACACGATTCTCCCCTAAGCCCACAACCAAATAAGGAACGGGAAATAAGGCTAAATCAAACATTTGTTGGCTATAGAATCTTAGGTAGTGTTTGTTTTTTGTCTGCAGATCTGCGTGGCCTCTTCCTTCTGCGCCTCGCAGACCACGCGCAGACATTAGCCTTCGCAGACTGTTTGTTTTTCTGAAGACTGCAGACCTAAAAATGTATGCGCCCTCTTCTTGGCGTAGATGTGGACCAGAGTCTTCTAACATCTTCAGAGATCTTCTAACCTGAAAAAACATATATATCTTTATTTTTTTAAAGTTTTTTTAATTTATATTTTTTCCAACTTTAGTAATGATAAACAATTTGAAAAAAAAACTACAAAACTTAAAAAAAAAACGTTCGACGATACAAATATGATATTTTTGACAAATTTATAAATAAAGATTTATTACAATAATAGTCGTTGAAGTTGTTTATATAAATATGAAAAAAAATTATAATATATTCTTATATTTTTTTGCAAAATTTTGTAAAACATTATTTAATACAGTATCGTCAATTTCTCGAGAAAATATTTACGGTACGTTTTTAATGGAATTAATTGAAAAAATCGAAGTTTATTTCTATCCATTCATGTATCAAATTTTTTGATAACTAATTATAATGTTTAGTTATAACTTTGCAACCAAAGTTGTTAGTTTTTATCAAATATATATGTTAATTCATACCATTTTTATTTTATTTTGTATACAATAATACATAAAAGTTGATCTAGATTCGTTAATTATTTATAGCAAAGTCATAAGAATATTAAAAAAATCACTTTGAAGTTTTAAAAAATCAGTTTATTTAGATTTCAGCTTATTTTAGTAGCTTGCAGATCTTAAAAAAAACAAACAGTCTTTTTTTTTTTTTTTTCAGACTGCAGACGTTTGGTCCACCTCTTCTACTGCAGAGGTCTATAGATGTGGTCCGCAGAATGCAGACATTTTGTCTCAGAAAAAACAAACAGCACCTTAATTATGTACAAATATACAAATATGATGCACACACTAAGAAACTACAATAATGATGTTAATTCCATCCAGCATACAAGAGATCCTTTTAAGCTACCAGGCATCATAATTCAGGAAATTTAACATGTAATTCCTGAAGATCCTTAGCCTATAAACTAGCATGCATTCTATCATTATCATCATAAACAAATAACAGTGTGAGTAACTTGGGGTATACTTCCTTGCTCTAGTTGATCGTATACATCTTATCCTTCCTTAGTTAATTTTGAAAACCATTATGAAAGCTTTTACAAATCCTTATTTTGAGTCTAGATTCAAACGAACGCTCAACCGGTTCTAACAAACCAGGGTTCTGATACCAACTTCTAACATCCTAATAGGTCAAGGTAAAATTTTTATTTTTCATAACCAAACCAAAAACCATAAATATCTACAAAACATAATTTCCAATATTCAAAATACAAATCAAAGTATCCCAAAATCAAATCTCATAAAATCTAAAGGATGTGCACCATCAAGCCTTCGACTTGCCCCGATCATCTAAAGTAGCTGAAACATAAAACTTAAAATCTAAGCCAAATCATAGTGAGTTCCCCCAAAGTAACACACACAACCAAACAAATATACATAATGCATGTTAGGTCCACAGTCTCCCGACTGGATTACCCTAGCCCATAATCTCCCGACTGGACTGCCACTCTGGCCCACAATCTCCTGATTGGATTTCTACTCCGGCCCACAATCTCTCAATTGTATTTCCACTGGCCCACAATCTCCTGATTGGATTTCCTGGGTTTGTTGGCCGACAGCATAAAGCAGTACAGCCTCAATCCACCCATACTATGTTGACATATGTAACTGATAAACATATAACTACCAAGTATAGGTAATTATACATATCTATCTATCTTACATATAATCAGCATAACATCACCTATATAAAGCAGTACAGCTTCAACCCACCCACACTATGTTGACATATGTAACAGATAAACATATAACTCACAAGTATAGCTAATCATACATATCTATCAATCTAACATACAATCATCATAGCATCATCCTGTATTCTAGGATGTAGAACCTAGTGTGTTGGAGTTGGTGCCATTGACCCCACAAGTACAGTGAGGAGAAACCTACCTCACAATCTGAAATGTAGCTAAATAGATCATTGATGTGACTGTTGGCTCTACCGGTCACCTATATAATATTAGTGACCTAAACTTAGTTTACAACTCAAATTACCCAAAATACCCCAAAGTCAAACATGGTCAATCCCTGGTCAAAGTTCAAAATCAAATCCACACTCAAAAGACCTACACCCACTGGTCACATAGTGACCCTCTACTAATCACGTCGTGACTTAATAAGACAGATTAAGGGAGAAATATATAACATCCTATTTCGAGAAGTTCTTAGTTTAGAATTGTGGACAATAAATGGATCAAATGGATGCCTTGTGCTTTAATAGAATAAATTTTAGATTCTATTAGAGGTGTATGATGTTGGGCAAATGATTTAAACCTTGTATTGTTTGATGGAAGCTAAGGGGTAAAATGGGAAAGGTTATCTTTCGGGCTTCTTGCGTAAGTTAAGGATTTTAGTTCGAGGATTTTTTTAGTCCAGTATATTATTGTAGTCATCCCCTCTTGATGGCTTAGAGATAGGGGTCAGCTCGACTTGGCAAACTCCATGATCTACGAGGCTCTGCGCCAATTGTTTGGCGCTATCGAAAGTAGTTAATTTGGAGGCTAAAATACTTCCTTGAATTTGGGGAGATGATCCCCAGATGTACCTCTCTATTTTCTTGTTCTCAGGGGTAACCATTTCGGGGCATAGTGCCGCTAGATCACTAAATATATTATTGCAGGCCACTATGTCAGAGCCCGTCATGGTGAGACTCAATAGTTCTTCCTCCGCCTTTTGTATTTCGCCTCTCGGTCAGTATTCTTTCATCATCATTGTCTTTAAGTTCTCCTAGCCCATCAAAATTTCCACTGTAAGAGTCAGTGACTTTACATGGCCATTCCACCATGTGAGGGACCTATCTAAGAAAGTGCAAGCACAAATTTTACTTTGCTCCCTTTTGGGCACACGTAGATTTCAAAGACTGATTTTGTCTTCTCAAACCATTGCATTAAATTAAGGACTCCCCCACTTCCATTAAATGATTTAGGTTTGCAATTTCTAAATTCCTTATAGGAACTTTCTCTGAGGTGCTCGTGGTTATGGTTGTTGATACCGCTACCCGACCCACTGGTAACAGTCGTGTTGATGTGTGTCATGGTTACTGATACGGTAGCTGCGACTGCTGCCTGGAACATTACAACATCGAATTATGGAGGCGGTGGAGGTGGTGGAGTTGGTGCAGTATGAATGTTAAAGCGCCTAGGATTTCTTCTGGGAGGCATCTTTTAGCTATACAGATTAAAAGACAAAATGATGATAAGTCTTAAGTAACGATTTCAGGTCGAGTGTTATCTGAACTAGGTTACTGAGTGTATCATGTTTCACGTTTTCCAAGTGGTTTTGTAAATATTTCATAATAGAGTTCAATATAGTATAGACTTATGAATTATTAGTTGTGATTATCCCTAGCCTAAATCATGTGACTTGTTTTACTGTTATTAACTAGTTGTAATTACAAAGGCTTTAGGCTTAACACATAGTGTGAGTAGTGTATTCACTAATTCACTAGGTTGTATCAATTCACTAGCTATTAGTGTGACACATAAGGTATTCTGCCACTTCGCATGACTCACGAGTGGTCTCCTTTGGTCTCCGTCCTACTCTTGATGAAAAATGATTTGTTGTCTCCTTATCTTCCTATGTTGTCCTTGAGAATTTCTTTGGATTCGTACTCCTCGTTTGATCTCTTCTCGAAGTTCTCTTTGTGAAGTCCTCCTTGTTAATCCTTGTCTCCTTTGTTGACTATCCTAGTGAGGTGGTAACTCTAGCTATGTTGTTGGTGCGAGAATGGGAATGTCTAAAGAATCTATGAGATTAATAAAATATTTCTAGTAACAGTTTTTAAAATTGTGATCCTCACTGGGTTCTTCTATAAGAACATAGTGTATACAAATTATATATAACTCAGATCTAATAGACCTTCGAATACTGATACTACTCTATATGCACATCCAAACAAGAAAAACGTAATAAAGCGAAACCACACATTCTAAGTCTATAAGATCTTTATCATATATAACCTTGGAACTATACACTCTGCAATTATAGACCTATCAGTAAGGGTCTTTTAATTATCATATAAGTTGTTAAAAGTACTCCAAAATACTCCTATAGTATTTTTGTTTTGTGTTTGATTCTAAAGTTTCTTGATATGGTAAACTTTTAGACTTTCTGTTATTGAATAGCATCCTAAAATACTCCTATGGTATTTTAACTTTATGTTTTGTTCTATAGAGCCATTGTATATAAGGTTTGGTAAGTTTTAGGGTTGTCGCAACACCACTATCATTCCCAAACACATGTTCATCGTATCTAAATAAATATAGTTGATCAGGCTGTATTTAACCCATATATGATTACATAACTGCTCAGGTTTGACTGCAGTGTCCAACATTTAAATACTTTTGTTTTGTTCGTATATAGTTATATGCATGTATGTATACTTTTGTAAAAATATTGTTATATTTAAAAGTATACTTTTAGTTAGAGCACTACGACGCCATTGTATTTATAGTTGTATATCTTTTATAGGTTGAAATACTTAGTTCACTATAAACAATGCTCTGATACCAATCTGTCACACCCCCAAACCGGAACGGCGGAAATGTTCGGGGGCGGAGGACATCATATGTAGTATCACAACAAATGAATTATAGTAAGCAAAGCAAAAACATGCATAGTATTGATAATAAATCATTTACATCGTATTCAAAACATTACATGTTTAATATTATAACTTTATCAAAAGATATGACGAGATGCTACTATGCTCCATCCTCGCGACTTCGATGAGAATACCTGTCTTACTAGATCCCTAAGAATACAAGCATTTTGAAAAGAGAGTATCAACATTTAAGTTGAGTGAGTGCATAAGTATTTTGTTATAGAAAATATACTCTAAGTTCTTTTGGAAATGTGCTCCTGTTCCTCCAGAAAATCCTATATTTTCTGATGTGATGAGAGATAAGTAAAACTGACTCTTACAATTTCTTCTATGATTACTTAATGAATACAAGTTATATACAATCCAGATCAAACAGATAATCGATTGTGTGAATCTGACCTAAGCCCACAACCAAACAAAGAACAGGAAATGAGACGGAAATAACACATTCCATTGTTTGTTAGATCCTCATTGTATATAACTCTGACGTATTCACTAGGTGCTTATGGAGTTAACGGTAATAGTTATTTGTCATTTGATGAAAAGATTCTTTTAGAAAATCATATATTTTCTTTAGTAAATTGGTAACTACAATAGTTCCATCTATAATCACTTAGTTTATACTAGTTATATATAATCTAATATCGAACGGACAGTTAAATGTGTGAATCTGCCCTAAGCCCACAACCAAACAAGGAACGGGAAATGAGGCGGAAGTCACACATTTCTCTTCCTATCGGATATTAATTATATATAACTATGATGTATAAACTAAGGAATTATAGAATTATTCATTTAAGGTCCTATATGTTATACTATTTTAATACTATGTATTAAACTTTTTATAGATAAGTTTCTAGTTTCACTAACTCTATTGTGAAACATTGATTTTGATAATAAATGTTACTTCTTTCAGAAAGATCTATCGAAAACTGTTTATCTTAAAAGAACGATGTTTACCATAGAAAATCCTATATTTTCTATAAAACCGACTGGTAGTCTATGTTGTTCCAAGATCGAAAAGCACAAGCATAGTCATTATACTTACTTTAATGATATCTAGTTTAGTTGATAAGTTAAACTGAATAAAGACTTGTTTACCCTGAAATCCAGATACGACGGTATTACCCTCCTATGATCACTTAATACACACAAGTTGTATATAACCAAGATCGAACAGACAATTGAATGGGTGAATCTGCCCTAAGCCCACAACCAAACAAGGAACATAAAGTAAGGCGGAAGTCACACATTCCACTGTCTACCGGACTTAAGTTTTATCTAACCCTATGGTATATACTGAGTAATCATATAGTTAATATCCCTTGAGACCGTTTAAGAAAAGTATATTACTATGTAAAAGAATCGTAAGTTTTATACCATGCGAGTACTTATAACCATACTAATATGACAGGTTCTCTCTATTGATACACTTGTGATATTTGTCACCCTGCAGCTGTAGCTAATAGCCAGGGTGCGGGATCGTCAATCCCATATAGATCTATACACAAACTCAGGCTGTCCCTCCAGAAAACTCTGGTTCATAAGTCTAGACTTCCCTTGGTACTTAGGTAAGTAGGTGAAGACATGTCTCACAAATTGAGTGATTTAACGAGTTTACGAGTAATACTGTGAAAAACCTTTTTGTAATTAAAGTTGTAACTTTTCCTTATCCATTTTAAGACGACTGTTATCATGATTTGACCCACAAATTATACCTATTACAATTTATATATGTGTTCTGTTAAGCTTGTGATATTCATGAATGCACTCCCTTTTCTTAACATGTTACAAAGGGAATATGTTATCCGATTGAACTAACTTTTATGTATTCATACATATATACAAGATATATAATTAAAATTGAAATGATAGTCGAACAAATAACTTTACCCTAAGCCCACATCCAGACAAGGAAAAGGAAATAAGGGGAATCATTAGTCCTAAGCCCTTTAGATCTTATTTATATAAATATATACATATAAATATGATTTATACAAAATATAAGTAAAAAAAAGAAAGAGTCTATAAAAAATTTAAAAGAGTTAACAATATTAAAGAAAAACCGTTTAATGTAAACACAATATCCTTGTGTTTAGATTTGTATCCCCCTTAAAACAGTGAAAAATAATAAAACATAGGGTTATGAACTCACCTTTTTGTGGGTGATTCGATTGAAGGTTCGGTTTAGGATGTTTTCCACTAGTTAGATCACGGGACAAAAACAAGTCCTAAATAGCAATTTATGCAACATACATATTCTATTAATGACTACTATCATAAGAATGATAGGTAATATATATAATATGTAAGTATAACATACAAATAAAGGTGTTCGAAGCAAATTTGAAGGCTGCAAAAAGGGTTCACGGCCAGCTGGGTGTTCATGGCGCAAGAACATCAAGTGTTATTGAGTTCACAGCCCAAAGTGTGAAGATTTTGAAGTGTTTGGAAGCTGATTTCAAGATCAAAATATGATTCTTAAAAGTATCTAGGAAGATTTCGCATGTTCTTGAGGAAAGAGGAGGTTTTTGGTTAATGATGCTTGAGAGAGAATTGAGTGTTTACGGTCAGAAAAGGAGAAATGAAGAAAATTCTAGTCAAAACTATATGTATGTATATATATATATATATATATATATATATATATATATATATATATATATATATATATATAAGGAAAAGTATGGGACCCGAAGGAGTTCACGGCCCGAGGAATGTTCACGGCCGAAGATGAGATCATGGCCGCAAACCGGAGGTTCATGGTTCGAGGTGTTCACGGATGAAGCCTCGTTCATGGTCGTGAACGTCATTCATGGTCCGAGGTTTGCGGTCCGAACTTCGTTTGCGGCCCTCATGCGAAGTTTCTAGGGTTTGGAAAAATATTATTTATATTTCACTTCTAATTCAACAACTCCACAATTTTTAAGGTTTTAAACCAAGCTAGGAGTTAAACCTATTTAAATAAGGTATATCAAAATGAGAAGGTTGACTTTTACAAGAATAAAAATTTTGGGTTGTCACACTCGTAGGTTATCATAGATCAATGGAGTGTGTGTGGTTAACCGACACATTGATTAGGTGACAAATGACTTCGAGAGTACCAAGCTAATTTGCATGGTTATTCACACCTTGTTTGTGATCCTCAGTAACCCAGTCACAAACTTGAAGGTCATAATCGAGATTAAACATGCCATTGAAAGGTTCAATGAGTCTTAAAAGATCTAGGAATTTCATTTAAAACCTAATTCGTTTAAAATTTTGTTTTTGTGGTAGAATTGGTAAATTGTCATTTACCTACCGACAAATAACTTACAATTGGATTATGGCATTCCTCTTCCGAATTCTGAATTATTGTATTGGGTCCTAGCTTTAATATTTCATTTGTGTGTTATATTAAGGACTTAATCAACTAAATTGAATTTCTCCTCCTTATAGATGTCTAGTTTTGACAGCTATGGTCTTCCTCAATCCTTTGGAAAAGGCTTTGCATTCGAAGATTATATCCCATATGTCGATGAATGTGAAAGATCATTCCTTTCTTTGTGCAAAGGTGGAACTAGAAATTATACTTCTTTTCCTCCACCTCCTTCAGTAATTCTCCCTGACCCATAATTTCGTCGACTTGAAAAGTTCAAGATCACTCAAGCCATATTGGTAAGCAAACACCAAGATGGAAGGTTTGTGTGTACACACGTCTTGGAGATGAAGTCACACATTCATAGACTATGGATGTTGGGTGTCGATGTGTCAAGGAAGCTGGCTGTTGACTTGTTCTTCAATCATTTCCTAGGTCATATAGTGAGTTCATTAATGATTACTATATGACAGATCACGACGTGACCCTTATCGATCTTACCTATTTGCTAACTGTTGCTGAATCAGCAATGATTTGGCGCACTGGTCAAGCAAATTTGAGTGGAAGATCAATCTCCCAAACTTCCATGGACATTGTCAATGGCAACATTGGAAGTCCCAAAAAGTTTTCTCTTCCCAATGGAAAGGGATCGACCAAGGTCAAACCATTTGACCAAATGGTAAAGAGAAAGGCTAAGTCTGAGATTGTCCCATGTACCATTCCGAAAGAGTCTGGTTGTTTCTATTGCCAAGAGAAGGAGCATTGGATGTGAAGCTGCTATATTTACCTAAAAGATCGCAAGGATGGTAAAGTCAAAATGTATGACTCTACTTCATGTATATTCACTATCTAACTCTATTAAGTTCCTATTTATAGATTCATATTACATGATGTAAAGTTACATTTTTGATGTTTTGTAGAATCTTTAGAAAAGGAAGGAAGCTTAAAAAGAAAAGTAAACTGAATCTAATCATGAAGAAATGAATTTTGATCGAATGGTTCGATGATCAGATTCTTGAGCTACTGCTTAGGAGTTATGATAGATTGCTTAGGAATATTTAGTAACATGTTTTTCATTTGTATTTGCATTGTAAGGACAAGTTTTCTGCATTTTATAAATAAATAAAAAATTGATTTTATCTTATTTATGTTTCCTTGAAATGACATTTGTGAAAATTGTTGCTTGTATGTTTCTATTAAAAGCAATGTTGAAAATGGTTTGATTCTTAGTTATATTGATTGTGGCAGTGTCATAATTTTCTAAGTAAGGAAAGATTCTCATCGCCTAAGTTTCAATTGGACAGAAACTTGGAATCATGTGATTTGAATTATATGATGTATGAAAATCTTGGTACATGGGAAAATTGGGACTAATTCATTGTTCACATATGTATGTGAGTCAAGTGAAGGAATAAAGCATCTAGTACACATTGATGTGCACTAGTCAGATCCACCACAAAGGACGATAAATTCTATTTGTCATGATTTACTGAAAGTCCAGTAAATATGGTTATGCTTACAAGATTAAGTGTAATTCCGAATCATTGAAAAAGCTTCAATGTATAGCAGAACGAATAAGAAGAATAAATTAGGCAGAAAGATATAAGATTCTCCAATCTAAAAGGAAAGGCGAGTACTTTAGTATCATATTTTATAATCATCCTTATGATCATGGAACCATGTCACAATTCATCCTCTAAGGACATCTTAGTGCATAAGTATGACTAAGAAGAAGAATCGGGAATTGTTGAAATGGTTAAATCAAGACGGTGAGTCATACTTCGTTCCAAAATCAAGTCTTAGAGTCATACTCCAAGATTGTGTCTTGAGTGACATATCCTAAGTAGGTTTATAACACATCATGAAATATGGAGTAGAAAAGTTTTCTTACTCTTTCATATTTGGAATTGGTAAGTTGTGATGTCTTGGATAAGACAAAGACCAACTAAGACCAATTATGTGAAGTGCTTGTCTTGATACGAACCTGCACTAACTCTTGAATATTTGTTTGTCAAGGCATTTTTCTTGACAAGAGAATCTTATATGTCAAGAGGTCAGTATGAGTTTTGATGATCTTGAATAGTTTCAAGAACTAATCAAGAATAAAAGTATTGCTTATCACTAGCACACGACTTGAGGTTCGTAACCTATCGTGTTGACAAATTCTTGTTTCTAAGCCATTCCAGTTAAGTTGACTATGCATGTGCGTTATGTAAGTTCTCGTTTGATTGCATATGTAAACACCTTGATCAATGAAAGTACATTGACTCGTATGGGTGAGCTGCTCAATAACTTGGAAGCAATGGTAGGCCATTGTATAATCAATTCACAAGAAATTAAGATAGTAAAGTTCAGTCCATATGAGTTCTGATTCTTCATAAACATTATCTTATGATAATGATTGGAAATGACAAATTCACATGGATAGGAACACATATGTCAGACTCCAAAACCTAGAACGGTGGAAACGTTCTGGGGTGGAGGACGTCATGTAAAGTATCACAACAATGCAAAGTAGTAAACAAGCAACAACATCATCCATTGCATTAATAGTATAATTTTAAGTAAATGTGTGTTCTTTCATAGTATAAAACAACATAATGAATAATCAAAATAAAAAGAAGAGTCTTGACTGCTCTGTCTTCATAAAACCTAGTCATCGTACCTGTCTATTTGTGACTTGAGAATACAAGTTATTTTGAAAGCGGGTATCGGCAATAAAGCTGGTGAATTCATAAATATTTATGTGTCTTTGATTTGTAAAACTGTAAAGAAAAGACTTGTAATGTTTGAACAAAAGTTTGTATAAGTATGAAAACCTTAGAAAATCCCATATTTCCTACTAGTATAAAACGCAGTCTTCTACCAAGACCCGATTGTTTTGAAAGTAGTCTTCTACCAAGACCTGACTGTTTTGAAAGTATACATCATTGTAAAAATGACGGTTTTTCCCTTGTATGACTATTATTATAAAAGCGTAGTCTACCTCTTCGTTTATGTGAATGAGCCACAAAATAAAGGTAATAAGGAAAATAGTATATTTATATCAAATATAATCTACCTCGTCGTTTATGTGAATGTGTCACAAAGTAAAGGTAATAAGGTAAATAATATAATTATTTAAATCGTATCCTTATTTGTCGTTCGTAAAGTGTAAGTACTGTAGTATTGTATAAAGAGACTACTTTTGTACTAATTGCCTTAAATTTAGTATTAAGGTATAATGTGATGGATAGATCCCATACTAAATGCTCTCCCTGTCAAAAGATTATGGGAACCAAACGCGACCCCTGCAATGATTGCAAGCCGTGAACATCCACATTATGATTATATGATCATGTATACCCAATATAACTATCACCTTTTGTTTAGAACAATGCGTTAGTGATTCATTGGTATAGTTAGATCCTGTACTTGTTCCATGCTATAGCACCTTATTATGTTTGTTCTGTTATCGTGTATTGTATATTCCTCCCTGTTTCTCTTTATTGTGTGTTCTCTTTTGTTATCGTGTATTGTAATTGTATTTCTGTAATTGTATCTATTCATATAGTATGTATTGTATTAGTATAGACTCATTAATGAACTGCATCATGTGTGATTCTTTGTACTTGGAATAGTAAGTAGTATCTCCTAACTATACCTATTATAGTTACTAGTAATGAACGTGTATAACCGAAAGTATGCCTTTGCTACCCAAAGGCACTGAACTGACTGATGGAACTTTTATGTCTATATATGTATACATGATATATATATATATATACTAATATTTAGACGACATTCGGACGAATAACCAATACCGTAAGGCCACATCCAAATGAGGAAAAGGAATTAAAGCGAGTTAGCCGTCCAAAGTCCTTTAAACATTACTTATATAACTATACATATATAGGCATGCATTTGACAATATAAAAGTATAAAAGAAGTTTTGTAAAACCTTTGCAAAGCTTAATAGCTAATAAATGATGACTTGATGTCAGTTTATAAAACGATTTGAAAGTAGTTTGTTTGATAAGACAGTTTTAAGTATAAGAAAAACCTTTGTTTGAAACACAATTGTAACAGAGTTTGAAAGGAAACATACAGTATGTAAGACAGTTTGATAAAGAGCTTTAACATGTAAAAACGTTTGTGAAAGTCATTTGAAGTAATATGTTTGGTAAAACAGTTAAAACTGTAGTAAATCCATTTGTATGCTAGTCATTAATCACATGTGATTGATATAATAACTAGCATGATTCAACTTGTATTCCCCCCACTATAAAAGTATTTATAAACATTTAAAAACATTTAAAAGTTAATTAAGGGGTATGAACTCACCTGCAGTGAGTGGATCAGATGGAAGGGTCGGACAAGTGCTTGGTGTCAAGTGAAGACATAACACACACAATGATCCTAATAACATATAAAGACATATGTATATATATAATTAGTGATTATAACACTAATTAGACAAGTATAAACATCCTAATGTGTGGAAAACACTTTGGTCAAAGTGTTAGGAGGCCATTGGGTTGCAACAAAGGAGTATAAGGCTTTGTAATTGAGTTTATGGCCAATAGACCATACTTAATGGACTGTAATTCTCCCTTCATTAAAAGTATTAATGATAAATACTAAGTAACTAAAATCTTAATAATACCCAATCTTAGTTACTTAGGAAAATGTGAATAAGGTGCTAATCCATGAAATTACACTTTGCACTTTGTTTAATTCGGTTAGTGGAGCGTGTGTGGTTAACCGGCACACTAACTCGTATTTAACAAGGTAGGCAAAGGGTAACTTAATACTTATCATAGTATCGATGGAGAGTGTGTGGTTAACTGGCACATCGATTGAGGGGTAAACACTTAAGGGTACCAAGTAATTTGCATGGTTACTTCACACCTTGTTTTGTGATCCCCGGCATCCCAGTTACAAAACCTGAAGGGCACACTCGAGATTGAAACATACCATTGAAAGTTCAATGAATCTCAAAGATCTAGGAATTTCAAATCCAATTAAAACCTAATTAATTATTTCTTGTTTCATGGTGGAAATTGGTGAATCGTCATTCACCTGCCTTCAAATATTTTATAGCTTGGATTACGACATCCCTCTTCCAAGTTATAAAATAGTTTGTTGGGTCCTAGCCTCAATATTTCATATTGGGTGTTATATTAAGGACTTTAAATCAACTATCTTGAATATCTCCAAAAAGATGTCTAGTTCAGACATCTATGATCTTCCCAAATATCTTGGAACTTCACTTCCTCCACCTCCTCCAACTATTCTCCCTAACCCACAAGTTCAAGGTCACTCAAGCCCTATTGGCAAGGCAAGGTCTAGGTGTGATCACATCTTGGAGATGAAATCACATATTCACAAGCCGGGAGAGTTGGGTGTCAAAGTCTTGAGAAAGTTAGTGGTTCAATCACTTTCTAAGACACATAGTGAGTTCCTTTGGGACTCCTATGAGATAGACTATGACAAGACCCTTAATGATCTTATTTGTTTGCTTGGTTCTGCTAAATCTGAAATGATTTAGTGTACTAGTAAAGCAAATTTGATTAGGAGATCAACTTCCTAAAACTTTATGGACAGGGACAATAGTGACACAGGAAATCCAGAAATGCATTCTCTTCCCAATGGAAAAGGATTAGCCATAGTCAACTTGGTTGACCAAATGGTAAAGAGAAAGGCTAAGTCTGAGATAGTCCCATGTACTATTACCTAAGGATCCATATATTTCTATTGCCAAAGGAAGGGGATTTGGTTATGAAGCTGCCAAAATTACCTAAGGATGATAAAGTCAATAAGTTTGACTTTATTTCAGGTAAAGTCCATGGTCTAACTCTATTAAGTTCCTACTTGGAGATTCTTATTACATGATGTGGCTGGGTCACATGTTGATGTTTTAAGAATCAAAGAAAAGTAAAGAAACTTAAAGGAAGTATATGCTGATACTGATCGCGAAGATGGATTTCGATCGCATGGTTCGGTGATCAGAATTTTGAGCACGTGCTTAAGAGTTATGATAGATTGCTTAGGAATAGATGACAACAAGTTTTCATATACATCTACATTGTAAGGATTAGTTTTTCCACAAAGTTTTAAAATAAAAGAAAAGTTTTTAATTTTATTTATTTTAAAAAAATATCCTTACAATGGCATTTGGAAAAAAAAAGATGTTGTTTATATGATTCCATTGATAGCAATATTGGAAATATGAATTTGAGTCTTTCATTTGTGGTAGTGTCTAAATTTACCAAATAAGGAAAGATTCTCATCACCCAAGTTTCAGTTGGATAGAAACTTGGAATCATGCAAGCTGTATAGTATGATGAATGAGAACTTTCGAGCATTGGAAAATTAAGACTAACTGCTTGTTCACATGGATGTGTGAGTCAAGAGAAGGACTAAGGGATCAAGTACACTTTCTTGTGCACTTGTCGAAGTCCACCACAAAAGATGGATAAGACTATTCGTCATGATTTACTAAGGTTTAGTAAATATGATTATACTTACAAGCTCAAGTATTATGAAACATTGAAAAAATTTTCAATGTATGACAGAACGAATAAGAAGAATCAAATTAGGCAGAAGGATAAAAGTTTCTCAAATCTAAAAAGATGGGAGAGTCCTTTAGTATCATGTTTTAAGATCATCTTAATGATTTTGAGACCTTATCACAATTCATCCTCTAAGTACATTCTGAGAGTTAAGAAGAGGATTTATGAATTGTTGAAGTGGTTAAATCAAGAAGATGATTCATACTTCATTCGAAAACAGTTCATAGAGTTATACTCTAAGATTGTAACTTGAGTGACATGTCTTAAAGAAGGTTTAAAACACTTGTCAAATGTAAGAGTAAAAGTTTTCTACTCTTGTACATTTGAAATTGGTAAGTTGTGATGTTTTGGATAAAACAAAGATCAACTAAGGCTAATTGTGTTAAGTGTCTGTCTTGATTAGAATCCACACACTATCTCTTGAATATTTGGCAAGAAAGTCTTATAGGTCAAGGAGACTGTGGGAGTCTAAAAGATCCTGAAAGGGTTTCAAGAAGTAATCAAGAACAAAAACCTGTATTTCATCACTAGCACACAACTAGAGGTCTATAACCTATTGTGTTGACATTTATGTGCCCATTCCAGTTAAATTGGCTATACATTTGAGTTCTACATGTTCTCAATTATTTGGATAACTACTTGGAAGCAATGGCAAGCCCTTGAGCTGCCAGGTGGCAAGAAGTTAAGATTGCACAAGTTCAATCCATATGAGTTAGGATTTGTCACTAACCTAGTCATGTGGTTATGGTTTTGACAAATTTACATGGATAGGAATGCTTACACCATAAAATCTAAGTGTCATAAGGTTTCTCTTCGATTCATGAAAATGAGGGTAAGGAAACTCTTTCACTAAGTAGATTTTAAGTAGATAACAATTGTGATATTTGCAGTTCTCAAAGTCGTTAGTGAAGCATACGTGGTTAACCGGCACACTAACATTGACTTATGAGAAATGGAAAAAGGTCTAAACAATTTAAACTATGATTACGACATCCCTTTTCATAGTTCTGAAATTGTTTAGACACACATGTCAGCTATCTAAGAGAGGTGTATGGTATTGATAAAGTCTTATCAAGGCAATCTAGTATCAGAAATCTGAACTTTGGTAAGAGAGTCAATAAAGTATTGATTTCTAGAAGTCCAGTCGATTTTTGGGTACATGTCGAAGCTAGTGGGAGCATAGGTCTTATGGTATTAATCATCATGTTAGTGGGAGCATGATAAAGGTTGCAAGTTAGCAATGTTAATTATAGAAAACAAAAGGTCTCAATTAGGAAAAGTTGTTTTGCTATAATTAAGGGAGAGGAAATTATACTTCATCTCAAATCTAAAAGCTTAGATTGAGGTCTTAATCGTATTTAGGCAAGAATATATATATATATATATATATATATATATATATATATATATATATATATATATATATATATATATGAATTTCATGTTGGAATGGCTCAACATAAGGAAATTCTATGTATTGGTTCATTATTTGCGTTCTAAAATTCGATTATGATTACGACATCCCTTTTCATAATATGAATTATGAGAACTTGGCAAATAGAAATGGAAATATTATAGCAAAAGACTGGTTTAGTCTTTATGTGAGACATCATGAATCGTGTCCCATATTCTTCGGATATAGGATCGATTACATGTGCTATATTCATCCTTTCTAAAATTTTCCAAATGCCTGGGGCATTAAGAAGTGAAAAGGTCTAGAATTGGATATGACTAAAATGATTAAGCAATTGTTGAGGACAATATAAGGTTTACCAAGGATTGGTTGCTCAAGGACAGTTGGAAGTATAGTGTTGACTATGGAAGGACCATATTGACATAGTCTGAAAAGAGGCAACTCTTGTTCGGAAGTGATAGTCAAAATGGAATATGGAAATGGTTCAAAGTTAGAAAGTATTCAATTTGTAAGATTAGGAAACTTAATGCAAGAAGGATGTTTCCAAGCAGTTGATCTCTGTTGGAATACACTGTAATGATTGTTGCCAAGTCTGGTTGAATTTGTGCATAATCATTACAAGAGGATCAATGCATATAAGTTTACAATCTAACAGATTTCAGTAAATGGCATGAATTTGCAATTCTTGCATTTGTAGTAAGGGTTTGGGACTATGAAAAAATGATCATTGGAGTTATGCTCAATTGATTTATTTCACAAAGTAAAGATCATAGACAAACATAGTATGCATACTTTGTGTATGGCATGACTAGTGTTTAGAAAACATAGTGTACATGCTTGGAGCATGGGACAACTATTGTTTTAAATTCAAGTATAAAGTTGATAAAACCGAAACAATGAATAATGAGTAATCAGTATGGTGATAAATAAAAGTTTTTATTTATATTCATAGGGTTTGATACCATATTTGATTCATTTATTCTTGTGTTTCACTTTCCATGTTTTTACTTCCAGAATAAACTAGGTTATTCTTCTGGAATGAATAAGTTATTCAAACCATCCACAGTCGGTCATATGTTGGAAGTAGATATGAATTAAGACTGTCATGGGTTGGCTTGTAGAGGTCTAAGATGTTGGACAAAGAGCTACAACACTCATGAGTGCTCATAAGTTCTGAGTATTGGATTCAACCCATGCTCATTGGAATCACTTCATGGATTTTATCACGAGTGATCATGAGACGATAATATCTTATATTCTTCAAACCTAGAGATATGAGTTGTTACTATGAGTTGGTTGTACATTGATTGCACGAAAACGCATTCGGTAACTCGGTGTTATAAAACGTACCTTTGTGTATGATTCAACAAGTAGTAGAACAAGCCATATGAGTCGAAGTTTATCCATTCCTTTTACCTTCGGGATAAAAGCGATATCTGTGGGCCCCTCGATGATTTAATGATGATACATGTGAGTGCTTGGCCAAGCCAGGACTGATATGATTTGTTCAATCAGTCAGTCATCATGAATCGGAAATCGGGAAACAACAAATGGACAGAGAGAATGATTATAATCCATGTCTCAGTCCATATGATATCTAGAATGGAGGAATATATGATCCCTTATCTAATGGACAAGTTTGTTGACAAGATCAAAGTTCGACAGCGGCTTTAAGAGCTACGATTGCCAGTTAGGTTTTGAAGTCATACTCAATAATAGTTTTAGACTTATTCAAGTGGGAGACTGTTGGATTAATGTCTAAGTCCATAACTATATTTGGTATGTACTTGACTCGACCCGACATGGTCCATTTGGGTTGCACTTCACCGACACAATTTATATGGATAATATTTTGAGAATAGTATATTTATGATTTATATTAATATATTATAAGTTCTAATATATTAATATAATCATATTATTTAATTAGTATTGATCAAGAATTAATTTATAATTAATTAAGTGATCAAAATGAACTAATTAAATATGGACTCTTAGATATATATGTGTAGTGGGCCAAGTTCATTTAGGTTGGGCTAAGTCTTCATGGATAGTCCATGGAGCTTTAACCCATGGATCCTAGGAAATGAAAGGTCATGGGTATTAGGGTTTAACCCTAATCCTCCACACTATATAAAGATGTCCTTGGTTGGTGAAATGGGCACTAGTGTGGGTACACTAAGAGGGCTAGCCAATTTCACTAGAGAGAACCAAGTATCCATATTCTCTAAAGTCTTCCAAGGTGTTTTGGTGATTTGTGATTCCATTTGAGGCTTCCACACTATTGGGGCTAAGCTCTTAAAGCTTGAAGACATCAAGCAACACCAAAAGGTATGTCGTCTAACTAGTCTTTGTAGTATAGTTACCTCATGGTATGCTAGTTAGGATTAAAGCGTTGGAAAGTTCTTATTTGCATGTATAATAGAGAAAACATAGATCCAAGGTTTATAGGGTTGCATGTACACCATAGGAGTGTTAGAATGCTCAAAACCCAACAAAAAGGGCATCATTGCACCCTTATAGTGAATTTGCGGCCTTGGGAGATCCTTCGCCGTAAACTCTCATTCATCCATTGATTCTTGATGTTTCTAAACTATAAACATGTTAAACCTAGTGTACAACGAGTTAGAACAAGATTACTTATGATCTAGGAGCATGAACGGTTGGTTTTGGCCAAGAACGTTCTTGGTGTTCTTGGTGAAACTTGAAGATCTACACAAATGGAATGATTTCATGGATGAAATCATGTAAGATCACTAGATCAAGTAAGATATCAACAAATTAGGACAAGAAACTTACGAGTTTTGATGATCGGGAATGAAGAACCCGATGATACTTGAGAGAAAACTGAAGTTCTTAGGTTTGAAATGTGAGAAATGGCTAAAAATGATCAAGACTCACTTATATGGGTGGGAGTTCACGACCTTAATGAGTTTAGGGCTGTACACTCCATGTTTATGGCCGTAAACTCCATCTCATGGAGTTTAGGGCATGAATTTTGTGCTGAGACTTTAGCAGATAAATGCCGACACTTATCCCTGAAGTGTACAAAGCTCAGAATGCTCAAATAAACTACTAATTGTGCTAAAAGATAGCGGAATGAGTTTGACTTTCAATGAAATATTTAACTGAACAAGATAGAAATTTTCGGGTTGTCACATCATCCCCCGTTAGAGGGAATTTCGTCCCGAAATTAGAATTTAGGTAAGGAAGTAGGTGTGAATAATCGAGCAAAGAGGTGGGGATACTTCCTATTCGATGGATTCTCGCTCTCCCAAGTGAATTCAGGTCCTCGGTTGGCATTCGAGCGAACCTTCACCAATGGGAAGTGGATTTGCTTCGTTCATCTGATCTCTCGGTCTATGGCCACTACGGTACTTCCACGAAGGTGAGGTTCTTGTTGATCTCGATCTCGTCGAGTAGGATTACAAGAGTCTTGACGGAAAGGTATTTTTTAAAGTTCGAGACATGGAGGGTAAAATGTACGTTACTGAGTTCGCAGGGTAGGTTGGATTTGTGAGTTACAGAGCCAATTCTGGAAAGAGTCTCGGAGGTCCTAACTATCTTGGATTTAGCTTTCCAAGCTTTCCGAAGCATATCAAGCCTTCCCAGGGTGCTACACAGAACATAGACAGGAACACGTTTCTTTAAAACAAAGAAGGAAAGTAAAGCATCTCCTACTGGCGATGGTTATCCCTATGGTGAACCCTTAGTTCAGCTAGTTGGCGTTCCATATCGAGCAGGTGTCTTTCGTACACCCTCTGGCATACTAGGAGCTCTATGACTTCGGATCGAGTTTCAGCTAGTGCTTGCAGCAGAGCCTCGTGGTCTCTTTCAGATCTCTCATGGGCATTTTCAAGGCGATTGGTGCGGATGGTATGCATTCCTAAAGTCCAACATTTATCCATAAGTGCGTGGTAGTTTAAAAGTACCAAAACTATAACACAATGTTGTTTTTCATGCCTAAATAATAGATTTATGTATGTATAAAATCGCCAAGGCACTTGATGACTCTGTAAACCAATATATTTTTAATACTCCCTGTGAGTCTTTTGTTTAAGTAAAACTGGTTAAAAGGGTGTTTATCCCGAATTGTGAACATGCTAATAATATCCCATGGTGTAGTTATTACTCCTGAGCATGATTGAGTTAAATGTATATTACTACGTACAAGAGTTGTTGTTTTCGCGTGTTGTGAGTTCCTCATAACCATACTAGACGCAGTACCTATGTTGACATTTGTCACCCCGGGAACTGTAGCTAACAGTCAGGGTGCGGAGTCATCAGCCCCGTATAGATCTATACACACTTGTCACGCTCTCCCTCCAAGAGACTCTGATTAGAGGTGGGGACTTTCGTTTTGGTACTAACAAAGCCATTGTCTCACATGTTTGCTAACAACAAGTTTACGAGTAATATAACGAAATACCTTTTGTAGGAAAAGATTATCCTTGTTATGAAGAATGCATACATATAAATAAAACATTGGTATAGACTCATGAATGAACTGACTCTTGCGTGATTCCTTGTACTTGGAATTGTGAGTAGTATCTCCTAATTATACCTATTATAGTTACTAGAAATGTAATTTATGAGTGTCCAAGTAGTTTTACACACCCTTGCTACCTAAGAGTGTCGGAACTGAACTAACTGATGGAACTTTTATGTCTATATCGGTATACACGATATATATAACTAATATTTAGACGACATTCGGACGAATAACTGATGCTCTAAGGCCACATCCCAACGAGAACAGAAAAAGAAATAAGGCGAGCTAGCCGTTCTAAGTCTTTTAAACCTTTCTTATTTAACTATACATATATAGGCAAACATTTAACAATAAATATAAAAGAAGTTTTGTAAAACCTTTGAAAATTTTAATAAATAAGAATTTATGACTTTATGTCAGTTTATAAAACAATTCGGAAATAGTTGACAAGACGGTTTTAATTGTAAGAAAACCTTTGTTTGAAGCACAACTATAACAGATTCAAAAAGGAAACATACAGTTTGTAAGACAGTTTATAAAAGTGTTTTAACATGTAAAAACGTTTGAGAAACCTATTTGAAGTATTATGTTTGGTGAAACGGCTAAAAGTGTAGTAAGTCCAACTGTATGTAAGTTATAAATCACATGTGATTGATTACATAACCAAAAAGTATAATAAAGATTTATGTCTTTCACACGGGGATAACCGTGTGTTTACTTGTATTCCCCACCTTAAAAGTGTATAAAAAGCATTGATAAAACATTTGAAAGTGTAGTTTATAGGGGTCTGAACGCACTTGATTGAAGTGGTTGATTTGAAGTAGTCGAGAGAAGAATTGAGCAGAACTTCAACAAGAAGAGTTGAAAACGCGGGAAAATCTCGGGATTCTCGGGAATCTCGGGAATCTCGGGAACACAAAACCTTCCTTTGGGATTTGAAGGTGAAAACCGGGGCTTTGGGAGGGTCTCGGGGGTTTAAACACAAAGTTTCGGTGTGAGAAAGAAGGGAACTGAGCAATGAAACCCCGAGCCCTTGAAATCTATTTATTGGGGCATTTTTGGGGTGTGCCACATCGTGGCAAGGGATGGCCACGTCGTGGGGAGTCAAAATTATCCTCTTCCATTGATTGGACTCCCTCAGTCACTTGCCAGGTCGCGGCAAACTTGTGCCACGTCGTGGCAAGCCTGACGGCCTCGGATTTCGGGCCTCGAACTTGTAAAATCCGTAACTTCGCGTACGAGCTCCGTTTTCGACGTTCTTTATATGCACGGGTAGCTGAAAATATGATCTACAACTCTCGTTTAGACTTCATCAGAAAATTTTGACTTTATTTTTAATTATTTATTTATAAAGGGCCGGGACACGAAAAGTCCATTAAAATTCCATAACTTCTTCATTCGATGTCCGTTTTTGTCAGACTTTTCGCCGTTGCGCTGCTATTATTGAGACCTTCGATTCTCATTTAGGTTGTTTTGGCCAAAAGTCTCTCGAGCTCTATTTCAAGTTTTTAGCTGCCTACTGCTATATCCGGATCTTGGAAAAATCATAACTTCCTCATACGAAGTCAGATTTGGACGTTCTTTTTATGTACGCTCACGGTTTAATGTTATCTACAACTTTCATTTAGATACTTAAGGCTAAAAACTATTGTATTGAAACTTCGCGTTTTTCGTTTAATCGGTGTTGCCGGTTTTGTCGGAAATCTTAGAATTGTCATAACTTCTTCGTTATAACTCGGATTTTTGTGTTTTTATATGTATGAAAACCTTGTTACGATTCCTACTACTTGATTTAACTCAAATAAGATTTTAGGAAAATTATATTTTGACCTAAATTTGACTGGTTTTACATTACATTGTCTCTAAATATCGGGTTGTCATAACTAATCACTCCTCGGACCAGCATAGTTATTCAGGCTATGCCACTCCCAAGACTGACCATACATCCCCAAGCTTACTTGTGATATTTAACAATCGTAATACTTTTGTTCTTGTCATCGTGACACGGATTTTGGTATGAATGCATGTATGTATACTTAGTTTAAATATTTTATTATTTAAAAGTATAAAATCTTGGTCAGAGTATTTTTAATCCCATTGTATTTATAGTTAGTATATCTTTTATGGGTTGTTATACTCAATTCACTATAAACCTGGCTCTGATACCAATCTGTCACACCTCAAAAACTAGAACGACAGAAACGTTCTGGGGTGGAGGACCTCATGTAAAGTATCACAACGATGCACAGTAGTAAACAAGCAACAACATCATCCATTGCATTAATACTATAATTTTAAATTCATGTGTGTTCTTTCATATTATAAAACAACATAATGAATAATCAAAATAAAAAGACGAGTCTTGACTGCTCCGTCTTCACAAAACCTGGTCGTTGTACCTGTCTATTTGACATGAGAATACAAGTTATTTTGAAAGCGAGTATCAGCAATAAAGTTGTTGAATTCATAAGTATTTATGTGTCTTTGATTTGTACAACTGTAAAGAAAAGACTTGTAATATTTGAAGAAAAGTTTGTATAAGTATGAAAACCCTAGAAAATCTCATATTTCCTACTAGTATAAAAGGTAGTCTTCTACCAAGACCCGACGGTTTTGAAAGTAGTCTTCTACTGCCACACCCCTAAACCAGAACGGCGGAAACGTTCGAGGGCGGAGGACGTCATATTTAGTATCATAACAATTACATAGTATGGAAAGTAAACACCACCATATATATATATATATATATATATATATATATATATATATTTAAAAGTGTTTACATAATCATAGTTGTTACATATTGAAAATATAAATACAATAACATGTTTCAAAGAAGTCATTAACGCCAGAACGTTAATCCCCAAAAGATGATTTCCAAACCTGCTTAGCGGTTCCCTGAGAATATAACTTATTTCAAAGAAAAAGTGTCAACAATTAAGTTGGTGAGTTCATAAGCGGTTTTGAGAAAATGTATGCCATTCCAAAGTTCGTGCGTTTTCCAAGAAAATCCCTTATTTTCTTATAAAAGTATGAAATGCATATGAATGTTCGTGTTGTGAATTGTAAATAGTTGCACCAGGAAAATCCCTTATTTTCCTATTAGTTGATTGTTTTATATACAGGAAAATCCCTTATTTTCCTAAAGTAACAGGCAGTCTCTAATGTCCAAGACCGAAAATCATAAGCAACTGACATGCTTAAAGGTTAGGACATAGTTTTATATAATAAAGCTATAAGAAGATCGCACTTGTTAGATGAAGAATAGTTTTAATAGCTACTCATTCATAAAATCATAATACCATAATAATTGTCTATCCAATGAGTTTTATAACCATACTAAACATAATATGCCTGTGGCGACGGTCTTCAGGCGTCGAAACGTTTATGACAAACTGTCACCCAAAGGACTGTAGCTAACAGTCAGGGCGTGGGATCATGACTTCTCGTATAGATCTATACACATTTGACTTGCTCTCCCACGGGAGACTCTGGTTATAATAGACAAGAATTTAGGTAATACCTTTTAAGAAAAAGGTAGCATTGAAGATATAATCATCTCATGGATTCTCAACTAAGTCCGTATTAAAGTATTAGTTTTGTATGGAAACGTATAAATAAAACATATTTCTATTTATAAAACATATTGTACCCCAAGATGATAAAGTGGTGTTATGAGGTGTTTTGCATGATAACAACTTCATATGATAGCTAAAACAACAGTATGAAAAGTAAAGCCAAACATCGATGTTTCACACGATTTTAGTCATGTGTTTACTTGTATTCCCCCTCCCCCCCCCCCCCCTAAAAGTGTTAAAAAGCAGTTAAAAACGTATTTAAAGTGTGTTTGTAGGGGTATGAACTCACTTGATTGAAGCGGAGGTTCAAAGATGAAAAGACGATAATCGAGCAGAACTTCGATAGGAGAAAGCCAAAATCTCGGGAGTATAGAACTTCCTTTAGAGCTTGAGTATAAAACCAGGAGCTTCACGCAGGCAGTACTTCGACAGGAGAAAAGTAGTGTCTTGGGAACTTCGAGGCGTCAGGACTTGCGTTATGTTCCAGGAGTGTTACCAGGGATTCGGGGTGGTTTAGAGGGGCTTAACCGAGAGTAGAAGTAGGAGAGAGGATAGGAATGAGCGGCCAAACACGAAAGGCTTCAGTTTCTACATATAGGCTAAAAATCGAAGTTCACGTCGTGAGTTTTGCCAATTCACGTCGTGAGTTTGTCCCAAATTCGTCATGGCATGCGTCATCTGTCAAGTGGCTCTGAAATGCTCAGTCAAACTGTTCACGTCGTGAACACAGTGTTCACGTCGTGAGCACCGACAATTCTCACACAACGTCGAAATTCGTGTCCCGAACTTCATAAAATTATATCTTTCGCATACGAGCTCCGTTTTTTACGTTCTTTATATCCACGTGTAGCTAAGAAAAGTTCGTTAAAAATCCATAACTTCTTCATTCGATGTCCGTTTTCGTCATAATTTTTACCTTTGAAATACGATCGATGAGATCTTTGATTCTTGTTTAGGTCATGTTGGCAAAAAGTCGCTCGATCTCGATTTCTAGTTTTTAGCTGTCTACTACTATGTCCGAAAGTACGAAAAATCATAACTTCCTCATCTGAAGTCAGATTTGGGCATTCTTTTTATGTATGTTTATGGTTTTGGGATATCTATAACTTTCCTTTAGACACCTAAGGTTGAAAAGTATTTTATTGAAATTTCTTGTTTTATGCTTAACTATGTTTTACCGGTATTGCCGCAGATCTTCGATTGGTCATAACTTCTTCGTTATAAATCGGATTTTAGTGTTATTTATATTTTTGGAAACCTCATTACGATATATACCACTTGTTATATCCCAATTATTGTTTTATAAAAGTTAAATTTTGACCCTAATTTCGCTGGTGTTACATCATCCCCCCGTTAGAGAGAATTTCGTCTCGAAATTCGCATTTAAATGGGACATCGATGGTTGGGGAAAGGTGAACGTACTTCTATTCCATTTGAATCTTCTTGTTCTCTACTTAATCCAACTCTTAGTGTGGGTGTTCCGACGGATCTTCATTATTCCGTCTATCGCTTCGACCGATAGGGATCGTGTTGTTTTGGGTTTATTTACTTATGTTCTTCTAAATGTTAGCATATTCACTCGATGCTTAGGGCAGCTTCGTTTTGAAGTTCATGGTTGAATTCACTCCTAGTATCTGAGTTTGAAGTCAACTCGCTATATGCATGGTATTTCTAATGATCTGTTGGGGAATACTACGGGAAGGTTGTAAATATATAGTACTCCTCACATGAGTACCTCGGGGTTTTGAAACCTAACTATGATTTTGGAAATTGTGTTGGGTTTGACGTTATAGATCGAAAGGTTTTTGTTAGTCAACGGCGAAAGTGAAGGGTCTTTTCATAGCACATGCAATTGGTATTGTGAAGACCAAGCCAATCCATTTCTAGTAGCTATTTGGGAACTTCTTATCGTATTAATAGTGAAATCGATCAGTAAAAGTTTGTTAGTGGGATAGTGCATTCTACATATGAGTTTTCAGTGCTTTCAGCCTATTGTTATTACTACTATGGAGGTTTTGCTTAATGATTGGGTTGTTTGATTGAGTGGATTTTTAAATCTATGGCTTATGAAACTCATCTCCGCTCCACTATTAACTAAAATGCATGTATAGGAGTTATCGAGGGGAAACGTACCCGTAACAACAGTGGGATCTGCAACGGCTTCCTCTTGGCCCATTGCGAATACTCGACCTCTCCCACCAGCATTCATGTTGTTTGCTTTCGGGTAGTCCCTTCGAAAGTGCCCCTTTGCTCCACACTCATAGCAAGTATGGACCACTCCGACATTCGTGGTTAGAGCGGGTGGTTGGATTGGTCCTCTGCAGTAGCGGACGGTGTGCCCCTTGCTGTTGCACCTAGCGCAATACATTTCACGGCAAGGTCCATGATGATGAAAGTTGCATCGGTTGCACTTAGGCTGGTTGCTGTTGTACGGCGTTAGGGGTGTTGGGGTGGTAGGAATAGTAACAGTGTGAGCTGTCACTATCTGTTGCCTTTTGGGAGGCCCTTGATTCAAACTGTTCCCTTTCCTATTCCAGGACTTTTGTTTCCTGTTACGAGGTTTGTGGGTTGGTGTATTCTTACGGGTTGGCACTTGTTGGTTTCCTTGATTGTTGCAGAGATTTGAATTGTTGACACCATTCCCATTTTTACTAGCATTACTTGCATTGATATAAGCCATGATGGCTGATACGGCGATTGTAACTACAGCGTGAAGAGTAACTGACTCTACATGCAGAAGTGGTGTGTCGTTGGTTGGTTGATTACTTCCAGGTGAAGACATGATTATGTTACATGATGTGAAACGAGTTGGTTAGATAACTAGGATCGTTGCTAGTTGGATTCTATATGTATAATTTCCTCACTTTGTTATTCGGTTTCTAACGTTCTGACTTACATTCATTAAGATCTTTTTATACTTGAGGGTTGAAATAGGTATCGCATTTAATTTTAGTTTTAGCAATTTTGGTTAGAAATGTCGAAATCTCAAGTTGATCTAGTTTCATGAGTTTTGGGAGAGGGTATATCCTTTACTTTTTCGAGTCATGAAGAAGGATGTGATGTACCCATCTCATAGCGTGAGTAATATACTTATCAACTCATTTAGGTAATAAGAATTATTACTTAATAGTCTGACGCATCAGGTTCTCTACCACCTCTCATGCTTCACGAGTGGTTCCCTCTGTTCTCTGTCTTCTCCTCGGTGGTAACGATTTGTTATATCATGTATCTTATAAACATGGCATCCTGGCTTTTCCTCAGGCACGTTTTAATCTCTGTCGTTGTTTTGATTGCCCTAGTTGAAGTTATAAAGGATTGTTATCCTATGATAACCGTCTCTCTCGCTCTCGAAAGGGTGTAAGTGATAGAAAAGTTGGGTTTATCGAAGGGTTTAGTCCGTTTGATTAGCGAGAAGGCATTTTTGAACTATAGGGTTACCGATGAAATGGTGGCAAGACTTCGTTAGCGTTGTTGAGTTCAATAACATTGAACTACAATAGATTAGATCGATAGGGACAGTGTAGTGAGTTGCTATAACAGTTTATGACATGAACTTCTTACATAGCCAGAGTATGAATTGATAGTGAGGATATTTAAAGGAAGAAAGAGGTATGTCATATTAGTTGGTATACAGTTATTTAGAATTCAAAAAATTTGACCTTGAGGTAGGTCTATAATATACCACAAAGGGAAACCTGATAGTACAAAGGCTTAACGAGACAGTACTTGCTAGACAGGAATAATTACATGAAGAGAGTACTACTTAGAGTACATACTAAGGTTAATTCACAACCCAAAAGAAGGAGTGAGTAGAGTATCCTCTACTAGCGGCGGGAACTGTTCTGCTGAGCCTTTTGACCTACCAACTGACGTTCCATCTCGAGCAAACGCATTTCATACCTTGCCTGGCGTGCTCTAAGTTCCCTGACTTCAGTTTGAGTTTCAGTTAACTCTCTCTGCCAAGCTTCATTTTGATTTACGATTCTCCCGTGAGCTAATCCTAACTGTCGAATGCGAACCGTATTGACTCCAGTGTTCGTATCATTCTCCTCAGTTCGATGGATGGTTGCCCTTCCTTGTTCATCAATGCGAGCAATTTGGCGAAACAATACAGGAAGGCCTCTGTCTGCTGAGCCTCCCTCACTTAGATTGTAAAAGCTTCGGTCTCCATTGTATGGAAGGGGTTGAACCTGTTCGCGACTCCACCTATTCAGGTTGGTTGCCCATAGAGGTGTCGAGCCATGAAATTCCGGTCGAGGATTAGGATTTTGAATTAGAGCCGCTAAGGGTGGGTTACTGTCCTTGGGATCTGAGTCTGATTCTTCTTGCATTTCTTCTTCTAGATCATTCTCTATCCTTTCTCCACTGTCTCGGTTCAGGTAGTAGGGATCTCCTAGTAGGTGGAATCCAGCCATTGTGTCTGTACGAGAATAAGGAGATAAGGATTGTTTGGAACTAAGGCACGTAAGGTTGAACATCAAAGTTAAACTTATTGTATCCATAAAATACTCCTATAGTATTCTAAATGTTATGTTTGATTCTAAGGTTGATAAGTTTGGTAAGTTTTAGATTTGTTGTCCATTGTAGCTATCCCCTGGCATATGCTGGTCGGTTCTCAGAGAAACATAGTTGATCAGGCTATATTCATCCCAGTACCGATTACATATCTAAAGGTAAACCTGAATTGTACAACTCATCTATAATACTTCTATATTGTTTTAATTATGATACTGACCCTGTTATTAATAGAAAATGAATGCATGCCTACTTTACAACTAAATTAAATAAATTTTATTTTAAAAGCATGACTCTTACTCAGAGTGTTTTTGCCCAGTTGCGTTTATAGTTGTATACCAAAAATGGTTTTGATATACTTAATTCACTATAAACAAAGCTCTAATACCAATCTGTCACACCCCCAAACCAGAACGGTGGAAACGTTCGGGGGCGGAGGACGTCATATTCAGTATCATAACAATTGCATAGTAAGGAAAGTACACACCACCAAATATATATATATATATATATATATATATATATATATATATATAAGTGTTTACATAATCGTAGTTGTTACATATTGAAAATATAAATACAATAACATGTTTCAAAAGAAGTCATTAACGCCAGAACGTTAATCCCCAAAAGATGATTTCCAAACCTGCTTAGCGGTTCCCTGAGAATACAAGTTATTTCAAAGAAAAAGTGTCAACAATTAAGTTGGTGAGTTCATAAGCGGTTTTGAGAAAATGTATGGCATTCCAAAGTTCGTGCGTTTTCCAAGAAAATCCCTTATTTTCTTATAAAAGTATGAAATGCATATGAATGTTCGTGTTGTGAATTGTAAATAGTTGCACCAGGAAAATCCCTTATTTTCCTATTAGTTGATTGTTTTAGATACAGGAAAATCCCTTATTTTCCTAATGTAACAGGCAGTCTCTAATGTCTAAGACCGAAAATCGCAAGCAACTGACATGCTTAAAGGTTGAGACATAGTTTTATATAATAAAGCTATAAGAAGATCGCTCTTGTTAGATGAAGAATTGTTTTAACAACTACTCATTCATAAAATCAGAATACCATAATAATTGTCTATCCAGTGAGTTTTATAACTATACTAAACATAATATGCCTGTGGCGACGGTCTTCAGGTGTCGAAACATTTATGACAAACTGTCACCCAAATGACTGTAGCTAATAGTTAGGGCGCGGGATCATGACTTCCCGTATAGATCTCTACACATTTGACATGCTATCCCACGGTAGATTCTGGTTAGAACAGATAGGAATTTAGGTAATACCTTTTAAGAAAAAGGTAGCATGGAAGATATAATCGTCTCACGGATTCTCAACTAAGTTCGTATTAAAGTATTAGTTTTGTTTGCAAACATATAAATAAAACATATTTCTATTTATAAAACATATTGTACCCTCTTGTTTTGCATGATAACAACTTCATATGATAGTTAAAACAACAGTATGAAAAGTGAAGATGAATGAGTAATGAATTATATGTTGGATTAATATCTAAGTCCATAACTATAATTGGTAAGACTTGACCCGACCCGGCATGGTCCATTTGGGTTGCATGGCATCATGCATTTGGATAGACTATAATGAGAGAAATAACACTTAAGGTTTGTTAATATATTATAAGTTATAATATATATTAATAAGATTATTTAATTAGTATTGATCAAGAATTAATCTAGAATTAATTAAGTGATCAAAAGAAGACTAATTAAATATATTGGTTGATTTTGTAAATCATCCATACTTGTATAGTGGGCTAATGCTCCATGGATTATCAAGTTGGGCTAAAACCCATAAGATGCTCCATGGATGCTCCATGGTATGTTTGAACCCATGGATCCAAGGAAATGGAAAGCCATGACAATTAGGGTTTACCCTAATTGTCACTAACTATATAATGATCTTATACTTGGAAAAATCGGCCACAATGTGTGAATAGAAGGGCTAGCCGATTTTAGAAGTGTTCAAGATTCTCTTAAGTTATTCCAAAAGCAATTGATGTTGTGTGAACCATTTGAGGTGTCACACTTGGGGCACTAGGCACTCAATCTTCTTGAGGACATTCTACATCAAAGAGGTATGTATTCTATCTTGTTATATTCATTGTTTTGTATGCTAGATTAGGATAATACCTTGGATATTCATATTTGCATGTATAATAGAGAAAACATAGATCCAATGTATTTAGGGTTGCATGTACACTTAGGAGTGTTAGAATGCTCAAAACCCAACAGCGGTATCAGAGACTAGGCTTGTTTTCTTATTATACTTGCAAAAGTAGCTGAAAAATCGAGTTTTGTTGCTGTCTGCCCAGTAGACTCGCCGAGTCCATGAATGGACTCGCCGATTCCAAGGCAAAATGCATCCAACTCGCCGAGTTGGTTCGTGCACTCGACGAGTTGGACCCCTAGACAGCATATATTCGACTTTTTTGGCTGGAATTGGACTAGGAACATTACCCTAAGATGTTTTTGGACTTATAAACTTATTTTTGATGTGGTAATGTTCATACTAATCCAATTTCAAAGATAATTGTCAATAGATTCATGTTTTGTATTAGTTTAAGTGTTATGCTAATTACATGAAAAAGTGTGATTCCAATTATCATGTTCATATGAGTTGCTTAGATTAATAGAAAAGTTGTGTGAAATAGTTGATTTCAATCCATTTTAATCTAAGAGTTGATTCCAAATTGTGTTTTTGTAACTTGTCCTCAAGTTATATGAAAAGTCACATTTAAGAATGATAAAACTCATAAAAGTTGGCAAAGGTTACAAAAATGAAGAGTCTAGTTCTAATTAAATGGTTTTATGACTCCATAACTTGTCCTGAAGTTATGGAGGACCAAGAGTCTCTTCATTAAATAATAAATAAATAAAAAGTGTAACCTTAATTAGTTCCATAAGTTACAAAATAAAGAAAAGTTACATTCTTTAATAGTTTAAAGTCTTCCATAACTTGTCCTCAAGTTATGGAAGTTGAAGAGTCTTTTAATTAAAACTACTTTAAACACATAAGTTATGGAATTAATTAGTTTTGAATAGTTTCAAAACTTGCCCTCAAGTTTTGGAATTTGAAAAGTTTTCTCTTATGAATACTTTAATTCCAAGTTAAGCCCTTAGAATTTTAAAAGTTAAAATTAAACCCTTATACTTTATAATATTATAAGTTAATAATATTTATATATATGTATAAGAGTAAAAGTCAGTCTTACCGTTAGTAGGCCTCATTCAAGATGTCGGTCTATAAGGGGGTATAAGGTTACTGCATATAAAATGGCAGTTTAATGGGTGTCCACTCTCACCCACCGCTTCCTTGACTGGCGGAGGGTCGTTATCTGAACGGGTAGGACAAAGACTATAAGTTCTCCCTTCATTAAAAGTATTAATGATAAATACTAAGTAACTAAACTGTTATAATTCCCAATCTTAGTTACTTAGGAAAATGTGAATATTATGCTAACCCATGAAATTACACTTTGTACTTTCCTTAAGTCAGTTGGTGGAGCGTGTGTGGTTTACCGGCACACTGGCTTGACTTAACAAGGTAGGCAAAGGGTTTTCTTAAAGTTTATCATAGACTAGTGGAGCGTGTGTGGTTTACCGGCACATCGGTTGGGTGATAAACATTTAAGAGTACCAAGTAATTTGCATGGTTACTTCACACCTTGTTTTGTGATCCTCGGCATCCCAGTCACAAAACCTGAAGGGCACACTCGAGATTGAAACATGCCATTGAACAGTTCAATGAATCTCAAAGATCTAGGAGTTTCAAAACCAATTAAAACCTAATAATACATTTCGTTTATCTTGGTGGAAATTGGTGAATCGTCATTCACCTACCTTCAAATATTTTGTAGCTTGGATTACGGCATCCCTCTTCCGAGTTATAAAATATTTTGTAGGGTCGTAGCCTTAATATTTCATATTGGGTTTATATTTAGGAATTTTAAATCAACTCAACTTGAATATCTCCCAAAAGATGTCTAAGTTCAGACATCTATGATCTTCCCAAATCTCTTGGAACTTCACTTCCTCCACCTCCTCCAATTATTCTCCCTAACCCACAAGTTCAAGGTCACTCAAGCCCTATTGGCAATGCAAGGTCTAGGTGTGATCACATCTTGGAGATGAAGTCACATATTGACAAGCCGGGAGAGTTGGCAGTCAAAGTCTTGAGAAAGTTGGATGTTCAATCACTTTCTAAGTCACATAGCGAGTTCCTTTGGGACTCCTATGAAACAGACTATGACATGACCCTTAATAATCTTATCCATTTTCTTGGTACTGCTGAATCAACAATGATTTGGAAGGATAGTAAAGCAAATGTGATTAGGATATCAACTTTCCAAAACTTTATGGACAGGGAAAATAGTGACACAGGAAATCCAGAAAAAGCATTCTCTTCCCAATGGAAAGGGATTGGCCATAGTCAACCTGGTTGACAAAATGGTAAAGAGAAAGGCTAAGTCTGAGATAGTCCCATGTACTATTACCTAAGGGTCCATATGTTTCTATTGCCAAAGGAAGGGGTTTTGGTTACGAAGCTGCCAAACTTACCTAAGGATGGTAATGTCAATGAGTTTGACTTTATTTCAGGTAAAGTCCATTGTCTAACTCTATTAAGTTCCTATTTGGAGATTCTTATTACATGATTTGACTGGTTCACATCTTGGTGTTTTAAGAATCAAAGAAAAGTAAAGAAACTTAAAGAAAGAATATGCTGAATCTGATCGCATAGATGGATTTCTATCGCATAGTTTGAAGATTGGATTCTTGAGCTACTTCTTAGGCGTTATGATAAATTGCTTAGGAATAGATAACAACAAGTTTTCATATACATTTTCATTGTAAGGATTAGTTTTTTCGCAAAGTTTTAAAATAAAAGAAAAGTTTTTAATTTTATTTATTTTAAGTATCCTTACAATGGCATTTGTGAAAGAGATTGTTGTTTATGGAAATAATGGAAAATGGTTGTGATTCTTTCATTTGTGGTAGCATCTAAATTTACCAAATAAAGAAAAATTTCTTGTCACCCAAGTTTCAAATGGACCGAAATTTGGAATCATGCAAGTTGTATAATATAATGAATGAGAACTTTCAAGCATTGGAAAATTAAGACTAATTACTTGTTCACATGGATGTGTGAGTCAAGTAAAGGGCTAAGGGATCGAGTACACAGTCACGTGCACTGATCAAGCCCACCACAAATAATCGATAAGACTATTCGTCATGATTTACTAAAGTTTAGTAAATATGGTTATACTTACAGGCTTAAGTGTAATTCTGATACATTGGAAAATTTTCGATGTATGGCAGAACGAATGAAAAGAATCAAATTAGACAGAAGGATAAAAGTTTCTCAAATCTGAAAAGATGGGAGAGTACTTTAGTATCATGTTATTGTTGGATATAGCGTCTAAGCCCATAACTATATTTGGTATGTACTTGACCCGACCCGGCATGGTCCATTTGGGTTGCACTTCACCCGAACAATTTATGGATAATATTTGAGAATAGTACAAGTTATGATTTATTAATATATTATAAGTTCTAATATATTAATATAAGATCATATTATTTAATTAGTAGTGATCTATAATTAATCTAGGATTAATTTAGTGATCAAAGATATTACTAAATAAATATGGGCTTCTATATTTATATAGTGTGGGCTTATGCTTATTTGGAATGGGCTAGGCTTGCATGGAGAAGTCCATGGATACTCCATGGAGCTTTAACCCATGGATCTCATGGAAATGAAGAGACATGGGTATTAGGGTTTACATGGATGTAACCCTAATCCACCACACTATATAAAGGAGGTCTTGGTTCTTGAAATGATACTAGTAAACACTTGTTGAGTTGAGGGCAATTTCAAGATAGTAGTGACTATTCTCTCAAAGTTCCAAGTTTGTGGTGATTTGTGACTTTCATTTGAGGCATCCACACTATTGGTGCTAGGCTCTAAAACTCCAAGCAATCAACATCAACTACAAGGTAAGTATGTCTTCTAGCTTTATTTGATTCATGTTCCCCATGCCATGCTAGTTAGGATATAAACCTTGGAAAATAATTATTTGCATGTATCTTAGAAAAACATAGATCCAAGGTTTATTAGGGTTGCATGTACACTTAGGAAGTGTTAGAATGCTCTAAACCCATCAGTGGTATCAGAGCCTAGGTTTGTTTGTTTGATACTTGTTGCAATATGCTTGAAAAAGTCAGAAATCTTGCTGTCTGACTGCTGGACTCGCCGAGTCCATGGGGGGACTCGCCGAGTCCATGGGGGGACTCGCCGAGTTCACTTGTATCTTCAACCTACTCGTCGAGTAGGTTCATGCACTTGGCGAGTAGGGTCGACAGAGTGCAGATTTTCGACTTTAGTTGCTGGAAATGGATTAGAAACATTACCCTAAACTGTTTTGGTACTTGAAAACTTGTTTTAGATGGTGTAATGTCTTTTCTAACTCATTTACAACAACTAGTTATCAAAATTACAAAGACTAAGTGTGATTTTGATATATGAAAGTGTTCATGTTCATGATCTTGTTCTTATGATGTTTAGATGATCATAGGAATTATTTGTAACCTATGTGGTAGATTAACTCTTGATCATAATGTGATTTAATGGAGTCCATAACTTGTCCTCAAGTTATGGAAAACCATAAGTCTCTTGGATTGAAAACCATTAAAAGAACACAAGAGTTAGAAAAGTGAAGATTCTTCATTTTATTACTCTATGAAACTCATAAGTTACAAGAAATGAAAAGTTTTTGAAAGTTTACAAAACTTTCCCTCAAGTTTTGGAACAAGTAAAGTCAAGTTAAAACTTTAGTTCCAACCCTTCGAATTTTAAAAGTTAAAATTCAACCCTTATACTTATAGTATTATGATTTAATAATTATATATATGTGTATAAGAACAAAGTCGTCTTACAGCTAGTACGCCTCATTCACGAAGCCGGTCTATAAGGTGGGTATAAGGTTGTTGCCTATAAAATGGTGACTTAATGGGTGTCCACTCTCACCCACCGCTTGCTTGACTGGTGGAGGGTCGTTAGCCGAACGGGTTAGACAAGGACTTATAAATTCTCATTTAGAGTATGATGAATATTATAAAGTAACTAAATGTTTTATTACATTCCCAATCTTAGTTACTTTAGGAAAAATGTGAATAAGGTGCTAATCCATGAAATTACACTTTACACTTTGTTTAAGTCGTTGGTGGAGCGTGTGTGGTTAACCGGCACACTAACTTGGACTTAACAAGGTAGGTAAAGGGTGACTTAAGGTTTATTATAGTATCGATGGAGCGTGTGTGGTTTACCGGCACATCGATTGAGTGATAAACTTTAAGGGTACCAAGTGATTTGCATGGTTACTTCACACCTCGTTTTGTGATCCTCGGCATCCCAGTCACAAAACTTGGAGGGCACACTCGAGATTGAAACATGCCTTTGAAAAGTTCATTGAATCTCAAAGAATCTAGGAATTTCTAAGAACCAATCAAAAACCTAATATTTAAAATATTTCGGTTTTCGTGGTGGAAATTGGTGAATCGTCATTCACCTACCTTTCAAATATGGTATAGCTTAGATTACGGCATACCTCTTCTAAGTTATATTATATTGTGATTGGATCCTAGCTTTAATATTACATTTGGGTGTTTTATTAAGGACTCTCTTATATCTAAACTAATCTTGTTCTCTTCTTTTCAGATGTCTTCAAACAATGTTGCTTCTGGCTCTAACCCTAATAGCTCCTTTACCCTTATGAACTTGTGTGGGAAAGTCACCTTTGATGGATCCAACTTCAATGAGTGGATCAGAAACATCAGGATGATTACCCGCTACGAGGACAAAGAATATGTCCTTGACAAGGAGCTTAAGGAGATTGATGAGACCACTGCAACTCCTCAGGAGATCGCTGACTTTCAGGCACATGAAAGGGATGCTACGAAAGTGGCTTGCATCATGATGGCCACGATGACAGCGGAACTCCAAAAGTCTTATAAGGATTTCTACCCTTATGAAATGCACCAAGATTTGATGGAAAGATACCATCAAAGTGCACGAAAAGAGAGGTATGAATTCATTTGCTCCATGATAACAGCCATGATGAAGGACGGGGAATCTGTCACGAGCCATATGCAGAAAATGCAAAGGTATGTGGATCATTTGCTAAAGCTTAATGTGAACTTCCCGGAGGATCTTGCAATAGAAATCATTTTGCACTCCTTACCATCGTGCTATGATCAATTCCGCATGACATATCACATGAATAAGGAAGAGGTCACACTCAGCAAACTTCAGGGACTTCACAAGACCGCAGAATCAGGTCTTAAGGGGAAGTCGGTTGCTATCACTCCTACTCCAAACTCAACTCCGGTTTTGGCAATTGGGAAAAGTCGATGGAGGAAGAGAAAGAGATCCTCGAAGGGTACCAAGGCTCGGACCCTTGATGGCTCTTCTTCAAGTGGAACCAAGAAAGGTTTCATCACTCCTTCTTCTGACCCAAAAGAGGCTGAATGCTTCTATTGCCATGAAAAAGCTCATTGGAAGCGGAACTGCCCAAAGTACCAGCAGGATGTAAAGGATGGGAAAGTTAAACCCAACCATGCAGGTATTTACACTATCATTTCTAATAACTCACCCCATTCTAAATCTTGGGTCCTTGATACTGGGTGTGGTATTCATATTTGTTGTGACTTGCAGGGACTAAGAAGAAGTGAGGATGTGGAGCAAGGAAGAATAAACTTGATCATGGGGAATAGGAAAGCTTCACCTGTCACCAAGATTGGAGTTTATACTTTATCGCTAAGTAGTGGGTTTAGCTTAGATTTGAATAAATGTTGTTACTCGCCAGGAATGGCAAGAAATATTATTTCCTTTCATGCTTTCTACAAACAAGGGTTTACCTTTTCATTTAATAATGAAGTTGGTTCTATTGATGTTTTCTTTAATAATGTTTTTTATTTTAAAGCATTACCTTGTGATGGTGTGTATGAAGCTGTATCTGTTGTAGATAACTTAGGGAATAATGTTTTGTGTATTGATTCTACTAATCATAATAACTTGGATAAAGCATCATTATGGCATTGTCGCCTTGGACATATAAGCAAGAAACGCATAGGCAACCTCCAAAAGGATGGAGTCTTGGAGTCATTTGACCTAAAGTCAGATGATAGTTGCGAATCATGCTTACTTGGAAAAATGACAAAGTCACCCTTCATAGGCTCGTGTGAGAGGGGTGAAGGTTTGTTGGATCTTGTACACACGGATGTGTGTGGACTATTCAAACATGCCACAAGGGATGCTAATCGTTATTATTTGACTTTTAGTGATGATTACAGTAGATATGGTTATGTCTACTTAATCAAGCATAAGTCAGAGACTTTCGAGAGGTTTAAGGAATTTAAACAGGGAGTCGAGAATCAATTAGGCAGGAACATTAAGATGCTTTGATCCGATCGAGGAGGTGAGTATCTTAGTTCAGAGTTCCTCGACTATCTTAGGGAATGTGGGATTGTCTCACAATTGACACCTCCCAGGACACCACAGTTGAATGGTGTGGCTGAGAGGCGTAATCGAACCTTGTTGGATATGGTTCGTTCCATGATGAGTCGAGCTACGCTACCAATCTCATTCTGGGGGTATGCCTTAGAGACTGCCGCCCATATTCTTAATCTAGTCCCTATAAAGAAAGTTGCCAAAACTCCTCACGAGATGTGGACTGGTAAAGTACCTAAGCTAGACCACATCAAGATTTGGGGTTGTGAGGCTTTTGTGAGACGCGAGACTCATGATAAGCTCGAACCTCGAAGCGAGAGGTGTATTTTCATCGGCTACCCACAACAATCCTTTGGTTACCTCTTCTACAGACCTAGTGATAATGTGGTCTTTGTAGCAAGAAGAGGAGTCTTTCGAGAGAGAGAATTTATAAGCCAAAGAGACAGTGGGAGGCAAACTGATCTTGAAGAAATTCAAGAGTCAAGTGGTGAAGGAACTTCGAACCCTAGCCCTCAACTTGAGGAGGAAACTCCTATTGAGCCAGTTGATGTGCCTGTACCTCTGAGGCGTTCCACGAGAGTTAGGAATGCACCTGAGCATTATTATGGCTTCCATATTACTGCAGAAGGTGAGACACTTATTAGTGATGAGACACTAGTAGGTCTGGATGAACCTAACAGCTACACGGAAGCTATGGCAGGCCCTGAGGCTGCTAAATGGAAAGAGGCTATGGATAGCGAGATACAATCCATGCATGAAAATCAAGTTTGGAACTTGGTTGAAAATGTACCCGGTCGTAAGACTGTAGGGTGCAAATGGATCTTCAAGAAGAAGACCGACATGGATGGTAATGTACACACCTATAAGGCATGATTGGTTGCAAAAGGTTATTCTCAAACTCCGGGAGTTGATTATGATGAAACCTTTTCACCAGTGGCCAAGATAAAGTCTATTAGGGTTCTGTTAGCCATTGTTGCATTTCATGATTATGAAATATGGCAAATGGATGTCAAAACCGCTTTCCTTAATGGAAAGTTGGCTGAGGATGTTTACATGGTTCAGCCATAGGGTTTTGTCAGTACAGAGTACCCCAATAGAGTGTGTAAACTCAAGAAATCCATTTATGGATTGAAACAGGCACCTCGCAGGTGGAATCTTTGCTTTGATGAGAAAGTCAAGGAATTTGGCTTTTCAAGGAGTGAAGATGAATCTTGTGTCTATATCAAGGCTAGTGGGAGCATAGTTAGTTTCTTGGTACTGTATGTGGACGACATACTACTCATAGGAAATGACATCCCAACTCTGCAGGAAGTAAAGTCCTGGCTTGGGAAGTGTTTCGCTATGAAGGACCTTGGTGAAGCTGCCTATATCCTAGGGATAAAGATTTTGAGAAACAGGAGTAAAAGACTAATTGGACTTAGTCAAAGCACCTATGTGGACAAAGTGTTGAAAAGATTCAACATGCATAACTCCAAGAAAGGTGAGTTACCCATTCAGAGTAATGCCAGATTGAGTAAGACACAAAGCCCTAGTACTGAGGCTGAGATAGCAGAAATGAGTCGACTTCCTTATGCTTTAGCTGTAGGATCGATCATGTATGCTATGACGTGTACTCGACCTGATGTAGCCTTTGCTTTGAGCATGGTTAGCAGGTATCAGGCGAACCCTGGCAAGGAACACTGGACTACGGTAAAGAATATCCTCAAGTACCTGCGAAGGACTAAGGATTGGGTCCTTACCTTCTGTGGGAGTGATGACTTGAGAGCTGTAGGGTATAGTGATGCTAGCTTCCAGACTGATAGGGATAATTTCCGCTCTCAGTCAGGCTGGGTCTTTACCTTAAACGGAGGAGCAATCACTTGGAAGAGTTCCAATCAGGAGACAGTGGCTGATTGTACTTGCGAATCAGAGTATATAGTGGCAAGCGAGGCAGCAAAGGAGGCTATATGGTTGAAGAACTTCATCGGAGACCTTGGAGTTGTACCAGCTATAAAAGAACCAATGGAGATTTTCTGTGACAGCAATAGTGCGGTTGCCTTAGCCAAGGAACCAAGAGATCATGGGAGATCCAGACACATTGACAGAAAATATCACTTCATCAGACATCGAATAGAAGAAGGACTCCTCATGGCAAAGAGGGTATCATTGGATGAGAACCCAGCAGATCCCCTCACGAAGGGACTGAGTAGGGTTAAGCATCTCCAGCATGCTCGGAGCATAGGGCTGAAGGATGATATAAGTTTTAGTAGTTAGATAACCCAGAAATTTGTAAAGTGTAATTGACATTAGATGATGAATAAAAGGTGTTTTATTTATGAGTAAAGTGTTGCTATCTCTTGTCGATCATTTACTATATTTCTTTTGCATGTTTTGACTTCCAGAATAATTATGTTTGGTATATCATATTATTCAAACCTCCACAGTCGGTCATATGTCGGAAGTAGGTATGAATCAAGGCTGCCATGATTGGTTGCAGAGGTCTAAGGTGTTGGACATGGCTACAACAATCATGAGTGCTCATAAGTTCTGAGCATTGGACTCAACCCACGCTCACTGGAATCACTTCATGGAATTTTATCTCAAGTGATCGTGACACTGTAATATCATATAAGTCTTCAAACCTAGAGATATGATTTGTTACTTACGAGTTGGTTGTGCATTGATTGTACGAAAACGCATTGGTAACTCGATGTTATAAAACGTGCTTTTGTGTGTAATTCAATGAGTGGTAGAACAAACATATGAGTCGAAGTTTATCTGTTCCTTCTTGGATTAGAAGCTGATATCTGGGCCACTCGATGATTTTGTTTTGACCTATGTACCGTGCCCGGTCAGAACTAAATGATGTGTTCAATTGAGTTCTATGTCAAACAAATCGGAAATCGGGAAACAAATGCTGGACAATAAGCAAGACCATGTTCCATGTATTTGTCCAGCTGATATCTGGAACAGAGGATTATATGATCACTTATCTTAAATGGCACGTTCTAGTTCAACAGAGTTTAAAGTGCTACGATTGCTGATCGGTTCCTGAAGTCATACTTGCAACTATAGTTATTAGACTTATCCAAGTGGGAGACTGTTGGATATAGTGTCTAAGCCCATAACTATATTTGGTATGTACTTGACCCGACCCGGCATGGTCCATTTGGGTTGCACTTCACCCGAACAATTTATGGATAATATTTGAGAATAGTACAAGTTATGATTTATTAATATATTATAAGTTCTAATATATTAATATAAGATCATATTATTTAATTAGTAGTGATCTATAATTAATCTAGGATTAATTTAGTGATCAAAGATATTACTAATTAAATATGGGCTTCTATATTTATATAGTGTGGGCTTATGCTTATTTGGAATGGGCTAGGCTTGCATGGAGAAGTCCATGGATACTCCACGGAGCTTTAACCCATGGATCTCATGAAAATGAAGAGACATGGGTATTAGGGTTTACATGGATGTAACCCTAATCCACCACACTATATAAAGGAGGTCTTGGTTCTTGAAATGATACTAGTAAACACTTGTTGAGGTGAGGGCAATTTCAAGATAGTAGTGACTATTCTCTCAAAAGTTCCAAGTTTGTGGTGATTTGTGACTTTCATTTGAGTCATCCACACTATTGGTGCTAGGCTCTAAAACTCCAAGCAATCAACATCAACTACAAGGTAAGTATGTCTTCTAGCTTTATTTGATTCATGTTCCCCATGCCATGCTAGTTAGGATATAAACCTTGGAAAATAATTATTTGCATGTATCTTAGACAAACATAGATCCAAGGTTTATTAGGGTTGCATGTACACTTAGGAAGTGTTAGAATGCTCAAAACCCATCAGTTATATGATCATCTTAATGATTAAGAGACCTTATCACAATTCATCCTCTAAGTGCATTCTGATTTCTAAGAAGAGGCGTTATGAATTGTTGAAGTGGTTAAATCAAGAAGATGAGTCATACTTCGTTCCAAAACAATCCTTAGAGTTATACTCTAAGACTGTAACTTGAGTGACATATCTTAAGGAAAGGTTTAAAAACACGTGTCAAATGTAAGAGTAAAAGTGTCCTACTCTTGTACATTTGAAGTTGGTAAGTTGTGATGTTTTGGATAAAACAAAGACCAACTTAGGACAATTGTGTGAAGTGTTTGTCTTGATAAAGAATCCGCACTATCCCTTGAATATTTGACAAGAGAGTCTTATATGTCAAGAGGACAGTGGGAGTTTTAAAGGTCTTGAAAGTCTCAAGAACTAATCAAGAATAAAAACCTAAAGTTCATCACTAGCACACGACTTGAGGTTTATAACCTATCGTGTGGACATATTATGTGCCCATTCCAGTGAAAGTTGGCTTTGCATATGAGTTCTTAGAGTCCTCAATTGGTTGCACAACTACTAGGAAGCTATGGCAGGCCCTTGTGCTGCCAAATGGCAAGAACTTAAGATTGCACAAGTTCAATCTATATGAGTTTAGATTTGTCACTAACCTTGTCTTGTGATTGTGGTTTTGACAAATTCATATGGGTAGGAACTCATACACCATAAAAATCTAAGTGTCATAAGGTTTCTCGCCGATTCATGAAAATGATGGTGAGGAAACACTTCCACTAAGTAGATTTGTAAGTAGATAGTAATCTTTGCATTCTCAAAGTTGTTAGTAGGCACACTAACATGGACTTATGAGAAATAGCAAAGGTCTAACCAATTGAGACTATGATTACGACATTCCTTTTCATAGTTCTGGAATTGTTTAGACACACCTGTGAGCTATCTAAGATAAGGTGTATGATTTTGATAAAGTCTTATCAAAGCAATCTAGTATCAAAAATCTGAACTTTGGTAAAAAAAAAAAGTCAATAGCTGATTTCTGAGTACATGTCAAAACTAGTGGGAGCATAAGTGTTATGCTAATAATCATCATGTTAGTGGGAGCATGATAATTATGATAAGTATTGCAAGTTAGCAATGTTAATTATAGAAAACAAAAGTTTCAATTCGTGAGGTTGCAGGGGTTGAAAAAGTTGTTTTGCTATAATTAAGGGAGAGGAAATTATACTTCATTTCAATTATGAAAAGCTTAGATTGAGTTTATAATCATTCTAAAGAGCTTATATTGAGATTTTAATCACCTTTAGTCAAGAATATATATGAATTTCATGTTGGATTGGTTCAACTTTAGAAAATTCTATATATTGCGTCCTCAAAATTCGATTATGATTACGGCATCCCTTTTCATAGTAAACTTTTGAGAATATGGCAAACAAAAAATTATTATGGCAAAAGAATGGTCTAGAACCATGTCTTTATGTGAAAAATCATGAATCGTGACCCATTTACTTTGGGTACAAGATCGATTACATGTGCTATAATATTTATCCTTTGTGAATTTTCCAAATGCCTTGGGGCATTAAGGAGGAAAATGTCTAGAATTGGATATGACTAATGTGATTAAGCAATTGTCGAGGACAATCTAAGGTTTACCAAAGATTGGTAGCTCAAGGACAGTTGGAAGTATAGTGTGAATTTTGGAAGGGCCATATTGACATGGTCTTAAAAGAGGCAACTCTTGTTCAGAAGTAGTAGTCAAAAGGGGAAATAGAGTTGTCTCTATTGATAGAAGCAGTCTATGTAAGATTAGAAAGAACTTAATGCAAGAAGCATGTTCAAAGCAATGCATACTTTGAACATAAGGCTTTGTGTCCATGGAGTAGGTCTTCATTGGAATACCCTATAACGGTTGTTGACAAGTCTTTCTGACTTTGTACACATTCATTGCAAGAGGATAGTGCATTTAAGTTTAAAGCCTAACAAGATTTCGATTTGGGAGTGTGAAATTAGAATCATTGAAAGTTTGGTCAATTGGTTTATTTCACAAAGTAAGGATCATAAATAAACATAGAGTGCATACTTGGTGTATGGAAAAGCTATTGTTTAGGAAAACATAGTGTACATGCTTGGAGCATGGGATACCTAGTGTTTTAATTCTAGTATAAAGTTGATAAAACCGAAACAATGAATAATGAGTAATCAGTATGGTGATAAATAGAAGTGGTCTATTTATATTCATAGGGTTTGATACCATATTTGATTCATTTATTCTTGTGTTTCACTTTGCATGTTTTGACTTCCATAATAACTAGGTTATTCTTCCGGAATGACTAAGTTATTTAAACCATCCACAGTTGGTCATATGTTGGAAGTAGATATGAATCAAGACTGTCATGGGTTGGCTTGTAGAGGTCCAAGTTGATGGACAAAGTTGTGCTACAACGCTCATGTGTGCTCATAAGTTCTGAGTATTGGATTCAACCCGTGCTCATTTGAATCACTTCATGGATTTTATCACGAGTGATCATGAGACGATAATATCTTATATTCTTCAAACCTAGATATATGAGTTGTTACTATGAGTTGGTTATACATTGATTGCGCGAAACTGCATTGGTAACTCGATGTTTTAAAACGTGTCTTTGTGTATGATTCAACAAGTAGCAGAACAAGCCATATGAGTCGAAGTTTATCCATTCCTTTTACCTTCGGGATAAAAGCGATATATGTGAGCCCCTCAATGATTTAACGATGACACATGTGAGTGCTTGGCCAAGCCAGGACTGATTTGATTTGTTCAATCAGTCAGTTTTCATAAATCGGAAATCGGGAAACAACAAATGGACAGAGAGAATGATTTTTAATCCATGTCTCAGTCCATGTGATATCTGGAATGGAGGAATATATGATCCCTTATCTAATGGACAAGTCATGGACAAAGGTCAGAGATCATCGACGAAGTCATAGTTCGACGGAAGCTTTTGAGAGCTACGATTGCTAGTTGGTTCTTGAAGTCATACGCAATAATAGTTTTAGACTTATCCAAGTGGGAGACTATTGGATTAATGTCTAAGTCCATAACTATAATTGGTAAGACTTGACCCGACCCGGCATGGTCCATTTGGGTTGCATGGCATCATGCATTTGGATAGACTATAATGAGAGAAATAACACTTAAGGTTTGTTAATATATTATAAGTTATAATATATACATTAATAAGATTATTTAATTAGTATTGATCATGAATTAATCTAGAATTAATTAAGTGATCAAAAGAAGACTAATTAAATATATGGGTTGATTGTGTAAATCATCCATACTTGTATAGTGGGCTAATGCTCCATGGATTATCAAGTTGGGCTAAAACCCATAAGATGCTCCATGGTATGTTTGAACCCATGGATCCAAGGAAATGGAAAGCCATGACAATTAGGGTTTACCCTAATTGTCACTAACTATATAATGATCTTATACTTGGAAAAATCGGCCACGATGTGTGAATAGAAAGGGCTAGCTGATTTTAGAAGTGTTCAAGACTCTCTCAAGTTATTCCAAAAGCAATTGATGTTGTGTGAACCATTTGAGGTGTCACACTTGGGGCACTAGGCACTCAAGCTTCTTAAGGACATTCTACATCAAAGAGGTATGTATTCTATCTTGTTATATTCATTTTTTTGTATGCTAGATTAGGATAATACCTTGGATATTCATATTTGCATGTATAATAGAGAAAACATAGATCCAAGGTATTTAGGGTTGCATGTACACTTAGGAGTGTTAGAATGCTCAAAACCCAACATTATATGAACACCAGATGTAAATAATAATCAACAAATTTTGTATTGAATAGAGAATTCGAATACAATATTGATTACAATAAGCAGAAAGACTTGTGTCTCTACTTCTATCCTCAGTCTCTATTTATAGGAAACATGAGTGTACAAAAAATACTAAGTCTAGACATTAAGCTTCGACATAAAGTGACTTAGTAAATAAACATGCGAAATGGACAAGTAAAGCTTCGACTTTTACCACAAAAAGACTCAACATTCTCCCCCTTTGTAAACAGTCGAAGTCACTCAATTATTGAGAACTTGAGCAACTGAGTGCATTGTCCTTCGTATCTCTAAGTACCAAGTGATTATCTTCTTTAGCTCCTTCTTGTCTCCATCATTGTTCTTGGTGCAGTTATTCATACGAACAATAAAGTTCGTATATTGCAAAGTTGTATATCTTTCGATCTCAGCAACTTGAAACAAGAATCTCTTTGCCTTTCCCCTTGTATCTTTCCCTACGAACACCATGCCAAATGGTTTGAGACAAATTTCACCATCGGCATATTTCATCAACTCCTGTTGTGGCTTCGTAGGTTCCATAGAAACATTAACCTTTCTTCCAACACCTGAAGCAAGTTCTTCATCAGTTAAGGCCAAGCAATCATAGTAATTATCTATGAATATCTTGAGATGCCCTAAACCAAGTCTGAACACATCTAAATTAGTTTCCTTCAGTTGGTTTTCTTCCATATCCTTCAAAATCAGGGCCACTTGAATAAGATCATTGAGATTCATCAAAGGAAAGTCATCAATTGAGAAATCAAAAGGTTTGTTGTCTACTCGAACAACAAATTATCGAAAGTTCTGAAGTAGATTCTCGAACATGACATCTTTCTTGATAGTTGTCACTCTTTTTATCTTTACCAAAGACCAAACTTCATCTTGATCTTTCCCAAGCACAGCATGAAACCAAATTTTCAAGTATGTGTACTCATCAGGATCTTTAAATCTTTCACTTACCTTGTACTGTGCAGTAATAAACATCATTTCATTGGTTGGGAAGTCTAGTTGGCACATGTCTGATTTCGAAGTGGCATAACTTTTCCTTGGCTTTTTCTCAAAAGCATACATGTTATTTCCCAATACTCTGGACTCAATTGATTCGAATGAGTATAACTTCGCAGGATCTTATTTGTTCATTGTAGGTGGATCGTTTTCTCTTAGCCTCAGTATGCTTTGAATATGTCTCTGTTTCTCTATCTCAGCTTCAATTTCAACTTTCTTCTCCTCCTTCGAATTTTCATAAGCAATACCCTTTCCTTTCCCAACATTTGAAGTATCAGTCTTCGCACTAGAGCTTCCTTTATCTGTCGAACCAATTTTAATTCATTTAGGAATTACTTTTTTAATTGGTTTTGATGTTACTACTGTTGAAGGAATAGAGCTGGTATTCACAGGTAATGTCGTTTTTAGTTGAGTCGAATACACTTTCTCAACAACTTTCGCATCCTCCCCTTTACTTCCTTTTACTTCTCCGCCTTGCACCCTTATGAAAGCAGGTGGGGCATTCTTCAGCGAAAGTGAAGTAAAATTTGTTATGGGAGCCAAACCCTTTTGAATTACCTGCTCCAACGAAGTTACTTTCAGTGTTAGAAATTCATGAGTTAAAATTGTTTGCGAAGTAGGCTTGGACACAATAGCTTTTAGTTCAGCTAACAACTTAATGAGCTTAGCGAACTGCTCCTTGTCATGTTTGTTCTTGGCTTCGATAGTCAGTGCATTTGATTGAAAGTCTTTAGCAATCTTTGTGAGTGCATCTGCCACAATATCAACACGTTGTTGCACTATCAAATTTTGCGAAGCAAGTTGTTGAAGATCTTTTGCCATCTCTTGCTTCAATTCTTCGACTTCCAAGTTTACATCCTCCCTTACTTTCTTGACATCTTGTACAAAGAGAACATGACGTTCTTTTGCAACAATTTTCATTTCTTGTAAGGCACCATCAAAGTTTTTCCCTTGAGCTTTAAGTCGAAGCTCATTGTTTTTATTATTTCCATCTATCTTCTCAAGAAGTCTTCTTTCAGCTGCTTTTATCATCGCATCAACCTCCATACCAGAAAGAGAATGCTTCGCACCAGAGTCATCTTGTGACTGAAGAATGGTATTTAACTTGCAATTCATGATTTTGAATTGTTTACCCGACATAAGCACGTGGTCAGGTATCTCCTCTTCCTCCGAATCAAAGTGTAGTTCTTCAAATGTTCCTCCGAAACCACCTCCTTCTGTTTCATCATCGGAATGAGCTTGAGAAGTAATTGGTTGTGGATCCTCAGGGGATTGAGATGGAAAAAAATTTGTGAAAGGATATTTCAAAACATGATCAAATATGGGTGAAGTTGTAACACATGGGTTTGAAATGGGAAATGGTGGTAATGAAGTAGTTAGATTTTCAGATGAGATAGGTAGCAAAGTGGACAAAATAATAGGTTATGATGTGTTGACACTCGTGATAGGTGCCCCTGTATCAGAGTCGTTGACAACCATATCAGAAGTAGCTACCTCCTCATTAAATGATTCAGTAGAGACTACTTCGAGTAGAAATGTAGTTGTGGTAGAAACATGCGAAGTGATATTTGAAGATATAATGGAAGTAGTTACCATCGGTGAAGTCGGAACAATCGGAGTTTCAGGAACAACTCCATATTCTGAAGAACCATCTCTAACATCAACCTTCCTCTTCTTCTATAATTTCCCAGTAATGTGCTTCGCAACATCATGGGATCGCCTTTTCTTGGACATTGGAGAAGTAGGTGCAGGAATTTCTCTGATAACAATTCCCTTACTACTGACTTGTGTTTTGCAAATTGTTGGAGAATCATTAGATGAAGTCCGCTTGTGAGACATTTTGCGAAGCTTCTTTAAAACTCCTGATTTTGAAGGAATAATATCCTTCGCAGGCTTGTCCGATGCAACCACCTTCTAAACATCTTCCCTTACTGAAGACTTAGGTAATTCAGTCTTTGTTTGTTTCTCATTCTTCGACTTCTTTGCTTGCTTGGAAGACTCACCTTCAACATTCAACAAAACTCCAGTTTGAACATCTGGATTGGTAGTCTTCATATATCTGATGAGCACTTTATGAGAAGAATGTACTTTGCAAAGCATTGTATCAGGAATTCTCGCAATGTTTGTAAAAATATTTTCATCATCCTACACCACCTTAGGGCATTGGTACTTGGTAAACTCTGCAACCTCTTCACCTTCAGGAACTTGATTGCCCGCTTTTTCATAGACTTTTTGAAGAATTAAGCTCCAATAACGAGCACATGAAATCCCCTTTTCCACAGTTGTATTTTCAAGACTCTTAATGAATTCCTTCCATAATTGTGTCCCATAATCCACACTTAGATCATAGTATAACCCCATTACCATAGCATAAACTTCCATCCTGCCTCTGTTAAGACCTACACTTCGTCCTGTTAAACATCTGAGGAAAATTCTAAAGAGAAAATTCCACATACATGGAAAGCCTGACTTTCTAAAATCACTTATTTTGTCCAACGGTGGTTGATGCCCCATCTCATTGAAGATATGAGCAATCTGTGCATTGTGAGGTTTGAAGAATGGGGTTGAGTTAGGAATCTCCAAGAAACTGATGAACATCAACTTTGTCAATCGAATCCTTTTATCGTTCACCAAGTTGAAAGTGATGATGTTTGTTGCTTTGTTGTATGAAGCTATGGAAGCCGCCATTGATAACCAGGTCATCGGAACGGAAAACGAATTAAACATCACCGTGGCTAAATGTGATCTTTTTAGAGCAACAATTAGAATCTTCAACTCCTCTGGATATGTCGACACAACAGCACCAACCGGATAATTGGTACTTTGGATTTTCATCAGAGGTTGTGAGACAATTTCTTCAGTGTTGGACTGATTGGCTGCCATTGTTGAAAACTTGGGAATATGTTGAGAGAATAATTCTAGGGTTTTTGTTCGTCTGAGAATTATGAATCGTGTAAAGATTGCAGTGAAAAATTCCCATTTTATATATTGCCCCAAAATTGAACCGTTGATGAATTATAGACTAGGTTACGTGTTCCTGAAAACTCGTAATTACGCGTCATTGTAATGATCATGCCCTATTAAATGACTTGAAACTAGGGCCTACGGTTACTTTAAACCCTTCGCAATCTCAGCTGTCAAAAAATGAACCCTTTGTTTTTCAGGTTAGGCTCTTTCATTTATGGGATGTTAAACAAAGTCATATGCTAGACTTCTGAAATCGTCAGCCTAAGTTGGTTGTACTTAGAACCTCAAGGATTTCGTGAGTGCATGTGATTCAAACGAATGAGATAAGAAGCAAGTTTAAGAAAAATTTGGGATTCTGTGATGTCAAATTTTATTGACATAAAGTAGTGATACCCCGGGCAAAGGTTACTTCGTTAATTACCAAGAGAGGTAATCAACTGCTTTTGTGTGTTCCCGTGATATACAATCGACTACATGTAGAGAAGTATCGAAGGGTTTCTTTTATAGACTTAATTTGGTGGTTATGCGAATTTCATTACATATCAACCTAAACATAAGGTGAGTAATTGTAACTGAAATTACTTGTTTGATCGTTTTGATCAGGGACAAGATTGCTTTGGATTATTTTGAAAAGTGACAACTGATTCAGATATATACTCACACGGAAATCATATTCATAAAAAAAATTAAGTGCTGGATCTTGTTGGGAAACAAACATTGTGGGCTTCGAGCATTTGATCAGGACCACTCATGCGAATGAATATGATTTGCAGTATCTGAAATACCAGGTACAGAAACAAATGTTTCGTAAAATTCTAGAACATGGTTCCCCGTCAATTCCTTAATGTATGAGGATTTTGGGTTTTACTTACTTCACGGACTCATGAAATAAGATCATTAACACAGATTGATGACATGTCTAAATCACGATTGGTTTGATCAAATGATCTCAAGGACATGTGTTTTCGTGTGTGCATCGTGTTAAGAAATTTTGTGATGAAAAATATTGGTTGTAAGATCGAATGTACCTCTGTTATATTTTTGGACCAAACAGAAAACTCTTAACTCATGTGAGAAGAGTAAGTTAGCTCGTTGGACTTATGCGAATGTAAGCCTAATTGGGAAGAAACTTTCGTATGAAAATTTCCTTAAGGCTTTCTTTGATACACATAGAGTCATTTGAGGCGTAGGTCAACATGCAGCAGCATGCTTCTAGGGACACCCTAACTAGTATATAGTTCAAAGAAATGATACATTCTCATAGAAAACTAAGCATGTTCTGTACGACTTTTTGCTCCCACTTGTACTAAAAAAAACAAATCTAAAAGAACAAAATTACAAGAACAAAAATAATTTTGTGTTTTTATATTTTTGAAAAGAAACAAAAGTATTTTTGTGATTTTACATTTTTCAAAAAAAAAATCAAAAAAAAAATCTTTTTGGAATTTTATATTTTTAGAAAATGAAAGACAAAGCAAAAGAAAATCTTTTTGTTGTTTTTGTATTTTTTTTTTTTAAAAAATTACAAACAAATGAAAATATTTTTGATTTTTCGTTTTTTCTCAATGATTTAAAGAAAAGAAGTAAAATGAACTCAAGTTACCCAAAATGCAAACGCGAACCATAGCGAAGCCTCTTAACGCACAATAACTTCTGAATGATTCTGACTCAGATCCGCTAAATGAACATTTCATTACTTGGCAGACTTCTTTCATCCTTGAGTGATATTATTTGGCACTGAATTCGCATCGAGCATACCTAAACCTGCTAAAATTCTCACAAAAGATTTTTCATCAAGAGCTTTAGTAAAAATATCAGCAAGTTGTTCAGTGGTCTTAACAAAATGTACTTCAATATTCCCTTCCTCTACACGATCTTTGATAAAGTGATATCGAAGGGCAACGTGTTTTGTCTTTGAGTGTTGTACATGATTATGACAAATGCGAATCGCACTTTGAGAATCACAGTACAAGGGAATCTTTTTCATATTTATTGTATAATCTCGAAGTTGACTTTGGATCCAAATAATTTGAGAAGTACAGGCAGCAGCCGAAATATATTCAGCTTCAATAGTGGAGATAGCAACACAAGTTTGCTTCTTCGATTGCCAACTCACCAGCTTCCCATCTAAAAGTTGACATCCACCACTTGTACTTTTTCGATCTAATGTACATCCCCCTATGCCAGGATCTGAAAAAGCTTGAATGAAAAATCCCGAATTTGAAGGATACCAGAGTCCTAATGAAATTGTCCCCTTAAGATAGCAAAAAATGTTTTTCACTGTAGTTAAGTGGGGCTCTCTGGGATTTGCTTGATACCTGGCACAATTACAAACTGAAACATAATATCAGGCCTACTTGCAGTTAAGTACAATAAAGACCCTATCATGCTTCGATAATATGTTAGATCAACAGCAGGAGCATCTAACGAAGGAGTTAGTCTTGTTCCCACTGCCCTTGGCACTCTAAGCTTTGTACAGTTCGTCATTCCAAACTTCTCGAGCAAATTCTTCGTGTATTTTTCTTGATTGATAAAAATTTCATCCTTATTATGTCTTATATTCTACCCAAGAAAATTATTTATTTTTCCCATCATGCTTATTTCGAATTGACTTTTCATAAGATTTTTGAATTCAGTAGACAACTCAGGGTCAGTTGAGCCAAAAATAATATCGTCAACATAAATTTGAACAAGCATTAGATGATTACCTACTTTCTTTCAAAATAGTGTGGGATCAACTGATCCTTGCTTAAATTTTGACTGTTTCAAGAAATTGGTAAGAATTGCATACCATGCTCTTGGTGCTTGTTTTAACCCATAAACTACTTTGTCTAGAATGTAGACATGATCAGGATGTTCCTTACTTACGAAGCCTGGTGGTTGTTCGACATAGACTGTTTCTTCTAGCTCTCCATTCAAGAATGCGCACTTAACGTCCATTTGATAAACATCAAAATTTTTGTGAGCTGTATAGGCTAAAAATATACAAACTGCCTCGAGATCTTGCGACAGGGGCGAAGGTTTCTTCATAATCAATTCCTTCATGTTGTGAATATCCTTTTACTACAAGCCTAGCCTTGTTTCGAATAATATTGCCATCTTTGTCGGTTTTATTTTTGAAAATCCATTTTAACTCGACAATCGAAACATCAGAAGGTTTAGGAATAAGTCTCCAAACCTTGTTTCGTTCAAATTCAGCTAGTTCGGATTGCATGGCAACAACCCAATCTGAGTGTTCCATTGCATTCTTTACTGTCTTTGGCTCTATTTTCGAAATAAAAACATTAAACACACACAATTCTTGATTCGCATTAAGTACCTCATTTTTGGCATGAATCTAAGCTCTTGTCAACACACCATCTTGAGGATTCCCTATGACCTGTTCTTTGGGATGACTTTTTGTCCATTTTTCCATTGGTGGATATGCCGAATCGAAGTCTAATGGTGCATCCTCATACACCTCTTCGTTTTCAGTTTCAGCAACTAAAATATTTTCATCAACTTCATACTCCCCCTCAATTGAACCTTCAAGCTCCCCCTCAACTTGATTATTGTCTTGATGCTCCCCCTCAACATGTTGATTTTTATGTCTTTTCTCCCCCTCGAAAGTATGCCCACCTTGAACACTAATTTCATCAGTCGTATGCTCCCCCTCCATACGAACTTCAGGCATGCTTTCGCTACTATTTGAGTCTGATGTACAAGTAGAGTCATCATTGTGTTTTGAGGATTCTAATGTTTGATTATCAGCAACATGAATTTCAACATTGATCGCCCTATCAGGAATACCAAATATTAATTCATAATCAAAATCAATAGGATTTTCATTTTCAACTTGATTATTTGAATCAGCTATTATGGGTTTTTGTTCAAATTTGCGATCTATCTGCTTAAGAAAATAATCATCAAATGTTAAATTGAAAGTCTCTTCAACTTTTCGTGTTCGCTTGTTTAACACTCTGTATGCAACAGAATTATGCGAATATCTTAAGAATATGCCTTCATCTGCCTTCACATCAAACTTGGAAAGATTATCTTTTATGTTCATTATAAAACACCTGCAACCAAAAACATGTACAAATTTTACATTAGGTTTTCGATTGTTAAGTATTTCAAATGGAGTAATATTGAATCTTCGATGAATGAATGAACGATTCTGAGTAAAACACGCAGTTGACACAGCTTCAGCCCAAAGATATTGAGGTAAGTTCGCATATGTCAACATAGTCCTAGCCGCTTCGGATAGAGACTTGTTCCTCCTTTCAACCACACCATTTTGTTGTGGTGTATATGGTGATGAAAAATTATGCGAAATTCCCTTAGCAGTGAGAAATGAATCCAGCTTTTGATTTTTAAACTCATAACCGTTATCACTTTTGATCTTGCGAACACTCTTTTTAAGACTCATCTCAATCTTCTTGATAAAGTCAATCATCGTTTGAGCAACCTCAGATTTTAACCTGAGAAAAAATACCCATGTAAATCGAGAAAAATCTTCAACAATGACTAAAATGTACCGCTTTTTATTCAGTGTCTCAACAGTCGACGGACCACATAAGTCGATGTGAAGAAGTTCCAACGGTTCTACGATATTTGAATCTATAATGATTGGATGTCCTTTTCTGTGTTGTTTTCCTTGTTCGCAAGCTGCACATAAAGTATCATTGTCAAATTTAAGTACAGCCAAACCTCGAACCAAATCGTCAGTGACAAGTTTATTGATATTGCGAAAGTTCAAGTGAGACAATCTACGATGCCATAGCCAGCTAATATCATTAGAAGCCTTCGACAAGAGACACATTGCTGGTTTGCCCACAATCGGATTGATGTCGAGTGTGAACATGTCTCCACATCTTTTTGACTTGAGAAGCACTTCATTTGTGTTTACTTTCGATATGATGATGCCTTCTTCATTAAACACCACCTGATTCCCAGTGCCCACAACAAGTTGCGAAACACTAATCAAGTTATGTTGAAGGCCTTTGACATAAGCAACTCTATTTACTGTGAATTGTCAATTCGTGACTTTTTCATAGCCTTTCACTTGACACTTATGATTATTACCGAATTTGAATACTCCAACATTTTCCAAGATTCTATAATCTCGCAAGTTCTCCTTTCTTCCAGTCATGTGACGAGAGCAACCACTGTCAATATACCATTTCGAATCGTATTGCTCACCATACATCATCTGCAATTAATGAAAAAATTTAGGAACCCAAAACTTTTTGGGTCCTTCGTTAGTATCACTAAAAAAAATTTAGAACTTAAAACCCAGGTTTTTACTTTTTCCTTAACACTTTGAATTAAATCAACATCATCAGATCTAGATATCGAAATAAAGTTGTTCGATAGTTTTGTGTTTTCCTTGATTTTCACCTCAGCCTTCGCAACCTGCTTAACTTTCATAACTGGTTTCCATTATTGTACAGGAACAGTCAACCCATGAGAAGATAAACTATCAACAAAAGATTCATTCACATATTTTTCGAATGCAGTCTTGATTTGTTGTTGTGAAAATTTGCCATTTTGAAATTGTTTTCCTTTTCCTTCCAGCCAAGTGTTGATCGAATTTACATCAGATTTTCCTTTTATGTAAGAAACTTTGGTTGGTTTTGTGATTGAATGATTTGGAAAATTTGGTTGTTTAGGTGAAAATTTTGTTTTTGTTTGGGGTGTAACATTCAAAATTAGTGAATTATTCGTTGATTTTCCAACATTTTGAAACTTACGATCATTCACAAAGTTATGCAAAGTCTCATATTTTTTAATGTTATCATATTTTCGAATAGATCCAACCTTTTTATTTATCAAATCATGTGTTTTAGCATCATTAGGCTTTTCGTTAGACACTATTTGCCAAAAAATTGCCTTTCGTGCTTTTCTATTTGAAACATTGTTTTCACATGAAAATTTTCCAACCATCACTTTAAATTCGTGAGAATTCAATTTCACTTCTGATTTTGTTTTACCATCTTTTTGAAACACTCTCTCTTCTTTTTCATGTTTAACCACCCATTTTTGTGATGGTTTTTTATTTTGAAAAACATAAGAATTTTGAGTTAAATTGTTTTCAACCGTGTTTTGATTTGCAAAGAAACCTTTGGTTGTTGATCGTTTGTTATCATTTTCAACCATTTTGTTAAATTCAGGCTTGATTTTCTCAACATTTCCAGCAGTTACGAAAACTTGGTTTGGAAAAACTATTTTATCAGTGCATGTAAAATTCAGATAGACAACCGTGTTGGTTTCCAAGTAGTGTGCACCATTGTCATTATGAATTTGGTTGAATTCCTTCGAGTCACCATATATTTTTTCAACAACAACACGTGTAGGTGATGTTTCAGTCGAAACATTCTTCTCTTTCTTACATTCACATGAAGGTTTCACTTTGTCTTCGTTATCATCAGTGTCATCTGTTTGGCTACCTCGAACTTCCACATCATCAAAGTCAAAAAGTTGCGAAGTTGAGGGTTTGTCAGTTTCAACCTTCACTATCGAATCAACTAAAATTTCTTTACCTTTGACCTTAGACGTTATATTAATTACAGACAGTTTAGAACAATCAATCTCTTCTTCCTCTTCGCAACCAAAGATAACCCTTTTGCTTTCGCACGAACTTCCTCAAGCTTTTCAGCATAGTAAGCTTCGACTTTAACTTTGGATTTCTTTTCATCCTTCTTCCTTAGATGCAGTCAGCTGTGAAGCGGTTAGCTCCATTATAGTAATGACAATTGACTCCAAAGTCACCTTTCAACTTTTTCTCTACCTTTGATTCCTTTACATTTTCATCCACCTTTTCATACTTCTCATACTTCCTCTTTTCCTCAACTCCTGCCTTTACTCCAGCTTTCACAAAACCACTCTTCGCATCTCCTTGCATACCCTTTAGTTTGAATGGTTTCTTGAGAAATTTCTTTACTCTATTGTTTAAGTAAAATGCAACTGCCTCATCATCAGAATTCATCAGAAAACCCTCATCATTCGAGCCTTCCTCTTCAACAGACTCAACTTCATTAATTTTCGACACCAACGCCAGTGGTCCACCCAAACTTTGTTTCGACTCTTCTAACATTTCAGCCACTTCGTTTTCATGTGTCTTCAGCTGATTGTATAGATCATTCAAACTTGAAGTATCAAAGCTCTATTGATTCTTTATCATCATGCTCACACTTTGCCATTCTTTGCGAAGCCCCATGATGAATGTAAGATTGAATTCCATAAGAGACCTTGTGATTCCATACCTTTTGCATCGATAAATGAGTTCATTCAGACAATCATAGTAACTTTCAATCGTCTCAGCATCCTTCTATCTGAACTCCTTAGGCTCAACCGGACATTGTTTAACAGAATTGATCTTTGTCTTTTCACTACCTTGGTATTTTTCTTTCAAAGTGAACCAGATGTCTTTTGATGTTTTACAACCACGAATATAGTTGTAAACCACAGGTGGAAATGCACCTCTCAGCTCTCGCATACATCTCTTCTCATTCTTTTTCATATGATCACCTTGATTAATGACTTGATCTTAAGTTCCAGAGACTCCTAATGTTTGAACATTCACAGGAGGAAGAACTGGTCCATTGATACAGTTCCAGAGCTCCTCGTTAATCCCATTCCGATAATCTTCCATTCTGTCAGCCCATTGATCATAATATTCTGGAATCAACATCGGAATTTTAGTAGAAGAACCAAGCAAATGAGAGTATAAGGTCAGAGTGTTCATGTTAAAGTTCGCCATTATTGAACACGAGGAATTTGATGAAAAACTTGAAAAACTTGATGAATTTGTTAACTGATCAAACAAATTGACCACAAATTGCTAATCGATTACTCGACTATACAATTCAGATGCAGAATCGATTCCAATCTGAAGATCAAGAGAGATTTTCAGAACCAAAAGTGCGGAAATATTTTGAATAAACTCATAACTCAAAATGCAAATGATTCTAGAATGAAAATCAGATCAATGCAGTTTGAATCCTGCTCTGATACCAATTGATGAGAATTGTAATCGAGATTTAGAAAGCAATTATGATTTAGATGAATGAGTAATGAATTATATGAACACCAGATGTAAATATTAATCAGCAAATTTTGTATTGAATAGAGAATTTGAATACAATACTGATTACAATAAGCAGAAAGACTCGTGTCTCTGCTTCTATCCTCATTCCCTATTTATAGGAAACATGAGTGTACAAAAAATACTAAGTCTAGACATTAAGCATCGACATAAAGTGACTTAGTAAATAAACATGCAAAATAGACAAGACAAAGCTTTGACTTTTACAACAAAAAGACTCAACAAAAAGTATAGCCATAGTTGTGTGTTTACTTGTATTCCCTCTCCCCCCCCCCCCTTAAACGTGTTTAAAATCAGTTAAAAACGTATTTAAAGTGTGTTTGTAGGGGTATGAACTCACTTGATTGAAGTGGAGGTTCAAAGATGAAAAGACGATAATCGAGCAAAACATCAACAAGAGAAAGCCGAAATCTCGGGATTCTTGGAAATCTCGGGAGTATAGAACTTCCTTCAGAGCTTGAGTCTAAAACAAGGGGCTTCACGCAGGCAGTACTTCGACTGGAGAGAAGCAGTGTCTCGGGAACTTCGGGGCGTTCGGCCTTGCATCGTGTTCCAGGAGTGTTACCGAGGCTTCGGGGTGGTTTAGAGGGGCTTAACATAGAGTAGAAGTAGGAGAGAGGATAGGAATAAGCAGCCAAACTCAAAAGGCTTCAATTTCTATATATAAGCTAAAAATCGAAGTTCACGTTGTGAGTTTTTCCAATTCACGTCGTGAGTTTGTCCCAAATTCGTCATGGCATGCGTCATCTGTCAAGTGGATCTGAAATGCTCAGTCAGACGGTTCACGTCGTGAACACCGACAATTCTGACACAACGTCGAAATTCGTGTCCCGAACTTCAGAAAATCATATCTTTCGCATACGAGCTCCGTTTTCGACGTTCTTTATATCCACGCGTAGCTAAGAAAAGGCTCTACAACTCTTATTTAGACTCTGTTGGAAAATTTTGAATTTATTTTTAATATTATATTTTTAACATGTCGGGACAGGAAAAGTTCGTTAAAAATCCATAACTTCTTCATCCGATGTCCGTTTTCGTCAGACTTTTTACCTTTGAACTACCATCAATGAGATCTTCGATTCTCGTATAGGTCATGTTGGCAAAAAGTCGCTCGATCTCGATTTCGAGTTTTTAGCTGTCTACTGCTATGTCTGAAAGTTCGAAAAATCATAACTTCCTCATATGAAGTCAGATTTGGGCATTCTTTTTATGTATTGTTACGGTTTTGGGATATATATAACTTTCCTTTAGACACCTAAGGTTGAAAAGAATTTTATTGAAATTTCTCGTTTTATGCTTAACAGTGTTTTACCGGTATTGCCGCGGATCTTAGATTGGTCGTAACTTCTTCGTTATAACTTGGATTTTAGTGTTCTTTATATTTTTGGAAAACTTGTTACGATATATACCACTTGGTATATCCCAATTATTGGTTTATGAAAGTTAAATTTTGACCCTAATTTCGCGTGTGTTACATCTACCAAGACCCGACTGTTTTGAAAGTATACATCATTGTAAAATTGATGGTTTTTCCCTTGTATGACTATTATTATAAAAACATAGTCTACCTCTTCGTTTATGTGAATGAGCCACAAAATAAAGGTAATAAGGAAAATAGTATATTTGCATCAAATATAATCTACCTCGTCGTTTATGTGAATGGGTCACAAAGTAAAGGTAATAAGGAAAATAATATAATTATTTAAATCGTATCCTTATTTGTCGTTCATAAAGTGTAAGTACTGTAGTATTGTATAAAGTGACTACTTTTGTACTAATTGCCTTAAATTGAGTATTAAGGTATAATGTGATGGCTAGATCCCATACTAAACGCTCTCCCTGTCAAAAGATTAGGCGAACCAAACGCGACCCCTGCAATGATTGCAAGCCGTGAACATCCACATTATGATTATATTATCATGTATACCCGATATAACTATCACCTTTTGTTTAGAACAATGAGTTAGTGATTCATTGGTATAGTTAGATCCTGTACTTGTTCCATGCTATAGCACCTTATTATGTTTGTTATGTTATCGTGTATTGTATCTTCCTCCCTGTTTCTCTTTATTGTGTGTTCTCTTTTGTTATCGTGTATTGTAATTGTATTTCTGTAATTGTATCTCTTCATATAGTATGTATTGTATTAGTATAGACTCATTAATAAACTAACTCGTGTTTGATTCTTTGTACTTGGAATAGTAAGTAGTATCTCCTAACTATACCTATTATAGTTACTAGTAATGTACATGTATAACTGAAAGTATGCCTTTGCTACCCAAAGGTACTGAACTGACTGATGGAACTTTTATGTCTATATATGTATACATGATATATAACTAATATTTAGACGACATTCGGACGAACAATTGATACCCTAAGGCCACATCCAAACGAGGAAAATGAATTAAAGCAAGCTAGTCGTCCTAAGTTCTTTAAACATTACTTATATAACTATACATATATAGGCATGCATTTGACAATATAAAAGTATAAAAGAAGTTTTGTAAAACCTTTGAAAAGTTAAATAGCTAATAAATGATGACTTGATGTTAGTTTATAAAACGATTTGAAAGTAGTTTTTTTGTATAAGACAATTTTAAGTATAAGAAAAACCTTTGTTTGAAACACAATTGTAACAGAGTTTGAAAGGAAACATACAGTATGTAAGACAGTTTGATAAAGAGCTTTAACATGTAAAAACGTTTGAGAAAGTCATTTGAAGTAATATGTTTGGTAAAACAGCTAAAAGTATAGTAAATCCATTTGTATGGTAGTCATTAATCACATGTGATTGATATAATAACTAGCATGATTCAACTTGTATTCCCCCCCCCCCCCCCCGATAAAAGTATTTATAAACATTTAAAAGCATTTAAAAGTTAATTAAGGGGTATGAACTCACCTGCAGTGAGTGGATCGGATGGAAGTGTCGGACAAGTGCTTGGTGTCAAGTACAGACTTAACCACACAATGATCCTAATAACATATAAAGACATATGTATATATATAATTAGTGATTATAACACTAATTAGACAAGCATAAACATCCTAATGTGTGGAAACACTTTCGTCAAAGTGTTAGGAGGCCATTGGGTTGCAACAAAGGAGTATAAGGCTTTGTAATTGAGTTGATGGCCAATAAACCATACTTAATGGAGTTTACGGCCTAGGGGAGTTTACTCCTGGCCGTAAACACTCTAATTGGTCTCCATTTGAGGCTTAAAGGCAAGATGTCTTAAGTGGTTAAGTGTTCCAAGGCTAAACAAGAGGCTATGTGAGTTTAAGGTCCAAGAAATGACCTTAACTTGTGTTTACGGCCTGGGGACCACTTCCCCATGAGTTTATGGCCGTAAACTCATGGTATGAAGTACCATTTCTTTGTTTGAAGTCCCTAGTTCAATGGTGGTTGGTTCTGGGCTAAGTTTTAGTCATTTGGAAGGAGAAAAGGGCATCATTGCACCCTTATAGTGAGTTTACGGCCTTGGGAGATCCTTGGGTGTAAACTCTCATTCATCCATTGATTCTTGATGTTTCTAAGCTTTAAACATGTTAAACCTAGTGTACAACGAGTTAGAACAAGAGTACTTACGATCTAGGAGCTTGAACGGTCGGTTTTGGCCAAGAACACTAGTGTGTGTTCTTGGTGTTCTTGGTGAAACTTGAAGATCTACACAAATGGAATGATTTCACGGATGAAATCATGTAAGATCACTAGATCAAGTAAGATATCAACTAGTTAGGAGAAGAAACTTACGATTTTTGAAGATCGAGAATGAAGAACCCGATGATACTTGAGAGAAAACTAAAGTTCTTGGGTTTGAAATATGAGAAATGGCTAGAAATGATCAAGACTCACTTATATGGGTGGGATTTCACGACCTTAATGAGTTTACAGCCGTAAACTCCATGTTTACGGCTGTAAACTCCATCTCATGGAGTTTAGGGCATGAATTTTGTGTTGAGACTTTAGCAGATAAACCCCGACACCTATCCCTTAAGTGTACAAGGCTCAGAATGCTCAAATAAACTCCTAATTGTGCTAAAAGATAGCGGAATAAGTTTGAATTTCAATGAAGTATTTGACTGAATAGGATAAAAAAATTCGGGTTGTCACATCATCCCCCCGTTATAGGGAATTTTGTCCCGAAATGAGAATTTAGGTAAGGAAGTAGGTATGAATAATCGAGCAAAGAGGTGGGGATACTTCCTATTCGATTGATTCTCACACTCCCAAGTGAATTCAGGTCCTCGGTTGGCATTCCAGCGAACCTTCACTAATCGGAAGTGGCTTTGCTTCGTTCATCTGATCTCTCAGTCTATGGTCACTATGGTACTTCCACGAAGGTGAGGTTCTTGTTGATCTCGATCTCGTCGAGTGGGATTACAAGAGTCCTGACGGAAAGGTACTTTTTCAAGTTCGAGACGTGGAGGGTAAAATGTACGTTACTGATTACGCGGGGTAGGTTGGATTTGTGAGTTACAGGGCCAATTCTGGCAAGAATCTCGGAGGTCCTAACTATCTTGGATTTAGCTTTCCACGCTTTCCGAAGCGTATCAAGCCTTCCCAGGGTAAGACTTCCAAAATAATTTGGCCTCTCACTTGGAATTCCAAAGGTTTCTTTCTCTTCCTTCTCTTCCCAGTCAACGGCCACTCCTTATTGCGTCAAAGTCGCAAGAGGTTTCGTAATTCGCGAGGAGTTCTGAATGAACTTACCACAGTAGTCAGCGAGACCTAGAATTTGGGGAATTCCTGTAGGCGTCTTCTGTGCTGACCAATTCTCAACGGTTTCGATTTTTGGAAGGGTCCTCAAGAATTCCCACATCACTAATAGTATGCCTTAGGAATTTGACTCTTCAATTCCAAAACTCATATTTAGAGAACTTCGCGTAGGATTTCTCTAATCGTAATGTTTCCATGGTTTGTTGTAGATGCTTTTTATGATTTCCTTCTTACTACGAGAGTAGATAAGTAAGTCATTTACAAGGACAATGACGAACTGATCCAAGTTAGGATGGCGTACCATATTCATTAAGTTCATGAATACTACAGTGCATTGGTCTTATTCGAGGGGTATCACTACGGACTCGTAGCATCCGCATCGAGTTTGGAAGATTGTCCTCGAGACATCATTCTCTAACACTCGCAACTGATGATATTCGGATCTCAGGTTCATTCCTGAAAGGTAATTCGTTCCATGCGGTTGGTCAACCAATTCTTCTATGCGAGGAAGATGGTAATGATTTCTAATGGAAATATTGTCGAGGTCTCCGAAGTCGATGGACTTATTAATGATCCGTCTTTCTTCTTGAAGAATAAGACCGGAGCTCTCCAGGGTGAGGAGCTTGGTCTTCCTATTCCATTGCTGAGTATTCGTTAAGTTGTCTGGAAAGTTCTTGCATCTTCGTAGGTGTTAGATTGTAGGTCGATCTGGTTACAGGAGTCGTATTGGGTTCTAAATTTGTTTGTATGACGATGCGATTACTCGTAGTCTTAGGCAGTCTCCGTCCTGAAGTTCATATTAGAAGCCATACATGGTTCATCAGTCACAGTCTCGTGTATACGAGTCGTATATAATTAAGATTGAAAAGGTAGTCGAATAAATGATTCTTCTTTAAGTTCACATCCCAACGAGGAAAAGAAGTTAAAGTGGAATCATCAATTCTAAACCTGTAGAACCTTGATTATATACCACCCTTGTGTACACATTCTTCAGCGATACATCAACCGTACGGGTCTTTGGATTGAACTTGATGTACTGTACGAGTGGTACTTCGGGGAGGTTTGTTGAGGTTTCTTCGGAAAGGATAAGAAACATGAGGTACTTTACGCATGTGTACTTCAGAGTTCAGGAATGACGACTTCGCTAGAAAGGCGATTTCGAAGGAAGAGATGTGCGCACGAAACTGGTATTGTGCAGATTGAATTGACTCAAGTTGTATGAAAATACCGGAATCACTTGGAAATAAAGGCATTAGATTTGATCATAAAGGCATTAGAGACAAAACACTACAGTGCAACTTTCAACAGAGTTACAATACTTTAGATTAGCTACAAGACTACTGCTGCGAACAAGGTATACTAGAAAAGGCAAGTATACGAAGCATGAGGGTCCCTTCACACACGGGATCTCGCAAAAGATAAGACTCTAGTTGCACTAGTTTTAGACAGTTTATGGGTCTGTTACAACGAAACGCTTTAATTACTTTAACGTGGGTCCGGAGTAGCCTCTCCTGCGGTAGTGATCCTTAGTATTTTCCTGTCTTCACCGGAGTTCCTTGTTATTGCACAATCCTTCTTAAGGTGTCCAATCTCACCGCATTGGTGACATATCTGGGTAGCACCAACATCGGTAGTGGAAGTGAGGTGTCGAGTCAGAGTTATGTGGACACGGGTGTTTTCTTTGTTCATGCACTTTGAACATTTCCTTTTATAAGGTCCGATTTCACCACCACTATAGTAAGAAGAGTTGATCCCGATGCCAGAGACTTGAGAAATAGGTCGTGCTGGTGCTCCACAGCTACGGGCATGGTGCCCTAATTTGTGGCAATTACAACATTACATTTCATGACAAGCCCCGTTATGATGAAAGCTACACTTGTTACACTTCGGAAGTTTTCCATCGTATGGTCTGATCGGTGCTGAAATGGCAGGAGTTGCCACTTGTTGCTATTGCATGGCAAGTCTTTGGGATCGCTTGCGCTCCTTTCGGGCTTGGCGATTTCTTTTATTCTTCTCGGTTTTACGGCTTTGCATGTCCGTGATTGTTGTCATTTGTTGGCTTCCCGGATCGGAACAACAATCGGAATTGTCAACTCCTTTTCTAGTCTTGTTTGTGTTGACAAAGTTGAGGTGTGCAAGGAAATCTATCACGCCAGTTGTTACCGCGGCTTGTAATGTAGCGACATTGATAGGAAGGATAGGGGCTTCATTGTTCGGCTGACTATTTTCGGATGACGACATGGTTCTGTTATACAAAAGAAAAGGAGTTCGTGAGTGATTATGATTGAACCTAGATGTATTTCGATTGTTCATGTAAAGAGAAGAAGTATGATCTCGTGGGTTTGACCTACATCCCTATGATGCAGTCCTAGTAAAGACTAGAAGTAAGTTCACAGAATGGTCTCAAAATGTTAGTCGTCCAAACCGAGGTATTATTGGTTGGTGGACAACATGATCTAACCTTTGAAAGAGACTTGTAAATGATTCCGGAGTTAAATTACCATAGTCCAATAACTTGACTAGATGGGATTTCAGATAGACTCCAATGAAAGCATGATGAAAGTATTTGAACAAAGAGTGACACAGAAGTTAGTTGACTTTAAATATCGATATTCATGACGTAATAAGTTTGGGAAAATTGACCTTGGAGTAGGTCTTACATCACATCCAGAGTAGAAAAAGTCTTTGACAGCAGGAAGGTCTAACCAAAAGTACTTACAGTACAAGGTAGTCATATAGAAAAGTGCTACACAGAACATAGACAGGAACACGGTTCTTTAAAACATAGAAGGAAAGTAAAGCATCTCCTACTGGCAATGGTCATCCCTATGGTGAAACCTTAGTTCAGCTAGTTGACGTTCCATATCGAGCAGGTGTCTTTCGTAGACCCTCTGGCATACTCGGAGCTCTACGACTTCGGCTCGAGTTTCAACTAGTGCTTGCGGCAGGGCCTCGTGGTCTCTTTCAGATCTCTCATGGGCATTTTCAGGGCGATTGGTGCAGATGGTATGAATTCCTACATTGGCATCAACCTCTTCGATACGATGGAGAGTCGTCCTGCCCTGAATTTCTTTTCGGGAAACTATTCGGATCAGGACTAGTAGAACTCTGTCTGCTGAGCTCCCTTCCCTTAAGTTGTAGAAGCTTCGGTCTCCATTAAACGGCATAGGTTGCTCTTTCTCTTCGCTCCATGTTTCCAAGCATTCTACCCAAGGAGGCGTCGGGCCATGAAAAGTCGGACGAGGGTTAGGATTTAGAATGGGAGCTACCGGGGGTAGGTTCTCAACCTCGGGCTCGGAGTTAGCATCATCCGAAAGTTCTTCAGCATGGTGATCATTCAAAGGGTTTGGATGATCATCCTCTGGTTCTTCTCCAAACCATCCAGCATTTCCTTCGTTTGGTAGGTACGTGTTGCCGTTGGGATGGAGTCCAGCCATGTTATCTACACGAGAATTGGGGTAAGGAAATAATTATTAGACGAAGTAACTAGATAATTATTAGATAATCTTCATTAGTTACATCACTATTTGTAAAGTGCATACGAGTTATATGTAATCAAAAAAGGATAGGCCTTCGAATAAGTGACCTTAACTCCAAATTCATGAGGAACAGGGGTAAAGCAAAAATTCACAGATTCTAAGTCTATGGCATCCTAGTTACATATAACCTTGGTGTATCCACTTAGCAACTATCGACTTATAAATGAAGATCCTTTTTAGTTCTCAAGTAAGTAATTATAGTAACACAAAATACTCCTATAGTATTTCAGACTTATGTTTTGTTCTAGTGTTCTCATTGTGGTAGTGTTGGTAAGTTTTTAGACTTGTTGCCACATCACAACCAATCTTGGGCATGTGCTAATCACTCCTCGGACCAGCATAGTTGATCAGGCTATGCCACTTCCAAGACTGACCATACATCCCCGAGCTTGCTTGTGATATTCAACAATCGTAATACTTTTGTTCTTGTCATTGTGACACGGATTTTGGTATGAATGCAGGTATGTATATTTAGTTTAAATATTTTATTATTTAAAAGTATAAACTCTTGGTCAGAGTATTTTTAATCCCATTGTATTTATAGTTAGTATATCTTTTTTGGGTTGATATACACAATTCACTATAAACATGGCTCTGATACCAATCTATCAAACCCCAAAACCTAGAACGGCGGAAACGTTTTGGGGTGGAGGACGTCATGTAAAGTATCGTAACAATGCAAAGTAGTAAACAAGCAACAACATCATCCATTGAATTAATAGTATAATTTTAAATATATGTGTCTTCTTTCATAGTATAAAACAACATAATGAATAATCAAAATAAAAAGACGAGTCTTGACTGCTCCGTCTTCACAAAACCTGGTCATCGTACCTGTCTATTTGACCTGAGAATACAAGTTATTTTTAAAGCGAGTATCAGCAATAAAGCTGATGAATTCAAAAGTATTTATGTGTATTTGATTTGTAAAACTATAAAGAAAAAGACTTGTAATGTTTGAAGAAAAGTTTGTATAAGTATGAAAACCCTAGAAAATCCCATATTTCCTACTAGTATAAAAGGTAGTCTTCTACCAAGACCCGACTGTTTTAAAAGTAGTCTTCTACTGTCACACCCCCAAACCAAAACGGCGGAAAAGATGATTTCCAAACCTGCTTAGCGGTTCCCTAAGAATACAAGTTATTTCAAAGAAAAAGTGTCAACAATTAAGTTGGTGAGTTCATAAGCGGTTTTGAGAAAATGTATGCCATTCCAAAGTTCGTGCGTTTTCCAAGAAAATCCCTTATTTTCTTATAAAAGTATGAAATGCATATGAATGTTCGTGTTGTGAATTGTAAATAGTTGCACCAGGAAAATCCCTTATTTTCCTATTAGTTGATTGTTTTAGATACAGGAAAATCCCTTATTTTCCTAAAGTAACAGGCAGTCTCTAATGTCCAAGACCGAAAATAGCCAGCAACTAACATGCTTAAAGGTTGAGACATAGTTTTATATAATAAAGCTATAAGAAGATCGCACTTGTTAGATGAAGAATAATTTTAATAGCTACTCATTCATAAAATCAGAATACCATAATAATTGTTTATCCAGTGAGTTTTATAACCATACTAAACATAATATGCCTGTGGCGACGGTCTTCAGGGGTCGAAACATTTATGACAAACTGTCACCCAATGGACTGTAGCTAATAGTCAGGGTGCGGGATCATGACTTCCTGTATAGATCTATACACATTTGACACGCTCTCCCACGAGAGACTCTAGTTATAATAGACAGGAATTTAGGTAATACCTTTTAACAAAAAGGTAGCATTGAAGATATAATCGTCTCACGGATTCTCAACTATATCCGTATTAAAGTATTAGTTTTGTATGCAAACGTATAAATAAAACATATTTCTATTTCTAAAACATATTGTACCCCAAGAGGGTAAAGTGGTGTTGTGAGGTGTTTTGCATGATAACAACTTCATATGATAGTTAAAACAACAGTATGAAAAGTATAGCCAAAGATCGATGTTTCACACGATTTTAGCCGTGTGTTTACTTGTATTCCCCCCCCGCCCCCTTAAAAGTGTTTAAAGTGTGTTTGTGAGTGTATGAACTCACTTGATTGAAGTGGAGGTTCAAAGATGAAAAGACGATAATCGACCAGAACTTCGACACGAGAAAGCCGAAATCTCGGGATTCTCGGAAATCTCGGGAGTATAGAACTTCCTTCATAGATTGAGTTTAAAACCAGGGGCTTCACGCAGGCAGTATTTCAACTGGAAAAAAGCAGTGTCTCGGGAACTTCGGGGCATCGGGCCTTGCGACGTGTTCCAGGAGTGTTATCGGGGTGGTTTAGAGGGGCTTAACAGAGAGTAGAAGTAGGAGAGAGGATAGGAATGAGCAGCCAAACTCGAAAGGCTTCACTTTCTATATATAGGCTAAAAATCGAAGTTCACGTCGTGAGTTTGTCCCAAATTCGACACGGCATGCGTCATCTGTCAAGTGGCTCTGAAATGCTCAGTCAGACTTTTCACGTCGTGAACGTAGTGTTCACGTCGTGAACACCGACAATTCTGACACAGCGTCGAAATTCGTGTCCCGAACTTCAGCAAATCATATCCTTCGAATACGAGCTTCATTTTCGACGTTCTTTATATCCACACGTAGCTAAGAAAAGGCTTTACAACTCTCGTTTAGACTCCGTCGGCAAATTTTGAATTTATTTTTAATATTATATTTTTTCACAGGTCGGGACAAGAAAAGTTCGTTAAGAATCCATAACTTCTTCATCCGATGTCCGTTTTTGTCAGACTTTTTACCTTTGAAATACCATCGATGAAATCTTTGATTCTCGTTTAGGTCATGTAGGCAAAAAGTCGCTCAATCTCGATTTCGAGTTTTTAGCTGTCTACTGCTATGTCCGAAAGTTCGAAAAATCATAACTTCCATATATGAAGTCAGATTTGGGCAATCTTTTTATGTATGTTTACGGTTTTGGGATATCTATAACTTTCCTTTAGACACCTAAGGTTGAAAAGTATTTTATTGAAATTTCTCGTTTTATGCTTAACTATGTTTTACTCGTATTGTCGCGGATCTTCGATTGGTCATAACTTCTTCGTTATAACTCGGATTTTAGTGTTCTTTATATTTTTGGAAACCTCGTTACGATATATACCACTTGGTATATCCCAATTATTGTTTTATAAAAGTTAAATTTTGACCCTAATTTCACTGGTGTTACATCATCCCCCCGTTAGAGAGAATTTTGTCCCGAAATTCGCATTTAAATGGGACATCGATGGTTGGGGAAAGGTGAACGTACTTCTATTCCATTTGAATCTTCTTGTTCTCTACTTAATCCAACTCTTAGCATGGGTGTTCCGACGGATCTTCATTATTCCGTCTATCGCTTCGACCGATAGTGATCGTGTGGTTTTGGGTTTATTTACTTATGTTCTTCTAAATGTTAGCATATTCACTCGATGCTTAGGGCAGCTTCGTTTTGAAGTTCATGGTTGAATTCACTCCTAGTTTCTGAGTTTGAAGTCGACTCGCTATACGCATGGTATTTCTAAATGATCTGTTGGGGAATACTACAGGAAGGTTTTAAAGATATAGTACTCCTCACATGAGTACCTCGGGGTTTTGAAACCTAACTATGATTTTGGAAATTGTGTTGGGTTTGACGTTATAGATCGAAAGGTTTTTGCTAGTCAACGGCGAAAGTGAAGGGTCTTTTCGTAGCACATGCAATTGGTATTGTGAAGACCAAGCCAATCCATTTCTAGTAGCTATTTGGGAACTTCTTATCGTATTAATAGTGAAGTCGATCAGTAAAAGTTCGTTAGTGGGATAGTGCATTCTACATATGTGTTTTCAGTGCTTTCAGCCTATTGTTATTACTACTATGAAGGTTTTGCTTAATGATTGGGTTGTTTGATTGAGTAGATTTTTAAATCTATGGCTTACGAAACTCATCTCCGTTCCACTATTAACCAAAATGCATGTATAGGAGTTATCGAGGGGAAACGTACCCGTAACAACAGTAGGATCTGCAACGGCATCCTCTTGGCCCATTGCAAATACTCGACCTCTCCCGCCAGCATTCTTGTTGTTTGATTTTGGGCAGTCCCTTTGGAAGTGCTCCGTTGCTCCACACTCATAGCAAGTATGGACCACTCCGACATTCGTGGTTAGAGCGGGTTGTTGGATTGGTCCTCTACAGTAGCGGATGGTGTGCCCCTTGCTATTGCACCTAACGCAATACATTTCACGGCAATGTCCGTGATGATGAAAGTTGCATCTGTTGCACTTAGGCTGGTTGTCGTTGTACGACCTTAGCAGTGTTGGGGTGGTAGGAATAGTAACAGTGTGAGCTGTCACTATCTGTTGTCTTTTGGGAGGCCCTTAATTCAAACTGTTCCTTTTCCTATTCCAGGACTTTTGTTTCCTGTTACGAGGTTTGTGGTTGGAGTATTCTTACGGGTTGGCACTTGTTGGTTTCCTTGATTGTTGCAGAGATTTAAATTGTCGACACCATTCCCATTTTTACGAGCATTACTTGCATTGATATAAACCATGATGGCTGATACGGCGATTGTGACTGCAGCGTGAAGAGTAACTGAGTCTATATGCAGAAGTGGTGTGTCGTTGGTTGGTTGATTACTTCCAGGTGAAGACATGATTTTGTTACATGATGTGAAACGAGTTGGTTAGATAACTAGGATCGTTGTTAGTTGGATTCTATACATATAATTTCCTCACTTTGTTATTCGGTTTCTAACGTTCCGACTTACATTCCATATGATGTATTTAAACTTGAGGGTTGAAATAGGTATCACATTTAAGTTTAGTTTTAGCAGTTTAGGGTAGAAATGTCGAAATCTCAAGTTGATCTAGTTTCATGAGTTTTGGGAGAGGGTATATCCTTTACTTTTCTGAGTCATGAAGAAGGAAGTGATGTACCCATCTCATAGTGTGAGTAATATACTTACCAACTCATTTAGGTAATAAGAATTATTACTTAATAGTCTGACGCATCAGGTTCTCTACCACCTCTCATGCTTCACGAGTGGTTCCCTCTGTTCTCTGTCCTCTCCTCGGTGGTAACGATTTGTTATATCTCGTATCTTATAAACACAGCGTCCTGGATTTTGCTCAGCCACGTTTTAATCTTCGTCGTTGTTTCGATTGCCCTAGTTGAAGCTATAAAGGATTGTTATCCTATGATAACCGTCTCTCTCTCTCTAAAGGGTGTAAGTGATAGAACAGTTTGGTTTATCGAAGGGTTTATTCCGTTTGATTAACGAGAAGGCATTTTCCAACAATAGGGTTACCGATGAAATGGTGGCAAGGCTTCGCTATCGTTGTTGAGTTCAATAACATTGAACTACAATAGATTAGATCAACAGGGACAGTGTAGTGAGTTTCTATAACAGTTTATGACATGAACTGCTTACATAGCAAGAGTATGAATTGATAGCGAGGATCTTTAAAGGAAGAAAGAGGTTTGTCATATTAGTTGGTATATAGTTACTTAGAATTCATAAAATTCGACCTTGGGGTAGGTCTATAATATACCACACAGGAAAACCTGACAGTACAAAGGCTTAACGAGACCAAAAACCATGGGATTACCCAAAAGAAGGAGTGAGTAGAGTATCCTCTATTGGCGGCGGGAACTGTTCTGCTGAGCCTTTTGATCTGCCAACTGACATTCCATCTCGAGCAAACGCATTTCATACCTTGCCTGGTGTGCTCTAAGTTCCCTGACTTCAGTTTGACTTTTAGTTAGCTCTCTCTGCCAAGCTTCATTTTGATTTACGATTCTCCCGTGAGCTAATCCTAACTGTCGGATGCGAACTGTATTGACTCCAGTGTTCGCATCACTCTCCTCAGTTTGATGGATGGTTGCCCTTCCTTATTCATCAATGCGATCAATTCGGCTAACCAATATAGGAAGGACTCTGTCTGCTGATCCTCCCTCGCTTAGATTGTAAAAGCTTCAGTCTCCATTGTATGGAAGGGGTTGAACCTGTTCGCGACTCCACCTATTCAGGTTGGTTGCCCATAGAGGTGTCGAGCCATGAAATTCCGGTTGAGGATTAGGATTTTGAATTGGAGCCGTTAAGGGTAGGTTATTGTCCTCGTGATCTGAGTCTGATTCTTCTTGCATTTCTTCTTCTAGATCATTCTCTATCCCTTCTCCACTGTCTTGGTTCGGGTAGTAGGGATCTCCTGGTAGGTGGAATCCAACCATTGTGTCTGTACGAGAATAGGGAGATAAGGATTGTCTAGAACTAAGGAACATAAGGTTGAACATCAAAGTTAAATTTATTGTATGCATAAAATACACCTATAGTATTCTAAATGTTATGTTTGATTCTATGGTTGATAAGTTTGGTAAGTTTTAGATTTGTTGTCCATTGTAGCTATCCCCTGGCATATGCTGGTCGGCTCTCGCACAAATATAGTTGATCAGGCTATATTCATCCCAGTCCCGATTACATATCTCAAGGCAAACCTGAATTGTACAAATCATCTATAATACTTCTATATTGTTTTAATTATGATACTGACCCTGTTATTAATATAAAATGAATGCATGCCTACTTTACAAGCAAATTAAATAATTTTTATTTTAAAAGTACGACTCTTACTCAGAGTGTTTTTGCCCAGTTGTGTTTATAGTTGTATACAAAAAATGGTTTTGATATACTTAATTCACTATAAACAAAGCTCTGATACCAATCTGTCACACCCCCAAACCAGAACGGCGGAAACGTTCGGGGGCGGAGGACGTCATATTCAGTATCATAACAATTGCATAGTAAGGAAAGTACACACCACCAAATATATATATATATATATATATATATATATATATATATATATATATATATAGGTGTTTACATAATCGTAGTTGTTACATATTCAAAATATAAATACAATAACATGTTTCAAAAGAAGTCATTAACGCCAGAACGTTAATCCCCAAAAGATGATTTCCAAACCTACTTAGCGGTTCCCTGATAATACAAGTTATTTCAAAGAAAAAGTGTCAACAATTAAGTTTGTGAGTTCATAAGCGATTGTGAGAAAATGCATGCCATTCCAAATTTCGTGCGTTTTCCAAGAAAATCCCTTATTTTCTTATAAAAGTATGAAATGCATATGAATGTTCGTGTTGTGAATTGTAAATAGTTACACTAGGAAAATCCCTTATTTTCCTATTAGTTGATTGTTTTAGATACAGGAAAATCCCTTATTTTCCTAAAGTAACAGGCAGTCTCTAATGTCCAAGACCGAAAATCGCAAGCAACTTACATGCTTAAAGGTTGAGGCATAGTTTTATATAATAAAGCTATAAGAAGACTGCACTTGTTAGATGAAGAATAATTTTAATAGATACTCATTCATAAAATCAGAATACCATAATAATTGTCTATCCAGAGAGTTTTATAACCATACGAAACATAATATGCCTGTTGCGATGGTCTTCAGGCGTCGAAACGTTTATGACAAACTGTCACCCAAAGGACTATAGCTAACAGTCAAGGTGTGGGATCATGACTTCCCGTATAGATCTATACACATTTGACACGCTCTCCCATGGGAGACTCTGGTTATAATAGATAGGAATTTAGGTAATACCTTTTAAGAAAAAGGTAGCATTAAAGAAATAATCGTCTCACGGATTCTCAACTAAGTCCGTATTAAAGTATTAGTTTTGTATGCAAACGTATAAATAAAACATATTTCTATTTATAAAACATATTGTACCCCAAGAGGGTAAAGTGGTGTTGTGAGGTGTTTTGCATGATAACAACTTCATATGATAGTTAAAAAACCAGTATCAAAAGTATAGCCAAAGATCGATCTTTCACACGATTTAGCCGTGTGTTTACTTGTATCCCCCCCCCCCCATTAAAAGTGTTTAAAAGCAGTTAAAGCCGTATTTAAAGTGTGTTTGTAAGGGTATGAACTCACTCGATTCAAGTGGAGGTTCAAAGATGAAAAGACGATAGTTGAGCAGAACTTCAACAGGAGAAAGCTAAAATCTCGGGATTCTCGAAATCTCGGGAGTATAGAACTTCCTTCAGAGCTTGAGTATAAAACAAGGGGCTTCACGCAGGTAGTACTTCGACTGGAGAAAAGCAGTGTCTCAGGAACTTCGGGGCATCGGGCCTTGCGTCGTGTTACAGGAGTGTTACCGGGGCTTCGGGGTGGTTTAGAGGGGCTTAACAGAGAGTATAAGTATGAGAGAGGATAGGAATGAGCAGCCAAACTCGAAAGGCTTCACTTTCTATATATAGGCTAAAAATCGAAGTTCACATCGTGAGTTTAGCCAATTCACGTCGTGAGTTTGTCCCAAATTCGTCATGGCATGCATCATCTTTCAAGTGGCTCTGAAATGCTCAGTCAGACTGTTCACGTCGTGAACACCGACAATTCTGACACAACGTCGAAATTCATGTTCCGAACTTCAGAAAATCATATCTTTCGCATACGAGCTCCGTTTTCGACGTTCTTTATATCCACGCATAGCTAAGAAAAGGCTCTACAACTCTCGTTTAGACTCCGTTGGCAAATTTTGAATTTATTTTTAATATTATATTTTTAACACGTCGGGATAGGAAAAGTTCGTTAAAAATCCATAACTTCTTCATCCGATGTCCGTTTTCGTCAGACTTTTTACCTTTGAAATACCATCAATGAGATCTTCGATTCTCGTTTAGGGCATGTTGGCAAAAAGTCGCTCGATCTCGATTTCGAGTTTTTAGCTGTCTACTGCTATGTCTGAAAGTTCGAAAAATCATAACTTCCTCATATGAAGTTAGATTTGGGCATTCTTTTTATGTATGTTTACGGTTTTGGGATATCTATAACTTTCCTTTAGACACCTAAGGTTGAAAAGAATTTATTGAAATTTCTCGTTTTATGCTTAACAGTGTTTTACCGGTGTTGCCGCGGATCTTAGATTGGTCATAACTTCTTCATTATAACTCGGATTTTAGTGTTCTTTATATTTTTGGAAAGTTCATTACGATATATACCACTTGGTATATCCTAATTATTGCTTTATAAAATTTAAATTTTGACCCTAATTTTGCTGGTGTTACATCTACCAAGACCCGAATGTTTTGAAAGTATACATCATTCTAAAATTGATGGTTTTTTCCTTGTATGACTATTATTTTAAAAACATAGTCTACCTCTTCGTTTATGTGAATGAGCCACAAAATAAAGGTAATAAGGAAAATAATATATTTACATCAAATATAATCTACCTCATCGTTTAATAGCTAATAAATGATGACTTGATGTCAGTTTATAAAATGATTTGAAAGTAGTTTGTTTGATAAGACAGTTTTAAGTATAAGAAAAACCTTTGTTTGAAACACAATTGTAACAGAGTTTGAAAGGAAACATAAAGTATGTAAGACAATTTTATAAAGAGCTTTAACATGTAAAAACGTTTGAGAAAGTCATTTAAAGTAATATGTTTTGTAAAACAACTAAAAGTATAGTAAATCCATTTGTATGCTACTCATTAATCACATGTGATTGATATAATAACTAGCATGATTCAACTTGTATTCCCCCCTCCCCATAAAAGTATTTATAAACATTTAAAAACTTTTAAAAGTTAATTAAGTGTAACAACCCGAAGTTGTTCATTGCCGAAAACCCCGTTCTACCCGTAAAACTCGCCGAATATCAATTTGTTCCAATTTCGTTTTTGGGTTAAATTAATTAAACTTATATGTTTATTTGATGCTAATGAGTGTCCAAACCCCTTAGGAACTCATGAAATTAGCCCAAAATAATTATTTCAAAAATTTTAGAAACGTTCCCGCCTAGTAACGGAAACTTAATCGGGTGCGACCAAAAGCCCCGTTTAATGCTGGTATCGGGTAGAATTCCACTGTGTCCAAGTTTTGGGACCTATTTAAACATGTTCAAGCTATCATTTGAAGCTTTTTCTCTCTCTCACTACTCTCTCTCTAACCTCTCTCCTAAATTCAAGTTTAAGGGTCCAAAATCTCAAATTTAGGGCTTCTAATCACCAAGGTACCTTCCCTAACTTGTTGTACAGCCTCATTAGCCTTCAAATTCGAACTTAAACTTTGATTTTGGACCTTAAACATGAGTTTACGGCCAAGGAGCCTGCTTAGGCCGTAAAATCATAATAAGAGTGTTTTTATGCCTTTAAACCCCTCCTAAACAATTTTGGGACTTAGATATGGCTTAATGGCTTAATGGATTGGACTTAGAATGCCTTTAACATGGATTTTGAAGAGTAAACATGATTTTACTGCCCAAGAACATGCTTGGGCCGTAAACTCATATATATGGGGTTTTTATGACCTTAAACCCTTCCAAAACACTAATAAGGCTTAGATATGAATTTTAGAATATTGGTTTTAGCCTTAGAACACATTAAACATATATTTTGAGGGGCAAATGAGATTTTACGGCCAAGGCTTATGCTTGGGCCGTAAACTCCATAACATGAGGAGTAAACTCAATGTAAAGTGTTAAAATGTCATTTAAACACACTATGAGCCTTAGTGTAAATTCTAGAAGTGTATACAAACACGTTTTAGACCTTAAAACATAATAAATCACACACCAAGAGAGTTCACGGCCATGATAGGGGTCATGGGCCGTAAACTCTCAAAAGTATATCAAAAGTCCCTTAAAAAAATTCAGGTAAGGCCTTGGAGAAATTTCAGGAATCACATGTGATTACTTTTGAGGCATTAAAACACTTATTCAAGGGTATAAAGGAGTTTACGGCCATAAGCTCCATGCTAGGGCTGTAATCTCCCTTAAGTGTTGTCATTGGTGTTTTAAATCAATTCCAAGCCTTGAAACCAACCCTAGAAGTTTTCCCCTTAAGTTTTTCAAGCCATTTTGCACCATAAACCACCCCACCATGAGTTTACGGCCGTAAACTCATGTGGAATGGGTGTTATAGGCTGAAAACTCTTGTATGAGTTTACTCTTGAAGAGTAAACTCTATTTCCCGGTCATTCAAGTCCTTAAACGCCACCCGGGTCCCTCCAAACACTTGCAATGGGGTGTTTCCGCGACTAAAAGTGTTTGTCCCTAACAATTAAATAATCTAAGTCCTAATTAGATACAAATGTGTATCTTTTCATTATACTTAGGAATCTCGTGCGTTTGCAAGCCCCGAACCCACGTTTAGCATCCAAAATTGTCACGTTTCTCGTCCGGTGAGTTCATACCCCTACCCTTTTTAAATGGTTTTTCAATGTTTTCAGGGGGGAATACAAGCAAATTACAAATGTTTTCAAAACATAACATTGATGAATTTCAGTAAATATCTGGCAAATTATAATTATTTTACCCCTTATGTATTATGTTGAGCATAAGGGATGATTTATCAACTACAACTAAATGAATTTTAGTTAAGGAAATAACCAAACTAATCAAATTATTATGGGAATAATTTGGGGTTCTTTAGTTTTCATTTTATCATGTACTGATATGTGTATAAAGTTATTAGATAAACTATGTCTGATTCAGTTTAACTCCGTTTCATTTGAATATATTGCCAGATAGCTTCATTGTATGTATCTATATTCACTGTATTATGTTTCATAAGCTTTTATATGTTTGATATCGTATGAGAACCTTGTGAATAGTTTAGTACTAGCTTGTGAGTTTGTCACTACCCTTTATGGATGATCAGTAAATCCTCCCCGGAAGTGTAACCAGAGTCTCCTGGAGGGAGAGCGAGGAATTTGTGAATAGATCTATTTGAGACTGACAATCCTACACCTTAACTGCTAGCTACAGTTAGGCGGGTACGCCTGGGGTGACAAATTATGGATATCGTTCGACGTCTGACAAACGTCAAGGAGGTCTCGTTGTCGTATCAACATGGTTACCCAACTCACAATACGTATTAATATAAGATTATTCATGACTTTGGTTTTGGATTTGATCTTATATCAATCTTCTATCTTTAGTTCTTATATCTAGTACGGGATGGTAATCCCATGGTTTTTGGTCTATAGGGTTCATATCTATTATAGGATGTTATTCCTATGGTTAGAATCTATATCTAGTTCGGGATAGTGATCCCATGGTTTTATCAAACTATCTTATATCTAGTTCGGGATAGTAATCCCATGGTTTTAACAAACTATCTTGTATCTAGTCCGGGATGGTAGTCCCATGGTTTTCAGTCTATATTTTCAAGTATATCAAACTATCTTGTATCTACTCCGGGATGATAGTCCCATGGTATTAAATCTATATGTAGTACGGGATGTTAGTCTCAAGGTTTTCAAACTATTTTCCATCTACAATTCACGTATATTAAAGTATTTTATATCTAATCCGGGATAGAAATCCCAAGATTCTCAAAATATAGTTTTGTGTATTAAACTATACTATGTGATATTAAATCGGTCTTCTATTTAGGAAAATATGGGATTTTCCTGGGGTAACATATAACGCGTAATTGAACTGTAATGAAAGATAACTAAACTGTTTTACAGAAGAAAAATATGGGATTTTCTTGGATAACAAACCTTTTCGGAAAACTAAAGGAAACCGATACATTTTTCAGAAAACAAACATTTTATGAACTCACCAGCTTTATGCTGATTTTCAAACCGCTTGTATTCTCAGGTCCACGTTAGACAGGTACCCGGCGATATCTTTTAGTGAAGACGGAGTGCTTAGAAGACTCGTCTCTACTTTTGTCCATATGATATATGTATAACACTTGTACAATTTACTTTTGAACCAAATGTAAACTTTCAAATATATGTAATGTAATGGTTGTTTACTTTGATTACTATGTGCATTGGATTTGATACTCAATGTGGAGTCAACCCCGGAAACGTTTCCGCCTTTGGTTTTCGGGGTGTGACATTAAGGGGTATGAACTCACCTGCAGTAAGTGGATCGGATAGAAGTGTTAGACAAGTACTTGGTGTCAAGTGAAGACTTAACACACACAATGATCCTAATAACATATAAATACATATGTATATATATATATATATATATATATATATATATATATGTATATATATATATATATATATATGTAATTAGTGATTATAACACTAATTAGACAAGTATAAACATCCTAATGTGTGGAAAACACTTTGGTCAAAGTGTTAGGAGGCCAGTGGGTTGCAACAAATGAGTATAAGGCTTTGTAATTGAGTTTATGGCCAATGGACCATACTTAATGGAGTTTACAGCCCAGGGGAGTTTACTCTTGGCTGTAAACTCTCTAATGGGTCTCCATTTGAGGCTTAAAGGCAAGATGTCTTGAGTGGTTAAGTGTTCCAAGGTTAAACAAGAGGCTATGTGAGTTTAAGGTCCAAGAAATGACCTTAACTTGTGTTTACGGCCTGGGGACCACTTCCCCATGAATTTACGGTCATAAACTCATGGCATGAAGTACCATTTCGTTGTTTGAAGTTCCTAGTTCACTGGTGGTTGGTTCTGGGCTAAGTTATAGTCATTTGGAAGGAGAAAAGGGCATCATTGCACCCTTATAGTGAGTTTACGGCCTTGGGAGATCCTTGGCCGTAAACTCTCATGCATCCATTGATTCTTGATGTTTCTAAGCTATAAACATGTTAAACCTAGTGTACAATGGGTTAGAACAAGAGTACTTACGATCTAGGAGCTTGAACGGTCGGTTTTGGCCAAGAACACTAGTGTATGTTCTTGGTGAAACTTGAAGATCTACACAAATGGAATGATTTCATGGATGAAATCATGTAAGATCAAGTAAGATATCAACTAGTTAGGATAAGAAACTTACGACTTTTGAAGATCGGGAATGAAGAACCCGATGATACTTGAGAGAAAACTGAAGTTCTTGGGTTTGAAATGTGAGAAATGGCTAGAAATGATCAAGACTCACTTATATGGGGGGGAGTTCACGGCCTTAATGAGTTTACGGCCGTAAACTCCATGTTTACAGCTGTAAACTCCATCTCATGGAGTTTAGGGCATGAATTTTTTGCGGAGACTTTAGCAGATAAACCCTGACACTTATCCCTTAAGTGTACAAGGCTCAGAACACTCAAATAAACTCCTAATTGTGCTAAAAGATAGCGGAATGAGTTTGACCTTCAATGAAGTATTTGACTGAACAGGATAGAAAATTTCGGGTTGTCACAACATACACCATAAAATCTAAGTGACAAAGGTTTCTCTCTTCTTCATGAAAGGATTGTGAGGAAACGCTTTCACTTAGTAGATTTAAAGAGATAGCAGTTGTGTTAATTGTATTCTCAAATTCAATTATGATTATGGCATCCCTCTTCATAGTTCGAATTGTGAGAAATGGCAGATAGTCTGAACATTCGGGACTTACTACTGTAAGTTTTGAGATAATTTAGACACATACATGGACTATCTTAGGAAACGTGTATGTGTTTGAGAAGCCTAGATAAAGTCTTATCGAAGCATCTTGTATCAGAAATCTAAACTTTTGTAAGGAAGTCAATAACTATTGATTTCTAGAAGTCCAGCTGGTTTGTGAATACGTGTTAGAGATACTGGGAGCATAAGTGTTATGCTTGTAAGAATGTAATTATTATGCTAGTAGGAGCACGATTATTACGTTGAGTGTTGCAAGTTAGCGATGCTATATATATATATATATATATATATATATATATATATATATATATATATATATATATATATATATATATAAAGAGAGAGAGAGAGAGGAAACAAAGTTTTAATTTGCAAAGTTGCAGAGTTTGAAAATTTGTCTCGCTATAGAAAGATTTAAGGGAGAAAGCACTCATACTTCAATTCGAATCTAAAAGCTTAGATTGAAATTTTAATGGGATTTAGTCATGGATATATATTAATGTAATGTTGAAATGTTTCAACATTACAAATTCTATATATGGAAATATTATAGCAAGAGACTGGTAAAGTATCATGTCTGTATGTAAGACATTATGAATCATGTCCCATATGCTTCGGGTATAGAATTGTAACAAACCGTTATTTCAAACTTATGTAATAGTGTAGGTCAAATTGTTCTTCTTTTTAATTAAATAAAGAGAAATTTTGGCATACTATGTATATTTACATAATTGACCCTCAAAAATAAATTATTAAATAATCTCAATTGGGTTGAACCAAGTGATAAATATTGTAACAAGGTTTCCAAAAATATAAGGAACACTAAAATCCGAGTTATAACGAAGAAGTTATGACCAATCGAAAATCCGCGACAAAACCGACAAAACATTGTTCAGTGTAAAAACTGAATTTTTGATAAAAGGCTTTCTAGCCTTAACAATCTAAATGAAAGCTATAGTTTATGTTAAACCAAGAACTTTCATAAAAAGAACGCCAAAATCTGACTTCGTATGAGGAAGTTATGATTTTTCGAAGTTTCAGTATAGCAGTGTACAGCTAAAAACTCGAAATAAAGATCGAGTGGTTTTTAGCCGACATGACCTAAACGAGAATTGAAGGTCTCGTCATTAGTAGTACAACGGTAAAAAGACAGACAAAAACGGACGTCGTATGAAGAAGTTATGAATTTATAACGGATTCACGTCCCGGTCTATTTAAAATAATAATATTAAAAATAAATTCAAAATTAGCCGACGAAGTCAAAACGAAAGTCGTAGAGTACAATTTTAGCTACGCGTGCATATAAAGAACGTCAAAAACAGAGTTCGTATGCAAAAGTTATGAATTTTACAAGTTTTGGCAAAAAAATAAAGAAAAATAGAAATACCCGGGAAAATTCGCATGAACAGTAGCGCCACCTCACCCCTCGCATGCGAGCCTCCACGTGTCGGCTGCTGAGTGGACCAAAGTCTTGCGTGTCACCTCCTGATTCGGCCACTTCTGCGGTCCAATCCCACTCGGACAGCCTCGCAAGGAGACACACCGGGGATGCTCCTCGCACACGCCTCGCACCACCCTCGGACACCCCTTCGCACGTGGCTTCTTTGCATTGGACCGAGGGCTAGACCAATCCGAGCCTACCACCTCCGAACCGAAGCTGCTTCCCTTCGCAGAATGTCAGCCTCGCATAGCCTCGCACAAGCTTCGGATCCGAGGCTTCGGCCTATATAAGGCATGCGAGGGTTTCCGGATTTTTTACACTTTTCACCCCAAATTTTACTCTCTTTCACTTTTTCCACACCCTTAAGCTTATATACAACCCTTAAATCCCCGGTATCAAGACTCGAGCCCGAAGTAAGCCGTGAAGCCCCGAAATTCTCGAGAATTCATCCTCTCTCCTGTCAAAACTCTGCCCGATTTGAGCCGGTTGCTCGACAAATAAACTCCTTTTCGTGAAACGAAACCCTGTCCGAATTACCACCTACCAAGTGAGTTCATACCCCCGTATTTTCATAATTTCTACTGTTTTCAGGGGGGAAATACAAGTATAACACAACAACTTTGTGTTATAAATAAATGATTTCAAATCACGATAAAATGATTTTAAAGCATCGAAAATACTTCAAATTTTGAACTCTTTTATAAACTTATATTTTTCCCAAATATACATATTTGTATATATAATTTAATATAAATAAGATTTAAAAGGCTTAGGACTAATAATTCATGCTAGGTCCTTTTCCATGTTTGGATGTGGACTTATAGTACCAGTTATTTGTCCGAAGGTCGTTCAAATTTTACTTATTTATAAAATTGTATATGTATATAAAATTAAAAGTTATTTCATCAGTTTAATCACCCTTTGTAACATGTTGAGCAACGGATTACATGCAAAAATAGTTATTTACTAATTCATAAAGTACATATAAATTATAATAGGTATAGTTTATGATACATAGAGCAATAATTCATATGAATACATTGTTTTACATGCAACAAGGGTTTTAACTCAAAACAAATCAAGGGTTTACACTTATCAAATACATGTTCGGGATACTAAGTCAAGAACATAATGTCAATCATTTATCTCAGAATGATTGGGTTTTCATAACTAATATACATGTAACGTTTATATGCTTTTTATGAGACATTCAATTCAGGTTGTTTAGATTCAGTCTAGACAACCAAGGTAAAGCCCTGACATTATAACCAGAATCTCCAGTTCAGGGATCGAAACAAGTTGTGTGTAGATCTATATCGGGATTGACAACCCCGCACTCAGGCTGCTAGCTACAGTCAGGCATACATGCCAATGAGTGGCAATTGTTATCAACAGTTTAAGCGCTCATCAGGCGTTTGTTTCAGGCGTTCATGTCTTAGTATGGTTATAATAACTCATTAAAAAGATATTAACAACACGTTAGTGTATAAACAACTAAACGTAAGTATATCTTCAAAGTACCAGTTTACAAAATGCAAAGTAGAATGCTATACTATAGTTTTCAATAACAGCTGGTGAAGTCAGGCACACTCTCAAATACAAGTTTTACAAATACAATGGTTTACAAATAAGACGGTTTTATACGAATAAAACTACTTTTCACATACCACAAAAAATATGGGATTTTCTAGAAGTGTTTTCATATTCAAAATACAAATACACCCATTCAAAACATAAAGACTTATGTACTCACTCAACTTATTGTTGATACTCTCTTTTCAAATTACTTGTATTATCAGGGAAATAATAACAGGTACTCCCCGAGCTTTTTGAGAAGATGAAGCCATTAGGAGTCTTATCTTCTTCCTTTGTATAACTGTTTTGGTTTTAATATACAATGATTGAACACATGTAAATATTACACTTTTAAATACAATGGTTGTTTGTACTTTGATTACTATGATGCATGTGTTGTGATACTACAAATGAAATCCTCCACCCCCAGACGTTTCCGCCGTCTGGTTTGGGGGTGTGATAAGAATCGATTGCATATGCTATAATATTCGCGTATCCTGATTTTTCCAAATGCCTAGTGCATTAAGAGGGAAAAGGGACCAGAACCAGATGTGACTGAAGTTATTAAGCAACTGTCAAGGACAATCTAAGGTTTACCAAAGATTGGTTGCTTATAGACAGTTGGAAGTATAGTAATAGATGGATCATATTGATATAATTCTGAATAGATAGGATTCTATTGAGAATGGATTGTCATAAGACAAATATGGAAATGTTTCCATAATAGGAGTTAGATATTAAGAGTCTATGTGTGAGTTAGAAACTTTAATGCAAGAAGGATGTTCAAGGAATGTTATTTGAATGTAAGACTTCAATTCCAGGGAATTGCCTTGTAACATTCTAAAATGGAATACTTTGTAATATCATTGGCCAAGTATTTGTGGCTTTTGTGCCTAGACATTACAAAAAGGATCATTGCATGTAAGTTTAGACTCGAACAGATTCTAGTAGTGGCAAGAATCCGGTATTCTTACACTTATAATAAGGATTTGGAATTGTGAAATTAGCATCATCGGAAATGTTTTCAATTGATCTATTTCACAAAGAAAATGACCATAGGTAAACATAGTGTGCATGCTTGGAGCATGGGATGACTATTGCTTTAATTAAAGTATCAAGATGATTGTTCGAAACATTATACAATGAATAAGTTCTAATCAACATGGTGATTAAATAATAGTTGTTTTATTTATATTCAAATGTTTTGAGACCATATTTGATTGTTTTATACTTGTGTTTCACTTCGCATGTTTTACTTCCCGAATAACTAGGTTATTCAAACATCCACAGTCAATCATTCTTTGGAAGTAAGTAATGAGTTAAGACTGTCATGGATCCGACTATAGATTATCCAAGTGTTTAGACATAGCATAAGTTTGTTGCAGTATTCATGAGTACTCCTGAAATAAGAATTTGAGTATTGGATTAAACCAACGCTCATCTGAATCACCTCATGCATTTCATCATTAATGATTGTGAGACGATAATATCTTATATTCTTGAAACAGAGGCATATGAGATGTTGTTTACAAGTCGTTTGCACATTGATAATACGTAAACGCATCAGTAACTTAATGTTATAAAACATATTGTTGTATGTGATTTGATGAGTAAATAGTACAAGCATATGAGTCAAAGTTTATCCGTTCCTTTTATCCTGAGAGGATAAAAGTGATATATGTGGGCCCCTTGATAATTTAGTGATGACACCTGAAGAGCTTGGCCAAGCCTGGACTAAGTTGATGTGTTTAATTATAGTCAGTCGTCATAAATCGGAAATTGAGAAACAACACATGGACAGAGAGAATGATTATAAATCCATGCCTCATGTCCCTAGGATATATTGTAGAATGTAGGAATATTTGATCCCATATCTAAAGGACGCGTTGCTGATAAGATCAGAGTTCGACAGCAACTTTTGAGAGCTACGATTGCTAATCAGATTTTGAAGTTACATTAGCAGTTATAGTTATTAGACTTATCCAAATAGGAGACTGTTGGATTAGGTGTGTAAGCCAAAAATTATAATTGGTATGTACTTGACCCGATAGTAGCATAGTCCTTTTGGGTTGCCTTCACCGGAGCAATTTGATAGGATGGATATTTGAGAAAGAGGTTATTTGTGATTTATTAATATATTATAAGATTAATATATTATTTGAGAAATCGTATTATTTAATTGGTATTGATCAATAATTAATTTGGAACTAATTTAGAGATCAAAAGAGACTGATTAAATTTGTAGGGACTGATTAGGTAAATCAGTAATACTTATCGTTTGGGCTAATGATCCATGTCGATTAGGGTTGGTGTAACACCCAAAATCAGAAAGGCCCAGAAAGGAAATGTAACATCCCAAGTCAGAATCAAGAGTTCAGGGGGTAAAGTGTAAATAAAGAAGGGGATTGTGACAACCCAAGTTGTTCCATTACATTTCCCCGTTACCGTTAATGGAATATTCCAGTTTATAAAAGTTCTGTTAATTAGAGGTCGTCAATTAAATAAACATTTTATTCTTTATATTTTATGTCGTTAAGTCGTGATAAAAGAAATAAAAACTTGTATTAAACATTTCCATTTAGTTGGAAAAGTTAGTTTTTATTATTACGACCACTAAATCGGGTGCGACCAAAATCCCCGTCTACCGGCAGTATCGGGTAGAATATCACTGAGCTCCAACTCCCACCCATATATAAAGGGGAGTAAACCCCATTTCAACCTTTTCCACCCTCTCTCTCTCTCTAGACTCGTTTTCGCCCCGAATCCGCAACCAAACGCTTCCAAATCGTAAGTCTGCTTACCCTAGCTTATTCTAAACATTATGATTTGTGTTTATAGCCCAAAAATCGGACTTAGAAGCTATGGAAGAGGAGTTTACGGCCTAAGCTCCTCCTTAGGCCGTAAACACCTTAAATGAGGACAAAAAGACCCTAAATTGTCCCTAGAAGCTTGGAAATAAATTGAGGATTTAGCCTAGGAGTGTTTGATCAATTAAAACAATCAATTTAGGGCATAAAAGAGAGTTTACGGCCCAAGCACATGCTTAGGCCGTAAACCCCTCTAAACCATGTCAAAATGCCCCAAAAACACTCCCAAACCACCCTTAGGCTTAAGACATAATTAAGGGACTTGCTAATTCGGGTTTAGATCATTTAAACTCAATAAAATGAAGGGGTAAAGGGAGTTTACAGCCCAGACATGTGTCAAGGCCGTAAACACCCCTAAACATACCCAAATGATAATTTTAATCCCCCCAAATGGCCTCACACTTCATTATAAATTGCTAGCAAGGTATTAGGGGCTTGAAACTTCAATAAACTCAAGGAATGAGATTTTACGGCCGTAAACTCCCTTAGGAGTTGTCCTTGGGCCGTAAACTCCCTAATGAAGCCCTTAAAGACCTTAAACTCACTCATGCCTTTTGGTTTTGGACTTAGAAAAATTCCACTAACAAGATAGAGCCTTAAAACACCACAAGAAAGTGTGTATAGGAGCTTACGGCCGTAAGCTCCCTTGCTTAGGGTCGTAAACTCCTCAAAGGGGCCATTTAATGCTTTAAACCCATTCACATATTTGATATTTGAGCCTAGCATAAATCTACAATTGATATGAGACACTTTAGCACACTAGAACCCTTCACCATGAGTTTACGGCCGTAAACTCATGGTGAGATGTCCCTGGGCCGTAAACTAAGCTTTGGGAGTTTACTCTCAGAGAGTAAACTCCATTCCTAAGCCATACACACCTTTAGATGCTACCCGGGACACCCCAAACACTTAACCAAAGTGTTTTCCGCTCCTTTGAGTGCGTATACGTGTTTAATTATTATTAATATACTAATTGTATGTGAACATATGCTATCATATGTTAAATAGGTCATTGAGTGTGTTTAAGTCCTTACGTGACACCGAACACCCAAACGGCACCTTCGTCGGACCTACTTACACCAGGTGAGTTCATACCCCTGAATGAACCTTTTAAATGTTTTTACATGTTTTATAGGGGGGGAATACAAGTTAAACATGCCAATTATCATATCAATCACATGTGATTGATAACCCGCATGTACAAGGTTTACCACACTTTACACTGTTTTACCGAGTAGGACACTATAATGGTTTTCAAAAGGGATTTCAATTGTTTCAAAACTCTTACTTATACTGTTTTACCTAAATTCATTTTAAACTAGTTTATGAAAGATTCCAAAGATTTCTAAAGGTTTTCACACTTATTTTACCAAAGAATACCAAATGCGAGTTTTCCTGAGTATAAAGGTTTTTCCAAGGTTTTCATCAAAGTTCCATTTCACGTTGTATACTTTTACTGGTTTGTTACCGCTGCTTCACTTTTACTTATTTAAAAACTCCTACTTGATAACGCATTCCTTTCGAGATACGCTTATACCGGTTATTGTCTCTATATCGCTTATACTTGTAGTCGCTTATACCTGATAGACGCTCTTACCTCACTTATTGTCGTCTCTACTTCATGATACGCTTATACTTGTTCGACACTCCTACTTCACTTGTGACCGCTCCTACTTCACTTGTTAGACACTCCTACTTCACAAGAATCACTTCTACTTGATACACACTCAGTCGTAGTTAGATGTATGTCTGTGCTTATATAGGTACATATAAGTAATGATTGAAAGACTTAGGAAGGCTTGTCTGCCCTATTTCCTTTTCTTCGTTGAGATGTGGTCCGGTGGGATCGGATGGCCGTCCGAAGGTCGTTTGATTCATTATTTATATATTATGTATATGAGAATGGACATACAGGAATTCTCTAGTTAGTTCAGTTAAGAGCCTCTACCTCTAGTCTACACTTACATTAGAAACACACTACCCACTATTTGGAAGTCTCTACCTCTAGTTCAGCACTTACATTAGAAACACACTACCCACTATTTGGAAGTCTCTACCCACTATTTGGGATGCATCTTCAGGAAACGGCCTTCTCCGTCATCTAGTTGGTAACCAGAATCTCCTGTAGGGAGAGCGGACATTGTGTGTATAGATCTATACGTGATTGACAACCCCGCACCCAGACTGCTAGCTACAGTCCCGGCCTACCAAGACAACGGGTGACAAATGTCATTTTAGACGCTTGTAGGGCGTCTGGTACTCTAGTCATATGGTTACGAGTATCCCGGGTTACCTTATAATTCATTGGTCTTAAGGTAATGGTATTTCACCGGCAATTTACATTGTATGCTGGTAATTCATTTCTAGAGTCACACTGTTTCGACCTTACAAGACGTATCTTTCATTTGATACTGTCTGGGGTCTGTTTTCTCTGTTTTGACCTTCCAAGACGTATCTTTCATTTGATACTGTCTGGGGTCTATTTTTCACTGTTTTAGACCTTACCAGCTGTACCTTTCATTTGGTACCTTCTGGGTATGTGTCTCCACTTGTTAGACTGAACCAGGCGTGTCGTACGTTCGATACTTTCCTGGAGTCTATGAATTCCTTGCCTTAGTCAGCAGTCCTCACTGCTGAGGCATATGATATTCCCTGATGTCTCTTGCTTTCTTTAATAATCAAATTCAGCATTTTGATAATGATAGCAATTAAAGGAAAAACTACTTTTTACCACATAACACTGACCAGTCTTGGTAGAAGGCTGCTATTATTAAAGAAAATATAGGATTTTCTGGAAAGAACTCTAATACACTGTAATCTCTTAAACTACTACTTTATAAAGTTATTTGGATAAATGTCACTAAATACTTATGAACTCACCAGCATTTGTAAAAATGCTGATACTCGCTTTTCAAATAACTTGTATTCTCAGGTTAGCATTAGATAGGTACATCCCCGGAGCTGTTGATGAAGATAGCTTAGTGCCATGCCGTACTTACTTATATTTACTTGTATTACTTTGATGTATTGTAATGTAACCATGTAAAACTATTACTATTGATGCAATGTTTTGTTGTACTTTGATTACTATAATGCATGTGTTGTGATACTTGACATGACGTCATCCACCCCAGAACGTTTCCGCCGTTCCAGTTTTGGGGTGTGACAGGGACTCGACGAGTAGGTATCCCGACTCGCCGAGTCAGAGTGGGATTTTGGCCGCGAGTTAAGTGACCAACTCACCGAGTCGGTAGTTGGACTCGACGAGTCGGTGCTGAAGAGAGAAAAACCCTAATCCCAGGGTTGTGCCCTATATAAAGAATGTTATGTTCCTCCTTCAGCCTCTTTACCTTCCCTTTGAGTTCCAGAAACCCCAAAAATTCATGTGTGGATTCATTGTTAAGGAGATTGGGGCTTAGAAGAGGAAATTGGTGGAAGAAGCTTGAGAAATTGGAAGTTAGCACCAACGGCTTGTATAGATCTGTGATCTACATCAGTTTTGGGCACATCTCTGAGGTAAGGAGCCTTATCTTAAGCTATTTCCTTTTTGGTTTATCCTTGGTGGTTGTTTTGGGAGTCCCTTAGTTTGTTTTGAGACTTATCTCGGATTTGGGAGTTAGATCTGGGGTTGTTGCTCCAGATCTAGACTCATGATGGCTTAGAATGTCATAAAGCTTCAGTTCTTGGGTTGTTGGTAAAGCCCCTTTGTCTAAAACCCCATCCCTAGTATGTTTTGGGCTTATATCTCCTTGGTATCACGTAAAGTTTGCAACTTTACGTAAGGGATAGCTTGTAGAAGGGTAGATCTATGGATTGGAGCCCCTGCATGGCTTGATAAGCCTCTGAATGGATTAAGAACTGGAGATACTCGGCGAGTTGTATGAATATGTGCATGAACTCGGCGAGTCTGGTCATGGAACCCTAACCTTTTCTGGTTAAGTCGTGAATCGGTGAGTCGAGGGACGACTCGGTGAGTTGATCAGGATGGGACTCGAAGATTCTTGGACTCGACGAGTCAGCGGGTTGACTCGGCGAGTAGAGTCAGTCAGGAAGTTTGGCTTTGACCAAGAGTTGACCAGTTGACTTCTAGGGGTATTTTGGTAATTATTGGCATTTATTGAGTTCAGTTATTTGGTGTTGACCAGTGGAGGAGTTCGTGTCGGTGGTTGGAGCAGCGTGATCTTATTTCTTCAGCCGACAGTTGCAGGTGAGTCTTCTCACCATACCAATGGATCTAAGGCACCAAGGTCGGCCCATCTTATGTTGTGTGATATGATAGTTAGCTTTATGCTAGGTGGTATGCTGGTAATTATGTGATATGCTAGTTGTCTTTGTGATACTTGCATGGAAGACCATGTGGGGTAGCCCATGGCACAATGGTATAAGACCCTGGGGTAGCCACGGCATCCTTACAGGTTTATGTACGTGTTATGTGTAGATATTTAGGTGATGCATGATATGCTATTTGGTTATGTATGGTATTTGCAGGGAAGACCTCGGGGGAAGCCCGTGGCATTGGATGTAAGACCATGTGGGATAGCCCATGGCAGTCCTAGGTAAAGACCATGTGGGGTGGCCTATGGCATCGGATCCCACGGCAGTCCTAGGTAAAGACCATGTGGGGTAGCCCATGGCACTATTACATATTATATGTATGCAGGGCTTATGTGATATATGGTAGCTTTTATAGCTAATAGTATATATGATATGTGTGTAGCTTTTATAGCTATCAGGATATATGATATGTGGTATGTGTGAATGGTATGCTCTGGTAAACTCACTAAACTTCGTGCTTACAGGTTTGTTTATGGTTTCAGGTATCATTGTTTTGGAAAGGAAGAGCTCAGGTTGATCGCGGTGCACACACCTATGATTTCCGAAATAAATGATTTTGGGATAAACTCTGATAAACGATTTGATTGACCATGATTTGATTGTTTGAATTAAATGGTATCAATGTTTTAGTTATATTAAAAATGAAATTTTTACCCCTGATTTTTGGGACGTTACAGATGGGCTAAATCTATGTAAGAGTCCACGAAGAGTTAATCCAAAGGGCCTATCATATGGATCACTGGAATACATAAAGGTTTAGGTAAATTAGGGTTTTATGTATGAAACCCTAGGAATTCCAAACTATAAATGTAACCCCTAGCTTCCCAAAATCGTGCACTCTATTCCATAGTGAAACCCTAGCTGATTTTGGTGCTTCATAACCTCTCTCTCATAAGCCTCCTCATGCTTTTGGTGTTTGTAACTCATTTGAGGTATCACACTTGAGGTACTAAGCTCTTGAAAGGCCAAGGAGTACAAGCTACAACAAATAGGTATTCATATAAGTAGTTTATATGTTGTATATCTCCAATTGCATGCTAGCTAGGGTATATGCTATCGATAAAATGAAATTGCATGTATAACTTGAGAAAAATTAGGTCCAAAGCATTAGGGTTGTATGTGCACCATAGCATTGTTATAGTGCTAAAAACCCATCATTTCTAACATATTTTAATATTAAATAACAGTATGGTATTTTGGGGTCTACTTACTGGCTCCGGTTGATCGTACACATCACATCCTCCTTAAGTATTTTGAAAACCATTTGAAAATCATTTTGAAAATCTATTTCCTTAGTTTTAGACTGGATTCACATGAGTGTTCCTCTAATTCACTCAAACCAAGGCTCCGATACCAACTTCTAACATCCATAAAAATTCATAAAATTTAAACCTTTCATAACAACCCTTTTTCTAAAGAAGTGTTTACAAAAAACCATTCTTTCGAAAACATTATTTAAAAATCAGAATCGCTTTCAACATAGTTTTCAAAACATTCACATTATCAGAGTTTCCTAGAAATCATAAGTCCGAAAAGCGAGGATGTGTACGGTCACGCCTTCACCTTGACACATTCCACTAAAGTACCTAAAACCATAAACCAAAACTGTAAGCACGAAGCTTAGTGAGTTCCCCCAAAGTACCAACACCCAAACATATAACATTTACAAATAACAGCATGTGTTGGGTCCACAACTAAAAGACTGGATTACCCCTTGATCCCACAATATAAGTCTGGCTTGCCCATCAAGCCTATAACTCATATATGGCTTGCTCTTGAGTCCACAACATAATTCTGGCTTGCCTTTGGGCCCACAACTTATGTTTGGCTTGCTCCCTCAATCCTTGGACAGGAATACCAATGAATAGCCCTCAGTACGAGTCTGGCATACCACCCGGTCTTCAGCTCGTATCTAGAATGCCACTGAGCCCCCAATATGAGTCTGGTTTGTTCTACTTGGCCCTCGGCTCACATCTGGAATGCTAATGAGTCCTCAGTATGAGTCTGGCATGCCCTCCCTGGCCCTCAGCTCATATCTGGCATAATCCAGGGTTCGTTGGCTACAACACAAAGCAGTACAACCTCAACCCAACCCACACAATATGTCAGCATATAAAAGATAATATCATATACAGATAAATAGACAGTATCACAGGTAGTCCTACAGATCTACCGGGCTAGCATATCAAGACCAGCATAACAAGACTAGCATGCATATCTATTCCATACTCGGCATATTAACAATATCAGGTTATCAAAACAAAGGGTCAGCCTTGGTGCCTTCGACCCAAAAGTATAGTGAGGAAAACTCACCTCGAATGCAGAAGTTCTCCGAAATAATCCCCTAGCTGCTCCCCTGCCGGCTTCGCAAGCTATCAATACCAACAACACACCCAATTAGCAATTGGGTTTCATGCTATAATCCATAATCCTTACTTGGGGTAAAATGAACATTTTACCCCTGGGACAAACTGGGTCTTATCCTACGTCCATAATTTTTCGTATTACAATTCAGATTACTTCAAGTACCCCTTGGGACAAACTGGGTCAAAGACATAAATTGAAAGTCAAAGTCAACGGTCCAAGTTGACCCAACTCGCCGAGTTGTCCTTCAACTCATCGAGTTTCTCCATTAACTGCACAGATTGGGAAAAACCAAGTCAACTAACTGAGTTGACCAACAAAATCGTTGAGTTCCTTTATCAATCTGAAAATGTCGGGGAAAACTGACCCAACTCGCCGAGTTTATCCATAAACTCATCGAGTTTGCCAAAAACCGACATCTTAATACATTAAGTACTTAATCCACAAGGACATGACTCCAAAACATACATCTAACTTCCTTGAGTTGGAAAAGCACATAAAATTGCCAACTTTACATTCATGCATGTCGAAATGAAGCTCTTAAGCTTAGAATGGACTTCATAATTAATTTAATGCATGCATGACACCAAAATCATCATAAAGTTTTCACCTTTAAGCTCAAGGGTACCAAAACTAACTCAAATCTAAAAGAACAACCCCTTAAATTACTTCACACCATCATAATCCCCAAAAAGAGGTCAAAACACAACAAAACCCAAAATGAGGAGATCTAATCATCTACAAATCAAGGTATGAACTTGATATCTTAAAGTGACTGCAAGAAATGGAGTGATTCTGGATACAAGACTTCCTTCTCCAAGCTAGAAACTTCAAGATCTTCATAATTTCTTCACAATGCACAAAATGAAAAACAAACTTCCTTCCAAGGCTCAAAAACTTGACAAAGGAGGCTACAACTTATTTTAGTGTTTTGATAACAACGGAGGCTGATAAGGAGGTTAGAAAAAGGACTTAAGGCCTTTATATAGGATGCAAGACCCTAAAAATTAGGGTTTCCTTCCCAGTTACCAACTCGTTGATTTGGTTCATTTAATTCTCGCGATTCTTCCATCTTAAACACATCGATTTGGTCCCTCCAACTCATCGAGTTGACCTAGAAATAGGGTTATTCTCAACAATTTTTCTTTGAGATTTCGGATGTTACAGATAAACTCAAATGTGGATGTTGCGGTCACCGAACAACAACTGGTTCTCCAACTAAGTACAAGTTTAAATGATCAATATGAAGGGGTTGCCATGATAATTCAACAAACCACCCCTTTACCTGATTTTTTTGAAGCAAGATCTCAACTCATTCTGGAAGAATCTCACAGGACACATCAGACCTCTAGGACTGCCCTTTTGTCCACTGCAGCAACCCCTCCCTCCTCACAACTTCTTGTTGCCATCCGATTCTCATCAGGCTTTACAAACCACCAGTCACCTTTCTCAACCCTATCAGCGACATGGTGGTCGCGATTCTGACTCTTCATGGCAACATGGTTGTAGTTGTGGGTATGGGGTCGGTCTCGAGGTCGCCAAACATAGTCTTGCCAAGGTGCTATGTGCCAAACATAGTCTTGTGGTTATGCCACAGACCGCACGTGGTCTTCCTGGTCAAGCCTGGGGCCACTCCCTGGGTCTTACTGACAAGTGCCAAGGGCCACCCCCTGGTCTTTCATGCAAGTATCACAAAGACAACTATACATACTACTCTACTAGGCTACTCCGCATATAGTGTGCCGGGAGCCACCTCCTGGTCTTTCTTACATATTGCGTAGGGCTAACCCCTAAGTCTTCCTATCATACATTATAACATACTGTGTGCCAGGAGCCGCCTCCTGGTCTTTCATGCATAATGCCTAGGGCTAACCCCCAGGTCTTCCTATCATACATAACTACATGGGTTGGCATTGTGGCCGTAGACCCATACAAACAGTGAGGAGACTCACCTTGCATTGTTGAAATTTGCTGATAAATCTCTGCCTGCTGTCCGACAACTCTCTGAACCGCTGCCCCACTAGCTCCTCAAGCTCCTAATATCAATATAACATTTGTTTCAAACTGAAATCTAGAAGTCAAACTAAGTCAACTATGGTCAAAGTCAAAGTCCTGGTCAAAGTCAACCTTCCAGTTGACTCGACTCGCTGAGTCAACCCATAGAATCACCGAGTCCTTAAACTCAGAAGCTCTCAAAATACGACCCAACTCCCTGAGTCACCCCAAGACTCGTCGAGTTCAACCATCTCTGAGTCCCATCCTGATCAACTCACTGAGTCACCACTCAACTCACTGATCTGCGTCTTAACCAGAAGAGGTTGGGGGTTCTGCGATCTGACTCGTTGAGTCCAAGAATAGACTCGTCGAGTCCTAGGCAATCTTCAACAGAATCGCCGAGTTGTTCTTCCAACTCGCCGAGTCCATGCACAAGTTCATACCACTCGTCGAGTACACCCATGTGACTCGCCGAGTCTCTCCAGTTCTCAATCCATACAGTGGCTTTTCGAGCCATACAAGGGCTCCAATCCATAGATCCACTCTTCTACAGACTATCCCCCACATAAAGTTGCAACCTTTACGCGAAACCACGGAGCTAAAGGCCCAAAACACTCTAGGGCTAGGGTTTAAGATAAAGGGGCTTCACCAATAACTTATTGACTTCAGCTTTAAGACATTCTTAACCATCATAACCCTAGATCTGAAGTAGCAACCTCATATCTAAGTCCCAAACCCGAAATAGATCTCAATCTTACCAAAATAGCCCCAAAATCTCATTCAAGAATAGATCTAATTGCAATAAAGCCAAAGCAACAGCTTATTACCTCAAGAATGACCTCCCACTGAAGAATAATTCAACCCTCTACAAAGCCCTTTGCTCCAAGCTTCTTGATCTTCAATATCTCTTCACAAAACTCCCTTATCTAAGCTCCAAATTGCTCCCAAGGACTCTCACTCACGATTTATGGTTTATGGATCTCAAAAGGGAAGTAGAGAGGCTAGGGAAGGGATGTGATGTTCTTTAAATAGGGCACAACCCCCGGGATTAGGGTTTTTCCTCATCCAGACCAGACTCGTCGAGTCCACTAGCCGACTCCCCGAGTCGGTCACTTACTTTCTGCCTCGGATCCCGCTCCGACTCGTCGAGTTCCTCTCTAGACTCGACGAGTTGACTAATGACTTAGACCCTTTCTTTTCTTTTCTTGGTCTTTCTGATTCTGGGTGTTACAACACTCCCCCACTTAAACTAGACTTCGTCCTCGAAGTCTGCCACGGCCAACTACCTTACCATATGGTCACCACTTTACCACTCGGTACACACTCCGCTCATCCGATACAAGCCTTGAAGATGTCATCTTCAGAATAACCCGTTCCTTACTACCTTCGAGTAACACATTTTTATCCAACCGGTAATCATACCGATACTCCTGTTCCACTTGCCCTTGATTCGCAAGGGGTTTTCCGCTTTTACCCTACACTTTCACTGGCCTTTCTAAGGTACTTTCCACAAGCAACAACCTTCCCAATTTCCTTCAAGGACCGATCCTCTGCTGAAACCGCAATCCTGGACACTCCCAGTGTCGGCCATTATACCAATACTTATGGAATAACCCCCATACAATGCTCCAATACTGAAAGCTCCACCCAATTGTGAGAATTCAGACAATCCTTCGGGTAGCAGATCCCTCTCTGCTATGCTTAAGGTTCAGACGAGAACGGCGCCACTGAGCCAAATCCTTTACTCTGAGATCATTTGATCCCGCGATGAGCAGCTTAGCATCATCTGATCAGTTCATGGCTTTTCGCACCGAATCCCTTACCATTGTTCCTGCCTGAAGTCCTGTTGACTCCCATCCGCCTACCGGGTGAACCGAGACTGCCCTGGTCCCAACTGATCTACCATTACCCAGGATACCGGTTTCCCCCATGCTACCTCGAAGATACGGGCCCCTCGCCCACTCTTCGCGAACCAAGCTACTAATGAAAGCCACAGCTTACCCATAGTCTTACGCCACTCCTATTCTCCAATGACCTACCGTCTTGCGGACCCAAACATAATGTGGCCCACTAACATTCGGGCGGCTGCCCCGCCTTGAATTTAACTATTTCAAAAACCTCGCAAATGAATCACACACCTGATATATTCTCACTAGCGAATAGGGACCGACGAATGCTATGGGCCACCCCGTAGTTTTACTATACTCGCTCTGCCAACTAGTGAATGCTACGGGCCACCCACATAGTCTTACAACTCTTTTGCGCTGCCAGCTAACTAAAGCTACGGGCCACCCCGTAGTCTTGCTATACCAGTGCTACGGGCCACACCGCAGCCTAACTATACTCACATACGATTGCTATGGCCACACCGCAGTCTTACTAAACTAATTCTACGGGCCATACCGCAGTCTTACAAAACTAATGTTGCGGGCCACACCGCAGTCTTACTAAACTAATGCTACAGGCCATACCGCAGTCTTACTAAACTAATGCTATGGGCCATACCACAGTCTTACTAAACTAATGCTACGGGCCACACCGCAGTCTTACTACACTCCTCTTCTATCTGACCATCGGTGAATGTTACGGCCATCCGGTAGTCTGACAACACCTTTCCACACCGACCGACTGCTAATGGATACTACAACTAACCAATAGTCGAGCATGCAAGCACAATTTAGTACCCCCAAGCTGTACTCATGACCTATCTGGAATTCCCAACCGATTCTTCTGCAATCTGCTATCGGGCAGCCAAGAACGCGATCTCACAATTGGCAAGTTTTCCGAACTTCCAGTTCACACTTTCCTCAATTCATACAGCCACCTGGGCCGTCTTTCATCCTGACAGGAGAGCAAAACTTCTCCTAGTTCCAAAACCGTTGCTGCTCCAATAACAGGATTGTTTCTCCCCCACTTAGCTTCGGCTAAGTCTTTACCGCACGCAAAAACCCGAGGATTTCCAATCCTTCCTCCCTTGCACAACAGGCATGGTAACTACCATTTCCTTGATGTCGCTAGCAATCCATCACTAACCCATTCCAAATACCGTACGATTACCGAAAACTAGATGAACACCTCCTGCTTCCCGATACTGATAATCCCCTAGTCTCCAACTAATGCCCTTAAATTCCGAATAACTAATGCTCAGAGCAACCCCATCAGTGATAAACCACTCCCCTTGATGCTTCCAAAAGCTATCCCAAGTACCAAGACCAGAGCCACCAACCCTAATAATGGTGGAGGGTTACTCCCTGGACCCTGCCCACCGACCTCCACGCAACGCTCCTGAACCACTTTTGGTCATAATCGAGATAATACTGGACACTTCGAACCCAAAGTGAGAGATGTCCCTACACTAGCTAATAATCGCTCCTGGTATGCAATTGGCATAAGACAATTCTGAAAGTACAATCCGAATACAAGCAGAGAGACAGCTCATACATACTATTACCAGAGTTTGGGGTAATAACAACACTAATACGCATAGGATCAAAAATAGCCATAGATACATACCTGCAACATTCCCTACTGTAATCCAGATCTCCCTCATCTGTCACTGCAAGGCCCTACCCTCTCACCCATCCGTAAACCTCAAAGTTGTCGAGGTAGACGCACTTCCTGCTTCTCCCCTCATCGTCGGGCAGTCGACCTTCTTGTGGCCCACCTTATTGCAATGAAAACATAATGGGCTTGCCCCTTGTGGGCAGTCCCTGCTAACGTGACCAACACTGCCACACTTCTAGCAGCCTGAACCCCTAGAACGACAAACTCCCTCGTGCAGTTTCCCGCACATGCTGCACTGACTTCGGCCCTGCCGGTCCGCTAACCGCTGATCTGAAGTCTTGTGTCTCTTCCCAGGACCCTCTAAAGTATACATCTGATCCGACCTCCTCTTCGCAATGTGCTCCAAATCAATCTCCCTTTCCCACGCCCTGGAAATCATAGAGTCCAGGGTCGGGCATGCCGAGAAGCTGACATGCTCCCGAATATCAGCTCTCAACATGTCATGATAACGGGTCCTCTACATCTCATCATCCCCCGCATACTGAGGAACCAATAAGGCCCTCTTCCGAAACTTGGCGGTAATCTCCGCCACCAACTCTGTTGTCTGTCTCATGTCTAGGAACTCTCTGGCCAGCTGCTGAAGCTCCACCGCTGGCGTAAACTCCACCCTAAACCTGGTCACAAAGTCGGGCCAGGTCATAGCCTCAATGGCTGAGGCTCCCAAGGAATCACCAACCGACTCCCACCAGTCTCTGGCTCTATCTCTCAAACATCCCGCCACAAAGCGGACCTTTGACCCCTCCGGGCAGAAGCTCGTCAACTGTGTAGACTTAATGTATGCGATCCATCTCCGAGCAGCAATGGGGTCCTTCACCCTGTGAAAATCTGTTGCACCACTCCCTCTGAATTCCTTGAAGGACAGTGTGCGCATATTCGCCTGGCCAGACGCCAAATCACTCCTGAAAGCTCGGAGGCGATCCTCCATCAGCTCAATGATCCCTTCCTTGATCGACCCGAAAATGACCGGGGTTGCCTCAAGGATGCCTCTCGTAATCTCAGATGCGATGAACTCGTGTAACCCGTCATCAACTAGCTCGGATCCCACGCCTGTGCCCGATCCTGAACCAGATCCTGAGCCTCCTGCTCCATGTCGCGTGGTCACCATACTGGAAATAAACACATAAATGTCCGGATCAAAACATACCCTGAGAGGTCTCACACATTATCCAAGATTCCTGGTTCCATCTCGGCCCTCCTTGACACAAGAACGAATCTTCTGCTTCCAGTGGTACGGGCCCATACTACCTTCCACATCTATCCGTACTTTCCTCAAGGGTTGCTTCAACTTCACCAAGTCCCTTTTACTACTACTAACACTGCTTCCAGCACTACTCTTATCCTAGGCTTCCCTAGGGTAACCTCCAACCCGCACCCAGTCCTCAGCTACTGAAGGCCTCCTTGTAATGCCAATTAGCCATTACCTGAATACCATCACATGTGATGAGGCTCAAATAATCCTTCGAGTAACAGACTCGTCCCTACAACGGTTAGACTCAGATGAGAGTTGCGCAATAGGGCCAAATCCAACACTCTGAGATTATTCAACCCTGATCACATGTGACCTGGCGTATTCACTTAATGGCTAACTCTCATCACTCAGAGTCCCAGAAAGCACAAAGAAAGTAGCATTCAGACAAAAGGGAAATCTAACCAGAACATAATCAAGCAATTCTATCCTCACAACAAGAATCTGTACTAGCATGAAATCCTCATAAGCTGAAGCACATAAAGCAGGCACATAAGGCATCATTCCCAGATCCTTAGTCCTATTCTAGCATGCTGCTCTACTGAAACTGATAAACATAATGTAAACGTGTATGGGTATCTTGGGGTAAACTTACTTGAGCTCGGCTGATTGCACGCATCACACACTTTGTTCTTCTCAAAGTTCTTTTCTCTTCCCAGATTCTTTTCAAACTCATGTTTATAAAATGGTTTTCCTTTTGAAAACTTTCATACCAAGCCCTTAGTTTGAGTTCAGACACACCTCATGGTATGTCCGAATCCCTCAAACCAAGGCTCTGATACCAACTTGTAAGATCCCAAAATTTAAGGCTAAAAATTTCATTTTTAAATAAGGTATTACATAAAACCATCAGTACAAAACATTCATTATAATATCTCATGACAACCCAAAGTGTCAGTAATCAAAACATATTATCATAAAACCATATCAGAGTGTAATCCCAAAGATCTCATGTGCGGAAAACATAGTGTGATGTGTTGCGATCGATCCGACTCCTTTCCTTGAAAACAAAATACCTGAATCCAAAACTGAAAACCGTAAGTACGAAGCTTAGTGAGTTCCCCAGATACCACATACCATACAAACCAACTGATCCATACATGTCGTACATAGCCAAGAGCCGTACATAACCAACATATCCATAATCAAGTAAGGTGCTATGTGCCAAACATAGTCTTGCCAAGGTGCTATGTGCCAAACATAGTCTTGTGGTTATTCCACAGGCCGCACATTGTCTTCCTGGTCAAGCCTGGGGCCACTCCCTAGGTCTTACAGACAAGTGCCAAGGGCCACCCCCTGGTCTTTCATGCAAGTATCTCAAAGACAACTATACATACTACTCTACTAGGCTACTCCGCATATAGTGTGCGAGGAGCCACCTCTTGGTCTTCCATACACAATAGCATACAGTGCGCCAGCAGCCACCTCCTGGTCTTTCTTACATATTGCATAGGGCTAACCCCCAAGTCTTCCTATCATACATTATAACATACTGTGTGCCAGGAGCCGCCTCCTGGTCTTTCATGCATAATGCCTAGGGCTAACCCCCGGGTCTTCCTATCATACATAACTACATGGGCCGGCATTGTGGCCGTAGACCCATACAAACAGTGAGGAGACTCACCTTGCACTGCCGAACTTTGCTGATAAACCTCTGGCTGCTGTTCAACAACTCTCTGAACCGCTGCCCCACTAGCTCCTCAAGCTCCTAATATCAATATAACACTTAGTTTCAAACTGAACTCTAGAAGTCAAACTAAGTCAACTCTGGTCAAAGTCAAAGTCCTGATCAAAGTCAACCTTCCAGTTGACTCGACTTGCCGAGTCCTTAAACTCAGAAGCTCTCAAAATACGACCCAACTCGCCGAGTCACCCCAAGACTCTTCGAGTTCAACGATCTCTGAGTCTCATCCTGACCAACTCACTGATTCACCACTCAACTCACTGATCTGCGTCTTAACCAGAAGAGGTTGGGGGTTCTGCGATCTGACTCGTCGAGTCCAAGAACAGACTCGCCGAGTCCTAGGCAATCTTCAACAGACTCGCCGAGTTGTTCTTCCAAGTCGCAGAGTCCATGCACAAGTTCATAAAACTCGTCGAGTACACCCATATGACTCGCCGAGTCTCTCTAGTTCTCAATCCATACAGTGGTTTTCAAGCCATGCAGGGGCTCCAATCCATAGATCCACTCTTCTACAGACTATCCCCCACATAAAGTTGCAACCTTTACGCGAAACCAAGGAGCTAAAGGCCCAAAACACTCTAGGGCTAGGGTTTAAGACAAAGGGGCTTCACCAATAACTTATTGACTTCAGATTTAAGACATTCTCGACCATCATAACCCTAGATCTGAAGTAGCAACCTCATATCTAAGTCCCAAACCCGAAATAGATCTCAATCTTACCAAAATAGCCCCAAAATCTCATTCAAGAATAGATTTAATTGCAATAAAGCCAAAGCAACAACTTATTACCTCAAGGATGACCTCCCACTGAAGAATAATCCAACCCTCTACAAAGCCCTTTGCTCCAAGCTTCTTGATCTTCAATATCTCTTCACAAAACTCCCTTATCTAAGCTCCAAATTGCTCTCAAGGACTCTCACTCACGATTTAGGGTTTATGAATCTCAAAAGGGATGTAGAGAGGCTAGGGAAGGGATGTGATGTTCTTTAAATAGGGCACAACCCCCGGGATTAGGGTTTTCCTCATCCAGACCAAACTCGCCGAGTCCACTAGCTGACTCGCCGAGTCGGTCACTTACTTTATGCCCCGGATCCCGCTCCGACTCGTCGAGTTCCTCCCTAGACTCGATGAGTTGACTAATGACTTAGACCCTTTCTTTTCTTTTCTTGGTCTTTCTGATTCTGGGTGTTACATCCTAGTCACCAAACACCTTCACAATGACCGGGGATACTTGGTGCACCCCCCCCCTCCCCATGAGTTGGATTCTGCTTCTTCATATTCATCGTACATTCCAACCAACATAGAACATGCCATGCATACGATGACTCTCAATCTAGACCAGAACTGGTACCTTGACACCAGTGCAACAAATCACATGACTAACATAACAGGTAATCTCTCAACCTGTGTCAATAATATCATGTTAAACAATATCGTAATTTGTAATGGGTCTCAAATACATACTCTTGGTACTAGATACACAACCCTTAAACCACCTTATCCACCTCTCAAACTTCAAAATTTTCTTATTGCACCTAACCTTATTAAAAACTTATTATATGTTTGTTATCTTACAACTAATAACTTAGTTTCTATTGAATTTGACTCATTTGGCTTACTTGTGAAGGATTTACAGACCAAGATTCCCATCCTCCGATGTGGCGGCACCATAGAACTCTACTCGCTTTCTTTACCTTCTACTTCTTACAAGTCAATCCACCTTTGCTTCTCTCTCTCAAGTCATCTAGCACCATCTCTTGGGACACTCGGGCTCTTTTTTATTGCGTGTTTTAAATAAACAAAAGTCTATTTCTGGTTCTAATATTTTTGAAAAATGTTTATGTCAGTCATGTGTTTTTCAAAAACAAGTTAAATTGCCTTTTCATGATTCTTTATCTAGTACTTCTCTTCCTTTTTATATCTTTCATGGTGACCTATGGACATCACATGTGGTCAGTACATTATTATATATTATTTTTGGATGATTATACTAATTTTTTGTGGACATATCATTTATTAAACAAATGAAATGCCTTTCGTGCTTTTCAATATTTCAAACACTAATCAAAACTCAATTCAAACATCCAATTAAAACTTTCAAGTGTGAAAACTGTATCGAATATAATAATCAGTCTTTTCACAACTTTTGTACCCAAAACAGAATAGTTTTTCATTTCTCTTGTCCCTATACATCAGCTCAAAGTGGAAAATCCAAAATAAAAATTAGATCCATAAATAATATTTTCGTACTCTTCTCACCCACGCCTCTCTTCCCCCATCTTTTTGGCACCACGCCCTTTCTATGGCCACATACCTTCTTAACATTCTTCCCTCTAAAACCAAAAACAATCTCACCCCTACCTTTCTTCTATATTGTCTCCATCCCAGATACACGCAAACCTAAGAACATTTGGATGATTTTTTTACCCGTTACTTTTTTCAACCTCCATTCACAAGTTACCAAACGGCTCATCCCCTTGTGTTTTCCTCAGGCACCTCTCGAACCATAGGGGTACAAGTGCTATGATCTCTCTTCCCACAAAATCATTACTTGTTATCATGTATAATTTGATGAAAAATATCTTCCCATTTGCCAAAACCACACACCTAACATCTTTTTATGAATTTCTCCACTCAAACCTCTCGTCCGAGCCTCACCCATCTATTTAGGACTCTGTCCAAACTCCTACTCCTCCTTCTAAAAATTCTAACCCGCCTATTAAACCTCCTACCCAAACCATAAACCAGCAAACCCCATCCACTCCTTCCCATTCACACATATCCAGTCGAGACCCTCCTTATACACTCAAAACCTATAGTCGTTGATCCATACAACGCTAGCCCTCACAACATCCTGCCACTTCTACCTCACATCCTCCTCAACCACCCTTAATCCTAACCCAAAACAGCCCAGGTACAACAAAACATGTCCGCTATATCTAGACTCGTAGCATGACCGAAAACTAAAGCCAAAACAATCCCTCAACCTTAGTACCTCTTCCCTTGTACCCATTCCTAAAAACCCAACCAAATCCCTAACCTCTTCAATTTGGACCTAATCCATAACTGATGAGTTCCGTGCTCTTATCGATAATAACACTTGGGAGCTTATTCCTCGTCGTCCAGACATAAATATAATATGGTGTATGTGGATATTTAATCACAAAACAAATTTTGATAGCTCACTTGAGTGCTATAAGGCGCGTTTAGTCTGTGATGACAGGTCAAAACAGGTAGGAGTGGACTGTACATAAACTTTCAGCCTAGTTGTAACTTCCGAAAATACAACCCAAAAGTTTCATTTTTAAATTCATAAAACCAATATCCACTACTAGAAAAATAGCCTTTTACGACGTGCAAAAAATGACACACAATGATAAAGGACGCGCATTTGTGTGTGCCCTAAAAATTAATGTCAGTTTTCCAAAATTTGAAGGATAGAGGACATGTATTTGTGCGTGCCCTAAAACTAGTGTCAAACAAAACAAAATTAAAAACACGGAGGGCGCTTATTTTAAGTGTGTGTCATCTACAAATGTCACTTTATATTTTTTTTTAACTAAAAGCACGTTTTTAAAGAGGGTCCTCTAAAATTCTAAAATCATAAAATTTTGAATACCCCGCTTCTGCACTGTCTCCTCTGGATCGCCTTATCTCTTGTAAAATCGCACAGAGCCATTCTCTCCCTCCTCTCTCTCTCTCTCTAACCCTAGACACAACCACTGTCCATTCACAACGATGTCTTCTTACCCTTTCCTTCTTCCTTACTCCATATTTTTGACCTTCGTCGGAGCTATCTTCTTCTCCCCCACCGCCACCATCAAACCACAACCTTATTCATTACCCTAAAAACCAGACTAATCTTTCACCTCTCATAATCTCTCTCATAACACTTAGGTTTTTGGCAATGAAAAAAATCACTCTACAGTTGGCTCTCTTGTTTATGTATTGTTATGGTCTTCTCAAATCAGAGTTTCCTCGTGTGAGCTCACATTCAATTCTATGACTTGTCTCTCCTCTTCTCTATAGACCTAATTACAACATCTAGATGTACGAATCGCTCTACTGTTGACTTAAATTTCTCCAATTTCTTTTGAATGTTCATATTGTTGAGTAGAACGTGAAGGAAGTAGAGATTACTGAGCATGATTAGTCATGATTTTTTGTTCTACTTACAAGCCTTAGGTCCGATTTCAAGAAATATCTCATTCTATTCAATGAAGCAAGTCTGATTCTTCTCTTCTGGTTGCACTAAGGTATGCCATGCTTACCATTATTCATCTACTTTCTTTCCTTCCACAACAACTATTACAGGTAACTAGGTGGGGCATAGTTGATGAATAGTGGAAAGAATGGTATGAGGTAAATTGGTAAATTCCATGTAAGAACATATGCACAAAACCCATTTGATCAAATGTCTATTTGAAGTTGTAACTTTGTTGGTTATAATATTGTGATTATCGAGTCCTTATTTGGAGTTATTGTTGGTACACCTCTCCCACTTGAATATGAAGTTACTTCCATGGCTTGACAAAGTTACATTGTTTGATTAATTTGTATTCAGATTAAAGTAAATTGGGTTTGCTGAGATTGCTCCCCAATAAATCGCACCTTGAAAACAAAATAAAGAAGAATACTATAAATAACGCAAAGGGTATTTTAGGTTATATCATTATAGAGTACCATGTATTCACAGCACATTAAGTGAAGCTCCAAAAGTTACAGCAACTAAGAGGAAAATGATAAAAAAAACGATATTTTCTATTACTAAGTTGTCAAGAATTATTGATATTATAAATGATAAAGATAACAAAGAAAACATATATTATTGATATGGTTTTAATTCATCTTTTTCCTAGTTTATGCAGTAAAGTTGTTTTTGAAATACTGAAGTTTGTTGTTGCAGCTAAGGAGCATGTGATAGGATGGTATAGCACTGACCCAAAGCTAAGGGAGAATGATCTTGATGTTCATGGTCTATTTAATGAGTAAGCATTAGGATTTTACACTAAAGTTAAATCTTTTTATTTTGTGATATTGACTGAGGAACCTTGTTACTATAAATAACTGAAAGAGTTTCCTTGCTACGTTCTGAAATTGAATCCCTTCTTCATCATTGAGCAAAAGCCTCTTCCCAGAAACAACCCTTAAAAGACCATTCAATATCAAGGTCCCAAACCATTATTGCATATCCAGCTTCACCATGTCTGATCCTTTACTCTCTTTATTCTTTAACCAAGCTTCATATATCTCCGTCGTGGATGCTCTAAGATCCGAAACTTGAATAGGTGCAAGCCTCTTAACTCGATTTGGAGAGAGAACCTCGAGCATGATGATCTTGCGCACTTGTCGCCAATAGTCCCCATAAGGAGTAAGAGCAAATAGGACATAGTTATAGCCTATGATTTCCACTGCCATCAACTTGGTTCGACTTGAAAAGGCCTTACCATTTATTGTAAAACATTATTTTGCTATCTCGCTGCTACTCACTACCAAAGCATTGTGAGTCTCATACTTTATAATTTATATAAAATATAGAAAAAAAACTCCATAAACTGGCCTGTTTTGAAGCTTATGTGAATCATTTTTTTTCTATTTTTTGTTATATAAATTGTTAGAGGCTACTCCACTTGAAGAGTCATCTCCAGGTACACACACACACACACACACATATATATATATATATATATATATATATATATATATATATAAATGACATGTATACATACTCCTCAAATTTCCTATATTTGGCTGAAAACATTCAGACAAACTAATTTGATTCTTAGGTTGGCAAAAATACAAGTTTCACAATATTCAACAATTTCGACAATATTTAATGTTTGCAAAACTTTGAGAAAAAAACAACACACTTAGGGAAAAAGGAAATGGAACATCTTGAGCAGGTAAAAATACTCTCTTCTTCCACCCATATGATTTGGTTGTTTCGAGTAGTTCAGGTGGTAATCCAGAGTTGTTTCGAGTTGTTTCCACCCAATTAAGTTTTTATGTAGGGAGTAGGAAAAGGGGAACTTTTCTCCTTCAAAATTACCCATGGTAAGTTTTTAAGTACTTTTAATCAATATTTTATATCCATAAATTCAACATATTGACCATACTTGTTGTATCTGAATCAGGTTCTAGCCGAAGAAGCATCTGAAGGGCTTTCTATTTTTAATGAACTTCATGGCTCTTTATCAACTCAACAAGGATAAATGACACATTTTGCTAGAGAGCTTCAACATGTCTGTTTTTATTTATTTATTTATTTATTTATTTATTTATTATGAGAGTTTATTTATTATTAGCTTATTTTATGTTTTTTTTATTTAAAATTTTCAGAGACTTAATGTCAGTGTTGGACACAACGAATATATCCAACTTCTTCAATGAACTCTTTGATAAGTTAATGGAAAAATCAAAAGATCTAGGAAGTCATGCCATTCAAGTCGATAAGATACAAACAAAAAGCATTGATGAATTTCAAAAGGCATATGAGGTATTATATGATATAATATAATTAGATAATAGATAATAGATGGTTATTCATCGTTAAATCCAAATGTGATAAAAAAAAATTCATATATCATAATTCGTAACATAACATTTTAGGAAAATGTATTTTTTTCTCCAGGAACATGCCAAATCTGATGCTGAGAAACTTATTGTTGATGTAACTAGTTTATTATCTAAACATATTTGTCATCAAAAAGAAATGGTTAGTTAGTTAGTTTTTTTAGTTAATTTTCTCTTTTGTCTATGAATTGAAAGAGAACTGATGGTGGAGTGTACAGGTGGACACACAACTAGTTAATTTGCTCTTTTGTCTATGAATAGAAAACCCTTGTTGTTTCTTCTACATGGGTTGAATACAGATAGCAAAAACTTTTCTAAACTAGCAGAATTTGAGGTACCTTGTGATTGCATTGCATCTTTCTCATAACACTTACCCTTTTGCTACTTCAGGGTATTGAGAAATTTGAGACAGATCTTAAGACCATGCACCCTATTTTGACTGAATGCCGTGTTTTGAAGTCAAAACTGGCGCTTTCTGTGATCTAGTATAATTTATGAAGCTCGCATTATGGTAGATATCATTCCACTATGTACTGATTAAACTAAAATCAACTCATTACTAAATAATTTTTAGTTTCCTCTTATTTAATCGGTGTGTATTATAACTTTGTAAGTTACTTGTATATGAGGATCCCATCTTATGGTAATATTTACATAATCCTAGGTCGGTTCCTTAAAGAACAAGCAACATTTATAGTTTCTGATGATCTGAAAGTAACAGCTTCTCAATCAATACCTACAATTTCAAACTTCAATACACGTGGTGTTCTTATTGTTGATTTGGAGTTTCTTGACCTTTTCATTGGTGAACAAGATGTAATTAAGCTAGATTTGTCCAATTAATTTAATTTAAACACTTTTAATGACACTAATTGGTTTTCTTTTTTGGTTTGAACAACTAGACACTCTCCTGCAAATTCAAAAGGAAGATAGCACAGGCAAGGAGTATCTGTTGGAAGCTTCCCTTGAGGCCACTAAAAATACTTTGATTCAAGGCAGTACAAAACTATTATTGGTAGATCATTTTGATTCCACTCTCATACATACCATGTGTATTATTAATTAGTTGAATTGATATTATACAGCTAATATGATTATTGTGTAGGATTTTTGTGTTGTTCTTAATCAAGAGTTGGGATTGATGTTGAAGCTAAAAGACATGATGATTGGTTGGATACATGAAGGGTTTTAGAGCTTCTTCAGACAGCTTAATGACGAGTTACTGAAACAAGAAGGTTCCCTTTTATAGCAATGTAGTATTAGGTTATATAGTTAGGTAACACCTCTTAATAACAATGTACAATCAGATCCCTTTAAGATCAATGTATTACAATTTTTTGACATGATGTTATTGGATGAAATTGATTGTTTTGGTATATATGTGTTTCTATATTTTTGTATTATGCGTAAAATAGTATTGTAAAGGCACTTCGTATATGCATGTCGTAAATGGTTGCTGAAGTTTATGACACACAAATGTGTGTCATCTTCATTTATAACAAGGGCTTTAATGATACGCAATGCGTTTCCTAAAGGCGCGTCGTAAGGTTACGACACGCAAATGTGTGTCTTATTCCTTTATGACAGGACCTTCCTTGATACGCATTACGTGTCATAAATGGGCGTCATAAATGTGGTTCGTAAATGCACGTCGTAAATAGACGACATGCAAAAGTATGTCGTCTCTCGTTATGACAAGGCCTTCCTTGACACATATTTGTGTGTTGTTTGAGCGTTTTATGACATGCATTGCACGTCATAAAAGGTTGTTTTTCTAGTAGTGATCCGAAGAACATCATCATAAAAATCCACATAAAAATAATGTATCAATCAATGTATCACATCATAGTAAATCAAGAAATTGTAGAACTAGATGGTATGTGCCCTGCAATCGTCCCAAGCTCTTCCCCTTGGAACTGAATGTGCTTGAAACATAAACTGAAAACTATAAGCACAAAGCTTAGTGAGTTCCCCAAAATAACACATACCATACATAATAAACATATAATGGACCCCGCCTTGCATCGAGCCCCGCTCGGTATTGAGATTGGGCCCCGCCGACCATACATATAAACATATATCATATAAACACATACACATGCAATAATCACATAGATACATATCATATAAGTGTTGGGTTTTGAGCATTCTAACACTTCCTAAGTGTACATGCAACCCTAAATACCTTGGATCTATGTTTTCTCTATTATACATGCAAATAAGAACATCCAAGGTATTATCCTAATCTCGCATACAAAAACTATGAATGTAACAAGATAGAATACATACCTCTTGATGTAGCTTGATGTCTTCAAGCTTTAAGAGCTTAGCCCCAATAGTGTGGAAGCCTCAAGTGGAATCACAAATCACCAAGACACCTTGGAATACTTTAGAGAATATGATTACTTGGTTCTCTCTAGTGAAATTGGCTAGCCCTTCTTTAGTGTATCCACACTAGTGCCAATTTCACCAACCAAAGACATCTTTATATAGTATGGAGGATTAGGGTTAAACCCTAACACCCATGACCTTTCATTTCCTAGGATCCATGGGTTAAACACTCCATGGACTATCCATGAAAGCTTAGCCCAACCTAAATGAACTTGGCCCATTCCATATATATAAGAGTCCATATTTAATTAGTTCCTTTTGATCACTTAATTAATTATAAATTAATTCTTGATCAATACTAATTAAATAATATGATTCCATATTAATATATTAGAACTTATAATATATTAATATTAATCATAAACATACTATTCTCAAAAGATTATCCATATAAATTGTGTCGGTGAAGTGCAACCCAAATGGACCATGCCGGGTCGGGTCAAGTACATACCAAATATAGTTATGGACTTAGACATTAATCCAACAGTCTCCCACTTGGATAAGTCTAAAACTATTATTGCGTATGACTTCAAACCTAACTGGCAATCGTAGCTCTTAAAGCTGATGTCGAACTCTGATCTTGTCAACGAACTTGTCCATTAGATAAGGGATCATATATTCCTCCATTCTAGATATCATATGGACTGAGACATGGATTATAATCATTCTCTCTGTCCATTTGTTGTTTCCCGATTTCCGATTTATGATGACTGACTAAATGAACAAATCAAATCAGTCCTGGCCCGGCCGAGCACTTCCATTTGTCATCATCAAATCATCGAGGGGCCCACAGATATCGCTTTTATCCCGAAGGTAAAAGGAACGGATAAACTTCGACTCATATGGCTTGTTCTACTACTTGTTGAATCATACACAAAGGCACGTTTTATAACACCGAGTTACCGTATGCGTTTTCGTGCAATCAATGTACTATCAATTCATAGTAACAACTCATATCTCTAGGTTTGAAGAATATAAGATATTATCATCTCATGATCGCTCGTGATAAAATCCATGAAGTGATTCCAATGAGCGCGGGTTGAATCCAATACTCAGAACTTATGAGCACTCATGAGTGTTGTAGCCCTTTGTCCAACACCTTAGACCTCTACAAGCCAACCCATGACAGTCTTAATTCATATCTACTTCCAACATATGACCGAGTGTGGATGCTTTGAATAACTTAGTCATTCCGGAAGAATAACCCAGTTTATTCGGGAAGTCAAAACATGCAAAATGAAACACAATAATAATTGAATCCAATATGGTATCAACCCTTTGAACATAAATAAAACACCTTTTATTTATCACCATATGATTACACATTATTCATTGTATACTGTTTCAGCTATCAACTTTATTCTTGAATTTAAAACAATAGTTGTCCCATGCTCCAAGCATGTACACTATGTTTTCTTAAACATTAGTCATGCCACACACCAAGTATGCATACTATGTTTGTCTATGATCTTTACTTTGTGAACTAGATCAATTGAACATAACTTCAATGATTCTCTTTTCATACTCCCAAATCCTTACTGCAAATGCAAGAATTCCAAATTCATGCCATTTACTGAAATCTGTTAGATTCTCAACTTATATGCATTGATCCTCTTGTAACGATTATGCACAAACTCACAAAGACTTGGCAACAATCATTACAGAGTATTCCAAAGGAGATCAACTCCTTGGAAATATCCTTCTTGCATTAAGTTTCCTTAATCTTACACAGATTGAAAATTCTAACTTTGAAACATTTCCAGATTCCATTTTGACTATCACTTCTGAAAAAGAGTTGCCTCCTTATAGATTATGTCAATATGGTCCTTCCAGAATTATCACTGTACTTCCAACCGTCCTTGAGCAAGCAATCTTTTGTAAACCTTAGATTGTTCTCGACAATTGTTTAATCCTTTTAGTCATATCCAGTTCTAAACCTTTTCCCTTCTTAATGCCCCAGGCATTTGGAAAATTTTAGAACGGATGATTATAGCACATGTAATCGATCCTATATCCGAAGCATATGGGACACGATTCATGATGTCTCACATAAAGACTAAACCAGTCTTTTGCTATAACATTTCCATTTCTATTTGCCAAGTTCTCATAATTCAGATTATGAAAAGGGATGCCGTAATCATAATCGAATTTTAGAACGCAAATAATGGACCCATATACAGAATTTCCTTATGTTGAGCCATTCCAACATGAAATTCATATATATCCTTGACTAAATGATTAAACCTCACGATCTAAACTTGTAGATTTGAGATGAAGTATAATTTCCTCTCCCTTAATTATAGCAAAACAACTCTTTCCCAATTGAAACTTCTGTTTTTTTATAATTAACATTGCTAACTTGCAATACTTATCATAATTATCATGCTCCCACTAACATGATGATTATTAGCATAACACTTATGCTCCCACTAGCTTTGACATGTTCTCAGAAATCACCTGGACTTCTAGAAATCAATACTTCATTGACTTTCTTACCAAAGTTCAGATTTCTGATGCTAGATTGTTTTGATAAAACTTTATCAAAATCATACACCTTCCCTTAGATAGCACACTTGTGTGTCTAAACAATTATGAAGAGGTATGCCGTAATCATAATGGTTAGACCTTTTTGCCACTTCTCACAAGTCCAAGTTAGTGTGCCGGTAAACTACACACGCTCCACTAACGACTTTGAGAATGCAAATGTCACAGTTGCTATCTAGCTAAAATCTACTTAGTGAAAGTGTTTCCTCACCATCATTTTCATGAATCGGAGAGAAACCTTATGACACTTAGATTTAATGGTGTATGTGTTCTTATCCATGTGAATGGTCAAAATCATAGTCACAAGACAAGGATAATGACAAACCCAAACTCATATGGACTGAACTCAATCTTAATTTCTTTCCACCTGGCAGCTCAAGGGCCTGCCATTGCTTCCAAGTTGTTGTGCAACCAATTGAGAACTCTAAGAACTCATATGCAAAACCAACTTTAACTGGAATGGGCACAAAATATGTCAACACGATAGGTTATGAACCTCAAGTCGTGTGCTAGGGAAGACCTTCAGGTTTTGTTCTTGATTAGTTCTTGAGACTTTCAAGACCTTTAAGACTCCCACTGTCCTCTTGACCTATAAGACTCCCTTGTCAAATATCCAAGAGATAGTGTGGATTCTAATCAAGACAAACACTTCACACAATTGGCCTAAGTTGATCTTTGTTTTATCCAAAACATCACAACTTACCAATTTCAAATGTACAAGAGTAGAAAACTTTTACTCTTACATTTGACAAGTGTTTTAAACCTTCTTTAAGACATGTCACTCAAGTTACAATCTTGGAGTATGACTCTAAGACTTGTATTGGAACGAAGTATGACTCATCTTCTTGATTTAACCACTTCAACAATTCAAGATCCCTCTTCTTAGTCATAAGAATGCACTAAGACTTCCTTAGAGAACTAATTGTGCTATGGTTTCTTAATCATTAAGATGATCACAAAACTGATACTAAAGTACTCTCCCATCTTTTCAGATTTGAGAAACTTTTATCCTTCTGCCTTATTTGAATCTTCTTATTCGCTCTGCCATACATTGGAACCTTTTCCAATGTCTCAGAGTTACACTTAAGCTTGTAAGTATAATCATATTTACTGAGCTTTAGTAAACTATGACGAATAGTCTTATCAATCTTTTGTGGTGGACTTGACCAGTGCACAAGACTATGTACTCGATCCCTTAGTCCATTACTTGACTCACACATCCATGTGATCGAGTAATTAGTCTTAATTTTCCAATACTTGAAAGTTCTCATTCATCATGCTATACAACTTGCATGATTCCAAGTTCCGGTCCAAATGAAACTTGAGTGACGAGAATCTTTCCTTATTTGGTAAATATAGACATTACCACAAATGAAAGCATCAACTTCATATTTCCACTCTTGCTCTTAATGGAATCACATAAGCAACAATTTTTCCTCAAATGCCATTGTAAGGATATTTTAAAATAAATAAAATAAAAATTTTCTTTTATTTTTAAACTTTGCGGAAAACTTATCCTTACAATCCATATGAAAACTTGTTGTTACCTATTCCTAAGCAATATCTCATAACTCCTAAGAGGTAGCTCAAGAATCCGATCTTCAAACTATGCGATAGAAATCCATCTACGCCATCAGATTCAGCATATTCTTTCTTTAAGTTTCTTCACTTTTCTTTGATTCTTAAAACATCACCATGTGACCCAGTCATATCATGTATCAAGAATCTCAGAATAGAAACTTAACAGAGTTAGATAGTGGACTTTACCTGAAGTAGAGTCAAACTTATTGACTTTAACATCCTTAGGTAAATTTTGGCAGCTTCGCAACCAATGCCCCTTTCTTTGGCAATACAAACATATGGACCCTTTGATAATGGTACACGAGACTATCACAGACTTAGCTTTTCTCTTTACCATTTGGTCAACCGAGTTGACTATGGCCGATCCCTTTCCATCGGGAAGAGAGAGCTTTACTAGATATCCAATGTCATCATTGTCAATGTCCATAAAGTTTTAGGAAGTTGATCTTAGCAAATAGATAAGATCATTAAGGGTCTTGTCATAGTCTGTTTCATAGGTGTCCCAAAGGAACTCACTATGTGACTTAGAAAGTGATTGAACCACCAACTTTCTCAAGACTTTGACACCCAACTCTCCCGGCTTGTCAATATGTGACTACATCTCAAGATGTGTTCATACCTAGACCTTGCCTTGCCAATAGGGCTTGAGTGACCTTAAACTTTTCAAGAACTTGTGGGTTAGGGAGATTAGTTGGAGGAGGAGAAAGAAGTATGATTTCCAAAGAACATCATCTTCATTTAGGAAACCTTGTTTCAAAAGATTTGGGAAGATCATAGGTGCCTAAACCAGACAACTTTTGGGAAGATCAAAAGATGTGGGTCGTAAATGCACGTCGTAAATAGACGACATGCAAAAGTATGTCGTCTCTCGTTATGACAAGGCCTTCCTTGACACATATTTGTGTGTTGTTTGAGCGTTTTATGACATGCATTGCACGTCATAAAAGGTTGTTTTTCTAGTAGTGATCCGAAGAACATCATCATAAAAATCCACATAAAAATAATGTATCAATCAATGTATCACATCATAGTAAATCAAGAAATTGTAGAACTAGATGGTATGTGCCCTGCAATCGTCCCAAGCTCTTCCCCTTGGAACTGAATGTGCTTGAAACATAAACTGAAAACTATAAGCACAAAGCTTAGTGAGTTCCCCAAAATAACACATACCATACATAATAAACATATAATGGACCCCGCCTTGCATCGAGCCCCGCTCGGTGTTGAGATTGGGCCCCGCCGACCATACATATAAACATATATCATATAAACACATACACATGCAATAATCACATAGATACATATCATATAAGTGTTGGTTTTGAGCATTCTAACACTTCCTAAGTGTACATGCAACCCTAAATACCTTGGATCTATGTTTTCTCTATTATACATGCAAATAAGAACATCCAAGGTATTATCCTAATCTCGCATACAAAAACTATGAATGTAACAAGATAGAATACATACCTCTTGATGTAGCTTGATGTCTTCAAGCTTTAAGAGCTTAGCCCCAATAGTGTGGAAGCCTCAAGTGGAATCACAAATCACCAAGACACCTTGGAATACTTTAGAGAATATGATTACTTGGTTCTCTCTAGTGAAATTGGCTAGCCCTTCTTTAGTGTATCCACACTAGTGCCAATTTCACCAACCAAAGACATCTTTATATAGTATGGAGGATTAGGGTTAAACCCTAACACCCATGACCTTTCATTTCCTAGGATCCATGGGTTAAACACTCCATGGACTATCCATGAAATCTTAGCCCAACCTAAATGAACTTGGCCCATTCCATATATATAAGAGTCCATATTTAATTAGTTCCTTTTGATCACTTAATTAATTATAAATTAATTCTTGATCAATACTAATTAAATAATATGATTCCATATTAATATATTAGAACTTATAATATATTAATATTAATCATAAACATACTATTCTCAAAAGATTATCCATATAAATTGTGTCGGTGAAGTGCAACCCAAATGGACCATGCCGGGTCGGGTCAAGTACATACCAAATATAGTTATGGACTTAGACATTAATCCAACAATAAGATGATCATCGGGCCCTGCCCGGTAAGCATACAAATACATAACACATGAAAGAGTCATGCATATATCTAGCACCCTAAAATAGCATAATCATGGGCAGGCATTGGTGCCTTCAACCCGCTTAACCCAATGAGGAAACTCACCTCGCACTGCTGAATCACACTGATAAATCCCTGGCTGATGGTCCGACGAATCCCTGAGTTATCAATATCAAATAACATCTACTTAATAATTTGATTCCAATCCATAACTAACAATTTATAATTAGGGTAAATGGCCATCTCAACATCAAGAGGACAATCCAACTCCCCCGATGAACCCTCACAACCAGAACAGATCTATCATTAGCGATCTCAACATCAAGAGGACAATCCAACTCCCCCGAAGCTCCGTCAAATCTATTTCTAAGCGCAAGTAACACAAAAGATTGGGTAGCCCCTGAATCAAACAATATCATAGTAGAAACACCCCTCACAAGGAATGATCCTATAAATAAAACACATAAATATAAGCAATCAATATAAGTAAATAAAGAGAGAAGGAGTAGATACATACCCGACACCACGTCGGGAGCTGCATAAACCTCATCGCCTGTTGGCTGGAAAGCCCTTATCTTCACCACAGATGCATCTGCATGTCCCTGGTGGTCGTCAGTAGTCCAAAGAGATGCAGGATCGGGTGCTGACATCGGTCTTGCTACAGCCAAACTCAGACAATGGGCCTTCTTGTAGCCCTTCTGATTGCAATGAAAGAAAATCAGATCAGATGTCGGGTGGTGGTGGTGGTGGTAGCAGTGTAATATCTGGTAATATGACCAGTCTGGCTGCACTTGAAGTAGCCAGAACCACCCACCATGCACGCTCCCTAGTGCACCTTTCCACACTTGCCACATTGGTTATGACCCTGATGGCCTCTCAATCTAGAATAAAATACCTTGGGCCTCTTTCCCGAACCCTTAGTATTCGGCACATAATCTGGCTTCCTCTTCTTCTCCATCTTCAGATCAATCTCCTTCTCCCTAGCTCAAGCTATCATATCCTCCAACGTCTTGCAGCTGGATCGGATCACAAACTACCGAATGTCACTCCTCAACATCTCACAATATCGGGCCTTCTTCATCTCCTTATCCACCACATACTGCGGAACCAGAAGTGCCCTCTCCCGGAACATCGCGATGATCTCAGCCACAGTCTCAGTAGTTTGACGTAGATCCTGAAACTCTCACGCCAATTGCTGCACCTCAATCACCGGTGCAAACTCAACCCTGAACCTGGTCACAAAATCATCCCAGGTCATCGAATCAACCACAACATCACTAACGGAGCGTCCAACATCCTCCCACTAATCTTGTGCCCTGTCCTTCAGAAGACAGGAAGCAAGTTTGACCATTGCCCCCTCGGGGCAACTGTTGGTGTGGAAGGCATTAGCAACATACGCTAACCACCTCCTGCTTTCTATCGGGTCCTTTTCCCTGTGATAATCCGGAGATCTACATGTCCGAAACTCCCTGAAAGTCAAATAACGCATCCCAACCAAGGCCACAATCTCAAAACAAAAGGCACTTAACCGCTCATCCAAAATCTCTAGAATACCATCCTTGATCGTGCCAAAGATCACAGGAGTCTGCTCAAGAATTGTCACACCCCAAAACCAAGAACGGCGGAAACATTCTGGGGCGGAGGACGTCATGTAAAGTATCACAACACAGTAAATGTAAATAAGCAAACAACATCATCCATTGCATTAAATATATAATTTTAATACAAGCATGTTCTGTACAGTTATAGACACCAAAATAATGTAAAACAAAATAATATGAGATGAGTCTTGGATGCGCTCCATCTTCTCAAAAGCTGGCCTCGGTACCTGTCTACTGATGACCTAAGAATACAAGTTATTTTGAAAGAGTTTATCAGCATTAAGCTGGTGAGTTCATAAGTATTTTAGTGTCGTCTTTGTTATCAAAAACGTTTGAACGTGTCTCAAGTATAAGTTTGTAAAATGTATGTAAGTGTTTGTAAAAGTTTGAATCTCTCAAAAAAACCTATATTTTCTATTAAAGTAGCCTTCTACCAAGGCTTAACTGTTTTTTATGTTCGTTTGTTGTAAAAGTGTGTAATTTCCCAAGTGCAACTATCTTTTAACAAAATATAGTTTGTACATTAAAGTTCAAGTGAGGTTATCACTAAAAATATGTAATGGGTAAATCATTGTAGTACTGTAGCTTAGTTTTATAGTAACTACTGCTGTACTAACTACCTTAAACCGGATTTATATTAAGGTAAAATGTGATAATTGCACCATGCTATCGACTGGTAACAACGACATACGAATGGTCGTAATAACGGAATGACGTTTGGCACCCGCAGACCTGTAGGTCCGGCTGTAGCTAGCAGCAAGGTGTAGGATAGTCAATCCAGTATAGATCTATACGCAAACTCATGCTCTCCCTCCAAGAGAATTCTGGCTACAACTCGGGCCATGACATTTAAGGCATGCTCCGATAAAGTGGATCACAATTGTTAACGTATTAATGTAAGGGTAATGTTTCTCGTTCTAGTATAGTTGTATATGTTCTCATAGTATAGTTGTATATGTTCTCTTCCTAGTATAGTTGTATATGGACTCATGAATGAACTGACTCATCGATCTAGCAGTTGTAATAGTATGATCGTGTGTTACCCCGATGGTAACTTACTAATGGTGTGTCTAGTACGTATGAATATGGAAGTACTTTTATGTCTATATATGTATATCTGATATATAATTAATATTGAAACGACCTTCGGATGGTCACTCGAAATCCCACCAGACCACATCCAAATCGAGAAAAAGGAAATACGGCGGATGGCCTTCCTAAGCCCTTTAAACATTATTTATACATCTATACATATATGGGCATGCAATTTATAATATAAAAGCATAAATAAGTTTTTATAAGACATTTGAAACATAAGTATTATTTTAAGAAAATATCAACTTGATGTCAATCCATAAAACAATTTGAAGGCATAGGTTTGATAAAACAGTTTAAGTATAAGGAACATTTGTTTGAATCACAGTTGTAAATAAGTTTGAAAAGTAAAAGGGTTTGTAAAACATTTTCAAGTAAAACAGTTTGATAGACAGCTTGAACAGTGATAAAATCACTGGTTTCCCTAGTTATTAAGCACATGTGATTAATGCAATCACATGTGATTGAAGCAATAAGTATAAGTATTTAACTTGTATTCCCCCCATAAGTATTTAAAACATTTAAAATCATTTCAAAGGTTGATTAAAGGGGTATGAACTCACTTGAAAGTTTGAAGATAGCGAGATGGAAAACCGGGCAGAGTTTCGTCTTGGGAAACGGATTTTTCTCGGGATTCTCGGGAATCTCGGGAGTAAAATCGACCCTCGGGACTTGAGCAAAAAGACCAGAGCTTCGGGTTTGAACGGGTACGAAAATCGAGGCAAGATCGTGAGAGAAAGGAGAGAAATGAGCAATTTTTCCGGAAACCCTTGCATTCTATTTATAGGGGGTCTGAGAAGCCTCGGTACGCGGGGCATACGCTTGTACGCAGCGCGTACGCGTACGTCATGCATGAGCGAGTCCTCGACTGCCTCGGCTTCGGATGGGACGGATCGGATGGGACGGGTCGGACGGGGCGAGTCAGATGGGGCAGGTCGGTAGCTTCGCATAGGGGCGACGTGGACGATCTGAGGCCCTTGATTCGAGTACGCGGGGCGTACGAGGGTATGCAGGGCGTACTCCGGTCCTATCTGCTGACTCCCCTTCGGATATTACCAAGAATTTATATTTAAATTTATATTTATTTTAAATAAACTTCTAAAATTCATATCTCCTTCATACGAACTCCGTTTTCGACGTTCTTTATATCCACGCATAGGTGAGACTAAGATCTACAACTTTTGTTTAGATTCCGTTGGCAAATTATGAAATTATTTTTATTATTTATTTATTAAAATGATGTGATTAAGGAATTTCTTCAAAAATTCACAACTTCTTTATCCGACGTCCATTTTGGACGTTCTTTTTATGTACGCTCACGGTTTGAGGTTAACTATAACTTTCATTTAGATACTTAAGGCTAAAAATTATTGTATTGAAACTTCGCGTTTTTCGTTTAATCGCTGTTGCCGGTTTTGCCGAGAATCTTCGGTTGGTCATAACTTCTTCGTTATAACTCAGATTTTAGGGTTCTTTATATGTACGAAAACCTTGATACGATTCCTACTACTTTATTTAACCCAAATAAGATTTTAGGAAAGTTATATTTTGACCTAGATTTGATTGGTTTTACATTACATTGTCTCGAAATATCGGGTTGTCACATCATCCCCCCGTTAGAAGGAATTTCGTCCCGAAATTAGAATTTAAGCAAGTAAGAAATTACAAATAACTAAGCAAAAAGGTGAGGGTATTTCAGTTTCATCTGATCCTCACGTTCCCAAGTGAATTCTGGTCCTCGCTTGGCATTCCAGCGAACCTTCACGATAGGGATACGACTTTGCTTTGTCTGCTTGACCTCACGGTCCATGATCTCTACAGGTTCTTCCACGAAGTTGAGGCTCTCGTTGATCTCGATCTCGTCGAGTGGGATTATAAGAGTCTCGCCGGATAGACACTTTTTCAAGTTAGATACGTGGAATGTAGAATGTACGTTACGAAGGGCGTCTGGTAGGTCGAGTTTGTAAGCTACGGGGCCGACTCTTGCAAGAATCTTGAAAGGCCCTATGTACCTCGGATTAAGCTTCCCACGCTTTCCGAAGCGTATCAAGCCCTTCCAGGGTAAGACCTTGAGAAGGACTTGGTCTCCCACCTGAAATTCCAAAGGTTTTCTTCGTTTATCAGCGTAGCTCTTCTGTCGGTCTCTAGAGGCTTTCAATCGTTCACGGATCTAAACGATTTTCTCTGTCGTTTCCCGAATGATCTCCGGACCGGTGAGAGTACTGTCGGAAGCTTGCCCCCTGGCTAATTGGGTATCACCCACCTCAGCCCAACACAGAGGGGATCTGCACTTTCGGCCGTAGAGAGCTTCAAATGGAGCAGCCTTGATGCTCGTGTGATAACTGTTATTATAGGAAAACTCGACAAGGGGTAAATGAGTATCCCATGCCTTCCCAAAGTCAATCACACAGGCTCGCAACATATCTTCCAGTGTTTGGATGGTCCTCTCACTCTGTCCGTCGGTCTAAGGATGGTAGGATGTGCTCATGTCCAGCCTTGTTCCTAGGGAATGTTGTAGTGATTGCCAAAATCTTGAGGTGAACCTACTATCTCTATCGGAGATAATGGACATAGGTACACCATGTAGCCGTACGATTTCCCAAATGTATGTTCTCGTAAGTTTCTCCATCTTGTCTGTTTCTTTGATAGGCAGGAAGTGTGCTGTGACAACCCGATATTTCGAGACAATGTAATGTAAAACCAATCAAATCTAGGTCAAAATATAACTTTCCAAAAATCTTATTTGGGTTAAATAAAGTAGTAGGAATCGTATCAAGGTTTTCGTACATATAAAGAACCCTAAAATCCGAGTTATAAAGAAGAAGTTATGACCAACCGAAGATTCTCGGCAAAACCGGCAACAGCGATTAAACGAAAAACGCGAACTTTCAATACAATAGTTTTTAGCCTTAAGTATCTAAATGAAAGTTATAGTTAACCTCAAACCGTGAGCGTACATAAAAAGAACGTCCAAAATGGACGTCGGATAAAGAAGTTGTGAATTTTTGAAGAAATTCCTTAATCACATCATTTTAATAAATAAATAATAAAAATAATTTCATAATTTGCCAATGGAATCTAAACGAAAGTTGTAGATCTTAGTCTCACCTACGCGTGGATATAAAGAACGTCGAAAACGGAGTTCGTATGAAGGAGATATGAATTTTAGAAGTTTATTTAAAATAAATATAAATTTAAATATAAATTCTTGGTAATATCCGAAGGGGAGTCAGCAGATAGGACCGGAGTACACCCTGCGTACCCTCGTACACCCCGCGTACTCGAATCAAGGGCCTCGGATCGTCCACGTCGCCCCTATGCGAAGCTACCGACCCGCCCCATCCGACCCGTCCCATCCGATCCGTCCCATCCGAAGCCGAGGCAGTCGAGGACTCGCTCATGCATGACGTACGCGTACGCGCTGCGTACAAGCATACGCCCCGCGTACCGAGGCTTCTCAGACCCCCTATAAATAGAATGCGAGGGTTTCCGGAAAAATTGCTCATTTCTCTCCTTTCTCTCACGATCTTGCCTCGATTTCCGTGCCCGTTCAAACCCGAAACTCTGGTCTTTTTGATCAAGTCCCGAGGGTCGATTTTACTACCGAGATTCCCGAGAATCCCGAGAAATATCCATTTCCCCAGACGAAACTCTGCCCGGTTTTCCATCTCGCTATCTTCAAACTTTCAAGTGAGTTCATACCCCTTTAATCAACCTTTAAAATGATTTTAAATGTTTTAAATGCTTATGGGGGGGAATACAAGTTAAATACTTATAGTTATTGCTTCAATCACATGTGATTGCATTAATCACATGTGATTAATAACTAGGGAAACCAGTGATTTTATCACTGTTCAAACTGTCTATCAAACTGTTTTACTTCAAAATGTTTTACAAACCCTTTTACTTTTCAAACTTATTTACAACTATGATTCAAACAAATGTTCCTTATACTTAAATTGTTTTATCAAACCTATGCCGTCAAATTGTTTTATAGATTGACATCAAGTCGATATTTTCTTAAAATAATACTTATGTTTCAAATGTCTTATAAAAACTTATTTATGCTTTTATATTATAAATTGCATGCCCATATATGTATAGATGTATAAATAATGTTTAAAGGGCTTAGGAAGGCCATCTGCCCTATTTCCTTTTTCTCGATTTGGATGGGGTCTGGTGGGATTTCGAGTGACCATCCGAAGGTCGTTTCAATATTAATTATATATCAAATATACATATATAGACATAAAATTACTTCCATATTCATACGTACTAGACACACCATTAGTACTATTACAACTGCTAGATCGATGAGTCAGTTCATTCATGAGTCCATATACAACTATACTAGGAAGAGAACATATACAACTATACTATGAGAACATATACAACTATACTATGAGAACATATACAACTATACTAGAACGAGAAACATTACCCTTACATTAATACGTTAACAATTGTGATCCACTGTATCGGAGCATGCCTTAAATGTCATGGCCCGAGTTGTAGCCAGAATTCTCTTGGAGGGAGAGCGTGAGTTTGCGTATAGATCTATACTGGATTGACTATCCTACACCTTGCTGCTAGCTACAGCCGTACCTACAGGTCTGCGGGTACCAAACGTCATTCCGTTATTACGACCATTCGTATGTCGTTGTTACGAGTCGATAGCATGGTGCAATTATCACATTTTACCTTAATATAAATCCGGTTTAAGATAGTTAGTACAGCAGTAGTTGTTATAAAACTAAGCTACAGTACTACAATGATTTACCCATTACATATTTTTAGTGATAACCTCACTTGAACTTTAATGTACAAACTATATTTTGTTAAAAGATAGTTGCATTTGGGAAATTACACACTTTTACAACATACGAACATACAAAACAGTTAAGCCTTGGTAGAAGGCTACTTTAATAGAAAATATAGGTTTTTATGAGAGATTCAAACTTTTACAAACACTTACATACATTTTACAAACTTATACTTGAGACACGTTCAAATGTTTTTGATAACAAACACGACACTAAAATACTTATGAACTCACCAGCTTAATGCTGATAAACTCTTTCAAAATAACTTATATTCTCAGGTCATCAGTAGACAGGTACCGAGGCCAGCTTTTGAGAAGATGGAGCGCATCCAAGACTCATCTCATATTATTTTGTTTTACATTATTTTGGTGTCTATAACTGTACAGAACATGCTTGTATTAAAATTATATATTTAATGCAATGGATGATGTTTGCTTATTTACATTTACTGTGTTGTGATACTTTACATGACGTCCTCCGCCCCGGAACGTTTCCGCCGTTCTTGGTTTTGGGGTGTGACAGATTGGTATCAGAGCATTGTTTATAGTGAATCAAGTATATCAACCCATAAAAGATATACTAAACTATAAACCCATTAGGGATTAAAGCACTCTGACCAAGAGTCTATACTTTAAATATTAAAATATTTAATTAAGTATACTATTCTGCATTCATACTAAAATCAGTGTCACAATGACAAGAACAAAAGTATTACGATTATTAAATATCACAAGTGAGCTCGGGGATGTATGGTCAGTCCTGGGAATGGCATAGCCTGATCAACAATGCTGGTCCTAGGAGTGATTAGCATATGCCCTAGAATGGTTGTGATAGGTTAACAAGTCTAAAAACTTACCAACAATACCACAAGAAGATCAGTAGAACTTAAACTTAAAATACTATAGGTGTATTTTTTACTACTAGTTACACGTATACTATATTCTTATACCTCTCTTCTCGTGTAGATCTAAATGGTTGGATTCCATCACGGCGACCCGTACTTTCCAAATGAAGGCAATGTCGGGTGGATCGATGAAGAGACCGAAGATGAGCATCCAATCCCTTTGGATGATCACCTCGCAGAAGGCTTTTCTGATAGATCCGAATCCGAGCCTGAAGTCAACAACCTACCGCTCGTAGGTCAAGCCCCGAACAACAACCCTCGACCAGCTTTTCCAGGTCCTACTCCCTTGTGGGCAAACAACTTGAATCGCTGGAGTGATGAACAGGGTCAACCCTTACCATACTTTGGGGACCGAAGCTTTTACAACGTCAGCGATGGTGGCTCTGCTGACCGAGCTCTACCTGTCATTATCCGCAGAATAGCTCGTAATGTCGAGCAAGGTCGAGCAGCCATCGACCGGGTCATGGAGATGTCAACACAGCCCGCATCCGCCGTCTTGAAGAAGACATGGAACGGACCCGGAGAACCAATAAAACCCTGCAGCAGCAGCTGGCTGCCTCACGAGCTGAAATCTTGGAACTTCGAGCTCGTCAGAGGGCTCAGGATCGACACCTTCAAGAGATGTTTCGTCAAGTGTCCGACCTCAGGGCTCGCCCGAGGAATTCCCATCGCCGTTAGATGATGTCTAGTACATCTCTGTCTTTTGATTAAAGAATAACCTTTAACATCTGTGCTCTAAGTAGCACTTGTCTGTAAAATATTCCTAACTTTCAGTACTCTAATTAGGAATCTAAGAACTGTCAAACTTTTCTATGTGGTATGATGTAAGACCTACTGTTAGGTCGATTTTCCCTGAACTTATTACATCAGTAATACCAATATTATTGAAATCTATCTAATCTGTGGGAAAAAAATCTATACACTTGTGCTTTCCTACTAATATTTCTTATTGTGATTTCAAACACTCACTCAACTGTTGGGCTATGGTTAGTTAGTCCATGTGTCACTCTCACGTTGCTTACAAATTGATTCTTACCATTTTTCTTATCTTTATAAACTTATAGCTGAAAGATGCCTCCTCGCAAATCTCCCAGGAATAATCCTGCACCACCACCTCCTCCGCCTCCGGTCATCGATACTGTAGCCCTGAATGCTGCCGTAGCTGCAACAGTGGCAACTGCCATGGCTCAGTATCACTCTTCTGATGCCAGTAGAGGTGGAACCCCTGTGGAATCAACCCCGGTTGAAACCCCTGTGCGCTCGAGAGAGTGCTCCTATAAGGATTTCACCAATTGCAAGCCGAAGCCTTTTAACGGCACCGGCGGAGTCATTGCCCTCTCGCAATGGCTCGAGAAGACTGAATCAGTCTTCGAAATCTGTTCATGCCCTGCGACGAGTAAAGTCAAGTACGCCGCATGCACCTTTGAAGGAAAGGCCCTGACATGGTGGAACGGCCATGTCAAGGCACTAACTCTTGTCGTAGCCAACGACATAGGCTGGGAAACAATGAAAGACCTCATGACTGAGGAATACTGCCCGAGGGGCGAGATCCAGAAAATGGAGCAGGAACTTTGGAATCTGACGATGAAGGGCACCAACGTGGTCGCTTATACTGCCCGATTCAGCGAGCTGGTGGCCCTCTGCCCCAATATGGTTCCCACCGAGGGGAAGAAGATCGAGAGGTACATATGAGGGCTAGTCCCTCCGTATCAGGGGAATTTTCTAGCATCAAACCCCGCTACCTTCGACAGTGCCAAACGATTGGCACAACGACTCATTGACCATGGAGTCAAAACCCCTGCAATCACAACCACCCTAGCCATCCCGGAACCCTCCAAACCCGCTGGTACTAAGCGGAAATTCTGGGATGAAAGGAAGAAGCAACAGGCTGCCAAAAAGCAGCAAATTGTGGCAATACATGCCGCAATAACCCCTGTTGCTGCTACTACTGCTCTGGTGGGTCGGTATGCTGGAAGTTCGCCCAAGTGCAACAAATGCAACTACCACCACAACGGCCCCTGTCGTGAAATGCAGTGCTCTAGCTGCAACAGGAAAGGACACACCGTCCGTTTCTGTAAGTTCCCGACACAACCTATCAACCAAGTCCCTGGCTCTGGCGCGAGCCCGACCTGCTATGGATGTGGCGAAGCAGGCCACTATAAGAGGGACTGCCCCAAAGCAAAGAATGCTGGTGGAGCAGGAAGGGTACTAGCTATAGGCCACGGGGAAGCAGTTGCTGACCCGACAGTGGTGACTGGTACGTTCCTCCTCGATAACTCCTATGCATGCATTCTGTTCGATAGTGGAGCGGAGCGAAGCTTCGTAAACCATAAATTTGCTCGCATGCTCAATCAACCACCGCACGCACTCAAAGAACTTTTCACAGTAGAAATGGCTAATGGAAAAACTGAAAGTACGAGTAGCATATACTTAGGTTGTACCCTAACTCTAGATAACCATTCATTCCCAATCGACCTCATGCCAGTCTCAATAAAAAGTTTCGACGTTATCATTGGCATGGATTGGTTAAGCCTTCATCGCGCCGACATCATGTGCTATGAGAAAGCAGTCCGTCTAAACCTTCCGTCTAACGAAACTCTTATAGTCTACGGCGACAAACCCGGTGCAAGTCTTCGCATCATATCAAGTATTCAAGCACAGAAGTATCTGCGTAAGGAATACCATGCATTCCTTGCTCACGTCGTCGACACGAGCCTCGAAACGAAAGAACTAAAGAACATCCCTGTAGTGAGCGACTTCCCCGACATTTTCCCAGAAGAACTACCCGGGTTACCTCCGCAACGACAGGTCGAGTTCAGAATCGACTTAGTCCCAGGAGCTACCCCAGTAGCCAAGTCGCCCTACCGCTTAGCACCAGCTGAGATGCAGGAACTCTCTGGTCAACTTAACGAACTGCTCAGCAAGGGCTTTATAAGACCGAGTTTCTCACCTTGGGGAGCACCGGTCTTGTTCGTTAAGAAGAAAGACGGATCATTCTGTATGTGTATTGACTATAGAGAACTCAACAAACTGACGGTCAAGAATCGTTACCCTCTGCCTCGCATAGATGATCTATTCGACCAACTGCAAGGGGCGAACTATTTTTCTAAGATTGATCTGAGATCTGGATATCACCAGTTACGAGTGCTAGAGGAGGATGTGCCGAAGACAGCCTTCCGAAATCGTTACGGACATTACGAGTTCGTGGTGATGCCATTCGGATTGACCAATGCGCCCGCAGTCTTCATGCATCTGATGAATAGAGTATGCCGACCTTACTTGGATCAGTTCGTCATCGTTTTCATTGACGACATCCTGATCTACTCCCGAAGTAAGAAAGAGCATGGCGATCACCTGCGACAAGTTATAGAGACATTACGAAAAGAGAAGCTTTATGCAAAGTTCTCGAAATGTGAATTTTGGATCCGGAGAGTCGAGTTCTTAGGACACGTGGTAAGCGAAGAGGGAATCCACGTGGACCCATCCAAAATTAAAGCCATTGAGAACTGGTCAGCACCTAAGACGCCTACAGAAATTCGTCAATTTCTAGGTCTCGCTGGCTACTACCGCAGATTCATTCAGAACTTCTCTCGAATAGCGAAACCTCTTACAACCCTAACCCAGAAAGGCGTGCCCTTTGACTGGGAAGAGAAACAAGAGAGAGCGTTCCAAACGCTCAAGAGAGCCTTGTGCACTGCGCCAATACTATCCCTTCACGAAGGAATAGAAGACTTCGTAGTCTATTGCGATGCATCAAATCAAGGGCTCGGTTGTGTTCTGATGCAGCGAGGTAAGGTCATCGCCTACGCCTCGAGGCAGTTGAAGACACACGAGGTTAACTACACGACCCACGATCTTGAACTAGGAGCAGTAGTGTTTGCTCTGAAGATCTGGAGACATTACTTGTATGGAACGAAGAGCACTATCTTTACCGACCACAAGAGTTTACAACACATTTTCGATCAAAAGGAGCTCAACATGAGATAACGACGGTGGGTCAAGCTACTCAGTGATTACGAATGCGATATTCGTTATCATCCGGGTAAAGCCAACGTAGTAGCAGACACCCTAAGTCGGAAGGAATATTCTGGTTGCAAAGTCAAGTCATTGTCAATAACCATCCATTCACACTTGTCTAAGCAAATTCAGGAGGCTCAACTTGAAGCCATGAAACCTGAAAATGTGACGAATGAATCCCTTAGAGGAATGGACAAGAATTTAGAAGCCAAGGGTGACGGAGCCTTATATTTCATGAACCGGATCTGGACACTGAAACACGGTGGTTTCCGAGACTTGGTCATGACCGAGGCGCACAACACTCGGTATTCCGTCGACCCAGGTTCAGATAAGATGTATCCGAATCTTAAAAAGCTATACTGGTGGCCTAATATGAAAGCAGAGATTGCTACCCTCGTAAGTAAATGCCTTACTTGCGCAAAGGTTAAGGTCGAGTACCAGAAGCCCTCTGGTTTATTGCAACAACCAGAGATCCCGGAATGGAAGTGGGAGCGGATCACTATGGATTTCATAACCAAGTTGCCCAAGACAACGTGTGGACTTGACACCATATGGGTCATCGTTGATAGATTGACCAAGTCTGCACACTTCCTGCCTATCAAAGAAACAGACAAGATGGAGAAACTTACGAGAACATACATTAGGGAAATCGTACGGCTACATGGTGTACCTATGTCCATTATCTCCGATAGAGATAGTAGGTTCACCTCAAGATTTTGGCAATCTCTACAACATTCCCTAGGAACAAGGCTGGACATGAGCACAGCCTACCATCCTCAGACCGACGGACAGAGTGAGAGGACCATCCAAACACTGGAAGATATGTTGCGAGCCTGCGTGATTGACTTTGGGAAGTCATGGGATACTCATTTACCCCTTGTCGAGTTTTCCTATAATAACAGTTATCACACGAGCATCAAGGCTGCTCCATTTGAAGCTCTCTACGGCCGAAAGTGCAGATCCCCTCTGTGCTGGGCTGAGGTGGGTGATACCCAATTTGCCAGGGGGCAAGCTTCCGACAGTACTCTCACCGGTCCGGAGATCATTCGGGAAACGACAGAGAAAATTGTTCAGATCCGTGAACGATTGAAATCCTCTAGAGACCGACAGAAGAGCTACGCTGATAAACGAAGAAAACCTTTGGAATTTCAGGTGGGAGACCGAGTCCTTCTCAAGGTCTCACCCTGGAAGGGCTTGATACGCTTCAGAAAGCATGGGAAGCTTAATCCGAGGTACATAGGGCCTTTCGAGATTCTTGCAAGAGTCGGACCCGTAGCTTACAAACTCGACCTCCCAGACGCCCTTCGTAACGTACATTCTACATTCCACGTATCTAACTTGAAAAAGTGTCTATCCGGCGAGACTCTTGTAATCCCACTCGACGAGATCGAGATCAACGAGAGCCTCAACTTCGTGGAAGAACCTGTAGAGATCATGGACCGTGAGGTCAAGCAGACAAAGCAAAGCCGTATCCCTATCGTGAAGGTTCGCTGGAATGCCAAGCGAGGACCGGAATTCACTTGGGAACATGAGGATCAGATGAAACTGAAATACCCTCACCTTTTTGCTTAGTTATTTGTAATTTCTTACTTGCTTAAATTCTAATTTCGGGACGAAATTCCTTCTAACGGGGGGGTGATGTGACAACCCGATATTTCGAGACAATGTAATGTAAAACCAATCAAATCTAGGTCAAAATATAACTTTCCTAAAATCTTATTTGGGTTAAATAAAGTAGTAGGAATCGTATCAAGGTTTTCGTACATATAAAGAACCCTAAAATCCGAGTTATAACGAAGAAGTTATGACCAACCGAAGATTCTCGGCAAAACCGGCAACAGCGATTAAACGAAAAACGCGAAGTTTCAATAGAATAGTTTTTAGCCTTAAGTATCTAAATGAAAGTTATAGTTAACCTCAAACCGTGAGCGTACATAAAAAGAACGTCCAAAACGGATGTCGGATAAAGAAGTTATGAATTTTTGAAGAAATTCCTTAATCACGTCATTTTAATAAATAAATAATAAAAATAATTTCATAATTTGCCAACGGAATCTAAACGAAAGTTGTAGATCTTAGTCTCACCTACGCGTGGATATAAAGAACGTCGAAAACGGAGTTCGTGTGAAGGAGATATGAATTTTAGAAGTTTATTTAAAATAAATATAAATTAAAATATAAATTCTTGGTAATATTCGAAGGGGGGTCAGCAGATAGGACCGGAGTATTCCCTGCGTACCCTAGTACGCCCCACGTACTCGAATCAAGGGCCTCGGATCGTCCACGTCGCCCCTATGCGAAGCTACCGACCCGCCCCATCCGACCCGCCCCGTCCGACCCGTCCCATCCGATCCGTCCCATCCGAAGCCGAGGCAGTCAAGGACTCGCTCATGCATGACGTACGCGTACGCACTACATACAAGCGTACGCCCCGCGTACCGAGGCTTCTCAGACCCCCTATAAATAGAATGCGAGGGTTTCCGGAAAAATTGCTCATTTCTCTCCTTTCTCTCACGATCTTGCCTCGATTTCCGTGCCCGTTCAAACCCGAAACTCTGGTATTTTTGCTCAAGTCCCGAGGGTCGATTTTACTCCCGAGATTCCCGTGAATCCTGAGAAAAATCCGTTTCCAAAGACGAAACTCTGCCCGGTTTTCCATCTCGCTATCTTCAAACTTTCAAGTGAGTTCATACCCCTTTAATCAACCTTTGAAATGATTTTAAATGTTTTAAATACTTATGGGGGGAATACAAGTTAAATACTTATAGTTATTGCTTCAATCACATGTGATTGCATTAATCACATGTGATTAATAACTAGGGAAACCAGTGATTTTATCACTGTTCAAACTGTGTATCAAACTGTTTTACTTCAAAATGTTTTACAAACCCTTTTACTTTTCAAACTTATTTACAACTGTGATTCAAACAAATGTTCCTTATACTTAAACTGTTTTATCAAACCTATGCCTTCAAGTTGTTTTATAGATTGACATCAAGTCGATCTTTTCTTAAAATAATACTTATGTTTCAAATGTCTTATACAAACTTATTTATGCTTTTATATTATAAATTGCATGCCCATATATGTATAGATGTATAAATAATGTTTAAAGGGCTTAGGAAGGCCATCCGCCCTATTTCCTTTTTCTCGATTTGGATGTGGTCTGGTGGGATTTCGGGTGACCATCCGAAGGTCGTTTCAATATTAATTATATATCAAATATACATATATAGACATAAAAGTACTTCCATATTCATACGTACTAGACACACCATTAGTAAGTTACCATCGGGGTAACACACGATCATACTATTACAACTGCTAGATCGATGAGTCAGTTCATTGATGAGTCCATATACAACTATACTAGGAAGAGAACATATACAACTATACTATGAGAACATATACAACTATACTATGAGAACATATACAACTATACTATGAGAACATATACAACTATACTAGAACGAGAAACATTACCCTTACATTAATACGTTAACAATTGTGATCCTTTGTATCGGAGCATGCCTTAAATGTCATGGCCTGAGTTGTAGCAGAAATTCTCTTGGAGGGAGAGCATGAGTTTGCGTATAGATCTATATTGGATTGACTATCCTACACCTTGCTGCTAGCTACAGCCGGACCTACAGGTCTGCGGGTGCCAAACGTCATTCCATTATTACGACCATTCGTATGTCGTTGTTACCAGTCGATAGCATGGTGCAATTATCACATTTTACCTTAATATAAATCCGGTTTAAGGTAGTTAGTACAGTAGTAGTTACTATAAAACTAAGCTACAGTACTACAATGAGTTACCCATTACATATTTTTAGTGATAACCTCACTTGAACTTTAATGTACAAACTATATTTTGTTAAAAGATAGTTGCACTTGGGAAATTACACACTTTTACAACAAACGAACATACAAAACAGTTAAGCCTTTGTAGAAGGCTACTTTAATAGAAAATATAGTTTTTTCTGAGAGATTCAAACTTTTACAAACACTTACATACATTTTACAAACTTATACTTGAGACACGTTCAAACGTTTTTGATAACAAACACGACACTAAAATACTTATGAACTCACCAACTTAATGCTTTTAAACTCTTTCAAAATAACTTGTATTCTCAGGTCATCAGTAGACAGGTACCGAGGCCAGATTTTGAGAAGATGGAGCGCATCCAAGACTCATCTCATATTATTTTGTTTTACATTATTTTGGTGTCTATAACTGTACAGAACACGCTTGTATTAAAATTATATATTTAATGCAATGGATGATGTTGTTTGCTTATTTACATTTACTGTGTTGTGATACTTTACATGACGTCCTCCGCCCCGGAACGTTTCCGCCATTCTTGGTTTTGGGGTGTGACATGTACAGACTTGGTCAATCTATCAACGATGACCCATATGGTGTCAAGTCCACCCGTTGTCTTGGACAACTTGGTTATGAAAACCATAGTGATCCGCTCCCACTTCCATTCCGGGATCTCTGGTTGTTGCAATAAACCAGAGGGCTTCTGGTACTCGACCTTAACCTTTGCACAAGTAAGGCATTTACTTACGAGGGTAGCAATCCCTGCTTTCATATTAGGCCACCAGTATAGCTTTTTAAGATCCAGATACATCTTATATGAACCTGGGTGGACGGAATACCGAGTGTTGTGCGCCTCGGTCATGACCAAGTATCGGAAACCACCGTGTTTCGGTGTCCAGATCCGGTTCATGAAATATAAGGCTCCGTCACCCTTGGCTTCTAAATTCTTGTCCATTCCTCTAAGGGATTCATTCGTCACATTTTCAGGTTTCATGGCTTCAAGTTGAGCCTCCTGAATTTGCTTAGACAAGTGTGAATGGATGGTTATTGACAATGACTTGACTTTGCAACCAGAATATTCCTTCCGACTTAGGGTGTCTGCTACTACGTTGGCTTTACCCGGATGATAACGAATATCGCATTCGTAATCACTGAGTAGCTCGACCCACCGTCGTTATCTCATGTTGAGCTCCTTTTGATCGAAAATGTGTTGTAAACTCTTGTGGTCGGTAAAGATAGTGCTCTTCGTACCATACAAGTAATGTCTCCAGATCTTCAGAGCAAACACTACTGCTCCTAGTTCAAGATCGCGGGTCGTGTAGTTAACCTCGTGTGTCTTCAACTGCCTCGAGGCGTAGGCGATGACCTTACCTCGCTGCATCAGAACACAACCGAGCCCTTGATTTGATGCATCGCAATAGACTACGAAGTCTTCTATTCCTTCGTGAAGGGATAGTATTGGCGCAGTGCACAAGGCTCTCTTGAGTTTGGAACGCTCTCTCTTGTTTCTCTTCCCAGTCAAAGGGCACGCCTTTCTGGGTTAGGGTTGTAAGAGGTTTCGCTATTCGAGAGAAGTTCTGAATGAATCTGCGGTAGTAGCCAGCGAGACCTAGAAATTGACGAATTTCTGTAGGCGTCTTAGGTGCTGACCAGTTCTCAATGGCTTTAATTTTGGATGGGTCCACGTTGATTCCCTCTTTGCTTACCACGTGTCCTAAGAATTCGACTCTCCGGATCCAAAATTCACATTTCGAGAACTTCGCATAAAGCTTCTCTTTTCGTAATGTCTCTATAACTTGTCGCAGGTGATCGCCATGCTCTTTCTTACTTCGGGAGTAGATCAGGATGTCGTCAATGAAAACGATGACGAACTGATCCAAGTAAGGTCGGCATACTCTATTCATCAGATCCATGAAGACTGCGGGCGCATTGGTCAATCCGAATGGCATCACCACGAACTCGTAATGTCCGTAACGAGTTCGGAAGGTTGTCTTCGGCACATCCTCCTCTAGCACTCGTAACTGGTGATATCCAGATCTCAGATCAATCTTAGAAAAATAGTTCGCCCCTTGCAGTTGGTCGAATAGATCATCTATGCGAGGCAGAGGGTAACGATTCTTGATCGTCAGTTTGTTGAGTTCTCTGTAGTCAATACACATACGGAATGATCCGTCTTTCTTCTTAACGAACAAGACCGGTGCTCCCCAAGGTGAGAAACTCGGTCTTATAAAGCCCTTGCTGAGCAGTTCGTTAAGTTGACCAGAGAGTTCATGCATCTCAGCTGGTGCTAAGCGGTAGGGCGACTTGGCTACTGGGGTAGCTCCTGGGACTAAGTCGATTCTGAACTCGACCTGTCGTTGCGGAGGTAACCCGGGTAGTTCTTCTGGGAAAATGTCGGGGAAGTCGCTCACTACAGGGATGTTCTTTAGTTCTTTCGTTTCGAGGCTCGTGTCGACGACGTGAGCAAGGAATGCATGGTATTCCTTACGCAGATACTTCTGTGCTTGAATACTTGATATGATGCGAAGACTTGCACCGGTTTTGTCGCCGTAGACTATAAGAGTTTCGTTAGACGGAAGGTTTAGACGGACTGCTTTCTCATAGCACATGATGTCGGCGCGATGAAGGCTTAACCAATCCATGCCAATGATAACGTCGAAACTTTTTATTGAGACTAGCATGAGGTCGATTGGGAATGAATGGTTATCTAGAGTTAGGGTACAACCTAAGTATATGCTACTCGTACTTTCAGTTTTTCCATTAGCCATTTCTACTGTGAAAAGTTCTTTGAGTGCGTGCGGTGGTTGATTGAGCATGCGAGCAAATTTATGGTTTACGAAGCTTCGCTCCGCTCCACTATCGAACAGAATGCATGCATAGGAGTTATCGAGGAGGAACGTACCAGTCACCACTGTCGGGTCAGCAACTGCTTCCCCGTGGCCTATAGCTAGTACCCTTCCTGCTCCACCAGCATTCTTTGCTTTGGGGCAGTCCCTCTTATAGTGGCCTGCTTCGCCACATCCATAGCAGGTCGGGCTCGCGCCAGAGCCAGGGACTTGGTTGATAGGTTGTGTCGGGAACTTACAGAAACGGACGGTGTGTCCTTTCCTGTTGCAGCTAGAGCACTGCATTTCACGACAGGGGCCGTTGTGGTGGTAGTTGCATTTGTTGCACTTGGGCGAACTTCCAGCATACCGACCCACCAGAGCAGTAGTAGCAGCAACAGGGGTTATTGCGGCATGTATTGCCACAATTTGCTGCTTTTTGGCAGCCTGTTGCTTCTTCCTTTCATCCCAGAATTTCCGCTTAGTACCAGCGGGTTTGGAGGGTTCCGGGATGGCTAGGGTGGTTGTGATTGCAGGGGTTTTGACTCCATGGTCAATGAGTCGTTGTGCCAATCGTTTGGCACTGTCGAAGGTAGCGGGGTTTGATGCTAGAAAATTCCCCTGATACGGAGGGACTAGCCCTCATATGTACCTCTCGATCTTCTTCCCCTCGGTGGGAACCATATTGGGGCAGAGGGCCACCAGCTCGCTGAATCGGGCAGTATAAGCGACCACGTTGGTGCCCTTCATCGTCAGATTCCAAAGTTCCTGCTCCATTTTCTGGATCTCGCCCCTCGGGCAGTATTCCTCAGTCATGAGGTCTTTCATTGTTTCCCAGCCTATGTCGTTGGCTACGACAAGAGTTAGTGCCTTGACATGGCCGTTCCACCATGTCAGGGCCTTTCCTTCAAAGGTGCATGCGGCGTACTTGACTTTACTCGTCGCAGGGCATGAACAGATTTCGAAGACTGATTCAGTCTTCTCGAGCCATTGCGAGAGGGCAATGACTCCGCCGGTGCCGTTAAAAGGCTTCGGCTTGCAATTGGTGAAATCCTTATAGGAGCACTCTCTCGAGCGCACAGGGGTTTCAACCGGGGTTGATTCCACAGGGGTTCCACCTCTACTGGCATCAGAAGAGTGATACTGAGCCATGGCAGTTGCCACTGTTGCAGCTACGGCAGCATTCAGGGCTACAGTATCGATGACCGGAGGCGGAGGAGGTGGTGGTGCAGGATTATTCCTGGGAGATTTGCGAGGAGGCATCTTTCAGCTATAAGTTTATAAAGATAAGAAAAATGGTAAGAATCAATTTGTAAGCAACGTGAGAGTGACACATGGACTAACTAACCATAGCCCAACAGTTGAGTGAGTGTTTGAAATCACAATAAGAAATATTAGTAGGAAAGCACAAGTGTATAGATTTTTTTCCCACAGATTAGATAGATTTCAATAATATTGGTATTACTGATGTAATAAGTTCAGGGAAAATCGACCTAACAGTAGGTCTTACATCATACCACATAGAAAAGTTTGACAGTTCTTAGATTCCTAATTAGAGTACTGAAAGTTAGGAATATTTTACAGACAAGTGCTACTTAGAGCACAGATGTTAAAGGTTATTCTTTAATCAAAAGACAGAGATGTACTAGACATCATCTAACGGCGATGGGAATTCCTCGGGCGAGCCCTGAGGTCGGACACTTGACGAAACATCTCTTGAAGGTGTCGATCCTGAGCCCTCTGACGAGCTCGAAGTTCCAAGATTTCAGCTCGTGAGGCAGCCAGCTGCTGCTGCAGGGTTTTATTGGTTCTCCGGGTCCGTTCCATGTCTTCTTCAAGACGGCGGATGCGGGCTGTGTTGACATCTCCATGACCCGGTCGATGGCTGCTCGACCTTGCTCGACATTACGAGCTATTCTGCGGATAATGACAGGCAGAGCGCGGTCAGAAGAGCCACCATCGCTGACGTTGTAAAAGCTTCGGTCCCCAAAGTATGGTAAGGGTTGACCCTATTCATCACTCCAGCGATTCAAGTTGTTTGCCCACAAGGGAGTAGGACCTGGAAAAGCTGGTGAGGGTTGTTGTTCGGGGCTTGACCTACGAGCGGTAGGTTGTTGACTTCAGGCTCGGAGTCGGATCCATCAGAAAAGCCTTCTGCGAGGTGGTCATCCAAAGGGATTGGATGCTCATCTTCAGGCTCTTCATCAATCCACCCGGCATTGCCTTCATTTGGAAAGTACGGGTCGCCGAGATGGAATCCAGCCATTAAATCTACGCGAGAAGAGAGGTATAAGAATATAGTATACGTGTAACTAGTAGTACAACATACACCTATAGTATTTTAAGGTTAAGTTCTACTGATCTTCTTGTGGTATTATTGGTAAGTTTTTAGACTTGTTAACCTATCACAACCATTCTAGGGCATATGCTAATCACTCCTAGGACCAGCATAGTTGATCAGGCTATGCCATTCCCAGGACTGACCATACATCCCCGAGCTCACTTGTGATATTTAATACTCGTAATACTTTTGTTCTTGTCATTGAGACACTGATTTTAGTATGAATGCAGACTAGTATACTTAATTAAATATTTTAATATTTAAAGTATAGACTCTTGGTCAAAGTGCTTTAATCCCTAATGGGTTTATAGTTTAGTATATCTTTTATGGGTTGATATACTTGATTCACTATAAACAATGCTCTGATACCAATCTGTCACACCCCAAAACCAAGAACGGCGGAAACGTTCCGGGGCGGAGGACGTCATGTAAAGTATCACAACACAGTAAATGTAAATAAGCAAACAACATCATCCATTGCATTAAATATATAATTTTAATACAAGCATGTTCTGTACAGTTATAGACACCAAAATAATGTAAAACAAAATAATATGAGATGAGTCTTGGATGCGCTCCATCTTCTCAAAACCTGGCCTCGGTACCTGTCTACTGATGACCTGAGAATATAAGTTATTTTGAAAGAGTTTATCAGCATTAAGCTGGTGAGTTCATAAGTATTTTAGTGTCGTGTTTGTTATCAAAAACATTTGAACGTGTCTCAAGTATAAGTTTGTAAAATGTATGTAAGTGTTTGTAAAAGTTTGAATCTCTCATAAAAACCTATATTTTCTATTAAAGTAGCCTTCTACCAAGGCTTAACTGTTTTGTATGTTCGTATGTTGTAAAAGTGTGTAATTTCCCAAATGCAACTATCTTTTAACAAAATATAGTTTGTACATTAAAGTTCAAGTGAGGTTATCACTAAAAATATGTAATGGGTAAATCATTGTAGTACTGTAGCTTAGTTTTATAACAACTACTGTTGTACTAACTATCTTAAACCGGATTTATATTAAGGTAAAATGTGATAATTGCACCATGCTATCGACTCGTAACAACGACATACGAATGGTCGTAATAACGGAATGACGTTTGGTACCCGCAGACCTGTAGGTCCGGCTGTAGCTAGCAGCAAGGTGTAGGATAGTCAATCCAGTATAGATCTATACGCAAACTCACGCTCTCCCTCCAAGAGAATTCTGGCTACAACTCGGGCCATGACATTTAAGGCATGCTCCGATACAGTGGATCACAACTGTTAACGTATTAATGTAAGGGTAATGTTTCTCGTTCTAGTATAGTTGTATATGTTCTCATAGTATAGTTGTATATGTTCTCATAGTATAGTTGTATATGTTCTCTTCCTAGTATAGTTGTATATGGACTCATGAATGAACTGACTCATCGATCTAGCAGTTGTAATAGTATGATCGTGTGTTACCCCGATGGTAACTTACTAATGGTGTGTCTAGTATGTATGAATATGGAAGTACTTTTATGTCTATATATGTATATTTGATATATAATTAATATTGAAACGACCTTCGGATGGTCGCTCGAAATCCCACCAGACCACATCCAAATCGAGAAAAAGGAAATAGGGCGGATGGCCTTCCTAAGCCCTTTAAACATTATTTATACATCTATACATATATGGGCATGCAATTTATAATATAAAAGCATAAATAAGTTTTTATAAGACATTTGAAACATAAGTATTATTTTAAGAAAAGATCGACTTGATGTCAATCTATAAAACAATTTGAAGGCATAGGTTTGATAAAACAGTTTAAGTATAAGGAACATTTGTTTGAATCACAGTTGTAAATAAGTTTGAAATGTAAAAGGGTTTGTAAAACATTTTGAAGTAAAACAGTTTGATAGACAGTTTGAACAGTGATAAAATCACTGGTTTCCCTAGTTATTAATCACATGTGATTAATGCAATCACATGTGATTGAAGCAATAACTATAAGTATTTAACTTGTATTCCCCCCCCCCCCCCATAAGTATTTAAAACATTTAAAATCATTTCAAAGGTTGATTAAAGGGGTATGAACTCACTTGAAAGTTTGAAGATAGCGAGATGGAAAACCGAGCAGAGTTTCGTCTTGGGAAACGGATTTTTCTCGGGAATCTCGGGAGTAAAATCGACCCTCGGGACTTGAGCAAAAATACCAGAGCTTCGGGTTTGAACGGGCACGGAAATCGAGGCAAGATCGTAAGAGAAAGGAGAGAAATGAGCAATTTTTCCGGAAACCCTCGCATTTTATTTATAGGGGGTTTGAGAAGCCTCGGTACGCGGGGCATACGCTTGTACGCAGCGCGTACGCATACGTCATGCATGAGCGAGTCCTCGACTGCCTCGGCTTCGGATGGGACGGATCGGATGGGACGGGTCGGACGGGGCGGGTCAGATGGGGCGGGTCGGTAGCTTCGCATAGGGGCGACGTTGACGATCCGAGGCCCTTGATTCGAGTATGTGGGGCGTACGAGGGTACGTAGGGCGTACTTCGGTCCTATCTGCTGACTCCCCTTCGGATATTACCAAGAATTTATATTTAAATTTATATTTATTTTAAATAAACTTCTAAAATTCATATCTCCTTCATACGAACTCCGTTTTCGACGTTCTTTATATCCACGCGTAGGTGAGACTAAGATCTACAACTTTCGTTTAGATTCCGTTGGCAAATTATGAAATTATTTTTATTATTTATTTATTAAAATGACGTGATTAAGGAATTTCTTCAAAAATTCATAACTTCTTTATCCGACGTCCGTTTTGGACGTTCTTTTTATGTACGCTCATGGTTTGAGGTTAACTATAACTTTCATTTAGATACTTAAGGCTAAAAACTATTGTATTGAAACTTCGCGTTTTTCGTTTAATCGCTGTTGCCGGTTTTGCCGAGTATCTTCGGTTGGTCATAACTTCTTCGTTATAACTCGGATTTTAGGGTTCTTTATATGTACGAAAACCTTGATACGATTCCTACTACTTTATTTAACCCAAATAAGATTTTAGGAAAGTTATATTTTGACCTAGATTTGATTGGTTTTACATTACATTGTCTCGAAATATCGGGTTGTCACAAGAATGAAATGTATAATCTCAGATGATATGAACTCCCTGATCATCAAGCCGCTCCACTCCAGAACCTGAGCCCGATCCCTTTCCAGCACCACTACTGCCAACAAATCTGTCTCACAATGTCACCATACTAAAAATAGACCATATAAACCAGTAGAATGAGGAACACAATACATCGAGGGATCACAATCTCTACAAGCTTCCCAGTTTCATCGCAACCCTCATTGAATCGAGTACGGATCCTCTGCTTTCAGTAGTACGAGCCCATACTACCTTCCTCATCTATTCGTACTTTCCTCAAGGAGTGCCTTGAATCCGCCAAGTCACCCTATATCCATACAATTAACCCTCAATGAATATAAGGCTCCCAGTACTAGATCTCATCCTAGATTTTTCTAGGGCAAACACCACACCACTCTCCGTGACAATCGTCAATTTCCAGTCAAGTCAAAGTCAAGTAAAGTCAACAGGTCAAACCGGTCAACTCATCTAACCCTTGTATACTAGGGTTTTCATTATGTTTCTTATTGAACAACTCACACTCTTAATACAAAGTATCACTTGGAGTTTTCACGTGTTCGGAAACTCTAAACCCTAATCAGGGCAAGTGATGAAACTACTCGATAAAACATTATTCCTTAACCCTCATGGGCATATAACAGTCATAACAAGACTTGACGAGGTTTACGAATCTTGAATTACAGAGCCAAACACTCAAAAAGGTCTCAAAAGAAGTCTCTCTCAATCTCATTCACTCTATCTCTCCCAAATCTCTCTTTGTATGAGAAATCTCTCCAAGAATGTGGAATCTCTCCTAAAATCTCTCTCCATATGTGAAATCTCTCCAAGTATGTCAAATCTCTCCCAAATCTCTCCAAGAATGTGGAATCTCTCCCAAATCTCTCACCGTATGAGAAATCTCTCCAAGTATGTCAAATCTCTCCCAAATCTCTCCAAGAATGTGGAATCTCTCCCAAATCTCTCTCCGTATGTGAAATCTCTCCAAGTATGTCAAATCTCTCCAAGAATATGGAATCTCTCCTAAATCTCTATATGTATGTGAAATCTCTCCAAGTATGTCAAATCTCTCCCAAATCCCTCTCAAAACCCCTTTTGATTTATTTTAATCATTTGGGGCATCCCGACACTTGACTTGGTGAAAAACCACTCGAAACGGGAAGATTCCTTGGAAAATTAGCCTTTGGGACCGAAGTCCCTCTATAAGGACCAAGCCCTTCTTGAGCCGAAGCCCCAAGGACCGAGTCCTAAGTCCTCTTGTCTAGCCGCAGCAAGCTAGCCGCAGCGTCCGAACCGCAGTCATCAAACTTAAGCACCACAGCCACCTTCGCTTCGGACCCTCCTCAGACCGCAGCCCCTTTTCCCTTCGGATCCACCTCAGCAGCCTAACCCACTTCAGATCTAATGCTGTTAAGGCCGGAGTCACCCTCCTGACTTCGGATTTGCCACTTTCCCCCCGGTTTTCAACCACGGCTTCGCTTTAAGCCCGTTTTAATTATTTTAACACGGGATTTTCTCCAAAAATCATATTTTAACATATAAGACCCTAAATATTCATAATTTAAACATATTTTCATGGAAATATTTATTTAAGAATAAAATCTAGTGGGTGAATATTTGAGGTGGAGTGTTGACTTTACCTTAGTGTGTAACATCAGCAACCACTCACATGCCCACTCCATGACCAGCTATTGTCCTTCCACCTTACCTGGTCATTCAAGAGTACTTTCCCCACCATTTGACCACCCATACTCTTGGTCAAGGCTGAAATCTATCCTCTCTCCTATCACACTCTCTCATTTTCTCATTTGACCAGCCATACTCTTGGTCAAGGCTGAAATCTATCCTCTCTCCTATCACACTCTCTCATTTTCTCATTCTTCCACCAAAGATTAAACACTATTTTTTCTCTCTCAATCCTCTCACTAAAATTCGAGATTCAAGGGCCTTCTTCCAAGCTTTTCTCCCACTTTTGGTAAGTATATTCATCCTCCATATAATTATTTCACTTCCTTTTACTCAAAATTATAGATTGCTTACACAAATTCCATCACATTAGTGTTAGATCTTCGAACCTTCAAGACATCATATTAGTGTTCTTGAGTGGAACACTACCTTTCTCCGTCATCCATCTACTGAAATCACTCAAAGTGAGTTCATACCCCTATATTCTCATGTTTTCTTAAGTTTTAAGGGGGGGAATACAAGTTAAAACACCAAGAACACAACTAAACTTTTCCAGCAGCTTTCATCAAGAAAGTTTAACTCCATTCACGGACTGTTTTGGTCAACTTAAACATTTTATTTTTCAAAACTGTATTAGATGAAAATAGTTCAGGTTTATACCTTTAAAATGACTACTTGCACATCTCCATACGATTTTTCTACGATTTATGGTGATTTTTACAAAACAGCCTATCATTTCAAGAACAAATCCGGACCAGTCTGTGAATATGGACATTTTAACTCAAGTTAAAGACTTCCAAAAATCATAATAAAAATTATTGATAAACTAGACACATTTTATGAACTCTCAGAATTTACGGATTCAGTTTTCGACTTCGTATGCTCTTTCTATGATTTTTCTAAAACAGTGCTGAAAGGCTAAAACTAGTTAACAGCTTATAACTTTCATAACACTTGGTATTATGTTGAGCAAAGTGTATAACAATAAGTTCTAAATATTGAATGTAATATCTTGTTAGTTTAACATCATAAACTGAAATTTATTCATTCATGATAAGGTTTACTCATTCATTTCGAACACATATAATAAACTTCAATAAGCTTAGGTTATGGATTTTACTACATGAAAAAGATTTTACCCTCAAAACAAATGGGTTTTTCATATCCTACGTGATAAACCATAATAAGTAAAATTTTAAGGAATTCATATCACTAATTTTTTCAAAAAAGGTGGTTTTACTTCCTCCACAGAAGAGGTTTAATATCAAACTATGTGTAAACTAGTTAACTTAGGTTGTGAGGCAATTCTCTACCCGTACGTTCGAGTGCGGGATCCAAATTCCTGTAAGTTATAACCAGAGTCTCTTGTAAGGAGAGCGTGATAATTGTGTATAGATCTATATTGGGTTTGACACCCCACACCTTGCTGCTAGCTACAGTGGGACTGGCAGGTCTACGGGTGACAACAGTCATAGTATCCTAACGTCTGAAAAACGTTGTGCAGGTTATTTCTAGTCATAGTATGGTTATAGCGACTCACATAGGTAGTTAACAATCTTTCAAGTTTACAAGGAAACTTTTACCTTAAAAAGGGGTTTACTTCTAAAATCAAACGAGTGTATGTCGATTTAAACTTACATGAATTATTTTAAGTATGGAAAAATACTTGTTCATTTCCGGTCCTGGGATTTAGGACTACATAACTTTTATAAGGAAAATATTAGATTTTCTTTGGAACAGATTCTATTAACACTACATCTCGTCTAGAATTGTTACACTACAACAGTTCATTTAACTCAATTTATATATAACTTAAATACGCTGAGTGATCATAGAAGAAATCTAAGGGTTCTTCTAGAATCCATTATCGCATAACATAGTAGCATTCATTCCACACTTAACTAAGAAAATATTGGATTTTCTAGAAATCATACTCTATCGCTTTTACATGGAAAATGGTTTCTTCGTCAAACAAAACTCTTATAAACTCGCCAACTTAATTGTTGACACTTTTCAAAAACTACTTGTATTCTCAGGAAATCAATGATACAGGAAAACCAGCAGCATTTTGAGGATGAGACGATAAATCGTCAAACAATACATTTTGTCATCATAATGTAATTGATTTGAATCATGTAAACATATACTTTGGTGTAACCTTTTTCAATTATATTTATGATGGTTGTATTTACTTTGAGCACTATTATACTTGTTGTTGTGATACTCTACATGAAGTCCTCTACCCCCAAACGTTTCTGCCATCCTTGGTTTGGGGGTGTGACAGATTGGTATCAGAACATTGTTTATAGTGAACTAAGTATATCGAACCACATAAGATATACAAACTATAAATGCATTGGGACTAAGTTATCTGATTTAACAATTTGAAATGACTATACTTTTAAAAATAAATAGTTTCTTGTTAAAAGTATACATGCATGCATACATACTAAGGTCAGCATCATTCTAGAACAAAACAAAAGTAATGATTGTTGAATGGCACGAGTAGGCTTGGGGATGTATAGTCGGGTCCGGGAATGACATAGCCTGATCAACTATGTCCGAACCAGATGTGATTAGCATATTCCCGGGAATGATTGTGGCGCTACAACAAGTCTAAAAACTTACCAATTCTATCTACAAACAAACATTGAAAAGCATAAGTCAAACATTAAAATACTATGGGGGTATTTTGTAATACTATAACCAACTTATGTGAAAACTAAAGACCCCTATTAGTAGGTCTTTAACGACTGAGTGCATACGCCAAGGTTATACATAATTGAAGATATTATAGACTCATAATCTATGACTATTGCTCTACTTCTTGTTCCTTGTTTGGTTGTGGATTTAGAGTAGAGTCATTTATTCGAAGGTCTATTCTATCTCAGATTATATGTAACTAGTATGCACTAAGTGATTATAGACATGACTGATAAGGATCACCCCCCTATAAGTAATTAATTATAGAGTTAGACGCCTAGTAATTATCTCTTCCACTCCTATTCTCGCACGTATAACATAGCAAGATCCTACTTACTGGGCGACCCCTACTTTTCCAACCAGAGAAATGGTGGATGGTTATGAGAAGAATCAGAAGCGAAACCGGAGGTAATCAACCCTCCATGCATAGCCAGGGTTCCCGAGAACCGTTTCGACTACATCGAACCTGTTCCCCGTTGGGCAACCGTGATCAAGGGTTGGAGTCGACAACAATGATAGCAATCACCATGTGAAGACCAACGAGGGTGCTATGACCTCAACCACGGGGGACCGACTGACAGAGCCCTCCCGGCAAAGACCCGGCGGATCACGAACATCGGGGATTAAAACAGGGAGACTGCAAATCGAGTTCGATAATTTCGCGCTACTACGGACCCCACCATCTCACGTACCCGAGACTCGGAAAGAGACTACTATTTCAGAGACCAACTCTCTTTTTAGGACCTTATCGTCGCTCGGGCAGAAGTAAGAGAGTAACAGGGTAGACACACGACATTCAAAGAGAGGATGATTGCAGCCTAGCATCGATTGGCAAAGCTGCAAGGTGCATCGACTTTGCCTCAGGCATCACAAGGGACGGATCGTCGTGAGTGAGTTCATACCGCTCACAAGACCTTGTAAATTAAGTTCATGAGTATGCGTTGGTGCTACTCTATTCTAGGTGTAAGCACGACACGGCGATTTAAGCGGTTATACTAATCAAAAGATCTAGTTGCTATCAAAACTTTTCCTTGCATGGATGTGAGGTAGACCCGCATCGAGGTCAAAATTTTCACTGAAACCATAATTACTAGAATCATATTAACGAGATGGGCTTAGGACATACCTAACAGACTCGAAGGTCTGTTTAGTCTTAATTATATAACTAAGCATGCATCAATTGGTCATAATAAGGACCTAGCTTGGATCGAATTACAAGGTTTCACTTGGATACAGAACTACTAAAACACATGAGTTTATCATATATAGACTCTTGTTATGAATTATTTTCAGAACACCATAAACAACCGAAATACGTTACAAATTGAACTCAGATAAACTTAGTTAGAAAACTCGCGATGTATAGCCATTCTAAAGACTCATTACTGTCTCTCCCTTAAACATTATGGTTGAGAGGTGCCTTCTTCGTAGACCTATAGGGTGCGATCATACGAGCACTAATAAGCGGATCCCATCACAACTCCTCAGCTATGTGTGTTTGGACAAACATGATCCTAAGATGAGTAAAGCTTAACGCCTGTACGAAACCTACTTTTACCAACTACCATAACTCCGTCTCAGGAATGTTAGCAGAAACACTAAGAATAGTACAACACTGTGCAAAAATTTATATATGTGAATATAAATCGTAAGAATGCACTTGAAATAATTATCCCCACTCAAGAAGTCGTTTTTCATCGTGAAACAGAGCTATGGCTTCACCAAGAGGCAACCAACCAACTAGCAAGGCACCAACCCTGCAGATAGACTCTGCTACTTTTCAAGGTGCAGTCACGACAGCCGTGGCAGCCATCATGGCGCATCTCAATGCTAACCACGCCAGCAGGCACGGAGATGGTATCAGAAGTACTAACCACATTAACAACCAAGAACACCAGCGGGCGTCTACCAACGAAAATGCCTCAGGTCACAAACCTACGAACAAGAAGCAAAAGTTTTGGAACAAAAAGGAGCGCAACCAATCTCAAAGGCTCGCTAAAAGACAACAACCCATGGCCACCCCTACAATTACGACAGCAGTCACAACACATGCCTCGATATTTGCCACAACATCTATCGCTCAAGCATCAGACAGGAAATATGGGAACACTTCCAAAGTGTAACAAGTGTAACTACCATCACACAGGAACTTACCGGATTCCATGCTGTATCAATTGCAACAAGAAAGGGCAGATCGTCCGTTTCTGCAGAACCCCGAACCAACGCATCGCTTCAACCGCTAATACTAGTGTAAGTCCAGTATGCTCCCTATGTGGTGAAGCGGCACACTTCAAGAGAGACTGTCCAACCGAGAAGAATGACGGAGGAGCAGGAGGAGTGTAACAACTGAACCAGTGGAAGCCTATTAGGACTTTTGTAATGTTTCCAACGACAAAAACGTTTAAGTACCATATGTTTGTAATGAATTTGGTATGATTGCTAAAATAACCGTCTTTCTAAAAGTAATTAAAATAATCTCTCATTCGAATCAAATCAAAAGCATTCATATATGACCTTAGGATCATTACCTGTAAGATGTGAAGACTTTGTGCATACATTGGGGTTAATTATAATCAAAATACTAAAGACTTAAAGAAAAATAATTCCATCCTGACTCCTGTTCCGTGTCTAGAGGTGGGGTTAGGGTGGAGCCACCCACTTGACGATTTCGCCAATATCAATTTACATGCGACTTACACATACCGCTCGACCATAGAGTGACCTGTCAGGGATCATGATATCAAGTATCATTGCTAGCTATCAGAATCCACTCATTACCAGTGCTAGTTGTTGTAGTATGAACCATCTGCGGTAATAATAACATCGAGCAAAACGGAACACATTGAAAAGAAACACAAGATACACTATCCCTCTAATGAGCACTTCTTACGGATACAGCTTAACACATATCGTACCTAAAAAGATATTGTTGTCATCACCAGATTTCGATCGGTGTAGTCCTCACCCTCCCGATTTAATGGCTACGAAAAGACCCTTCACTTAACCCACTGAATATCGGAACCTTCGTCTCTCATAAACATAAATCCGGCACGGACCCCCGGGCCATCTCTCGCTGTGAAACCTCAAAAACACTCACCAGAGGAATATTATACCCCCCGAAACCTTACAACGAGTAACTCCAGAAGACCCTTCGGGAATGTCACGTATACAGCAGACAAGGTTCAAGCACAGAAGCTTGGGATGGATACGGTTAGTCTACCACTACTACGTGTATATGCGAGGATAATGTATAATTAAGATTCTACGGATATTGGATGTGTGCTTCCGCCCTATTTCCTGTTCCTCATCTGGTTGTGGACTTGGGGCATAGTCACCTATCCAACTGTCTTGTCAACCTTACGTACATACGACCTATATGCGCAAGTTAATGATAGATGGACCAGGTACGAGTCCTGCCAGGAACTTCGGGACGAGGCTAGCTAGGAGGGCGAGTGAACATCCTATCATCCAGATAAGTCTAGTCGTGTAACCCGAACCCATATGTTCCCTACCGATCTAATCAAACGAGAAACACTAAAGCAGACCCATGCAGCGCTCCGAGGAGAAGCTATCACTTATGACTTAATACAAATATGAGAAAGGCAGGAAGCATCTCAAGATCACAGCAAAACCCAAATAAGTCTTATCGTCTATATAAAAACGCAGGGTTTTTACTAGTTAATCTATGGTGGCTAGTGTAAACATTACGATCATGCATCATTAAGATTCTATGGATTTAGAATGTGTGATCTTGCCTCATTCCCTGTTCCTTGTTTGGTTGTGGGCTTAAGGCAGGGTCACCCATCCGAATGCCCTTGTAATCTTAATGATATACGACTAGTTACATCAAACAATTATAAAAGAACCGGTAGAACTTATAATGCAACTTTCATCACAATTTGTTGAAGCATTCGTGATACTTGTACTCATGAATTACATTATAAAATATTCATAGTGGTAGCTCTAAGTATAAAGCGGAGAGCATAAAAGCACGCGTAGAATACACTATCATTCCAAGACAATAACTCCTTTAAATCGACTTAGCTCAGGTTACAATAAGAAATTCCAAGGTCGTCATCTAACATCAGGCGGATTGGTCCCCGCCATACCAATTTCTTGTACATCGAAAAGTACTCACATCTCTTCTCGAACTTTTGAATCCCCAATCAAAATGCAAATTTCGGGACGAAATTCCCTCTAACGGGGTGATGATGTGACAACCGTCAATTTCCAGTCAAGTCAAAGTCAACTAAAATCAACAAGTCAAACCGGTCAACTCATCTAACCCTTGTATGCTAGGGTTTTCATTATGTTTCTTATTGAACAACTCGCACTCTTAATACAAAGTATCACTTGGAGTTTTCACGTGTTCGGAAACTCTAAACCCTAATCAGGGCAAGTGATGAAACTACTCGATAAAACATTATTCCTTAACACTCGGGGGCATATGACAGTCATAACAAGACTTAACGATGTTTACGAACCTTGAATTACAGAGCCAAACACTCAAAAAGGTCTCAAAAGAAGTCTCTCTCAATCTCTTTCACTCTATATCTCCCAAATCTCTCTTTGTATGAGAAATCTCTCCAAGAATGTGGAATCTCTCCCAAATCTCTCTCCATATGTGAAATCTATCCAAGTATGTCCAATCGCTGCCAAATCTCTCCAAGAATGTTAAATCTCTCCCAAATCTCTCTCCGTATGTGAAATCTCTCCAAGTATGTCAAATCTCTCCCAGATCTCTCCAAGAATGTGGAATCTCTCCCAAATCTCTCTCCTTATGTGAAATCTCTCCAAGTATGTCAAATCTCTCCCAAATCTCTCTCAAAACCCCTTTTGATTTATTTTAATCATTTGGGGCATCCCGACACTTGACTTGGTGAAAAACCACTCAAAACGGGAAGATTCCTTGGAAAATTAGTCTTTTGGACCGAAGTCCCTCTATAAGGACCAAGCCCTTCTTGAGCCGAAGCCCCAAGGACCAAGTCCGAAGTCCTCTTGTCTAACCGCAGCAAGCTAGCCGCAACCAGCGAGCCGCAGTCATCAAACCTGAGCACCGCAGCCACCTTCGCTTCGGACCCTCCTCGGACCGCAACCCCTTTTCCCTTCGGATCCACCTCAGCAGCCTAACCCCACTTCGGATCTAATGCTGTTAAGGCCGGAGTCACCCTCCTGACTTCAGATTTGCCACTTTCCACTCGGTTTTCAACCACGGCTCCGTTTTAAGCCCGTTTTTAATTATTTTAATGCGGGATTTTCTCCAAAAATCATATTTTAACATACAAGACCCTAAATATTCATAATTTAAACATATTTTTATGGAAATATTTATTTAAGAATAAAATCTAGTGGGTGAATATTTGAGGTGGAGTGTTGACTTTACCTTAGTGTGTAACATAAGCAACCACTCCCATGCCCACTCCATGACCAGCTATTGTCCTTCCACCTTACCTGGTCATTCAAGAGTACTTTCCCCACCATTTGACCAATCATACTCTTGGTCAAGGCTGAAATCTATCCTCTCTACTATCACACTCTCTCATTTTCTCATTTGACCAGCCATACTCTTGGTCAAGGCTGAAATCTATCCTCTCTCCTATCACACTCTCTCATTCTCATTCTTCCACCAAAGATTAAACACTTTTTTTTCTCTCTCAATCCTCTCACTAAAATTCGAGATTCAAGGGCCTTCTTCCAAGCTTTTCTCCCACTTTTGGTAAGTAAATTCATCCTCCATATAATTATTTCACTTCCTTTTACTCAAAATCATAGATTGCTTACACAAATTCCATCTCATTAGTGTTAGATCTTCGAACCTTCAAGACATCTTCTTAGTGTTCTTGAGTGGAACACTATCTTTCTCCATCATCCATCTACTGAAATCACTCAAAGTGAGTTCATACCCCTATATTTTCATGTTTTCTTAAGTTTTAAGGGGGGGGGGGGAATACAAGTTAAAACACCAAGAACATAACTAAACGTTTCCAACAGCTTTCATCAAGAAAGTTTAACTCCATTCACGGACTATTTTGGTCAACTTAAACATTTTAGTTTTCAAAACTGTATTAGATGCAAATAGTTCAGGTTTATACCTTTAAAATTACTACTTGCACATCTCCATACGATGTTTCTACGATTTATGGTGATTTTTACAAAACAGCCTATCATTTCAAGAACAAATCCGGACCAGTCTGTGAATATGGACATTTTAACCCAAGTTAAAGACTTCCAAAAATCATAATAAAAATTATGGATAAACAAGACACGTTTTATGAACTCTCAGAATTTACGGATTCAGTTTTCGACTTCGTATGATTTTTCTAAAACAGTGTTGAAAGGCTAACTAGTTAACAGCTTATAACTTTCATAACACTTGGTATTATGTTGAGCAAAGTGTATAACAATACGTTCTAAATATTGAATGTAATATCTTGTTAGTTTAACATCATAAACTGAAATTTATTCATTCATGATAAGGTTTACTCATTCATTTCGAACACATATAATAAACTTCAATAAGCTTAGGTTATGGATTTTACTACATGAAAAAGATTTTACCCTCAAAACAAATGGGTTTTTCATATCCTACGTGATAAACCATAATAAGTAAAATTTTAAGGAATTCATATCACTAATTTTTTCAAAAAAGGTGGTTTTACTTCCTCCACAGAAGAGGTTTAATATCAAACTATGTGTAAACTAGTTAACTTAGGTTGTGAGGCAATTCTCTACCCGTACGTTCGAGTGCGGGATCCAAATTCCTGTAAGTTATAACCAGAGTCTCTTGTAAGGAGAGCGTGATAATTGTGTATAGATCTATATTGGGTTTGACACCCCACACCTTGCTGCTAGCTACAGTGGGACTGGCAGGTCTACGGGTGACAACAGTCATAGTATCCTAACGTCTGAAAAACGTTGTGCAGGTTATTTCTAGTCATAGTATGGTTATAGCGACTCACATAGGTAGTTAACAATCTTTCAAGTTTACAAGGAAACTTTTACCTTAAAAAGGGGTTTACTTCTAAAATCAAACGAGTGTATGTCGATTTAAACTTACATGAATTATTTTAAGTATGGAAAAATACTTGTTCATTTCCGGTCCTGGGATTTAGGACTACATAACTTTTATAAGGAAAATATTAGATTTTCTTTAGAACAGATTCTATTAACACTACATCTCGTCTAGAATTGTTAGACTACAACAGTTCATTTAACTCAATTTATATATAACTTAAATACGCTAAGTGATCATAGAAGAAATCTAAGGGTTATTCTAGAATCCATTATCGCATAACATAGGAGCATTCATTCCACACTTAACTAAGAAAATATTGGATTTTCTGGAAATCATACTCTATCGCTTTTACATGGAAAACGGTTTCTTCGTTAAACAAAACTCTTATGAACTCACCAACTTAATTGTTGACACTTTTTCAAAACTACTTGTATTCTCAGGAAATCAGTGAGTTCAGACACACCTGATAGTATGTCTAAATTCCTCAAACCAAGGCTTTGATACCAACTTGTAACGTCCGAAAAATACGACTCAAAAGTTTCATTTTTAATTTTAGAAAAGTATCCAAAGAGCATCATCATAAAAATCCACATAAAACAAATGTATCAATCAATGTATCGCATCAGAGTAAATCAAGAAACTGCGGAACTAGGTGGTGTGTGCCCTGCAATCATCCCAAGTTCTTCCCATTGGAACTGGAAGTACCTGAAACATAAACTGAAAACTATAAGCACAAAGCATAGTGAGTTCCCCAAAATACCACATACGATACATAATAAACATAAAATGGGCCCCGCCCGTCATCGGGCCCTGCCCAGCATCAGGCCTCGCTAGGCATTGAGCCCCGCTCGGTATACAGATCGGGCCCCGCCCAACATACATATAAATATATATATCATATAAACACATACACATGCAATAATCACATAAATACATATCATATAAGATGATCATCGGGCCCCACCTGGTAAGCATACACGTACATAACACATGCAAGAGTCAAGCAGACATCTAGCACCCTAAAATAACATAATAATGGGTTGGCATTGGTGCCTTTGACCTGCTAAACCTGATGACGATACTCACCTCACACTACAGAATCACACTGATAAATCCCAAGCTGCTAGTCTGACGAATCCCCGAGCTATCAATATCAAATAACATCTAATTAATAATTGGATTCCAATCCATAATTAGGTTAAATGACTATTTTACCCCTTATATAGTTTGGACCAATACTTAGGCCCAAACTTATAATAAAAAAATTCCCAATAACAAATTAATCAACCAAGGCCCAAACATGGTCCAAATTTTCCAAGTTGGGCTCAAACCCTTTCATGGGCCTTAACCTAAGGTCCAAAAATATTCCTAGACCAAAACACTTGCAATCAAATGGCCCAACAAAGCCCTAAACATATAAGCCCAAAAGAATGGCCAAACCTAAGCCCAACTGACTGAGTATGTGGGGCGTACTCAACACATATGTGCAGCGTACTCGCTTTGGGGCTTGTACTATAAGCGTACCTGCTTGTACACCAAGCGTACCCTCACATTCAACCATCTTCCCCTTTTCAGCTCTTAATCCTTTAAGACTTCATTCCAAAACCTAGATCTGACTTCCTTGGGCTGATTTATCACTTAAAGTTGCTAACTTTACATGTATGCATGACTTAATGAAGCTCTTAAAGCTCAAAAGAACTTAATAGATGACTTATTGCATGCATGAGACCAAAAAACCACATAAAGTTTGCACCTTTATGCTAAAGAAGCTCCCAATAAGCTCATATCTAAAAGAATAAACCCTTCAATCGCCCTACCTCATCAACCAACCTAAAAAAGGACCAAAAGCATAAAAAACTAAGACATAAAGAGATCTAATCATGGAGAAGACAAGGTATGGACTTGATACCTCAAAAAGCTTGCAAAATAAGTGATGATTTTAGATCTCTAAACTTCCCACCAAGCAAAGCACCTTCACCCTTCTTTAAATCCTTCAAGATGAGAAAAATAAGCACCAACTTCTTCTCAAATGCTTAAAGATAGAACAATGGAGGCTTAAGGTTAATTTTAGGGTTTTGAAGATATGAGGGCTGGTAAAGAGGCCAACCCTAGGGACTTAAGGGCTTTATATAGGGTGCAACACCCTAAAATTAGGGTTTCTTAATCTCTAAGTACACTAAGTGTAACCATCGTACGCCCAACGTATGAGGCCTCGCATCGGCGACCAGCATCACCTTAGTATGTTAAGTGTACCATATGGTACGCCATGCGTACTGGCTTCTCAGCAAGTACGCTAAGCGTACCATATGGTACACCCCACGTACTACTCTAGAGACCAAAATGCAATAATTAAATATAAAAGGGATAAAAAGGAACACACCAAACCAAGTGTTACACCAGTGGTTAAGTCGGCTACCATCAGAACCATTCTCAGCATCGCCTTGCATCACAATTGGACTATAAACCAGTTGGATGTTAAAAATGCATTCCTTCACAGGCACATATCTGAGACTGTCTATATGCATCAGCCTCCTAGTTTTATGAGTCGACAGCTTTCTAACCATATTTGTCGTCTCAAATGATCCCTTTATGGTATCAAACAAGCTCCACGGGCCTGGTACCAATGATTTGCATATTATGTCACTTCTTTGGGATTTCATCGCAGTTCTAGCGATCAGTCATTATTTATTTATCGACACGGGGAAGACATGGCTTATCGCCTTTTGTATGTTGACGATATGCTTTTGACTACTTCTTCTTTGGTACTTAAAGCCCATCTCATGTCTCTGTTAGCCAAGGAATTTGCAATGAAAGATCTAGGTCCACTGAGCTATTTTTGGGTAATTCGGTCACTCGCCATCGTAGAGGACTTTTCTTATCTCAAAAGAAACATGTAAAAGAAATTTTACGTTGTGCGGATTTTAGAAACTTAATTGATGATCCTACTTCATACCGCAACCTAGCTGGGCCTTGCAATACCTAACTTCCACGAGACCAGACATTTCATATGTAATTCAACATATTTGTATGCATATGCATGCCCCACGATCTCATCGCCTCAATACCTTGAAACGAATCCTTAGATACGTGAAAGGCACACTGTCTATGGGCCTTCATATGCGTCCCAGTCATCTTTCATACCTTGACTCTTATACAGATGCAGATTGGGAAGGATGCCCTGACACCAGGCGTTCCACATCTGGCTGCTGCATCTACCTCGGGAAAATCTTATTTCTTGGTCCTCAAAATGACAAAAGACTATCTCCCGATCTAGTGCTGAGGTTGAATACAGGGGGTAGCCAATGTAGTTGCTGAAGTTTTTTTGGCTCAGGAACCTTCTTCTTGAATTGGGTTCCCATTCGTCCCAGACCTCTATCATCTAGTGTGACAACATTATTGTTATTTACATGACCGGTAATCCAGTTCAGCATCAACACACTACACACATTGAGATTGACATTCATTTTATTCAAGATAAGTGCAGCAGGTCCAAATACATGTTCTACATGTTCGTTCTCGATACAATTTTGTAGATATCTTCACCAAGGGTTTACCACGGGTTCTTTTCAATGACATTCGTTCCATTCTAGGCATCCGCAACCCTCCTCCTTAGACTAAGGGGGTATATTAGACAAGGATATATGTACACATTATTTGTACTTGTCTATAAGTCAAAGGTGGTAAATTATAATATTTGTATCTATATATAGTTGTTATCAATGAGAAGGAAATCAATTTTGGTCTTCCGTTCTATCAGGTTGTATAGTATGTTTTGTTTTTGTTTTCCTTCTGAAAGTAATACCTTTCATTTTTTCGTTTCTTATGTTGGAGATGCTTTTGGTTGAGAAACAAGTCACTGTTTGTTTTTGTAATATGTAAGTGAACTTCATTTATGTTAATTACTTCTTTCATTTTTATGAAGAGCTTGAGAATAATCTGTGCATATCGAAACATGTATGTATGTTTATTAGTTGACTAGTTTATAACCCGTGATAACCACGGTTATAAAATTAATTAAACTTTCGTATTAAAAAAATCAAAATTATTAATCAATTATTTTAAATAAATTATTACTTAAGAGATATTTTTTAAGTTATATAAAATTATAATCGTTGATTTAAATAAATACGTAGAGTTATATCATTTTATAATTTATATTAATTTTATTTTATTTTTTAATCTAATGTTATTAATTTAATATAATTAAAGGGAGAAATTTTTAATTTTGAAATTTAAAATAAAGAATCAATTATTAATTTAATAAAATTGAAGTAGGAAATTTAAAATTTGAAATTTGAAGTGAATAATTAATAGGTTGACAAGTGGCATGATAAATGATATATAACATTAATGAAGGGTTCTAATTGAATGACACTTGTCAATATGTGATTAAACCTATTCTTTTATTAGAATAGGGAGATTTCGATTTATATTCATCACTTTCACACTTTTAGTCATTATGCTGGCAATTTTTGATTTATGTATCTTGATTCGTAATGAAATTGATTAATTTTGTAAAAAGTTTACTTCTTTGGTATGGTTCTAAAGTTTTTTAAATCTTCTGTTTGTATGATAAAACAGTATAGGAACACATTCCCTAACATGCATACACGTTCAAAATATGAGTGTGTATTTTCAATATGGATAACTAGTTATTACAAAGTGAACTTTACGAGGTTTAATATATATTCCATTTTTTTTATAAAAATAAGCCCTAAAAATAAAAGTAAATAGAAGTGAGTTTTTTTTTATATAGTTTTAGCACATATGCTTCCACGATGAATAAGATAAATGTATAGAAAAAATTATTTTCTTGGTTCCTTGTTTATTTTTGGTTCTCTAAAGAAGGCGAGAGTCATTCTCTCCCAACTCACTCAATTTACTGTCATATCAGTTTTTTTCTCTCCTCTCTTTTTCCTTTTTTCCAAACCACAATACATGAAAATTCTATATTTCCTAAACCACAATGATGAAGCTTAACATTAGATTTTGGAGGGGGGGGGGGGGGGGGTGAATATATATATATATATATATATATATATATATATATATATATATATATATATATATATATATATATATATATATTGGTAACCAGGTGGGCCATAGCCAAAAATTTGTATTTTGGGCCTAATATGTATAAAATTAAAATATCGGGGCTACTTCTAGCAAAAAAAATCAGTCGGGGGGGGGGGGGGGGGGGGGGGGAGGGGGGCATAACCAGGAGGGCCTGGGGGAGGGGGAGGGGGGCATAACCAGGAGGGCCATAGCCAAAATTTTGTATTTTGGGCCTAATATGTATAAAATTAAAATATCGGGACTACTTCTAGCCAAAAAAATCAGGGGGGGGGGGGGGGGGGGGGGAGGGGGGAGGGGGCCAAACCCTGGTCTTGCAAGCATCACCAAGACAACTAGCATCCTACATATGACTGCCGGGGGCCAAACCCTGGTCCTGCATAGAATTGTCAGGAGCCAAACCCTGATCTTTCATAAAATTGTCAGGGGCCATACTTTGGTCTTTCATGCAATTTCCTAGGGTCACACCCTATGGATTAAGTTGAGAAAGATGCATTTTTGGGTCCCTTTGAGACTTAAACTCTAAATCTTGGTAGTTTGGACGTCCATAATGGATAAAGTTAGAAACTTTATCCATTAAGACCTTGGAAAGGATCAGATATGAGCTTTGGAGCTCTTGGAATCTAAACGAATTGGATTAAGCTCTGTTTAGACCAGTCCCTACGGTGTGACCTTAGGCTGCCACAACGTGGCGACTGAGGAATTAGCCTGGTTTTGGCATTTTATGCCCACGACATGCCAAGGAAGGCCACGAAGAGGAGGGATGCTGATTGGCAAATTTGACGTTGACTTTGACTATTGAATTTTAATCCAGTTTGACTTTTGGTCAAACTTGGGCATTTAGCTAAGGATTGGTTTCCGATTGGATTTAGGAAGCTTGGGTTAGCTATTCTGTTATCGAGGTAGCTATTGGGCTTCTGTTGAATAGCTTAGGTGAGTGTCTTCACTGTATTCGTGGGTCAAAGGCACTAATGTCGGCCCACTGGATTATGTTTGTGTAACGACCATAAAATTCGAGCCAAATTAAAACATTTTAATTCATTCAAAACCATTAAGTTCATACATTTGTTTTCAAAATGGTTTAAACATCAGACCATTTCTCAGAACCATATCACATAAATCATAAAACATGAGGAGCGGTACGATCACACCTTCACCTTGCCACGGTCTCCTGAAGTACCTGGAACAATACACTGAAACTGTAAGCCCGAAAGCTTAGTGAGTTACCCCCAAAATACCAACCACAATACCATACACATATGTGACAACCCGAAATTTCCATTTTGAACAACCCATATCAAGTCAATAGAGCTTAGAACAGTTTCAGGGAAATTCCAGACTTCGGGTATAAGTTTGAGTAATTCAGGATTTACACTTCAGGAAAGATCAGGAGAGTGGGTGCACTAGGGTTTTGTGCAACACTATTATTCCAACACTCTATTATATTAGAGATCATTTCATGAATAAAAATATTTTCTACCAAAAATATTTCAGGACTATAAATAGATTTCTGAACCAAATTCATTCATTATTCACATTTCCAACTAAAGAAAAGCCATTTTCTCTCTCACGGATCTTCGGGTTTTTATACCAAAACGTGAGTAACTCTTTCTAGTAGTGTTAGAATGCTTATTATGTGTTTATAACATGATTTAGATGGCTAAATCATTAGATCTAGGAGTTTACTCCCCAAGGTGTTCTTGGGCGGTAAACTCCCGAAACAAAGCCAAAACCGACCCTTGTGTTATACAACTACCTTAGACTCATATGTATGTGTGTTAGGGACAAGAAAACAACCATAAATCACCCAAGTTTGGGAGTTTACGGCCCAAGAATATCATAGGCCGTAAACTCCAAATTCAAACTCAAAATGGTACTTTTAAGGCTCCTAAAGCCTTAGATAATTACCTAGACTAGTTCCCATTTAATCTAAGGCCTTAAGCACATCAAAGAACGCAAACAAATGAGAGTTTACGGCCCAAGTGTTTCTTAGGTTGTAAACTCCATAGAAATGGACCAAAGGGTGTTTTTAAGACACCTAAAGCCCTAGACCTTTACATGGAATTGTTCCCCACTTAATCTAAGGACCAAAGCACATCAAAATCACATTTCAAAGGGAGTTTACGGCCATGACATGGTTCATGGGCCGTAAACTCATAAAAGGGGCACCAAAGTGTGTCAATGGTCTTCATATTCTTGGAATAAAAGTCTAGAACCTATACCACAAGTACAAGAGACTTGAAAGCATCAAAAACACACCATACTTAGAGTTTACGGATGTAAACTCTAAGGGGAATGGCCTTAGGGCCGTAAACTCCTAAATGGAGTGTTTCTAGACCTTAAACCCTTCCAAGAATTTAACCACCAAGTTAGAATAATTCTAGGGATCATTTAGAACTTCAAAACACACAAATACCCCATGGTTGGGAGTTTACGGCCGTAAACTCAAGAGTTTACAACCGTAAACTCCATGTGTGTTAGTATATGAGGAGTAAACTCATATATGGGGTCCTTTGGAACCCTAAACACAAGTACCTTGTCCCACAAATAGCTTAGATGCAATCCTTAGGGCTTAAAACACTTATATAAAGTGTTTATTATGTCTAGGATGTCTTAACATTATCAAATGGTGATTTGAGACTAATTGAGTGCATATATGTGTGAATATATGTTCATTAGGATCGTAGTGTGTGTACAAGTCCTCACTTGACACCTAGCAATCCTACGCCGTCCAGTTCATCCGAACTACCAACAACAGGTGAGTTCATACCCCTTAATCAATGTTTTAAATGATTTTAAATGTTTTAGTGGGGTGGAATACAAGTAGAAAACAATATGTCATTAAATCAATATTATGTATTTTGTAACTATGTTTTCACTCAGTAGATTTCACATATTTCAAAAGGTGACACATGAAGTGGTTTTCTATCTTAAAATACCTTGATAACAAAAGTATTAGTTTTGAAATGTTTAATGACATCAAGTCACTCTAAATTATTGTTCAAAACTCCTAGATATCTTGCAAAACCATTCAGTTAGCTATCATAAGGATAGTCAGAAGATATCAAACATTATTACTATTACAAGGAATCACACAAGAGTCAGTTCATTCATGAGTCCATACCAATACCTTACATGATACATGAGTACACTTACTTAGGATTACCTGATACATGAATATGTTTACATATACTTACCTGTTACATGAACACACTTACATGAATACCATACAAGAAGACTGTTACTTAGGTGCATTATCCTGTATTTACTTACCTGGATACTTGTACTTAGAACTACGAGGATGATTTATTAGTATTTACTGTGTAAATTATCTTTCCTACCCCAGTTCAATGGGATAATTCGGCGGGACTGACCATTCCGAATCCCACTGATTAGCACCAGTGGTCGATGAATATCTACGGATGTTTAAGGTTGTCACTTATTTAGTAGTCAGTGACGGGACTAACCATCCCTCTGTCCACTGTTGCAACAGTGGATGAGATGTGAATCTTCGGAGGATCATTAGGTTGACGATCTGTATTAAGAGATCGATGCGGGGACTAACCCTCCCTCCATCATGCTGCCGCTACAGAGGATGAGTGGACAATCTTCGGATGTTCATTAGGTTATATGTATTATGTTAGCCCTAGTACCTCGGGATAACGGTTACATTCATCTTGTTAGCACCAGTACCTCCGGCTAACACGTGCATGATTATATTTTTCCTGTTTACTTTATTTTGTGATACTTTCACATAAACGATGAGTTAGACTAAGTACTCTAGTACTAGTCAATAGAAAGGAAAAGCTATCATATTACTTACAAAACATTCGGGTCTTGGTAGAAGACTACCTAGTCATTACAAAACATTCGGGTCTTGGTAGAAGACTACTTAGTCATAACAGAACATTCGAGTCTTGGTAGAAGACTACTTAGTCATAACAGAAAATTCGAGTCTTGGTAGAAGACTACTTAGTCATAACAGAACATTCGAGTCTTGGTAGAAGACTACTTAGTCATAACAGAACATTAGGGTCTTGGTAGAAGACTATCATATCCTTTTCCTATTTTACTTTATTTTGTGATATATTCACATAAACGATGAGTTAGACTAAGTACTTTAGTACTAAACAACCAAAGGAAAACTATCATTTTACTTACAAAACATTTGGGTCTTGGTAGAAGACTACATTTCATACTTATAGAAAATAAGGGTTTTTCTAGGGATTTCATACTTACCTCAACATTTTCATTTAAAGGTTTACATGGCTTTCATAACAGATTTTCATAAGCAAGACAACGACACTTAATTTCTTATGGATTCACCAGCTTTAAAGCTGATACTCGCTTTCAAAATAACTTGTATTCTCAGGTCATCAGTTAGACAGGTGCGGTGGTCAGGTTTTTGAGAAGATCGAGCACAGACAAGACTCACCTTATTTTGATTATTCATTTTATTGTTGTACATTATGAAAGAACACACATGTATTGAAACTCTACTTATAATGCAATGGATGATGTTGTTGCTTGTTTATTATATTACACTGTTGTGATACTGTACATGACGTCCTCTACCCCTGAACGTTTCCGCCGTTCGTGGTTTTGGGGTGTGACAACATAACATATCATATCATAAACAGAACAACCATGCATATCGAGTCTATATTGTGACTGGTCCGGCTACACCAGACCTTCAGTCCACCCGATCCACTCTTTCTCCGAGTCTACAGTATGACTGGTCTGCCCGCACCGAGCCTTCAATCTGTCTGGTCCACTCTCCGAGCCTCGGCACGTCTGGTCCGCCCTCTTGGGGCCTTCAGCCTATCTGGACCGCTCTCCAGGCCTTCGGTCTAACCGGTTCGCCATGGATATGTTGGCCTACAGCACAAAGCAGGACCCGCCTCAACCCAAACCTAGTCCAACAACCATGTGCACATAAACATATAATCATATAGCAATTCACAACTAATCAACTGATCTAGCAGATCACATAACATAGCAACATCCTAACCAGGATACCGACCTTAACTAGGTCTCTAACATAGCATCATCCTATATATCAGGATACCGACCTTAACCAAGTCTCTAACATAGCATCATCCTATATACCAGCATACCGACCTTAACCAGGTCTCTAACATAGTAAATACCATCCTAACTACCAGGATGCAGACATAGCAAAGCAATATAATAACAAACAACTACCCGGATTCCCATCTGATAAAGGGTCGGCCTTAGTGCCTTAGACCCTGTCGATATAGTGAGGATAACTTACCTGCAACTGCCGACTTGAAGAAATAAGACCACGCTGCTTCGACCACCAGCACGAACTCCACCACTGATCATTACCAAATAACCAATCCAATAAATACCAATAATTAACAAAATACCCCTGGAAGACAACTGGTCAACCCTTGGTCAAAGTCAAGGTCCTCAGTCAAAGTCAACCTTCTTGGTTGACCCTACTCATCGAGTCAACCCGTTGACTCGTCGAGTTCATATGATCAGAAACTCCCATGCCACGACTCAACTCGCCGAGTCGCCTCAAGACTCGTCGAGTCCAACAAGCTCTGAGTCCCTTCCTGCTCAACTCACCGAGTCATCCCTCGACTCACCGATTCACATATCAACCAGAAAAGGTTAAGGTTCCACGACCAGACTCGCCGAGTCCAAGAACATACTTGCCGAGTCCAAGGCAATCTTCAAAAGACTCGCCAAGTTGTTCTTCTAACTCGCCGAGTCCATGCACATATTCATACAACTCGTCAAGTCCACCTATGTGACTCGTCGAGTCTCTTCAGTTCTCATTCCATACAGAGGCTTTTCAAGCCATGTAGGGACTCAAATCTATAGATCCACTCTTCTACAGCCTAGCCCTCACATAAAGTTGCAAACTTTACGTGAAACCAAGGTGATATAAGCTCAAAACACTCTAGGGCTAAGGCTAAAGACAAAAGGGCTTCACCAATAACTCTTAAACCAGAGCTTTATGACATATAGGACCATCACAAGCTTAGATCTGAAGTAGCATCCTCAGATCCAAGCTTCTATCTCGAATTAGTTCTCATATCAATCACCATACATGAATCCATGAAGAAATAGCTTAAGGAAATGGTCCCTTACCCCTGAAATGAGCCCAACCAACTGTAGATTTCTGATCTCCCCAAGCTTCTTGATACAAGCCTCCAAACCTTCAAGCTTCAAATACCAAAGATCCTCCTCCAAGCTCTAATTCACTCAACAATGGGGTTTCCTCACGAATTAGGGTTTCTGGATCTCAAATGAGCAGCAAAGAGGCTGAGGGGAAACATAAGGTTCTTTAAATAAGGTGCAAACCCTGAAAATATGGTTTCTCATTCCAACACCGACTCGTGGAGTCTAGCCGCCGACTCGCCGAGTCCGTCACTTAGCACGTGACCAAATCGCAACTCGACTCGTCGAGTCTATCCATAGACTCGCCGAGTTGATCTTCCTTAATTACACCAAGAACCCTGAACTTGCTCTTCTAAACTCGGGGTGTTACAATTCTCCCCCACTTAAATTAGGCTTCGTCCTCGAAGCCTGCAACAACACATCCCAAATGATACTCCCGCAATACAACTCCTAGTCTCAACCGACCCAGGTTCCTGCAAACACTGCTATCAAACCTCTATAAAGTCTAACTCTTCCTTCACAGAGTCATGACAACTGCTTCAAGCCAGCCACCAGCTTCTTTCTCTGATAACAACACTCATCAACCAATGATCACCCGATGATACTTCCATTATTCCAAATTACAACAATCACCTGACTCTTACAAAGCTAGATATCACCCTGAACCACCGGGTCCTGACCCGGTATCAAGCTACTACCCCTTTCCTCAACTGGCATATCCTTTATTGCATTCACTTCCGGGACTTATCCCGCTTTCCTTTCCGAATCCAACTCGTTTCTTTCCGTGATGACATGATGACACATCCTTCAGCTCCGGAGCAACTCCCATGAGCTCTCCTCTGCAATCACATACAATGCTGAACCTGCTCTAACATCCTCGGGATGGAAAAACCTGACATACTGACGATACTCCATACATCCCCAGGATGAATTACCGCTACATACATAACCTCCTGATCACAACCACACTGGAAATCCAAGGCTCCATCATTACATCCCTTCCGAACTCCTCTGGTTCTACACCACCGGAAATTCTTCCGTGACCTCAACAGACACCCAACCCGGATGTGCTTCCATACCACTGGCACAATCACAGTTCCCAACAACCATAATTGAAATACTCTCAATCATCCATTCTCACTACTTCTTCCACTTCCGTGAACCAATACTCCCTTTCGGAGTTACATACCTTTCCCTTTCCTTATCCAAGGAAATCTACTTGTTAACCTTGCCACTTTAGACAAGTGACACGGTTCTCACACCCGACTCTACATTATTCCCTTATAGAGTAACCGCTATTCAATGCATCACACATGCTCTGAATCTGCCCGCAAGGACTCTCGGGTCCAATGCACTACCTTCCACTAACACGATCAATACCCGGGGCCAGACCTACTGCCTGCTATTGCATCTCAACATGCTCAATCCATCTCCTCATATAGATCTATCAACACATACAAAGTCTTCAGCATGACTGGACCGCCTTACCAGGCCTTCAGCCGATCTGGACCACTCTCAGAACTTTCAGCATGTCTGGACCGCCCTCCAAGGCCTTCAGCCCGTCTGGACCGTTCTCCGAGCCTTCGGCCTGACTCGTACGCCCACAGGCCTTCAGTCTCCCCGGACTGCTCAAACTATCATACATCGTCCCGAGCTATCCTTCCTAGGAATCTTTCCCGTACATACTGTTCTAGCCCTCTAGGGGTTCCGAACTCTAACTCCATCCCACCTATTAAGATCCCGGCCTAATCCTAGGCCTCACAACAACCAATCACCTTTTCCGAAAACCTTGGTCTGTACCCCGCACCATTTACCTGTCACTTTCTCATACCAGCTCACGCCCTTGGCTGACTGAAACACTGCTGAATCCCAAACAACTAACCAACCTCTAATGCTTGTCGATCCTCCTGAAAATTTTCCAATTCTCCCAACTTAGAACACTGACTACCAACCATCGGTGACTCAACCGACATAAATCAATCATCCCTACTCAACATACTCCTCTTATCCATGAACTGATTTCCTCTAAAACGAGCAACCTCCACAAAATCACTTCCCGAAATCACACATCACGAACTCTAAGGGATTTCGACTCTCAGCTGAACACTTCCCAAATCGCAAATGTTATACCCGACAACCAGACCATACAAACAAATTCTGACCATAAATTCCTTGGATGCTAACCGCCTACAACTTCTAGCTATTATCGCCCTTATCCATACCATGAAACACGCAGAACGGCGGATAAAATACAACACTACATAAATAACAAGATAATCAGCCAACAACGAAACGAAAACATACCCGCAACTGCATCCGGATCTGCCCTGACCTCCTCTGCTGAGAGCTGAAAAGCGTGACCCTGAGCCCTCGGAGGCTCCGCTCCACCCTGACCCCCGCCAGTAATCCTCAAAGTGGACGGTGCTGGAGCCTGCACCGGTCTGGCAACAAGCTGTGGACAGTTGGCCCTCACGTGACCAACCCGGTGGCAATGATAACAAATCCTCATATCCTGAATCGGGGCTGAGTGTCGACAATCCCTCACATAATGCCCCTCTCTCCCGCACTTTCGGCACGCACCACCGGATCTACACACTCCGGTATGACCCTTCCCACACTTCTCGTAAGTGCGGCTGCTCTGACTTCCCAACCTGGAATCAACGGTCTTGGACCGTTTCAGCGCCGGCTGCGACTGCGCCGGGGCCTGCCTCTACTCTTTCAACTGCAACTCAATCTCCAACTCACGCCACCGAGCGGCCTCCTACAACTCCAGTAAGGTCTCGCACCTCTACGTGGACACAACTGCCTGATATCCCTCTTGAGCATACTCAGATATCAGGACATCTAAGCCTGCTCCGAAGCAAATTCAAGGCAAAACATCGCCCTCTCAGTGAACATCCTGGTGATCTCCGTCACCGACTCCGAATCCTGCTTCAGTTCCAAGAACTCCTGAGCCAACCTCTCCCTCTCAACCCGTGGAACATAACGGGTACTAAACATCTCCCAGAACTGATCCCATGAAATCGCAGCCCGCTACGCATCCGAATAAGATCCCGTGGTCAACCTCCACCAATCCTTCACCCTGAGCCTCAAAAGGTTCAGAGCACACCTCACCCTTTGATCCGCAGGGCATGAAAATGTGAAGAAACAACCCTCCACGTCTGACAACCACCTCATAGCAACGATCGGATCCTGAACTCCATCGAAAGTAGGGGGCTTCGTATTATCGAAGTCCCGATACTGAAAACCTCGACCGGTTCCTCCCCCTGCCGCTGATACAGCCGTTGTAGCTGCCGCGGTAGCCGCCTCTGTGAGAGCTGCATAGCGCTCATCAAAGTACTCAACCATGGTGGTCTTGATCGACCCAAACATCTCCGACAACTCAGCCTGAAACATAGCAGCAACCTCATCATGCAGGATCTCACGAATCATGGCATCCAACTCATCCGTACTCATCTGATCAATGACCTCGGGTGGCACTGACCCACCCTGACTGCCCTCTCCTGATCCTAATCCTGACCCGGATTCACCCCCGGCATACCTCGTAACCACCATACTGAAAATACGCCGCAAGAAAATCAGATGCTTCCCCAATAACCCGCTGGGAACCAACTCCCAACCCGACCCTAGGGGTTGTGACTTCCTTGCCACGCGTATGGGTCTTGTGCTTTCAGTAGTACGAGCCCATATTACCTTCCACACCTACCCATATTTGTTTCAAGTATCATCACAACGCCCTAACAATATACATAAATGCAGCAAGCAATTAAATCCTCACTCGTAGAGGAATGCTAAACATTTCATATCTGGCCTCCCGGCCTCTCACTTCCCACCCAATCCATGAAACTTCCACCGAACCTGCAGCATTAGTGTATACTAGCCACACATAATGCTGGACCCGATAGACTTTCGAATATCCAATTCTACCCTAAGGTCGAATCAAACATTCTCAGGCTATAAGATCTTGATTATGCACAGCCGTGATGCATACACAAAACAACTATAGTAAGGATGTCAATTTCATATAAGGAAAACCCTAGGCTAATAGGCATCATATAATCAGGCAATTCTATCATGCAAATTCCTGAAGATCCCTAGCCTAGTACTAGCATGCTGTTCTAACATATCACATAATCAAATAACTTGCATGGTATTTTGGGGTCTACTTACTGACTTTGGCTGATCGTACCTCCGCATCCTCCTCTACTTATTTTTGAAAACCATTTCAATTTCACTTTGAAAACTCTCCTTGATTTGAGACTGGATTCACACGAATGTTCCTCCAATTCACTCAAACCAAGGCTCTGATACTAACTTGTAACGACCATAAAATTCGAGCCAAATTAAAACATTTTAATTCATTCAAAACCATTAAGTTCATACATTTGTTTTCAAAATAGTTTAAACATCAGAGCATTTCCCAGAACCATATCACATAAATCATAAAACATGAGGAGCGGTACGATCACACCTTCGCCTTGCAACGGTCTGCTGAAGTACCTGAAGCAATACACTGAAACTGTAAGCCCGAAAGCTTAGTGAGTTACCCCCAAAATACCAACCACAATACCATACAAATAACATATCATATCATAAATAGAACAACCATGCATATTGAGTCTACAGTGTGACTGGTCCGCCTGTACTAAGACTTCAGTTCACCTGATCCACTCTCTCTCCAAGTCTACAGTATGATTGGTCCGCCCGCACCGAGCCTTCAGTCTGTCTGGTCCACTCTCCGAGCCTCGGCACGTCTGGTCCGCCCTCTTGGGGCCTTCAGCCTATCCGGACCGCTCGTCGGGCCTTCGGTCTAACCGGTCTGCCCTGGGTATGTTGGCCTACAGCACAAAGTAGGACCCGCCTCAACCCAACCCCAGTCCAACAACCAAGTGCACATAAACATATAATCATATAACAATTCATAACTAATCAACCGATCTAGTAGATCACATAACATAGCAACATCCTAACCAGGATACCGACGTAACCGGTCACTAACATAGCATCATCCTATATACCAGGATACCGACCTTAACCAGGTCTCTAACATAGCATCATTCTATACACCAGGATACCGACCTTAACCAGGTCTCTAACATATCATCATCCTATATACCAGGATACCGACCTTAACCAGGTCTCTAACTTAGCATCATCCTATATACCATGATACCGACCTTAACCAGGTCTCTAACATAGCATCATCCTATATATCAGGATACCGACCTTAACCAGGTCTCTAACATAGCATCATCCTATATACCAGGATACCGACCTTAACCATGTCTCTAACATAGCATCATCCTATATACCAGGATACCGACCTTAACCAGGTCTCTAACATAGCATCATTCTATATACCATCCTAACTACCAGGATGCAGACATAGCAAAGAAATATAATAACAAACAACTACCAGGATTCCCATCTGATAAAGGGCCGACCTTGGTGCCTTAGACCCTGTCGATATAGTGAGGATAACTCACCTGCAACTATCGACTTGAAGAAATAATACCACGCTGCTTTGACCACCAGCACGAACTCCACCACTGATCATTACCAAATAACCAATCCAATAAATACCAATAATTACCAAAATACCCCTGGAAAACAACTGGTCAACCCTTGGTCAAAGTCAAGTCCCTTAGTCAAAGTCAACCTTCTTGGTTGACCCTACTCATCGAGTCAACCCGTTGACTTGTCGAGTTCATATGATCAGAAACTCCCATGCCACGACTCAACTCGCCGAGTCGCCCCAAGATTCGTCGAGTCCAACAAGCTCTGAGTCCCTTCCTGCTCAACTCATCGAGTCGTCCCTCGACTCACCGATTCACAGCTCAACCAGAAAAGGTTAAGGTTCCACGACCAGACTCGCCGAGTCCAAGAACATACTTGCCGAATCCCACTGATTAGCACCAGTGGTCGATGAATATCTACGGATGTTTAAGGTTGTCACTTATTTAGTAGTCAGTGACGGGACTAACCATCCCTCTGTCCACTGTTGCAACAGTGGATGAGATGTGAATCTTCGGAGGATCATTAGGTTGACGATCTGTATTAAGAGATCGATGCGGGGACTAACCCTCCCTCCATCATGCTGCCGCTACAGAGGATGAGTGGACAATCTTCGGATGTTCATTAGGTTATATGTATTATGTTAGCCCTAGTACCTCGGGATAACGGTTACATTCATCTTGTTAGCACCAGTACCTCCGGCTAACACGTGCATGATTATATTTTTCCTGTTTACTTTATTTTGTGATACTTTCACATAAACGATGAGTTAGACTAAGTACTCTAGTACTAGTCAATAGAAAGGAAAAGCTATCATATTACTTACAAAACATTCGGGTCTTGGTAGAAGACTACCTAGTCATTACAAAACATTCGGGTCTTGGTAGAAGACTACTTAGTCATAACAGAACATTCGAGTCTTGGTAGAAGACTACTTAGTCATAACAGAAAATTCGAGTCTTGGTAGAAGACTACTTAGTCATAACAGAACATTCGAGTCTTGGTAGAAGACTACTTAGTCATAACAGAACATTAGGGTCTTGGTAGAAGACTATCATATCCTTTTCCTATTTTACTTTATTTTGTGATATATTCACATAAACGATGAGTTAGACTAAGTACTTTAGTACTAAAAAACCAAAGGAAAACTATCATTTTACTTACAAAACATTCGGGTCTTGGTAGAAGACTACATTTCATACTTAAAGAAAATAAGGGTTTTTCTAGGGATTTCATACTTACCTCAACATTTTCATTTAAAGGTTTACATGGCTTTCATAACAGATTTCATAAGCAAGACAACGACACTTAATTTCTTATGGATTCACCAGCTTTAAAGCTGATACTCGCTTTCAAAATAACTTGTATTCTCAGGTCATCAGTTAGACAGGTGCGGTGGTCAGGTTTTTGAGAAGATCGAGCACAGACAAGACTCACCTTATTTTGATTATTCATTTTATTGTTGTACATTATGAAAGAACACACATGTATTGAAACTCTACTTATAATGCAATGGATGATGTTGTTGCTTGTTTATTATATTACACTGTTGTGATACTGTACATGACGTCCTCCAACCCTGAACGTTTCTGCCGTTCGTGGTTTTGGGGTGTGACAACATAACATATCATATCATAAACAGAACAACCATGCATATCGAGTCTATATTGTGACTGGTCCGGCTACACCAGACTTTCAGTCCACCCAATCCACTCTTTCTCCGAGTCTACAGTATGACTGGTCTGCCCACACCGAGCCTTCAATCTGTCTGGTACACTCTCCGAGCCTCGGCACGTCTGGTCCGCCCTCTTGGGGCCTTCAGCCTATCCGGACCGCTCTCCAGGCCTTCGGTCTAACCGGTTCACCATGGATATGTTGGCCTACAGCACAAAGCAGGACCCGCCTCAACCCAAACCTAGTCCAACAACCATGTGCACATAAACATATAATCATATAGCAATTCACAACTAATCAACTGATCTAGCAGATCACATAACATAGCAACATCCTAACCAGGATACCGACCTTAACTAGGTCTCTAACATAGCATCATCCTATATATCAGGATACCGACCTTAACCAAGTCTCTAACATAGCATCATCCTATATACCAGCATACCGACCTTAACCAGGTCTCTAACATAGTAAATACCATCCTAACTACCAGGATGCAGACATAGCAAAGCAATATAATAACAAACAACTACCCGGATTCCCATCTGATAAAGGGTCGGCCTTAGTGCCTTAGACCCTGTCGATATAGTGAGGATAACTTACCTGCAACTGCCGACTTGAAGAAATAAGACCACGCTGCTTCGACCACCAGCACGAACTCCACCACTGATCATTACCAAATAACCAATCCAATAAATACCAATAATTAACAAAATACCCCTGGAAGACAACTGGTCAACCCTTGGTCAAAGTCAAGGTCCTCAGTCAAAGTCAACCTTCTTGGTTGACCCTACTCATCGAGTCAACCCGTTGACTCGTCGAGTTCATATGATCAGAAACTCCCATGCCACGACTCAACTCGCCGAGTCGCCTCAAGACTCGTCGAGTCCAACAAGCTCTGAGTCCCTTCCTGCTCAACTCACCGAGTCGTCCCTCGACTCACCGATTCACATCTCAACCAGAAAAGGTTAAGGTTCCACGACCAGACTCGCCGAGTCCAAGAACATACTTGCCGAGTCCAAGGCAATCTTCAAAAGACTCGCCAAGTTGTTCTTCTAACTCGCCGAGTCCATGCACATATTCATACAACTCGTCGAGTCCACCTATGTGACTCGTCGAGTCTCTTCAGTTCTCATTCCATACAGAGGCTTTTCAAGCCATGTAGGGACTCAAATCTATAGATCCACTCTTCTACAGCCTAGCCCTCACATAAAGTTGCAAACTTTACGTGAAACCAAGGTGATATAAGCTCAAAACACTCTAGGGCTAAGGCTAAAGACAAAAGGGCTTCACCAATAACTCTTAAACCAGAGCTTTATGACATATAGGACCATCACAGGCTTAGATCTGAAGTAGCATCCTCAGATCCAAGCTTCTATCTCGAATTAGTTCTCATATCAATCACCATACATGAATCCATGAAGAAATAGCTTAAGGAAATGGTCCCTTACCCCTGAAATGAGCCCAACCAACTGTAGATTTCTGATCTCCCCAAGCTTCTTGATACAAGCCTCCAAACCTTCAAGCTTCAAATACCAAAGATCCTCCTCCAAGCTCTAATTCACTCAACAATGGGGGTTCCTTACGAATTAGGGTTTCTGGATCTCAAATGAGCAGCAAAGAGGCTGAGGGGAAACATAAGGTTCTTTAAATAAGGTGCAAACCCTGAAAATATGGTTTCTCATTCCAACACCGACTCGCGGAGTCTAGCCGCCGACTCGCCTATTCGGTCACTTAGCACGTTACCAAATCGCGACTCGACTCGCCGAGTTTATCCATAGACTCGCCGAGTCGATCTTCCTTAATTACACCAAGAACCATGAACTTGCACTTCTGAACTCAAGGTGTTACAGTTTGTAGGATGATAATTGTCTTTGTGACACTTGTTGATGTGACTGCATGTGCTTGTTGTCTTTATCACTCTTGATGATATGATTATATGTTTTATGTATGTGGGGTTGATACCAACCCGATATAGCTATGTGTTGTTATATGGAGTCATTATGGACCCGAGGTTGATACGAGCTCGTGGGTTGATACGGGTCTGACAAAACTACGTGCTATTATATAGATTCATTATGGACTCGGGGTTAATACGGACCCAAAACAACTACGTGTTTTTATATACATATATGTTGTATGTGGTATTTTTGGGACCTCACTAAGCTTTGTAGTTACGATTTATGTTAAAAATGTTTTCAGGTATATCTAGTCTCAAAAGGAAAAGCCCGACTTGATTGCATTGCATCCATTGGAGATTTATTTTACATTGATTATTTATGGTTTTACTCTGATGTTTTGAGAATATTGTTACTCTGATTGTCTTATGGGTTAAAGAATGAATGGTTTGTCTTGCTAAAAATGAAATTTTTACTCGGTATTTATGGGACGTTACATATCTATCCCATATACATGTAGATGAGATAAAGGAGCCAAGTGAACATGAGACATACTTGAAAGATATTTCTACGACACTACAAAAAACATCTGAAGATGAGAAAGAGGTGAATAGTGAAGATGAGGACACCAAAGAGCTTGTTAAAGGACCTAGACATGATCCTCACACTCATTGGAGACTTACACCCTATTCCTGAGATCAACTTAACGAGAGAAAAAAATGAAATGGGTGAAAATGAGAAGAAAGTAAAAAAAAATTGTGTTCCCGAGTTTCATTACAGGAAAGAAGTGGAGGGAAATGGAAGGATCAATTTCCCTCCTAACTTTCTTTCCGATTTGGAAGGATTTAGAAAGAAATAACAAAATGATTAATTTCCTTCCACTTCTCTCCAACTCGGGAACACAAAAGAAAATGTTCTTTACTTTCCTTTCTATTCATTTCTCTCCTGATTTTCTTTTCTCTTATTTTCTTTTCTTTTCTTAAACTCGGGAACTAGGCCTTATGATACCTAAATTAGAAGAAAGATTTTCAAGCCCAAAAGAACTAAAAGAATGCGTATTAAATTATGTGCTTGCTAATGGTTATCGAATTTGGTATGATAGAATTGCTATAAGGTTTTAGCTAAACGTGAGTTGAAGAAGAATGGTAAAGATGGTGTCCAATTTTGCTCATGGAGATTATGGGCTACCTGGATGAAAACAAAAAAAATCATTTCAAGTAAATTTCTAATTGATGAGCATAAGTGTGCTAGGAACTTCAAACTTGCTTCATTAGTTCTATATAAAGTTATAGCAAACAAATTTGAGCACAAGATCCGGTGTAATCTGAATATGATGTTGAAATATTTGCAAGCAATGGATAAGAAAAAAAGTTTAGTGGGGTACAATTTCAAAACTTTTTTGGACTGCTTCTAAAGCATCATATCCACAACAATTTGAAGAAGTAATGGGACAAATTAGGTTGGAAAACCCACTAGCATACCAATATATCATATGGAACATTCGCCTCAAACATGGTATCTTTAATATAGTTTTTATTGATAACTATGTTTTCATTGATAATTAGTTTTTGATTGATATGCCATATTTAATGTAGGTCATTCTTTATGACAGGTATAAGGTGTCATGTAGTAGAGAACGGTATCAATGAATGTTTCAATTCACTAATACTTGATGCCAACTATTATAATCATGCCTAAGGCTATAAGAATCATCATCATTGAAATAATGGAAGAGTTAAGGATGAAAGTTGAAAGATGGGATCAAGACATATGTCATGTGATAAGAAAAAAGCTTGAACATCTTAAGGAATTGCAAAGGTAAGTAACTATTTATTTTAAATACCCAACTTATTGTAAAGAATCCATTACTTTTCAAACGTTTGATTTAAACCCAAATCGTGTTGCAAATTTCATAAGTCCACAACCTGTTTGTACGTTTCAAACTTCTATGATCTGTCATATCAGTTCTAAAATTCTATTGGAAAAAGATGAATCAATTTTTTTTATAACTAATATCAACATATGAAACTTCTTTTTTTAATAATTTACATATAGTTTGGTTGTTACCAATTGAAGATTAGAGAAATAGAAAACATAATGGCTAAAATGACACATGAAAAAAATACAAAAAGATTTTGAACTCTTAATCTTTCCCTAACAGATAAAAGAGCATGCCATAATCGAACATCAGAACGTGAGTATAAAATGTTAAATTTCAAATGAAACAATTGCATTCAACCATTCCCCCAATAGATGATGACTGAATCTAGAGTGAAGAGAAAATAGAGCAAGGAGTAATGATGACATAAATGACATTACATTGAAGAGAATTGAATTTGTAGAGAAAATTAATACCGTATCCCTCGAAAGATGATTATAACATATTAATCTCAAAACTAGATCCCAACTCAAAGATCTTGAATGATAGATTTTGATTGTTTGGAAAATAAGTGACATGTAAAATTGTACATGGAGATTGTCCATATAATTAATTACATTGCTCTAAAATTGAAAGATAATATCAATTACTAAAAATTTAATGATAGCAAAGTTATAAATTTGTATAAATTGGACTTTTTTTTAAACATCATTGATAATTGCAATTGTTGCATAAATATAAATAATCAATTATCCCTATTTTTATCAACTTTATAGGTTTTTTTAATATATTATTATTATTATTTTTAATACATAATAAGTCTTTAAAACTTAATTTTCTTAAAAAAAATTTGTACAATTTTTTTGTTTATATAGTTACTTTATAAAATTATTTTTCACACCTTATTTCACACTCCCCACAAATCTTTTTTCAAACTTTGTTTTTATATATTTTTAAAAGTTTGTCTTTTTGAAAATAATAAAATATATTTTTACAACTTATTTTATATTTCAATTTTATACTTGTATTTATTATAAAAGTTTTCATGTTCAACAAATTAATTTTTTATATATAAAAGTTGTAAAAACATATACAAATAATTTAATATTTTATCCATTCAATTTTTTTTGAACCGACAAATCTAATCTATTCCTAAGCTAAGAACACCTATTTCACCTATGTCTACGACGAGACTTGAACCCTCAACCTCAAAGAGAGAGGACACCACCTGCTTGACTACAAGCCATTTAGTTATACAATATTCAAATTCAAAGTTTCTACTTTGATTAGTTTGTTGGAATTTGATTTAAATAAAAGAAAATCATATTAAATGTTTTTTGGTTCAAATATTAAAATTCCCGCCAACATATATACCCAAATTTGGTGATTCAAATCACTCCAGATTAACATCCGTTGTAAGGAGGAGATGAAAAGTAGGTCAACGAGAAAGTCACCGGCGGCGAATTTTCTCTTGACGCCGCCGCCGTTGGTGTCGCCTGTAAAACGATCACCAAGTGAATCTCCCGAGATTATCAAATCCAGTTCAAGCTGCTTCACTACACCTACGAATTCAACCTCATCTCTAAAAGAGGATCGCAGAAGCAACGACAACAACCGAAAAATGCATGTTGCAGAGCCGCGTAACGCAACTTCTCCGATGCAGTCTCTCTCTTCACTGAGTAAAACAGGTAACAGTATCTCCGATCTGAAGAAAATGACATCGTCGCGCATTAATTCAATCAAGCGTCAAATTGATCGCTCTTATTCCGATATACTCAAGGATATGGAAGTTTCTCACTCTCGTCTACAGAAACGATATAAGGTCAGTGAATATCTATCATTCTTAGTGTTTGTATGAAGTTATCAGGGTGAATGTAAGTTGCTGATCGTAGATCGTTCTCTCATATCGATCTTAGCTGTGTAAAAGTTAATTATCTGCTAACCAATTTTACATCAGCTTTAGGAACGTTAATCTCTGATTATCGATTTATATTTTCACATTGAACAAATTACGTTGATGAAATTAGATGTAGAACATGTATATTTTGCTTGTAGATTTTCTCACGTATGCAATTTCATTTCCGATTAGTGATGTGCAACTCCTATTCCCATAATCATTACTTGAATTCTGATGTTTATATGCAATTATAGATCGCAATCTCTTCTTCCTTAAATAAGATACGTTGAATTCAATTTAAATTTCTTAATGTGTTCATCTATAAAATCCTCAGCTCATCAATGTAATTTTACATCCGTAAGAAACCTGGCGTCATGTTTTATGTAATTTTATACATATGCGACCACAGTTCATGTTTGATCGCTTCTTTGATCATGTCTTTTCATCTGAATAACAGCATCCAAAACCTTGTATACAACTATACAATTACATAATTCTATCACTATCTGTGGAAAATTTTCAAGTAGCTTCCATCACCTACCACCTATACATCATGAAACCTATCTCCCCTGTTGTTATTTCATAAGGTCCAAAATCAAGCATGTGAACATACAATGAGTGAAGTTGAAAAGGATTTCAAGAAGATGATTGACCACATGACTCAAACTCATGATGCAATGGAGGTTAGTTTTCCACTCATTTCAAAGCTCTCCATTATCTTTACACATTTACATCTCTCACAAGATGTTTGTTTCAGGCATCATATAGAGATCTCATAGCAGAAGCACAGACCCGAGCAACTCGTTGTATGTTTCTATACATTTTGTTATAATTTTAACTAAGAAGCATGTTTCTTATAAACACTCAAAGCTTCCTCTAACTTGATTAAACTCTTTTCAATACTTAAAATTTCAGTATGCAAAACAAGCATCCCTGGACTTTCACAATCTGTGGAGAAAGCCATTGAAGCATTAAGGAGCCATTATGGGGTTGCATTACCTTAACAAGTACTTTCTCATTTTAATAATTTTTATTGGCAAAATGACTTAAAATTCCTTTTTATTTTCTACATATTTACAAATGATCTGTGTTGCTGTTGCATACTTGTTCTTATATGCCTGTAATATACGAAGCTCCTTTATGTTTTTCAGGAAAAAACTTACTGGGAAGAGAAACTAGGGGTAAAAAGGTAATTCAACTATTTGTGGTTTTATATGCTATTTACTGATACTAGCTTTTTATTCAAATTAACAGAAGAACTCGTTCATATGTTCATAACCATATATGATTAGATGATTAAACAACTGACAGAAGGAAATGAAAGTTCGAATTAACAAGGGATTAATGCGAAATGAGGAAAGGTGTATTAAGGATCTCTCTACTTTGATTAAATATGAGTACTAAAATAATTATCTAATGTTATATAAATAAATGAGAAGATTTATGTTTTAAAATCTCCAACCTAACACTACAAGTTACTAAGTTTAATATTTTAATAATAAAACAATTTTTTTTTACTATTAGACTATTTTATTATCACATAACACTTGTAATGTTTTAATTAAGGATCGTTTTATTTCTAATAATACTTAATGTTTTATAAATATTTATAAAAGTGATAAATAAAAATCTTATCGGATTCAATATCAAGGTCAGATAAAATTCTGTAGTGATATTTATGTAAACCAATCTTAAATTTTATGTTAATTATTTGATAACATGCATAAAACCTAGACTGGAGATTTGGTTTAATATAAAGAGTGTAACATCAAATTTGATGTGTTCCTATTTATTAACACAAAAAATGTTAGTGTTCTTATGGGGATTAAGAGAATTTTAGCTTGTATTTGGTAGAATAGTTGAAAAGTTAAATTTTAAAGGAAATTATTTATTTATTTATTTTATTTATTTATCTTGACAAGCTAAAATTATAGCGGATAAAATAGTTCATAATACTAAATTTGTCTAACGAACTATTACAAACCGATTTATACACTTCATTACATCTAAAACAACAAATAAAAGTTTTTTTTATTTTCTGAATAAGTCTTAGTTGTTTTATATTTTTCGTCAAATATAATCATAGCAAAACTATATTAAAGCAGTTACACGCTATTTTTGTTTTTATTTACTAAGATCGATAACAGTTAGTTTACTCCAATCAAATAAATATTTATTTATTTGATTATAAAATACAAAAAGAAACAAAACTGAATTTTTCTATTTATACAAGACAAATATAAGACTAGTAAAATAATGTCAAAGAATGTTTTTTTTGTCTTGTTTAAAAAATTGTCCTAAAAGACAAAAAATTGGGCTACAACATTGGGCCATGTAATCATACTATTTCAAATTTCAAAACCCGATAACCCGGTTGGACCCATTGGGCTTTCTTCAGGCGGTTTTGGGTTGACTCGATGCCCACCTCTACTTTTAACTCTTTTCTTTTTTTAATTAATTTCATAATTTTACTTATTTCATATAAGCCGAATCAATCAACTCAAAATTAGATGATGTAAAATGCACTAAACTGCAAATTTATTAGTGTCTCACATTCCAAACATCATTTAATTTCTTGTATAGATATATTTTATAAGATGGGAACAAAAATCACATGTTATATGAAGTCATGTCAATATGCATGGCAATATAGATCCTTTATTTATAGCATTGTAGATTTTTTTAACAACATAATTTGATAAAAAACCTAGCAAGATGTTAGATATAATGCAAGAATGATTTTTTGTAAATTTGGAGTTGTTAAAAACTTGTTAACATCCCCTAGAATTATTCAAAATTTTCATCCCCAATGAAATCCCTCAGAGTTTAACTTGATAACATTCTCATGTCGTCCATTCTCTTTTTGTTATATAAACAAGGTCTTGCAATGTGAATGCCCTCTTCATGCTATAATTACATCAAATCATAGTTCCAAACTTCACACATTTGCCCTATAACTCTTGATTACCCATTAATGGCGGCAAATTGTTGACATAAATAGTTGTTAAAATATTCACATCCGTAGATAATCAACTAAAGTTTTGAAGTTATTTATAAAACTTGTTTGTCACTAAGGTTTTGGTGTAGATAATGTAAATTGTAAGACTATGTGTTCTATTTCCTAAATGGAATGTAACTCTCATATTTTAGATGTTAAAGGTTAAATTTGATCTACTCGCATGATGATCCTTTTCATTCAAATATGCTAAGAAAACTTTAATGATCAAAATCAAAGCTAATATAACTAGACTATTAAGACGGGAGAGAATGGACTTGATATAGAGTTCCCTAGAACCGAGTTGGCTCGATAAATACTGTCCGATATTTTTGAAATGTTGAGTTCGGGTCTCCAAATCGGCATAAATTTGCTACTTATCTTTCCTCTTTTTTACTTTTTTTGACTATTTTCTAACCACAAGATTCAAAAATTTACCAACTTTTTCCCTATAAGAATTACCAACAACTAAAACCAATTTATGCCACTCTCAAAACCTTCAACACTCATCTTACCTCTCTCAATTCTATGTTTGTAAAATATCTTCTTCAAACTCTCAATTTGACTCCACTAACATACGGAAGTCCTTGATTATAACTTGGACCTCAATAGAAGATACGACTTTGGTACGTACATGAGTTGATGTATAGGATGATTCTTCGATCGGCAACAATGGGGCAACTTTTTGGAGTAAAGTTACTATATGTTTCATCAACAAAATGCATCAAGATGACTGTTGAAAGAAAGATAATGCCTACACTAAGTGGAGGAGCATGAACATAGTGATAACATAGTTTAACGCTTTGTTTGATAACTTGAAACACAATTGACAATGTGATTGAAATAATGGTGAAAATGATGCAATTAATTAAACCAAATTCTTCAAAATTTCCAAGCCAGAAAAAAGAAAACCTTTTGAATATTTAGAGTTTTGAAATGTTGTTAAAAATTCCGAAACGGATTGTATTTAATTACTAATTTTTATCTTTATTGTTATGTTTCTTAGCTTTTTAATTTAATGTTATATACTTTTAATTTAAAGACCAAACTGCAATTTTGGTCCTCGTGGTTAGCAAAAAAAGTGTAGATAGAGTTCAAAATTTTTTCAACTTGAACTACTGGTCCCATTTCATTTCATTTGTGTTTCATTTTTTTAAAATCCATGTTATTATTATTTTTTTAATTAAAATTTGAACAAAACGCATCCCACCTAACCTTCCCAACCCCACCCTCACTCCTTAATTCTTCTTAATCTCTCGTTCAATCGTTCTTCATTCTCTTGTTTTCTACCGACAAGTTAACGTTGACCCTCCGCCTTCTCTTCGGAGAGGAATCGTTAGAGTCAGAGATGAAATCCACCACAGTTTGTTGGAGCCACTGCCGCCTTCGGTTCACCCAAGACACCAAGAAGAAATCTTAGATTCGAATGTTGATAGGATGTAAAGCCTGAACCGGACCTGTAGTAATGGATGGAGCACGACATAACTGTCATTTAGTGTTCCCATCTCTCTACTTTTGACAAATCTATGGCGACGTCGACCGTCGTCTCATGAACTTCTTGGAGAGTTGACAAAGTTTCCAATGCTCTCAAACTCTCTATCTTGAAATAACAAGTTCGATTTGTAGCAAAATGAAGAACCATGCTATCGATTGCTTCATAGGTGCAAGTTGAAAATTTTTTGGATTCTATCAATATTTATTTTTAACCATAAGGAGTGAACTTGCAGTTTAGTCTATTCAAAATTAATGAAATTTCCAAAAATATAAATAAATAAATAAAATTTATTTGTTTAAAGCATTATAGAAAGTAAATTTAGTTGTTTAAAATGGTAATATATATATATATATATATATATATATATATATATATATATATATATATATATATATATATATATATATATATATATATATATATATAATATGATAACTCATTCTTTTTAAATGAGATAGAGTTTTGGTTAAATCTTCATAAAAACCAAACTAGAAAAAACAAACTTTATTTTTTTCCAACAATGTTTATGTAATTATATTCTTCAATCCCGAAGAACTTATCTAACACGAAATGAATAAATTCATCTTTTGATTTTTAATGATTTATTCCCCAATATATATAAGATTGAAGACTTATATAATGATCATTGATAAAAGGTTTATTAGTGAGATTTACCTAAAGTAGTTTTCAATTTCGTTTTGGATTATTAGACATATTTGTAAGACATGACATAAATGTTTCCATGTCACATGAGGTTCTATTTCATACTAACACTTCGTACATTCTGAACCCAATATCGTACATATGAAATGTCCTTAATTCCAAATTGAAATTATAAACAAATGAATTCAATGGCTTATTATGATCTTTACATAGATATAAAGGTTCATGCATCCCAATCTAGAATTTTATTATTGTAAATGATTCTACGCATATAATCAAATTATTAGAGTCTAGATTTGTAGTGAAGGATACTGAGAGCAAATACATTTATTTTTGCTCGGTCTCCGGTTCATATAATCAGATAATCACGTAGATATGATATGCTATTCCTATAAATATGTACCCTAAATCCTAATAAAAAATGAAACTTATTTGTACACTATAAATTTTTTCCATACATAAATTGTTATGTATAGATAAAAATTGTTTTTTGTACGAATAGTTGCTATAAAATTTACATTTATTCTTATCTGAAATTCCGTTATTGAACATTAACCAAGTAAAAAGTTAAATATACGTTGACAAACATAAGTAAATGTTTTCCATTTTAAGGAAAAAAAAGCTGATTTTTATACGTAATAATTTCAGAATATCTCATTCCGAATTAATGGTCATTTAGGTAAATACATGTATGTTATATACAATAACTGTTAGATATATTTTGTTAATTTTGGATGGTATCCTTTGATAAAAATCATTATAATCTAACAAGAATGACGTATTCAATAGTAAAAAGAGCCAAATTTAAACTTTTAAGGATGCCAAAAAGGAATATACGAAGTAAGCAGGTAAAGCTACCTTGACGATAGGTCAAGGTACTATAATAGAAAAATAGGCTTATTGCATAATGTTATTTTAGGTACCCATTGACCTATCTATAACTTATAAGTACCCCCTCACAAGTATAGGATAAAGGTTCTTGTGATTTTTAGATCTTCACACTTTAAAAAAATCTTTTAACAAGTTTTTCTAACAAAGTAATTTCCAATAAAGCATTTTTTTCATATAAAATATTTTATAAAACATAATTGTTACATTGAAAGAAAAATTGTTATATGCAAATCATTTCCAATTGATAAACTTATATTTTCTTTTCATATTTAATTAATAACCTAATCTCACATTTTTTACATTTTTTATATCGTATATGTTCATGTCACTACTAACTCTACTAATAAATAAAACCTAAATATGACATATGTCATTTTTTTAAACATAATGATGTCATGTACTATTGAGAACTTTTATTTTATAATAGTTAATTTATTTTTGTTATAATATTTTTTAATAGAATTAAAAACTAAATACCTGGAATGGGATTCGAGAGCGGTTCAGAACTCAAGAAAAATGTTTCGATGATTTTAACTGCGAGTTTATGTTTATTACTGTCATGAATTCATATTGCTTCCATCGTTCTAAATCAAAAGGAGTAACTTTGGCATAAACTATGCTTACATTTTCTGAAAACATTTGTAATTGCCACTTATGATCTTTTTAATTTTCCAGACTTGATACATGTTTCCTTTATGTTTTGCTCATGGTAACTTATATGTCGTCTTATCTACATTTAAAATTATAAAATGGTTAAAAACATTGATTTAGGTAAGGATGGTAGAGTTTCAAAAAAAATATCTAATGTTATATATGAAGTAGTGTATATAAATTGATAATTAATGAGTATACTTTTGTTATTTTATAAGTTATTGTGATTTGCCAACCGCATGGTACACGAGTTTATAACCTAGTTTCAAATATGTTAATGTCTAAAAATATGTAAATGTCTGGATAAAATATAAAAAAAACATCTTTAATATAAACATATAAGCACAAAATTTATGTTGGATATGCCAAACATTTGGTATTATATTAATTATATTTACCAAATTAAAAAAAAACTTAACGTCACATTCATATATATATATATATATATATATATATATATATATATATATATATATATATATATATATATATATATATATATATTAAAGAAGAGCATGAATTTGAATAGTAAAGTGTTGTCCTTTTTGGCAAGATTGGTCCTTTATGTTATGATTTTGGGTTTTGGGTGTTATTTGTTGTTTCTTATAAACCTTATCCCTAACGCCTCGTTCCCGAGTTTAACAAAAGAAAAGAAGAGAAAAGAAAAGAAAGTCACGAGAGAAAAGAACAGAAAGGAAAGGAAAACAAAATTTTCTTTTGTGTTCCCGAGTTGGAGAGAAGTGGAAGGAAAATGAATCATTTTGTTCTTTTTTTTCAAATCCTTCCAAATCGGAAGGAAAGTTAGGAGAGAAAGTGATCCTCTCAATTCCCTCCATTTCCCTCCTTTAATGAAACTCGGGAACACCAATTTCTTTTATTTTCTTCTCATTTCCTTCCCTTTCTCTCGTTAAGTTGAACTCGGGAACGGGGTGTAATTTTCTCATCCTTATCTAAATTGTGGATAAGTGTTTCTTGACCGATCTATGTAGGTCATATTTCGCTCCATCCGTCCTCTCCGTTTTCTTTGTCTCTTCGTTTTTGTTGTTGCAGGTAAATTCTTCGATTTTCTCTACGGTTCTTTCTGTTACTTCGTTTCTCAGGGTCTCCAACTGATTTATCTGTAAATCGGAAAAACACGCCAAGCAACAACCTTCATCCACCACTATCATCATCGCCGCTTACTATAGCTTAATCGGTGTTTCTCACTCGTCGATTTTAGGTCACTATGAACAGCAGGAGGAGCAACAACCACCGTTGGAGTTTCCTTTGGCTCTAATGTCCGAATTCAACTTCCTTCGTCATGATGGACTAAAGAAATCTAACTCATCGTCTTGCAACTGGTACGTGTTCTACCCCTATTCTTCTTCACTAGACATCATTACCTTTTCCCCATTTCATAGATCGATTTTTGGTTCCTGTCATCTCCCTTTATCTACCGGCTTCAACCCTCGATTTCCCATCAAAGGCATATTCAGCTCTCACATCCGATTTTAGGTCACTATGAACACCAGGAGGAGCAACAGCCACCGTTAGAGTTTCCTTTGGCTCTAATGTTGGAATTCAAATTCCTTCGTCATGATGGGCTAAAGAAATCTAACTCATCGTTTGCAACTAGTACGTGTTCTACCCCTGTTCTTCTTCGCTAGACATCATTACCTTTTCCCCATTTCATAGATCGATTTTTGGTTCCTGTCATCTCCCTTTATCTACCAGCTTCAACCCTCGATTTCCCATCAAAGGCATATTCAACTCTCACATCCGATTTTAGGTCACTATGAACACCAGGAGGAGCAACAGCCACCGTCAGAGTTTCCTTTGGCTCTAATGTTGGAATTCAAATTCCTTCGTCATGATGGGCTAAAGAAATCTAACTCATCGTTTGCAACTGGTACGTGTTCTACCCCTGTTCTTCTTCGCTAGACATCATTACCTTTTCCCCATTTCATAGATCGATTTTTGGTTCCTGTCATCTCCCTTTATCTACCGGCTTCAACCCTCGATTTCCCATCAAAGGCATATTCAACTCTCACATCCGATTTTAGGTCACTATGAACACCAGGAGGAGCAACATCCACCGTCAGAGTTTCCTTTGGCTCTAATGTTGGAATTCAAATTCCTTCGTCATGATGGGCTAAAGAAATCTAACTCATCGTTTGCAACTGGTACGTGTTCTACCCCTTTTCTTCTTCGCTAGACACAATTACCTTTTCCCCATTTCATAGATCGATTTTTGGTTCCTGTCATCTCCCTTTATCTACCAGCTTCAACCCTCGATTTCCCATCAAAGGCATATTCAGCTCTCACATCCGATTTTAGGTCACTATGAACACCAGGAGGAGCAATAACCACCGTCAGAGTTTCCTTTGGCTCTAATGTTGGAATTCAAATTCCTTCGTCATGATGGGCTAAAGAAATCTAACTCATCGTTTTCAATTGGTACGTGTTCTACCCCTGTTCTTCTTCGCTAGACATCATTACCTTTTCCCCATTTCATAGATCGATTTTTGGTTCCTGTCATCTCCCTTTATCTACCGCCTTCAACCCTCGATTTCGCATCAAAGGCATATCCACCTCTCACATCTTCCCTATTTAATTCCTCGATTAGGTCGCCCCAAAGAGACCAACGCAGCAGCAACAACAATGGCTCAAACGGACCAGGGCGGTGGAGCAGAGTCACTACCTGATCAAAGCAAAAGTAGCACAGGAAGGAGGTTCAGCAAACCTTGTGGTCATATGTGATCCTGAAGGTTGTACATATATTTATAAATTTATTACTTGCATGAAATGAATGCATAAATAATAATTATGGATCACCATTGAATATTTAGGTCATATTCGTGTTGTTATGATCTCGAAGCTCGAAGGAGATGCTTTGAATAAATCTCTATCTGGCGGAGGTAAATGTATTGTTATTAACTTATTATTATGATGTTAATATATGTAGAAATTAAGTAGTTGTGTCTAAGTAATGTAGTGGAAGTTGTAGTATATACACCAGAGAGCCCATCTCCCACTGATTGATCATGTAGCAGCATTTCTATGGTTGATAGCGGTTGGAACAATAGTATGTGCTTGATGTTGGTCTAATATCACCAAAATTAATGACACCAATCAACCCTACAACTAGCTCTCACGAAAGGTTACCTTTCTATCTCAGTCTCACATCCCCAGTTTCAAGCACATGTAATTATTAAATTAAATATTTTCTTTGATTTGAAAGGTTGAAGAGGAGGAGAATGAAATTATTGAGATGATTTGGTGCTGCTCTATCTGTCTGGCACTCTTAAAAGGTTTTTTTGTGTGAATTCTTAATGGTCAACATCAATTTTATGTATCGTATATATGATATGTGTTTATTGTTGCAGCAAATATAGAAGTTATGGACAAAAGACAGTGAATGTGCTATTTTTTGGGATGATAACTAACATGTTGTTATTGGTGCTTTATTTTTGTATGACATTTGTGATTTGTCTGGGTTTGGACTCGAAAGCAATCATATTCTTCGGTTGGTCAAGACATTCTGGTAAGCTAGTTCCACGACATTCAAAATTTACTTTTTTGTCCTCGTGCTTGCCCCTATATAATATGTTTGTTTGGTGATACTGGTAGTAACAGAACAATGTTTGAATATAGCAATGTTGCAGTTAACACAACTACCCAATCTTAAGGTAACTATGAATCTACTATCACAACAAAACAATAAATGGTAAAATGTGATTTTTTTTATGGATGTTGCAGGTGTTAATCTTTTTCAATATAGCCACATCCAAATAGGTTCAATCAAATACTTAAAAACACGGTAAATGCCATTTTTTTATTAGCTATTATTCACATTTTACAAAAGTTGTACCATTTTTCCCCTGATCACAATGAATGCAATAACTACTTCGAGTGGACATATTGCAATTTTACTTACAACTTCATTTGTCCCTAATGTCATCGTATATATAATCGACCATTTTCTCTTTGATAACAGTTGGTCTATTTGCCCCGTGTCCATCCTGCTAACAGTTAAAAAAAATTAATGTCATTCTACTTTTTGTTTATTCATATTATATATTATGAAGCAAAATATGTTTGTTTGGTGATACTGGTAGTAACACAACTACCAAATCTTAAGGTAACTATGAATCTACTATCACAACGAAACAATATATAGTAAAATGTGATTTTTTTTATGGATGTTGTAGGTGTGAATCTTTTTCAACATAGCCACATCCAAATAGGTTCAATCAAATACTTTAAAACACGGTAAACGACATTTTTTTATTAGCTATTATTCATATTGTATGTGACATCCCCATTTTCACGGTCAGAAAAGACCGATTTTTTTTTATGCTTTATAAAAATCAGAGTATCTCTTTCAATAAAAACGTTGCGGAATTTGTTCACAGAAAAACATGATAATTTCATTATCAAAGCATTTCCAAAGAAATGTATTTTTATTCCTTTTAAAACATTTGGGATGTCATCGTCAATACAGAAACATAAGCATAAACAGAACTTACATTCATTTAAACTAGTGATCTATATCTCCTTAATCTCTCAGTGTAATGTAACTTCACACCGTCACCTGTGACACAAGTAAACTGAGCGAGTCAGGTTGGGAAACCTGGTGAGTACATAGGGTTTTCAACTCACAATAATATAATTATTATGTTTAATCATCAAACAATTAACCCAATTACCCGTCCCCATTATCTTCTTTATTCCTAAGTACCCTCCCTAAGGATTTATCCTAAGGGTCGTCTCCTACATCATATTTACCTCTCATATCCTTACATCGCATTTCCTTATATGTTTGTTCCTAAGGACTCTCCTTAAGGATCATTGCCTACGTCGCATAGACGATATTGATTCAGGGATTACTCCCTCAATACGTGCCCAACAAGGATTAGGGTATCATCGCATGAATACGTAGTTACAACATCGCATGAACTCGTAATTCATAGTAAGGGTTAGAGTATCATCGCATGAATACGTAGTTACAACATCGCCTGAACTCGTAATTCATTACCTACAGGTTATGAGCCTGCTAGTGTTTCTACAGGGTTGTCTAGAATAGTCCGTGGTCGCCATCTATACTCCGGTAGATGACTACATCTCCAAATTGTCGGACAAGGTTATAGTATCTTTCATCCTACATCACCAATTCATCATCACCTATCTATCCTCACTTGATTATCATCACCTGTCTCTCATCATTTATTTCATCACACACCAACTATTTCATCTACTTATGTTTTATCCCAACATATTTGTAGATATAAAATAAATATACAGTTTAAATCATTTAAAACATGTATAAAATCATTCCTGCATCATAGACAACAAGTATTCAGATAATATGCACACATAACACGTAATTTATATAAAATACTTAATATCTATGTGTAAGATGAAAGGGACCATGCACTCACCTGATAAGGCGATGACTCGGTACTCGGACAGCACTTTGTTAATGTTAAAACAATTTCCCTCGGACAAAACCTAGTATCATTACCACTAGAGTTTAGTCTAACGTTAACCGCGACTAATTAATAGTCTAGATATTATTAATATTATATAAGCGTTAAGAAACACTCTTATATAACTCATAATAATAGCCCAAATACTCATTATAAGTTCCTAATAATGTTACTCTATTAAAACATAAGCTATACTAAAGATACGGTAGGTATAGCTCACTTACAGCGGGTCTTTCTCAAAACCGGGCTCCGCTGGAGCAACGTTCTCGATCCGAAAGGCTCTTCTTCTATGAGCCGTCGGGCGCTCCGGGGCCTCCGCCTCATGCTAGGGGGTTACCCTAGGCTTTGGGGGGGAGGGGTTTGGGGCTTAGAGAGATGTTCTAGAGAGAGAAAGAAGTGGGTAAAGGTGTGAGGAAAAGAGGAAGCCTCAAGCCTCTATTTATAGGCCTCCAGGAGCTTCACCACGTCGTGGTGTTACGTAGGCTCCAAGTTTTCACCTGGTGTTGACACGTGGCATCGCACATAGGGTGGAAATCAGCCGATTTTCAAAAATTCATAACTTTCGCATACAAAATCCGTTTTCGACGTTCTTTATATCCACACATAGGTAAAAATAAGATCTACAACTTACATTTAGACTCCGTCGGCTAATTCTCGACCGATCTTAAACTTAACAGTAGGAGGAGATTATACTGCTAAATGTCGGCGTAAAATTCGTAATTTCTACATACGGACTCCGTTTTTGTCTATGTTTTTACTGTTCAGTTCCTTTTAATGAGATATTCAACTCTCATTAAGGTTGCGTAAGCCAAAAATCGCTCGAACTAAAATTCGAGTTTCGGGCTGTACACTGCTAAGACGAATCTTAGAAAAATCATAACTTCCTCATACGAAGTCAGATTTGGGTGTTCTTTTTATGGATGTTCTCAGTTTAATGTATACTACAACTTTGGTTTAGATCACTAAGGCTAAAAAGTCCTCCATAGTAAATTCACTATTTACGTCTCCCGGTGCTGTGCCGGTTTTGCCGTAAAACTTCGACGGGCCATAACTTCTTTGTTATAACTCGGATTTCGGCGTTCTTTATATGTATGGAACCCTTGAGACATATTATAAAACTTGGTTAAGATTATTTATTCTAAATAATATTTTGTCAAAAATTCATTTTCGACCCCTATTATCTCTAAATTGACTTGCCCGGATCTACAGACATTACAATTATCTCCCCCTTAGGATGATTACGTCCCGGAATCATCAACGAAACAGGGCTCACATGATGACTCCATACGTCACCTCTTCATCCTAAGGAATAACCTTAAATTTGATGTTTCTTCGAAAGAGTAACTTTAAGACTTCCTAACTGCAAGCGGTGCTTGATCTTGCACTTGCTCCCTATCTCACGTTAGACTCCAAATTATGACCTTTAAGTCACAATATCGATCCTCATTGGATACAAACTTAAGATAAGTTCTTTTATTAGTATCATGGACCGATGTGTCATATTCTAATTACCTCTCATCGTATGTTGCAACGCTCAGACTCAGGTCTCTTAGAGTCAAAATCCAGAATGGAATATACCTTCCTTCATGTTCTAATGTGATAGAATCACATTTTAACATGTAGAATTTCTATCTACTAACTTCTTTAACAACGAGCGCGATACTTCTATTAATCGCTTTGATTATCTCTCACTTCAATCTTCTGACTTAAGTTAGATGCCACATCGAACTTGGTTCTCTGAACGACGTAACATACTCATCGTAGTCGGACTCAATTTGATATGACCACTAGGGTCGGAATAACAACAATCTTCTTAGTCATTACCGAAATGATGGTAACGACATGCTTGAATAAAACAGAATCAATTATTGGCTTCTTGGTAACCTTGTGACTTTCCTTGATCCAAGCGTGAGTCCTGTGCTTCCGGTAGTATATGCATCTACTACCTTTCACACCTACTCATACTCGTACCAAGTATTGTCTTGCAATCCCCAAGTCCTAAAATAACAAAACAATTTAACACATACGAGTGTGTCCAAATAATCATAAAAATTTCCCTAGACTCTACTAAGACTTCTTCCATGCGTATCTTCAATCGTCAATTCTGCTTCAACTCGGTTGGTGATGGAAATTCCAAATGATAGAAAAACTTTAGGAATTACACCAATCGTTCTATCATCCCGCCAATCAAATGTGTACATTCAGATGTATCGTACTTCTATAGACGTACTGCTATTTTATCAGACGTATTCTGAAGGCAAGATACCTCTCTTATGATATCTTCCGATAGGTATCATTCACTATCGTAAGCCATCTCATTTCCTTTATTTTCTTAGTCTATCATGGTTCGCATCACTTCCTGAACTTCTGCCATTATGATAGGTTCGGGTGCAGGCGCAACGACCGATGCATGACCCATCACATTCTTAGGCTTAGGTTGTCATCTTCCTCGGATATTTCCTAGTCTGTCTTCACCATGACGTTTTGTACACCCAAGCAGACGTTCGGTGTACCGAGGCGAGAATTTTAAGATAGGAAAGATTTTACTTACGATAGACGTATAGATCTCGTTGTCACACCGAAAAGTTATATGTCGGTTCTAATACCGTAATCAAACGTTTAGAAATATGAACACATAAAATTTCCAGATCCAGTCGGCAAAAGACCATAGATCCGAACAAATAATAGCATATAAGACATCTTTATAGCATAAACATTTAGCACATAAAACATTTTAGGCATCCTTCCTAAAATAAACTAGTGCTTGTGTCTAAAATATAGTAAACACTCATCTCACAATCATTGCTTAGCATTCTAAGTTTAAGTCTAGAAATTTCCTACAAATTCTTAGTTCGCTTAAACTAATGCTCTGATACCAACTGTGACATCCCCATTTTCACGGTCAGAAAAGACCGATTTTTTTATGCTTTATAAAAATCAGAGTATCTCTTTCAATAAAAACGTTGCGGAATTTGTTCCCAGAAAAACATGATAGTTTCATTATCAAAGCATTTCCGAAGAAATGTATTTTTATTCCTTTTAAAACATTTGGGATGTCATCGTCAATACAGAAACATAAGCATAAACAGAACTTACATTCATTTACACTAGTGATCTATATCTCCTTAATCTCTCAGTGTAATGTAACTTCACACCGTCACCTGTGACACAAGTAAACTGAGCGAGTCAGGTTGGGAAACCTGGTGAGTACATAGGGTTTTCAACCCACAATAATATAATTATTATGTTTAATCATCAAACAATTAACCCAATTACCCGTCCCCATTATCTTCTTTATTCCTAAGTACCCTCCCTAAGGATTTATCCTAAGGGTCGTCTCCTACATCATATTTACCTCTCATATCCTTACATCGCATTTCCTTATATGTTTGTTCCTAAGGACTCTCCTTAAGGATCATCGCCTACGTCGCATAGACAATATTGATTCAGGGATTACTCCCTCAATACGTGCCCAACAAGGATTAGGGTATCATCGCATGAATACGTAGTTACAACATCGCATGAACTCGTAATTCATAGTAAGGGTTAGAGTATCATCGCATGAATACGTAGTTACAACATCGCCTGAACTCGTAATTCATCACCTACAGGTTATGAGCCTGCTAGTATACTAGTCATCTACTCATTATTAGGAACTTATAATGAGTATTTGGGCTATTAGTATAGCTTATGTTTTAATATAGTAATGCTTATATAATAGTAATAATATCTAGACTATTAATTAGTCACGGTTAACGTTAGACTAAACTCTAGTGGTAATGATACTAGGTTTTGTCCGAGGGAAATTGTTTTAACAGTAACAAAGTGTTGTCCGTGTACCGAGTCATCGCCTTATCAGGTGAGTGCATGGTCCCTTTCATCTTACACATAGATATGAAGTATTTTATATAAATTACGTGCTATGTGTGCATATTATCTGAATACTTGTTATCTATGATGACTACATCTCCAAATTGTCTATGTGTGCATATATTATTACTAGTATACTCTGGTAGATGACTACATCTCCAAATTGTCGGACAAGGTTATAGTATCTTTCATCCTACATCACCGATTCATCATCACCTATCTATCCTCACTTAATTATCATCACCTTCCTATCATCACCTGTCTCTCATCATTTATTTCATCACACACCAACTATTTCATCTACCCATGTTTTATCCCAACATATTTGTAGATATAAAATAAATATACAGTTTAAATCATTTAAAACATGTATAAAATCATTCCTGCATCATAGACAACAAGTATTCAGATAATATGCACACATAGCACGTAATTTATATAAAATACTTCATATCTATGTGTAAGATGAAAGGGACCATGCACTCACCTGATAAGGCGATGACTCGGTACTCGGACAACACTTTGTTACTGTTAAAACAATTTCCATCGGACAAAACCTAGTATCATTACCACTAGAGTTTAGTCTAACGTTAACCGTGACTAATTAATAGTCTAGATATTATTACTATTATATAAGCGTTACTGTATTAAAACATAAGCTATACTAATAGCCCAAATACTCATAATAATAGCCCAAATACTCATAATAATAGCCCAAATATTCATTATAAGTTCCTAATAACGTTACTATATTAAAACATAAGCCATACTAAAGATACGGTAGGTATAGCTCACTTACAACGGGTCTTTGTCAAAACCGGACTCCGCTGGAGCAACGTTCTCGATCCGAAAGGATCTTCTTCTGGGAGCCGTCGGGCGCTCCGGGGCTTCCGCCTCGTGCTAGGGGGTTACCCTAGGCTTGGGGGGGGGGGGGGGAGGGGTTGGGGCTTAGAGAGATGTTCTAGAGAGAGAAAGAAGTGGTTAAAGGTGTAAGGAAAAGAGGAAGCCTCGAGCCTCTATTTATAGGCCTCCAGGAGCTTCACCACGTCGTGGTGTTGCGTAGGCTCCAAGTTTTCACCTGGTGTTGACACGTGGCATCGCACATAGGGTGGAAATCAGCCGATTTTCAAAAATTCATAACTTTTGCATACAAACTCCTTTTTCGACGTTCTTTATATCGACGCGTAGGTAAAAATATGGTCTACAACTCTCATTTAGACTCCGTTGGCTAATTCTCGACCGATCTTAAACTTAACAGTAGGAGGAAATCATACTGTTAAATGTCGGCGTAAAATTCGTAACTTCTACATACGGACTCCGTTTTTGTCTATGTTTTTACCGTTGAGTTCTTTTTAATGAGATCTTCAACTCTCATTAAGGTTGCGTAAGCCAAAAACCGCTCGAACTAAAATTCGAGTTTCGGGTTGTATACTGCTAAGCCGAATCTTAGAAAAATCATAACTTCCTCATACGCAGTCAGATTTGGGCGTTCTTTTTATGGATGTTCTCAGTTTAATGTATACTACAACTTTGGTTTAGATCACTAAGGATAAAAAGTCCTCCATCGTAAATTCACTATTTACATCTCCCGGTACTGTGCCGGTTTTGCCGTAAAAGTTCAACGAGCCATAACTTATTTGTTATAACTAGGATTTCGGCGTTCTTTATATGTACGGAACCCTTGAGACATATTATACAACTTGGTTAAGCTTATTTATTCTAAATAATCTTTTGCTGAAAAGTTATTTTCGACCCCTATTATCTCCAAATTGACTAGCCCGGATCTACGGACGTTACATTGTACAAAAGTTGGACCATTTTGCCCTTGATCACAATGAATGAAATTACTACTTCGAGTGGACATATTGCAATTTTACTTACAACTTCATTTGTCCCTAATGTCATCGTATATATAATCGACCATTTTCTCTTTGATAATAGTTGGTCTATTTGCCCCGTGTCCATCCTGCTAACAGTTAAAAAAAATTAATGTCCTTCTACTTTTTATTTATTCATATTATATATTATGAAGCAAAAAATTTAACTTCATTAAATATTAATTTTTAACAAAATTACATTTAAATAAAACGTTAGATATAAAAATAGGTCAAACCGGTGTAGTAAACTAAATCTTAATAAATATTATTATATTTATAATAATTTTGTTTTTTGGTGTTGCAGGTGGGCCCGACAACATGGGATTGGATATATGCTTATGAACATTTTTTGGGGGTTTGGAACCGGTGGCTTCTTAATGCCAAACAATTCAAATGATAACTAACTTATTTACCTATTATCTGTCAAAATCATCGTTCATATCTCACAAATAAACAAACTCATATATTTTTCATTTTTTATAAATAAAATAAAAAAAAATAGTGCCTTCGGAAGAATTGTATGCTACACAGCTGACACAGCTACAAGAAAATTGATTCTTTGACACATGTGAGAATCGTCAAGCACTGATAGCCACCACATGTAATGTTCATGTTGCATCTGAGAGTCTATTTGGAATTGTTGGTTAATGTCAGATATGGAATACTGATTAAGTAATTGATGTCTTTTAGTTTATCATTTAAATGTAATGTCATATTTTAGTGTATGATTTATATGGATGTTTTTTCCCAGAGGAAGAACAATAATGTATTTTCAAACTTGCAGGTAAGGCATTACATGCAATTGTTGATCCTTTCATTGTCTGTAATTGTGTTCGTTTGTATCTTTCTACATTTGTTTTTTTGGTGGAACATCTTTTTTCCATGTGCGTTCGTCATACTTTGATTACACATATTTCCCTTTTTGTTGATCGTAATTGTTGAGGTTGGTGATGCAGTTTTTAAGATGCTTTCTATTTCTGTAGATATACATCATGATAGTGAATAGTAACAGAAAAAATTGTCGTATCCGACCCCCGCAACACAGGGGTCCCCAGCTAGTTATATATTATGTATGACACCCGTTTTTTAGGACTAGAATTTTAGGTTTTAAATAAATTTATTTGTGAAGAAAAGTTAATTAAAAATAAAGCAAAATAATAAAATAAAAGATAAATAATGAATTTAGAAGTTTTAAAGTGAAACAATAATAATAAAAAAAAGTGAACATAATAAGTTTGATAAAATCAAGTTTAGAAAATTAGAGTTGATTTGGTTAAATTAATAAAAAAAAATAGATAAAATCCGTGTTCAACTATAGTTGTCAAGTAGCCATAGATATAAACACAAACACCTATATCTTTCTCCTGTTACGTTAAGGTTAAACTTGAAATTATACATTAAACTGTTTTGTGTTAATTTATTCAATAAATTTTGTTTTGTGATAATGTCTATTTTATGCATATATTTATGACGCTTTCTTATTATTTTATACGATATTTTTATGTTAATAGAACTAAAATATATTTAATACGTTCAAATTAAATTACAGTTAAAATGAGAGTTGAAATGCAAAAAGAGGAGAAAAGAGCTAAAATGACGCAAAAAGGTATTGCTAGACAGCTTGACCCATTGTCAGTATTTTGGTCATATCTCATTACTTGTAACTCCGATTGACGAGATTCAAAATGTTCTGAAAACCAGACACAATTTCGGACGACTTTTGTGTTTTGAGAAAATGGTGATTCCCGACGAACTCGTTGAGTTTAACACAAACTCGCCGAGTTTAATGGAAGCTTCGCGATTCTTGACGCTGACTTGGGGAATACGTATTTTAATGAAGAACTTGCCGAGTTGGTGTCCAAATTCGTCGAGTTGACGCTGAAAACTATAAATAGAGCCGAAAATTAGCCCTAATGAGAGATCTTACACCCTAGATTAATTCCTGTGATTATAAACCCCCAAGAAGCTGTTTTGAGGGTCTAGAAGGTGGCCGAAAGACCGTTAAGCTGACGGGAGCGAAGATCTGAAGCATCGAATAGCAGTTTCATGCTGGTAATCATGTGGTTCATTGTTCTGACCAAGATTAATGTTCAAACATAATTCTATATGCAATTACTTTTTGATTTGGGTGTTAAAACCCTTTTCTTTGTGTATATGATTAGATGAAACCTTGATTTTGTGGATTAGTTGCTATTTGGATTGTTTTATTTGTGTTTAATTTATCTTTTTAATCTTGTTAAAAGATCCTTATGTGTTAATGAAAACTATTTTCTGTTAATTACTAAGTATATTGAGTTGTATGAACATTTGCTTGTGTAACATCCCAAAAATTATGACCAAAAATTTTATTTTTGAATTATTAAATAAACCATAGTTATCAAAATAATCTCATCAAAACATAAATAATGATATCTAAGATCAAAACATCTATCAAATATATCAGAATAAGCATCTCAGGCTAAAAACATCATGGTGTGTACAATGCAGTCATCCTGAGCTCTTCCCTTTGCTACCAGAAATACCTGAAACCAAAACTAAAAATTGTAAACACGAAGCTTAGTGAGTCTACCCAAACTACCACATACCATACACATAATGAAATAATCACATAAATACATATCATGGGCCCTGCTCGCTTCATTGGTCCCCGCCCGGCATCAGACAGTGTTTGGCATCGGGCCTCGCCCGACATCAAACCGAAATTTGGCATCGGGCCCCGCCCGACATCGAGAAAAGCTCGATATACATATAAACATATCAAAAAATACACATAAATAATCACATAACATAAGCATGTTAACATTCCTCGGGCCACGCCCAACATCGGACTGAAATTCGGCATCGATCCCCGCTCGACATCTGCCACACCCCAAAACCTGAACGGCGGAAACGTTCCGGGCCGGAGGACGTCATGTACAGTATCACAAAAAATAATAATAGTAAACAAGCAACAACATCATCCATTGTATTAATAATATAATTTAATATATGTGTGTTCTATATAGTTATAAGATACCAAAATATAAATGATCAAAATAAGAGACGAGTCTTGAAAGCTCCGTCTTCTCAAAGCCTGGCATCGATACCTGTCTACTGATGAATTGAGAATACAAGTTATTTTGAAAGAGTTTATCAGCTTTAAAGCCGGTGAGTTCATAAGCATTTTAGTGTCATTGTTTGTATGAAAATGTTTGTAAATGTTTGATGTATAAGTTTGTAAAAGTTTGTAGTAAATGTTTGTATCTCCTAGAAAAATCCTATATTTTCTACTAAACGTAGCCTTCTACTAAGGCATCAAGTGTTCTGTATGTTTGTTTCTTGTAAAAGTGTTTATTTTTCCCAAGTGTGACTATCATTAACAAAATATAGTTTTTACATTACCGTTTATGTGAGAAGATCAAAATGTGAATGAAATGGGAAAATAATAAAGTATTGTAGTGTTGTATTATAGTAACTACTGCTGTACTAACTACCTTAAACCGATTGTTAAATTAAGGTTTGGATGTTATGTAGTAGCAACTATGCTAAATAAACAAGTAGATAACAAGATGACCTGATGGCGCCGAAAAGTAAATGTGACATTTGTCACCCCTGGCCTTTCGGCCAACTGTAGCGAACAGTCGGGATGCGGGCTTGTCAGTCCCATATAGATCTATACACATAATGTCCGCTCTCCTCCAGGAGACTCTGGTTACCAATCGTGACACAACAACTTTGTTGCTATGCCAGAAAGTAGACTCACATTAAAGTTATAGTATTCTAGTACTTGTATAGTATGTTCTAGTGTATTGTATGTTCTTTATGTTTCTCATAATAGTATGTTCTTTCTTGTTTCTCATAATAGTATGTTCTTTCTTGTTTCTCTTAATAGTATGTTCTTTCTTGTTTCTCATAATAGTGTAACACCGTAAATTTTCAAACAAAATTTTCATTGTTAAATCACAAAAATTCTCATAATACATTACACAAAAATCCCCAATTATCAAATTAAGAAAACACACATCCATAAATGTTTGATTAATAATTCAGGATCCTCCAAAACATAACTCTTCATCTCATGTGTACAACCAAGCCGTCGCCTTCCTGTGATCCTAAGAAGTACCTGAAACACATAACGCATAACACGGTAAGCACGAAGCTTGGTGAGTTCCCCAAAATACCACATACAACACTTTAGCCACTCGAGGCTATAACTCTGTAAGACCCTCCGATCTATGTGTATCAGTGGGACCCTCCAGTGCCATGGCTCGTTGGACCCTCTGGTCCGGTCTTAGTGAGAATACACAACGCCACCCAACACAACGGCTGGTAGTGGCAGAAGGCAGCAGCCACCACCTCAAGGTGGTGGTGGTGGGTTTTTCCTTGATTAATCCAGCAAAAGCAATACATACAACATAACACTCATAAAATACACTCACACACACCAAAACACACACACAACCACCACTACCACACAACGGATGGTGGTGGTAGAACAGTGGATATTCATGGCGACAGCCACCATGGTTAGCTGCCATGGTGGTTGCTTGTGACTTCCGGCCATCTACGCATACACATACGACTGAACACGATACAACAACACACCTACTCACGAGAAAAAACCCCAACATGAACTCAGTTGATCCCTCCTAATGGTGGTGAACTTCGACCGGAGCACTGAAGGGAAGGTTGTTCGAACGGCTGCAGTGACGACGACTGGCTGCTATAGATTAACGTCAGGAGCGAGGGCAGCCGAGATAGCGTCAACGACCACCATGAGTGGCTATGGATGGTGATAGAAAAGAAGGAGAAGAAGAAAGTTGGAGGTGTGGTGGCAACGATCGTTAAATCCTCGTCCTCTTCGGCAGCAGAACGATGATAGAAGCACTCAACCGGTGGTTCCTGGTTTCCACAGCGATGGTGGCGGCTGGAGAGATGGAGGCATAAGGTGGCTGCTAATGAATTGTTAGGGTTAGGGTTGGACGATGGGGAAGGGACACCGGGTTTAAGTCCCATTTTCTTTCAAACTTTGGTCCATTTTTCCAAGTTGAGTCCCTCTTCACAAGATTTGTTTTCAATTTAAATCCAAGATTCACCCTTTAGCCCCTGCTCCCATAAATCCTTTCATAATAAGTCCAACAATTACTAATCACAACCTGATTTCTAAAGTCCTTTTCCAAATTTACCCTTTTTCTTTACAAATGCCAGTTTACATGAACAATATATTTCTGAATTTACCCTTTTCTTTTTTTTTCTTTACAATGATTTGAGAACTTACGATATTCACTCAACACTCCAACTTCTAATGAGCTGAATACACAATAATGTTGTTATGGATTCCTATAAATCATACCATAGTTGTCCTTTGCATCATATATATTGCAATTAACATATGTAATAATAAGATCAAAAGGAAACAAATTAGTGAAAATAGAGGCTGATGGTAAATTTAGCAACAACAACCACCAACCAGCTTAACAATGTCTTTTAGGGTACGTTGAGAATTGTTAAGCTTATTTGTGGGTTTGAAATCATCATCTGTATCAGGATCATCGGGTCCAATCGTACCAGTAGAACAAAAATTCATATGTCTTAATTTCTTTTTATTGTATTTAAATGACTACAAAAAAGAAAAACAAATGTTACTTTCGACTATTTCACCCATCAATCAAACGATTTAGAAAACCAATTTTGAAGTTACATACTTACCAAGAAGAAGCCATCATAAACATCACCTTAATCATGTTCCTCTTCTTCCCCAAATGATTATTCATCCATCATAAGATAATAGGGTTAGGGTTCCATAATCGTGATGGAGAGAGACAGAGAGACAGAGAGACAGAGAGAGATGTGATGTGTTAGGGTTCTATAATCGTGATTCATGAAAACTCAATTTGTAAACACCAAAATCCCAATCCGTAAATACCAAAACCGATTTAGGTTCAACAATCGCAATAGAGAAAGAACTTGAGAGATAGAGAGAGGAAGGAGATGCTCGAGCAGTTGAAGGAGGGTGAAACAGTTCAAGAATGTGTACCTGATTACTATTCCTGTTCTTCGTATGGGGGAATAACATAAACCCTATAAATCTGCTCTGGTATGCCATAAACTACAACTATGATATGCCATAAACCACATTTTATATGCCATATATCTGATCTGATGAGTCATACATACATGATTTACCTCCGAAATCTTTTACCCATAAGATACAATGGTAGAATATAAAGCCGTAGTATTCAAGAAAATATTGGAGATTTCAAGTTGATCTATACAAGAATAAGGTGGTGTTCCGATGGTGTTATTAAGGTAGATAGACGGTGTTGCTCCGGTAATCATAGGGATACATATAAAGGAGGGATATCTTGAAGAAGTGGAAGTGAGGAAGAAAAGAGTTCTCTATTCCTTTGTGCCAATTTGATTTCACCCAAAAAAAGCGGAAAGCCTATGACCGTGGAGGGAATGAGGAGCAGGATATGAAAATTAGAATTTTCAATAACGGAAAATAAATATATATGCCACTAAAAGTGTAATATAGTGGCACAAAACAAAATATGCCACTAAAATCTTGTGCCACTAAATGTAAATTTATTTGTAGTGATCGATGCACCTTTAGATTTTGATCCAACATATCCTCCAATTGATAGATGGGTTAAAAGTCATCCTAAAGAACAAGTGATTGGGAATCTACATGAAGGAGTATTACCAAGAGCTCAAATACATGAAAAGAATGAGGTACTCAATACTCATCAAGAGTTTTGCATGTTAAATGTTTTTATTTAAAAAATATAACCAAAGTCAGTTAATGTTGCGATGGAACACTCTGATTGGGTTGTTGCAGTGCAATCTGAATTAGCTGAATTTGAAAGAAACAAGGTTTGAAGATTAATTCCTAAACCAAATGATGTTTCAATTTTCGAATTAAAATGGATTTTCAAAAAACAAAAAAAACCGACAAAGATGGTAATATTGTTTGAAATAAAGCTAGACTTGTTGTAAAAGTTTATTTGCAACAAGAAGGTATCGATTATGAAGAAACCTTTGCCCCTGCCGCAAGACTTTAGGTTGTTCCAATATTTTTAGCCTATGCAGCTCATAAAGATTTCGATGTTTATCAAATGGATGTCAAATGTGCTTTTTTAAATGGTGAACTCGAAGAGACAGTGTATGTGGAACAACCTCCAGGTTTTGTTAATGAAGAACATCCTTATCATTGTTATATTTTAGATAAAGCAGTGTATGGGTTAAAACAAGCACCAAGAGCGTGGTATGGAGCATTAACTTCATTCTTAAAACAATCAAATTTTAAACAAGGACCAATTGATCCCACTCTCTTTAAAAAGAAAGTTGGGGATCATCTAATGCTCATTCAAATTTATGTGGATGATATTATTTTTAGCTATACTGATCCTGCTTTGTCTAGTGAATTCAAAAATCTGATGAAAAGCAAATTTGAGATGAGTATGATGGGAAAAATTAACAACTTTCTTGGATTGAATATTCATCAAAGGAGAGAAGGAATATTTATAAATCAAGAAAACTACACAAAGAATCTGCTTCAAAAATTTGGATTGACGAATAGCACAAAATTACGAGTACCAGTGGCTGTGGGAACAAGGCTAACACCTTCGTTAGATAAACCTGCAGTTGATATTACTTTATACAAAGGCATGATAGGTTCGTTACTTTATCTAACAACAAGTCGTCCTAAAATTATGTTTTCTGTTTGTAATTGTGCTAGATATCAATCGAATCTCCGAGAACCACATGTAATAGAAGTGAAGAACATTTTTCGATATCTCAAAGGTTCTATTTCGTTAGGATTGTGGTATCCTTCGAAAACCGGATTCTTCATTCAAGCATTTTCTGATGTGGATTTAGGGGATGCAATCTGGACAGAAAAAGCACAAGTGGTAGATGTTAACTACTTGATAGGAATTTGGTAAGTTGGCAATCGAAAAAGGAAAAAATGCATTTCGATTTCAACGGCAGAGGCAGAATATGTTGTTGCTGCAGCTTGCACTTCTCAAATTATTTGGATTCAAAACCAATTACGTGACTATGCAACCAATATGAAGAAAATTCCTTTGTATTGTGATTCTCAAAAAACTATTCGCATTTTTCACAATCCTGTGCAACATTCAAAAACTAAACATATTGCTCTCCAATATCATTTTACAAAAGATCATGTTATGGATAGCAATATTGTAATTGATTTTGTGAAATCAACTAATCAATTTGTTGATATTTTCACAAAGCCACTTGATGAAAAATCGTTTGTTCGAATTTAACTAGGATTAGGAATGATCAAAGGAGGTTCAGTTCTAGGATGTGATTCGAAAGAATGATAAGGTGAAAAAGGATGACAACTGTCGGAGTCAATGGTTACTGTTCATAGTCAACGCTTCGATACACTTCACTTTCAACATCTTGGTGAATGACTATAATGAAAAATCTTTGTGAGTTTGGTACATTTACTTTTATTGTTTTCGAAATTTATTTTTTTTTCTTTTCAAAAAATCAAAAATACCAAAAAGATTTTACTTTTGTTTTGTCTTTATTTTTCTAAAAATTAAAAACTCCAAAAAGATTTTCTTGTTTGTTTGTTGGTTGTTTTTCTAATTATTGTAATAAATTAATGTGAAGATCATTGATTGTTCATGCTTGCAGTTCTAGGGTCAGGTATATTTTCGAAAAACTTTGTACTAGTTAGAATGTCCCTAGAAGCATGCTGCAACATGTTGACTCAAACCTCCTTTGACTCAATGTGTGATTTAGAAGCCTTAATGAAGTTTTCATCATGGAAATTTCTACCCAATCAGGCTATATTCACATCAGTCCATGAGCGACCATACTCTACTCAAATGAGTTAAGAGTAATCTGCTTGGTCCAACAAATAGCAATGGTACATTTGAATTTCTTTAACCAATCTTTTTCATCCCAAAGTTCTTACACTTTCATACACAATGACATATGTCCAAGATATCTCTGGTACATGTTAATGATCTAACATCATGAGACCGTGACGAAAGTGAAACCCTAAATATCAAACCCTTTAAGGAATTGACGGGGAACATAGTTCCAAATTTTACGAAACATTTGTTTCTGTACCCATCTTCGATACTCCGAATCATATTCAATCATTTTGAGTGGTCTTGATCAAATGTTTGAAACCCACGACATTTTTACCAACAAGATCCAGCTAATATTTTGTTTTCTTGAATATGAATTCCGTGTGAGTATTATTTGTTTCTTGAAGTCACTTATAAAAGTTTTTCCACAACCTACTTGTCACTGACTACACTGGTCAAACAAGTAATATTCTGTTACAATTACTCACATTTATGTTAAGTGCTGATATGTAACGAAATATTAAACCACCCATGAAGCTTATTAAAAAGAGGCCCTTTGATACTTCTTAACAAGTATTCGATTTTAATTCACGGGAAACCACACAAGCTGTTAGTCATCTCTCTTGGTGAATAACAAAGCAATCTTTGCCTGAGATTTATCTGCTTTTATGTCAAAGATTTCATGTTTCGACATCACAGTTCCAAAATTTTCTTTATTTTATTCTAATCTTTTTCTTTGATACACTGCACTCATGAAATCCTTGAGGTTCTAAGTGTTACCAACTCAGGCTGATGATTTCGATGGTCTGGCATATGACTTCGCTTGTCCACCCAAAAGTGAAAGATCCTTGCCTCCATTCTGAAGGTTTGTGACGGTTGTTATTCCATTGGGGCATGTTACCTGGCTTTTTAACTAGACATTTTGTATCCTGTTTGGGTTTCAAGGAGAAGTGATATTCACTTTATCACACGTGGCTACTTAATCGGCATATGGGTGTGGTTTTCAAGGTGCCACGTCAGCTTTCATTTAATGCTGATCCCGCTTCAATTTCAAATCCAAGGTCTATAAAAGGGGTTTCAAGGGCTCATTATATGGTTACGCTTTCTAAAAATTCCCAAATTACAAAAGAACTCTTTGATCATTTATTCATCTTCAAACCCTAATCATGGCTAATCCCGCTATAGTTGATGCACCATCTCAAACCACAGAATATGTTTCTTCCCAACCCATCATGAAACTTCAAAGCATCAATTATCAAGTCAAAAGTGATGTTAAAGTTTATCCTGAATAACTATAGATGTTGATCGTGACTCAACAACACTCTGTTTTGAAGACGGTGATGTTCAGTTCTTATGCAGTTCCGGTGCCTTGGTTATCACTAGAAGGTTCTATGGCCATGTATAGCAAAATGTTGGATCATATTACCTTCAATTTGATCAATGATAAGAAGTTTCGGTTAACTAAGAAGCTTTTCTGTCAAATACTGGAAATACCTAACTCACCTCCTTTCTACAAAGTCACCAATGAGCAAGCTTCACACATGTTCAACGAGATGGGTTATCAACCCGCTCTCACAAAGATTAGTGAATTCAGGAAATCCAGCCTTCCTTGTATTTGGAATTTTTTGTTTGACATTTATCTTAGATGTCTTACTGGCCGAAATGTTGGATTGGATAATGGCATATTAGAATTTTATGCCATTGTTGCTGGTATCTATTAGAATCTTTCTATGGATTATGCTACACAGATGTGGAGGGAGTTTCTCAAAAGTGTTGAAAAAACTAATGTAGTGGATGGAATTTCATGTGCAAGATACTGGAGTTTAATTCTTCAATTTGCATACGAAAAGGAAGGCATACAAGTACCAGCTGTTGAGGACACATCAGAGTTTTGAAGTACAATTTTCCGAAGACTGTTGAAGATAATGCTGATGAATTTCCTAGTGTTGGTAGGATTCCTGATGGTATACTTAAGAAGGTGGATTCTTCCAATTCAGTTTTACAGGCTTACTTGAAAACTATCAATCCCTTCATTGAATCTGGCATTCTGTTATCTCGATCTGAGGAGGGTCCTTCCAAATGTTCTAGACGTTCGAAGAAGGTGGAGGAGAGTCCTACGAAACCCATTCAGGAGAAGAAAAAATCAAAGTCTTCGAAGAAGAAATCAAAAGACGATGTAATTGTTTCGAAGCCTGAGGCAACACCTGGTGCAACGAAGATTGATGAACTTTCAAAGGAGGTGGTTCCTTCAAAAACTGGAGTGTTCAAGAGACTCAAGAAGATTGCTCACAGGCCACGAAGCTCTTCTAATAGATCTCCAAGTTTTTCTCCATCCATGGTTCGAAAACCACATGTTACGAGGAAAGGTGTGGTGATTCGTGAAATTCTAGTTCCTATTTCACCTTCGTAAAAGAAGCGTAAAGCCGAAGATATGGCTAAAAACATGTCAAAGAAACAGAAGAAGAAGCTTCAAAAATTGGTGATAAACGACGAATCTACAGAAGACGAAGTTCTTCAGGATCCTCCAGTGAGAACATCTCAAGTCGACACTTCAAATGTCGAAATGATTGTTGTATCTTCCTCAGTATCTCAACCAGAACCACTTATTGTTTCTCTTCTATTGGAAACAAATGTCGAAACAACCCAGTCTCAAGGTACTCCTATCATTGTTTCCTCTACTTTCGAAGCTTCTAGTATTCATACTTCAACAACTTTACCTCCTTTTGTAACCACTTCTCTTGATAGACATTCACCCACATTCAATAATATTCTCAACCAACCGATTACTTCCTTATTTTCTTCCCAATCTACCAACCACCGGTTACTCATGAGAAAGCTCATCATTCATCTGATGATGATGAAAATGTTTTTGGTGGAACCTTTGGAGATATTCAATTTGATCCTGAAGAAGAGGAGATTTCTGACAATATGATACTCACTTGAAAACAATTCAAAATCATGAATCAGAAGCTTAATTCATTATTGCAAATTCAAGTTGATGGAGGAGGGAAACATTCAATATCCAGTCTAGATGTTGATCTTTTTCTCAAAAAGCAAGCAGACCGTCTTCATGAGGCAATTTCTGAAGTAGATCGAAATAATGAGAAGCGTGTGAAGAATCAATTGTCTACCTTTTCTTCTGATCTTCAAGACTTGAGAGCTATTGCAAAAGAACGTCACATTTTATTTGTTCAGGATGTTAAGAAGATAAGGGAGGATGTGAATTTAAAGATACAAGAACTTCGAGAGGATATGAGCAAGGAGATAGCAGTTGTGCAACAAGATTATGCTTCTCTTAATCAGAAAATAGACATCATTGCAGATGCAGTTACAAAATTTGTCAAAATGTATGAAGTACTTGGTCCTAAGGTTGAACAAATGTCCAAAGATGAAGTTCAAAGCTTTTTAGAAATCAACAAACTGTTGACTGAATTAAAAGAGCTTGTTACGAATCCAAGGTCTTCTCCTTTGATCACACCAGAATTTTTGTCTCAAAAGTTCCTTTTCTTTGAATACGTTCTTCGCAAACAGTTAGCCCCATTATCTCAACTTGCCAGTATTTTACCAAAAAATGCCCTGCTTTTTGTCACAGGGGTTCAAGGGGGAGAAAGGAAGTATGTTGGTGAAGGAGCTTCTGGAAAAACTGGTGAAAAAGCTAAAGTCGTTGGTAAAGTCTTTACAACCAACATTCCCACAACAAAACCAATCATATTGAAAGCTGATCCTGTGATTTTGATTGTTACAACAACAAGGAAAGTGTTAAAAGGAATTGTGATTGGGTCAAGTGGAGAAGGGAGTGCTTTGAAAACCAAAGATATCCCAATAATACAAGATAGAGGGAAAAATGTTGTTGTGGAAAAATTGATGAGAATAAATCTCTAGATCGTTTAGATCTTTCACATGTATATTAATAAAGAACAAACAATTTAATCACAATACGACTAAGAACACAATATAGAATCAATATGAAGCTTATGATTCAAATGTAGTCACGCCTCAGTAGAGCTCGATAAAGAACTACCACTGTAGAGGCGAGCTAAGGTTTACAATTCTTTGATGAGAAAATGATTCAAGTGTTACCTACTATGGATGCATGCATGCACCTTAAATACCAAAACCCTAGAATAAAATAATCCACGGTTGGACAGGCCCAAACCGGCTACAAAACTGGGCTAATAGGAACGAGCCCAAGACGTAATATTATAAACCCAACAATCTCCCCCTTTGCATCAATTAGGGCGAGACCTTCACTTTGGTTGATTAGCAGAAGTTCGCTTCACAACTTTGAACAAACATGGAATTACTGCAAGAAGAACTTAGAGAAAGTGGATATACCATCTTATCATATCAGTGAAGTACTTCTTGTCGCTTTCAATGTTCTGCTTGCATCTGTGAATAATCCCCAGAACATACTCCAAGCATGAAGTAGTAAAGAGATGTTTGTCTGTCAAAGCGAACATGCATTTCTTACCATCCTCTTTGGTGAACATCACAGAGTTTAAGACCAGATCAATCTTTCCCATCTTCATCTTGTTGACGTCACTTGCAGAACCAACTGGCAAAACAGAGGGTTTCTTCTTGAGAACCGAAGCGACTTCTTGATCCATCTTAGCTACCTCCAGAACGTAACAGACTAACAATCTTTTAAGATGATCAATAATTGGCTCATACTCAACTGGGTTGGAGAGTAGAATGTTGTGTAGGACAATCCAATCATGAGGATTAGGATTGGGCAGGTCAGCAAGAGAGAAGATATGCTTAGACAAAGAAGATCCTCTGGTGACTTTAAACTTGACGTTGATGAACTTTTCTTCTGCTTGAGGCTTAAGGACCCGAAATGTGATGATTTTCTGAGCGCTCCAAGTGATATATTGTGGTTGAGCGAACTCCAAGTAGTAGTCAATAAGCTCACGATCAAATTTCGGGTCTGGATAAGGAACTTCTGCAATGGGTAGAAAGCAGTGAAACACAAATGCCTTTCTGGTTATAGGCATGTCAAATTGAGAGTCTTTTGTGTTTGCACAGTCCAAAGACACTACTGGTTCAAGCCAATGAGTGCTAGGAGAGTCGATGGCTTCTTTGAGTAGCTTCTCCAACGTCCAGAAGGGAAAAAGAGTTTTCTTGCTTTCTAGGAGATCCTGAGCCTCCTTTAATCTTCTTTCTCTTTCTTTGGTTTCTTTTACAATTTTGGCCTTGAGATCGATTTCCCTTTCCCTTGCCTTTCGTTTCAAAGCTTCAATGATTGTTTCCTCTTCCTCATCACTTTCTTCCACCATTGGACCCTTTCCTTTATCCTTAGGAGCCGTACATGAAGCATGCTCGGTTTTCTGTTGTTCCGGCTGTGAAGTGGGAGGAGGTTGAAACGAAGATCTGAGCCCTTCTACCCCTTGTTTCGGAGGTTCCATTGCCTTGGAAACACCATCAATGCGACTCAACATCCCAAGGGCAGGACGAAATTTGTCAGCAAGATGGCATCGAACAGAAATAGTCAGGATAAGGTCATGAGCCTCCAAGACGCTCAACAGAATAACGTGGATATCGGAGACATAGCTTTTGACGACAACTCTTTCAAAGCGAAGATGATTGATCTCGTTGTTCGCCGGAGAAAGTTGGAGATTCTTGGTCTTGAGCAGAGTAGTCTTGCGAGCAAGCTCATCCATGAGTGAGTTCTCCATGGCTAGATCATCTTGAAGCTTGGTGAAATGCTCATTGAGAGAAGACAGAAGAGCAACATTGTCCTTCTGAATATCGTCACGAAGATTGACAAAATTTTGCTTCTCTGCAGAAAAAGATTCTTCAATCATGGTGATTGAGTTAGTCACTTTATAAGCGTTCAACTCGGCTGCTTCTTGTAAGGGCTCAAGAAAAATATTAGCATTTTCAATTAGTTTATCGACTTTTTCGATCGCGTCTGTGCATGCTTTAGTGGAAGCTGTAACAACTGGTGTGGCACGAGAGATGGAAGCGTCATGTACGTTGACAAAGGTGTCAAGCATTTTCTGAATAGCATATTCAGAATTGGGATTGTGTGAGGAAGAGGAGGCCATGATAGTATCGAGTTTGGCATTCAGCTCCTTGAGATGCTTTTTGGTGAGAGGAACATCATCATCTTCATCACTCTGAACATGGTAAGGGCTGTAGTAGAAGGAATCAAATTCCATGTCCTCTCCCCCAAGGACAATGTTGGTTTCGGTTGAAGGTGTGGGTGATAATGGTTTGGTTGTTTATGGAATTGAAGACCGAACCCCCGTATCAGATACATTGGTTTGAAATCTAGTGGTGGTTGTTTTGGTTGCTTTAGTGAAGAGAGGAGTGGGAATATGAATGGTAGAGGTATGTTGGGATGTGATAACTGGGAAAGTTGTTGGTAAGGAAATTGGAGTAGAAGTAGGTGGAGATGATGGAATTGGGGAGCAAACACGCACCTCAGGTGTGGGTAATTTAGGTAGAGTATCACCACGAGGCGAAGCCTCCTCGTCAGAGCTTTCGCTCTCTGATTCAGTAGGAATAGGAGGTTTGTTGCTTGGAGGAACATACTCAGAATCTGAGTCACTAGAGGATTGAAGAATAAGTCTCTAGGCTGGCTTTTTAAGCTTCTTCTGCTGGGGTTGTGAAGGAGCAGTTTTGTCTGACTTTCTCTTCTTTGGGGTTTGCCCCTTAACTTGTTTGCTGACTCTCACATCCTTTTGATATTTTGGTTTCTTTCCCCTCTCTGCAGGCTTGTCTGCTTCCTCTATAGAGCGAATCATGGCAGGAGTGAGTTCCCTGGGTCCTGAGGAAGGAAGCTTCTTGTATTCTTGAATGACGTTACATGCCTCAGACACACAAGCATACATAGATTCTGGAATCGATCCAATGAAGAAAAAATTGGAAGGATCTGTGACGATGATATTCGTTGTGTGAAATGTTGCGATTGATGAAAGAAGGGAGTCCGCCATGATTGGAACGTGGAGACGATCCATTGCCCACTTTGTGATAATAGACCAGTACCTGCCACATGAAATCTCAGAATGGCGAGACGAAGAAGATAAACTCTGAACAAGTTGTTGCCATATGAACGCTCCAAAATCGAGATTTACACCATTATACAACCCATAAAGCATAGCCGTAAATGACTTGCTTGCACCGTTATATCCAACGCTTCGCTCAGAAAGACCTTTGAACAAGAGAGTAAAGAAGTCGTTCCATTATGGGGGAAGGCAGGACTTCTTGAACTTCGTAACAGTGGTTAGGGTTTCAGTGTACCTCATTTGGTAGAACATCAAGAGTAGTTGACCGGTAGTGATGGAGTCAGGGTTTACCAGGGTTGGTTCATGAGCAAGACCAAGTAGGGCACATAAACGATTCTTAAAAATCGAGGTCTTGTCGTTGTGAATGTCAAAGTGAATCCTCTAAGCAACCTTGTCATAATACGCGGTTGAATAGACGTGAGAGAGGCAAGACATGGGAACCACTTCCACCTTTGTAAGAGCATCGACAAGTGGAGAATATTTGAGGCATTCTAACACGTACAACATATAGGATTCATAAACGAATGGTGTAAAGTCAATGATGAGGTTTTGTTGTGGCTTAATGGTCATAAGGTTTGAGTGAACAGAGGTATCTTGAACAGAAGATGATGCCGCCATTGATGGAGCTTGAGAAGAAGATGATGAACAGTTGAAGAAATCGCCTTTTTCTTTTAGAAGATTTGTGAGTGGTAAAAGAGTAAAGTGAATCGTGAGAAACCCTTATATACGCGAGAGTAGGAGAGAGAAATATCCGGCTAAAATCTTGTCCTTTTGTGAAACGTTTCCTGACGCGATGGGGAGTAGACAGTTGGCAACCCTGATGATTACGCAGGAGAGAGAAAAGACATTTCACTTTTTACGTGCCTTTCCATAGAAAGCACCTTTTTCAAATCAACGATTGGATAATTGCTAACTTATCCAAGTGCTTTATCCAAAACGTCACCCACATAATCTACATGAACCGCCGTCACCTTTATATTATCGATCACCATAATACTTTTAGAACCCAAGCTGTATAAATTAGCACATATTTAATAGAACCAGACTTTTGGAAAATCAAAAATTTTCGTGCATAGAGTGGGAATGATAAAGAAATAAATCAAAGTTTGTGGGATATTGTGATGTCGACTAAGACATGAAACAGTAGATCCCGGGCACAAATCTCTTCCTTTCAAGTCAAGAGAGACTTCATAGTGTCTGGGTGGTTTCTCGTTAGAATACAATCAAGTACCTGTTAAGAGGCAATGAAGGGCATCTTTTAGATATAAGGCTTGTAAGGGTGGCTTTCGCTTCAATTCAAGTTTTGGTACTTAATATAAGACCAAAAGAGAATGAAGTACTTGTGAGACCAATGTGGCCTATTGAACAAGTAGGTTTGATATGTATTTAGTAACGTGTTGAAACTGAGAAATCTAAAAAAAAATATAACAGGATCCTTGGGGAAGAAAAGTCTTGGTGATAGACATTTTCAGAAGGATCGCTCAAAAATAAAAAGATATTTCATTTGTGAGAGCTAGATCATAGTAATGGTTCACCGTCAATGCATTAAGGGTTTTGAATTGTGGGTTTCACTTAGTACGTAGTGACACGAGACTAAGATCATGAACACAGATTTTTGTGTAACTATAAACCTCAGTGGTAAGTGCTGAGAGTCTCAAGGGTTACATTAGTGAGATGAAGTATAATGAAGAAAAATGATGTAGGTGGTTTAAGAAGCGAATGTACCTCTGCTATAAAAGAAGGACCAAGCAGAAAACTCTAAACTCAATATGAGAAGAGTAAAGTAGCTCACGATTAGAGTGAATGTAACAACCTAGGTTGGGAAAACATAATTGGTATATATCACATTATTAAGGCTTCACTCAAAATCTGTTTAGGCTTTGGTCAACATGCAACAGCATGCATCTAGGGACACTTAACTAACTTATAGAAAAGAATTTATACTAGTTTGAGCTTCACCATCGAGAGTAGCTTTTATACAAAGAGAAGCATGAGAAAAATAAAATAAAAGGAAAGATATTTTTGTATTTTGAGAAAAATATTTAATAAAACAAAAAGAAAAATATTTTTGGATTTTATGAAAATAAAAAAAATGAAAAGAAAAACATAAAAATGAGTATGAAAAGAGTATACAAGTGAATACAACCGAAATCCCTTTTAATGAGAAAGAAGCAAATGAGTTCAGAAGGACCGAACCCGAAATAGACCGAGCGTTCGGTTCATTTCGGTTCCTGGGTGAACCGAACCCGAAATAGACCGAGCGTTCGCTCTATTTCGCTTCTTACCTTTAGTGAAGCGAAGGCGATTTTGGTACTGATTCTGCTTCCATCATTCCTAGTCCTTGTAAGATCTTATTGAAACTTGCTTCAGGTAAAGCCTTAGTGAATATATCTGCTAATTGATCAGTGGTTCTAACAAAATAAATTTCTACGTTACCAGCTTCCACATGATCTTTGATGAAGTGATACCGCAGTGCTATGTGCTTTGTCTTCGAGTGTTGCACTGGGTTATGACAAATCCTAATTGCACTTTTAGAGTCGCAATATAGTGGGATTTTCTTCATAGTCAACCCATAGTCCCTAAGCTGACTCTGTATCCAAACAACCTGAGATGTGCATGAGGCGGCGACTATATAATCAACTTCAGCCGTGGAGAGAGAAACACAAGTTTGTTTCTTTGATTGCCAGCTAACCAATTTACCATCAAGAAATTAACATCCTCCAGTAGTGATTTTACGATCCAAACCACAACCCCTAAGTCAACATCTGAGAATGCTTGGACAAAGAAACCTGAGTTGGCTGGATACCATAGACCGAGAGAGGAAGTTCGCTTCAGATAACGAAAGATGTTCTTTACTACTAGCATGTGTTGTTCACGAGGGTTAGATTGGAAACGGGCACAATAGCAGACTGAGAACATGATGTCTGGCCTGCTGGCTGTGAGATACATCAGTGACCCAATCATCTGATGATAAAGCGTCATGTCAGCAGCTGGCTTCTCTAATGATGGAGTAAGCTTAGTTCCAAAAGCCATTGGGACTTTCACTTTAGAGTCTCCCATCATGCTAAACTTGGCAAGCAATGTCTTTGTATATGCCTCCTGATTGATAAAAATTCCTTCGGGTCCCTGTCTAATATTTAAGCCAAGGAAAAAGTTAATTGGACCCATTGAGCTCATCTCAAATTTAGTTTCCATCAACTTCCTGAATTCAACTGTTAGGCTTGGATTCGTGGAGCCGAAGATGATGTCATCAACATAAATTTGGACTATCATAAGGTGGTTACCCTCTCTCTTACGAAAGAAGGTTGGGTTAACTGAACATTGTTTAAATTTTGACATTTTTAAGAAACGAGTGAGAGTTTCATACCATGCTCTGGGACCCTACTTCAGACCATAGACGACTTTGTCCAGAATATAGCAGTGATCCGGATGCTTCTTGTTCACGAAGTCTGGCGGTTGCTCAACGTATACAGTTTCTTCAAGTTCTCTGTTGAGAAAAGCACACTTTACGTCCTTTTGATAGACCTCAAAGTTCTTGTGTGCAACATAAGCAAGAAAGATTCGAACGGAATCCAATCTTGCAACTCGAGAGAAGGTCTCTTCATAATCTATACCTTCCTCTTGACAGTATCCTTTCACCACCAACCAGGCCTTGTTGCGAATCACATTCCCCTCCTTATCGATCTTATTTCTGAATACCCATTTGAGACTGACAACTGAAGCATACTTTGGAGTTGGAATTAGATGCCATACTTTGTTTCTTTCAAACTCGTTCAGCTCGTCTTGCATGGCTTGAACCCAATCAGAATGATCAAGAGCTGAATTCACCGTCTTCGGTTCAACTTTGGAGACGAAATAGTTGAACATGTAAAATTCTACTTGAGAGAATAGTGCAGCTTGTTTCTCTATCAACTGTGATCGAGTTAAGACCTTTTCTGAAGATTCCCCAATGATTTGACTTTGAGGATGGTCTTTGGTCCATTTAACGAGAGGAGGGTAATTTAGATCATAAGAGGGATCCAGTTCTGCATTGACTTCTTCTTCTAATTCTGATTGTGTATCATCATCATTGACATTCATATTCTCCCCCTCAAATGATGATACAAATTCAATTTCTGGATAAGAACGCTCCCCTTCGTTTGGACTTACGGTTGAGCTAGATGATTGCGACGATGAATTCTCCCCGTGAAATGATGAACCCAGATTATTTGGTAGAGACAAACCCTCCCCCTGGATAGAAGAACAGTCACTAGAAGGTTCGCTTGAGTCAGGCCTTTCAGCTGCCTTTGGTTGTTCAGCTGCCATCTTCTGTGTAGCATCGTCAATAATTTGCTTCAAACTGTCGACTCTGTTATCTTCAGCCTTGGATTCAGAATCAATAGCTTTTTCTGGTTCATCAAAGAGAAGCATATAGTGTTCGAAAAGATTTGAAATAGGCACAATGACTTGACTAGACTTTGGAAAGATATCCTGCATTGCACCTTCAGTTGTCTTCAACCTCTTGACATAACTATCATCGAAAGTGACATAGTATGTCTCTTCAATCTTCTTTGAGTGTTTATTTAGAACTCTATATGCCTTAGAGTTCAAGGAGTAGCCAAAAAAATCCCTTCATAGGCATTAGCATCAAATTTGTTTCTATTCTCCTTTGAATTGAAAATGAAGCATCTTGAACCGAACACGTGGAAGAACTTCACATTTGCCTTACGATTGTTCAAAATCTCGTAAGGAGTCATTGAGAATCGCTTGTTTAGATACGATCTATTCTGAGTGTAACAAGCGGCAGCAATAGCATCATCCTAGAAATATAAAGGCAAGGAAGCGAAGCTCAACATAGTTCGAGCCGCTTCGCATAGAGATTGATTTCGCCTTTCGACGATTCCATTCTGCTGTGGATTATATGGAGCAGAGAAATTGTGATTCGTTTCATTCTCAGCTAGAAAATCTTTGAGATCCTTATTCTTAAATTCCAAACCATTGTCGCTTCTCACGTTACGAACCACTTTTCGCAGTTGAACCTTTACTTGCTTTATGAAGAGCTTGAGCTTGGGAGTTGCTTCTGATTTTTGCTTCAAGAAAAATACCCATGTGGAGCGAGAGAATTTGTCTATAATGACAAGAATGTACTTGTTTCTACCAATGCTTTCAATAGAGGAAGGACCACATCGATCGATATGTAACAGCTCCAATGGTTCTATCACCTTTGTGTTGATAATAGAAGGATGACTTTGTCAACTTTGATTTCCCATTTCACAAGTTTCATATAGATGTTCTTTGTCGAATTTAAGAACTGGAAGACCTCGAACATGATCTCCAAGTACCAGCTTGTTGATATCTTTGAAATTAAGATGAGAGAGCCTTCGATGTCATAACCAGCTTTCATCCGAGTGTGCCTTCGTTAGCAAGCAAACATCCAGTTTCCCTCGAATTGGATTGAGATTTAAAGGGTACATTTCCCCCTTTCACTTCGACTTCAACAAGATATTGTTTGACTTCTTTTCGACAATCTCTAAGCCTTCGTCATCAAAGGAGACCTTCAAACTGGTCCCTACTACCAGCTGTGAGACACTGATAAGGTTGTGCTGCAATCCTTCAACGTATGCTACCTTTCTAATTGAGAAATTGCCATTTGTAATCATTCAATAGCCTTTGATAGTACCAAATGAATTATTGCCATACTTCACCGTTCGACCATCCTTGAGAGACCGAAACTCCCTCAGTTCTTCCCTTTTTCCTGTCATGTGACGCGAGCAGCCACCATCAATGTACCATTCTTCGTCAAACTGCTCGTCACGAATAACCTGCAAAATGTCAAGCGGATTTAGGAACCCAAAGTTTCTTGGGTACTTGTGAGCCTTTTACATGACAGAGAATAGTAAGAGAAACATCAACAAGATAAGTTCTTTTTATTAGAGTTGTTTCATCTTTTCTTTTTATTATAAAAACTTTGATTTTGTTTGACTTAGACTCATTCGATTTAGACGTAGGATTTGTTGTTTTTACGTCTGCATTCTTTTGTGTCTCTTTTGGGCATCTATCATCTTCTGGAAGGAACTTTCCTTTCCCCTTTGAATCTTGAGAATTAGAATTAGAATGAGAAGAACAAGGTTTAGAAACAATATTAGATCGTCGATTATTGTTCTTCCTTGGTTGAGAGTGAAAACATGCTTCCCTTCGGTTCTTCTGATTGAACCTGAGATTGAACCTGAGATTGAACCCATCCTTTCGGCTGCTATTATGTTAAGGACCAAAACCTTTCTTTCGGTTGCTTACATGCAGAGGACCAGAATCCTCCCTTTAGTTGTCTTCATGCCGAGGACCGAAACCTTCTTTCGGTTTCTTTCATGTCGAGGACCGAATCCTTCCCTTCGGTTGCTTTCATGTCGAGGACCAAAACCCTCCTCTCGGTTGCCATCATGCCGAGGACCAAAACCTTCCTTTCGGTTGCTTCTTGGTTCTCCTCGTGACTTATGTGTCTTCTCATACCTTACGTAATGAGGATTCTGGGATCGCCAAAATTGTTTTCTTTCTGAGAGATACTTCTTGTATCTTAGGTTGCGTTGGTGTTTTCGTTCTGCCACCTGTTTTGGATTTTTATGAATATTAGCCTTTTTCTTCGGTACATGAGCATGGCTTTCGCTCTTTGACGAACACGTCTCACTGGACGTTGTCACTAGTTCGCCCGAAGATGTTTTGGTGCTGCTTGTGATTGGTACATCATATCTTGTCGGTTCATTGAGTGGTTTTGCCACATATCTACCCTTCACTCTCCATGAGGTTTTCTGAGATAAACCTTTTTTTTCATCAGCGTTATCTATAGGTGTTGACCAAAAAAATTCATCACAACCATTAGCATTATCTTCTTCTACCAATGCTGTTAGTTCGCTGTTTGTTGTGGTGTGACTCCTTGAACTGTGTAAACTTGATTTGGAGTGGTTTGAACCTTTTGATATACAACAGCTTTTGCCTTGAGAACTTTGGTCTTGTCTGTCGATGATCGAGCGAACTCAACGAAGTTTTAGAAATCAGATTTTTATTAGGTTCGGGTTCGCTTTTGACAAATTCAGAACAGTCCACCACGTCCTCTACAGAGATTTCACTCATGTCATCATCCTCATTAAGTTCAGATTCGTTTTCAACATCAATTTTATTTTCTGAACTTAATTTGACATTCAATGAGTCAAATTTCTGTACATTTTCGGTTCTTAGTTTCAATTTATCATTTTCATCTAACAGATTTTTGAACATGTCCTTATTGTCTTTTGACTTTATGTAGGACTCTATTTTGTCAACACCAATTTTGTAGGCAGGAGAGATTTCGTCAGAAGATACAACATTTTCACAGTTGTAAGCTTCGGCATCGACTTCATCCTCCTTTAACTCAAGGAAGGGTAAATGTAGGGTTTCAAAGCACTCCATGGATGATGGCAATGGGCCCCTTTGATGAATTCTAGGTTAAAAGCCCAAGACTTGTCTTTTCCCTATAAATAGTCATGTATTATTCACAATTAGGGTTAAGAGTGAGGCAAAATGTAGCCGCCACGTTGTGAGGTTGTAGAGTTAGATTCTTATTTCTTAAGTGTAATTTATTCCTCATATTTGAATAAATCGAGTGATCATTCGACATAATCTTCGTATTTGTGTTTGTTCTTATTTTCCGCATCTTGTTCATCAAATCTCAATTAGGGTTTTCATCCCAACAAGTGGTATCAGAGCGGGTCTTTGAAGATCTGTTGATTTTTGAAATATCGGTTCTTGATTTGATGATTTTCTGAACAAGATTTTGAAGATTATTGGTTTTTCGGCGGTTTGGAATCAAAATTGTTGTTCGATCTACTGTTCATGAAGATTTATGGTATATTCTACTGTTTATCGTGGTATTTTTTCTGTTCTTTGAATCTGATTTGCTTTGAGATCAAAATCTATTGATTCAATTGTTTTTCAATAAATTCACGCTTGAGTCCAATTCACGAGTTCCATTGTTATTCAATTTTGTTTGGATCTGATTATTACTCATTCAACCGATCCAACACCATTTATTTGTTCCTGAGCCCATTATTGCCAATTACTATTCATCAATTCAGCCCGCATCTTGGTCTTTGAAATTGTGCGATCTGGATCATACGGTCAACCCATCTCCATAGGAAATCATTGTACTATTCTTCAGTTCTTGAATCGTAATTTATGATCGATATTATTGTCAAAATCAATTTTTGATTTTATTGATTTTGGGTTTAATGTTGTCGATTCATTCTTTCATTGAATATCGATTTTGTATAGTGACTGTATTGATCTGAGAAAGTCGATTTTGGCATTTGTCAATAATCGGTCTTGATTGTCAAATTAAGAAAGTCAAAATCGACTTATGTAAACGAAGAACAGTGGGTTATTGATCGTAATTGATTTGAAGACAGATTCACAATCGCTAAATGGGTTTTGCATTCGGGGCTTCATATAATCAAAACAAATGAATTTGCAATCAGTAGAGTGATGTTTGGAATCGAAATTCAATTGTGAAGAAGATTGATAATTTGTAGTTGGTGTAATGGTGCTGCAAGCAGAATGTGTTTGTGTATCTGTTCGCAATTGATAGTCAAAGGCACATTCAGAAAAGTCAAAATTGACCGTGGTTCAGGTGAATAATGAGCGAACGCTAACCTGCGAACGTTCGCCTGTGATTAGATTTGTTGACATACATTCGCTTTGGGGTGTGATCGTTCGATTCGGAAGCGAACCTGTGATTGGGTTCGTTTGTCAGCCCTTGGAACGAAAGTAATTAGAACGAAAGAGGGGAGGACCGAAAGCGAACTTGTGGTTCGGCTCGGCTAAGGTTTCGCTCCTTGTTCGCATCGTGATGTACTTGGAACAAACTTAAGTTCGGGTGGCTGCTCTTGGAACGAAAGCACTTGGAAGAAAGAAGGAAGGACCAAAAGCGAAAGGTGATTCGCCTGATGAAGCTTGGAACAGACCTGGAAGCGAATGTCTCAAATGGAAACGAATGGAACCGAACGCTCGGTTGGGTTCGCTTCAGGTGTATAATTGACGATCTTGGAACGAAGTTAGATTCAGTCGCTTGTGCTCGGAACGAAAGTAGATGAAACTAATTGGAGTCATATTTGTAGGTTCGTCTGTGACCATTCGTTTAAAATCACCATTCCAGTCCCATCCTTTTATCAGGTTTCAAATAATGAAGATAACTCAAAGTTTCACACTTGGTCCCTGCAACTTCAAGAACTTGACGATCTGGTCCCTATACTTTTCATGCTTTGGCGGTTTTGGACCAATTCCAGATTTTGTTGCAAATAAAGGGGTTTATTGGTGCATGATTACAATTTCAGCCCCTGAGTTTCTGGAAAGTGATAATTTCAGCCCATTTTCGAGAAAGTTTACAATTTTAAGGGCTGGTGAACAGTTTTGAATTCTTTAACGCACATATCTTTTTCGTGAACAGAAAAATAAAGATTCCATCAAGTCTTGGCGGTTCGGAAAGTCGTTTTTCGTGATAACGTCAAATTTTCACGATTTTTTTCGGATTTTATACTTCATTGTGTATATCTTTTTGTCGCGGGGGAGCTTAGTAAAATTTTATCCATTCAAGATCATTCTCATGACCATTTGAAGGCTTTATAATCATGTTTTTGATTATAAATCGGGGGAGAATTTGGTATGGCCATTCGAAATTGGATTTGTGACTTTTCAAAGTTGAAAATTTTTGATAAAGCTTGTGGTAGAATTATGAAGGTAGCTTTTACAGTGGAAGTTCTTCATCGAGCTCTGCTAAAGCTTTTACAGAGAAGTATCCTTTACAGCGGAAGTTCTTTATCGAGCTCTGCTAAGGACTTGTTATATCTCCGACTTCTTGTATTTTCTCAATCAAGTAGCGTTACGAATCTTAAAGTTTGGGTTGTTACATGATATTTTTTGATGGCTTATATCATTAGCTTATTTGAAGATCATTGTGACTTGGAGGGGGAGCTCTTCAAAGACAAGAAGTGATTCAGTTTCTTTGTTCTAAAATGGGGTTTTATGGCGGGTTTGGTTTTCATGAAGATTCTTTGGGATTACATTCGAAAATGAAGTTTAAAGACATTAATTCGGTGCTTGATTTATATATATCCTAGAGCCCGTGTTTGAAGACTATTGAAGAATCAAGATTCGTGGATTGCTTCATATATTCCTCGTTGCAGATCTTTTTATTTGCTAGATGCTTGTTTTGGAAGTTAAAGCATTGTCATCCATTCCATACTTTGACTGGGAGATTGTAGGGTTTCAAAGCACTCCATGGATGATGGCAATGGGCCCCTTTGATGAATTCTAGGTTAAAAGCCCAAGACTTTTCTTTTCCCTATAAATACTCATGTATTATTCACAATTAGGGTTAAGAGTGAGGCAAAATGTAGCCGCCACGTAGTGAGGTTTCTTGTAGAGTTAGATTCTTATTTCTTAAGTGTAATTTATTCCTCATATTTGAATAAATCGAGTGATCATTCGACATAATCTTCGTATTTGTGTTTGTTCTTATTTTCCGCATCTTGTTCATCAAATCTCAATTAGGGTTTTCATCCCAACAGTAAAATCATGCGATGTATCTTTTTTCCTATTTCACAATTGAGATGTAACTGAGTGATATTAAAATATAAGCTTTTCGTAATCAAACAAAAATCGTTTTGTTGTTTTAAAAGATTAAGATTTTCTTGTTGCAAATAGATTGACTCATCCCTAGAACTAATTTATTCTTTCTCCTTCTGCTCAATCCAGATCCCTCCTCTATTCACTCTTCGGCGATATCCTGCTAATTTGATCAGTCAGGTTAGAGTTTGTGACACGAGTTTGGGTAAGACTACTACTTAAACTAGAAAATTTAGACTTTAAGCTATTCAGTTCCTTTTCATAGTTACTAATATGAATTTTCAGAGAAGTAAGAATATTTTGTACCTTCTTGATCAACTCATCACATTCGTTGATATGTGTACTGGCAGGTTTCGCAGCGAAACACTTGTCCTCTCGCTCCTTCTCATCATCCATCCCACCATTTGTTGTGTATCCTCGCATCTGTGATACACCTTCCGACACCATCAAACATCTTCCCACAACATTTTCTTCTTTCACCATTGCCTTGCCATGAGTCGGCTTTCTTACTTCTTCGTCCTTTGAATATGTGGACCACACCTGCACTCCACCAAATTCATCATTATCGCCTGTATCTTGTACAATCAAAGCATTCATGGTGTTATTGTTAGCTGCTGATTTCCTTTTCTTGATCTCCTCCAATCATCTCAGGAGATTCTCTTCCTCATCATCTTCATCAACCTTTTCAGTCTTCTTCTTTAGCATTCAGTCTTTTGGAAAGTGGTTCTTGCCTCCACAATAATGATACTCAAAACCCGAGTCACCACCAATCTTTGTTTCCTTCTTAGACTCTTCAGATCTTGAACCCATATTTGGTTCCTCCTTCACCTTTTCTGAACTATAACTTCCCTGCCAGTTTCGCTTATTGTTGGCATGGAACTTCCTTTTGATAAACTTTCTTGGGTTGGAAACCATCAGGGCATACTCTTCATTGGTTAGATCATAGTCAGCTAGATCTAAGTCTTCTTCTTCTTCAACAACACTTTTCCCTTTGGAGATAACAGCTAATGAACCCAAGCTGGAAACTACATTCGTTTCCTTTGATACTGCACTTTCATGTGACTTCAGAATTCCCACCAGTTTCGCTAGAGAGTATGATTTGAACTGTTCGTGTGCCTTCACTGTGTATACAACCGCCATCCATTCAGGTCTAAGACCGTTCATGAAGGTAACCTTCTGCTCAGTAACCTTCATTTCGATCCCGTGCTTTATCATCTTACTGAGAAGATGATTAAACCGATCAAAGGCCTGAATGAGTTTCTCTTCAGGCTTCTATTTGAAATCACCAAATTCAGAAAGCAGCAAGGTTTGAATCGAATGTTCCAGATCTTCATTAGTAGAATATAATTCCTTTAACCTATCCCATATCTCTTTTGCTGTAGCACATGAACTCACCAATCGGAAGGTGTCCGATTGTAAAGCAAACCTAATCAGTCTTAGGGCCTTGATGTTGGACTGAAACTTCTCTTTGTGGTCTTGAGGAATGTCTTTCACATCATTCATGATCTGATTGTACTCCTTTTGAGTTTTGACAATCATTGAAGTGCTTGAGTGAGCAAACGAATCAACTGTGATTGCTTCCCAGATCAAGTACCCAATATCCTCTGAGCCGATAACATAATCTTCGAAGTGGTGCGTCTACACTTCATAATCCTGAGTGTATAAGATTGGAATCCTTGTTTTTGATCCAATACTGTTGGAGATGTTGATTGGATTGGATTGAGAATCATCCACATACATTGTGACGACGTTTGATCGATAACCTATTTAAGATCAGACTTGTAATTTATTGTTAGGGCAAGATCGACAATTAATGAGATACGCCAATTTGGAATGACGGCTCAATTAATATCAATCAATGCGGAAAAACCCTAATAATTTCTTCAACAGAAGAGATGTGTATGAATTACATAGCCTCCTGCTCTGATACCAATTGATGAGAATAAATCTCTAGACCGTTTAGATCTTTCACAGGTATATTAATAAAGAACAAAAAATTTAATCACAATATGACTAAGAACACAATATAGAATCAATATGAAGCTTATGATTCAAATGTAGTCACGCCTCAGCAGAGCTCGATAAAGAACTTCCACTGTAGAGGCGAGCTAGGGTTTACAATACTTTCATGAGAAAATAATTCAAGCGGTACCTACTATGGATGCACGCATGCACCTTAAATACCAAAACCCTAGAATAAAATAATGCATGGTTGGACAGGTCCAAACCGGCTACAAAACTGGGCTAATTGGAACGAGCCCAAGACGCAACATTATAAGCCCAACAAAAATCAAAAGAAGAAACAAAAGGCCGAGGTTGAGGCTGAGATGGAAAGGAAGAGGCATATTCAAATTATTTTGTGGCTTCGAAAAAATGATCCTCCTAAAATGAACAAGGGAGATCCCAGGAAGTTGCACAACTACGAAAATATCGAAGCTAGGGTGGCATACAATGAAATGCATGAATTCGAGAAGAAAACCAGAAAAAGCTATGTCATCGAAAACTCATATATGAATCAACTTGACTTCCCAATCAATGAGATGATGTTCATAACAACTCGGTATAAAATTGTTGATCTATTCAAGAATCCAGATGACTTCATTCACATGAAGCTGAGGTTTCATGCTGTTTTGGGGAAAGAACAGGCGGAAGTATGGTCTTTTATGAAGATAGTCCAAGTGTTGAGTATTACAATAGATGAGTTTTTCGAAAATATGCTACAAAAATTTTGATATCATGTTGAGAGGGCTAGCAAGGTGGCATGTAATTTCACCATTGCTGATTTTCCACTAATGAACTTGAATGATCTTATTCAAGTTGCATATATTCTCAAGGAGTCAGATGCATCAAAGCTTCAGGGAACCAACAAAGAAGTGTTGAGATTGGGATTGGGACATCTTAAACTCTTCATAGACAATTATTACGATTGTCTAGCTTTGACTGACATTCAATTAGCTATGTCTTTGGGGAAAGAAGTTTCAGTTCAACAATCATTGGTGAAAAAGAAAGCTGAATTGATTGCATATGTTGATGGTGAAATTTGCTTAAAGCCTTATGGGATAGTTTTTGTTGGGAAGGACAAGAATGGAAAACAATCAACATTTTTATTTCAAGCAAATGATGTAGAAAGGTACACAACAACTCAATATACGAACTTAATTGTTCGTATGAATAGTTGTAAAAAGAACTTTGAAGATGATAAAGTTGAAATGAGAAAGATCATGAATTTGTATGCTGAAGTTTGGAAGACTTTACATAAAGCTGCTCAAGTGTTAATAAATTGACTTCTACACTTATTACAAAGGGGGAGATTGTTAGTGTCAAATTTGTTGTAATGTGTCGAAGTATGTCTTAGCAGTTTTGAATAGTATGTTATCTATTTACTAAGACATTTTCTGTTTCGAAGTCTAGATGCTTAGTCCTTGGTATATTTTGTATGCTTTACTTTTCTCCTATAAATAGGAGTTGTTACTTAGAGATAGATAAAAACGTGGAGTATGTTTTGTCTATTTTCTCTCTGTAACTGTGAAGCATAATATTAGTTGGAACAAGATCTTATTTACACCTTGTGTTCTTAATTCTCATTACTTTGATTTTGTTTTCATTTCTCGATTCAATACTTCATTATTAAGCCTTAAAGTGTATACCAAATAAACCTTAAATAAAAGCAACATATAATCCTTCAAATCTAGCATTAAATTGCAAGAAATAAGAGAGGAAGAAAGAGCTTCGATTCTTGAAAATTGTCGGCCCTTTAGAGAGGATTTTGGAGCAAAAAGACCAACCATTTCTTATAGTTAAGAACCCTTTATATACATGCTAATAAGAACAAATTCAATACTAACATTAAAGGAAAGTATTGTGTCCTTTATGACAGGTATGGACTTTAAATACAAGACCATAAGCAATCCCATTTCTTTGAGTGTGTGTGTGTGTCTATGGTTTTGGACCATCCTAAACAAAACCATGGAGTGTTGTTTACTTATGCTCCAACTAGCTAGTTAGAATGTAACTAAATGGTTACTCTAAGTTCTTAAAAATTTGTACACCACATTTATATTCATACCATATGATATTTACTAGTTTTTGTTTTACTTATAATTATTTCCTAGAAATAGAATTTCCAATAAGATGGTAAAATATTATTTTTCATAAAATAATGTTTTTATAATTAAATACATGTTGATTATATTTATTAATAATCAAATTACTTAATAAATAATCTTATAGTAGTAACTTGATATAAGGTGTGACCCTATATGATCATGTCTCATTAGCAAATATCATTCTATAATAACTGTTGAGCATAAAGTTCTTTCAATCTCCCACTTGCAGAAGACTCATCATAGATTTATATAGAGAGTGGTGAACTTCTAAAAACATTTCACTACCCCTAATAACACACAACGAAGAATGACTTTATCGACATCCAATTCCCAGAAGCTCAAGGTTGCAATTGATGTATAAGGTAGGTTTATTAGTTATCTATTTGTTACAAATATCATTTTAAAAAGGAGACTTAGATCGTAATCAATCTAATTTGGTGTTCAACTTTGGGTAACATGTGTTAGATGTCATGCTCTCGACATAGAAGATGAACAAATCTCATCTTGACTACATAAGCCTCTTGCATAGTTTGCATCATACTTGAAAATAACCTTTATAACTGTCCAGTTAAAGATCAACATTTAACCACAATAAAATATAGCACTCCCTACACTTATGTCCCACTATGTATTTCAATTATTAAAGATACAAAGATATCACATTTTATCAAGTATCACTAATGATAGCGATCTATGAGTTGATCTTGATGCAGGTCTGTTTAGTACCACTTCTCTATTATGTACCTATGAATCTTGGTTATAACCACTTGTTTATTTTCATCTGGTGAGAGTCAACCAAGCCAATTCGTATTAGTATTACTTCATAATTTATCCCACATTTACGATCGACTATGAAATTTTAGAATAATAAGATTATTCATGGATTAAACATGTTAATATAGAACACAACAAGTATTGATGTGATGATCATATCCTAATATATCAAAACAATATAATAGTTGTTGTCTTAATGTTCCAGTATCCAAATACTAACTCCAAATCAAAATCCCATTTCTAGAATAATAAACACCTATAGCTGAAGTATGACCATTAATACTTAGCTTAAAAGAAGGACTTTATTAATGGACCTGACAAAATTTAATCTATGTGAATTCTGCAAATAGTATAATCTCCATAGTTGACTGTACTCTATGTATATTTAAATATCTTTGAGAATATGATTGGTGTTCTGATGTGACATAAAGTCTCTAAGCTTGACTAAGTACACATTATAAGTCCCAAAAGACTTCAATTTGATCCTTGAATGGAAGGACTCAACATAGTTTTTCAATGATCTTGTTCATCCATTCATATTTGATTACAACTTTTGAAGTAATAGCATATTCCTATTTAGTAGAATGTTCAATTGTGTTTTTCTTGGACCTCATTCAAACAAAACTTACTCTTTATTCCATAATGAAGTTATAATCCATTTATATTTGATAATTATATGTATCTATTTTGAAGTCAGCATCTTGTGTATCTATATACATAAAGATCTTATTCTAAACTGATTAACTCATATACATTGTCTTAGTTTTCTTAAGTACTTTTAGAATGTTCTTGTAGTAATCCAAAGACTTACTTAAGTATCTAATTGGTATATTATGATATGTTCATAGCATGGTCATATACCTAGTCTTGTGCATATATGACATACATGATGGATTCAAACCTATGTATTAGGTCCTTTGGAGGATAACTCAAAATTGGTGCCATGTGGCAATACCAAGAGTCCTCCAAAGGAATCTTGTGTCTTGATCTCTTTAAAGATATTGTCAACTTAGGAATAAAGATTTTAAAACTTTTAACATTTATCGTTATCTATATTTATAGATTCCTCATTTCAATAATGTATCTAATCGTCATATCACATAATCAGAATATGTAGTTATGGTAAATAATATCCTTGTTGATCTAATCGTAACTACTTGAGAAAAAGGTTTGATCATAGTCTTTCAAAAAGAATTATTTGACATGGATTACATTGCATTGTTCACGACTCTAAGTCATTTATCATGTTCAAGATATGATATAACATTTTGGTAGTTGATGGAGTTTCACAAAACCATTTAGCAGAACTCATCATTGAGAGATTCTATAGTTTTCATGTTATAGATGATTTCTACCATATATGCGAACATTTTGTGTTTATGAATAATTATTATTCATTTTCAACAATTCCTTGTTGAAACTAGTGCCAACTGTTGATACATCAGGTTATAGTTCTTGTGCAACTTCTAGTTCCATGTGCCCGGACTTGTTTTGTGATTAGAAGCTCGCTTTCTGATAACTCAAATGTTAGAGGAATAAGAGAACTTATTCTTGGTTGCTTTGTGCATAATTATGTAAGCAACCTTTTAGAATATTCTACAAATAAGTATTTAGTATATTTTAGGTTGAGAAGCTTTAGTCTAACATGGGCTTCAAATCCTCAAAACATTAAATAAGATAAGGATAGAGCCTTTCCATACTAAATATTATAAAGTGTTTTTTCTACTCATACGTTGGTCTTTGTATTTAAAAACACATGTAATAGTTATTAAAGTATAATCCCAAAAGAATAAAGGATGATATTTCTACTGATTAAAAAGTATACCATATCTAGTAAGGTTTAGATCATTTGTAATGCCCTGTTCCGAACCGTTTCTGAATTCGGGGCGGTGAACCAAAGATTGGATATCATAAGGCTTAGGGCCTTTGCAAAAGAGATAGTTAGACCCATTTGGGTGTGGGTTATGTAATTTAGATGATCTGAGAGTTCAGTTTGTGTTTTGGAGCCAGGAGTGTCAGTTTGGGCATTTATGGAAATTGGATTTTGTTTTGGAAGTTTTAAGGAAAGTATGAGTTGGTAGAAGCGCAAAACTTCTCGTTACCTTTCCGTGGACATATGGACCGTCAAAAATGGACATAGAACGAAAAAGTTATGGCCTTCGAAAGTAGGGTAATTTTAAGGTTAAACCGAGTACGCGGAGCTTACACAAGTGTATGCATGACATACTAGTGTAAAGGTCAGTATGCAGAGCATACATTGGTGTACATTGGGTGTACTAAGCAAGAAGATCGTGGAGCCTTGTAGGAGTATGTTGGGCATACCAGAAGTATGCAGGGCATATTCCAGTCAGACCTAAACCCAAATTTAGCATCTTAGACCCTATTTAAGCTCCTTAACTCACCACCAAACCCTATTATCTTCATCCTCCATGCTTTTAAACCCTAGCCCCCATTTGAGTGATTTTTGAGCTTTTGGTGGTATTTCATTCTTTTTGGTTTTCATAGAAGAAGGACTTCTTAGAGAAGTGTGGGATTACTTGAAGCTTTTGGATCTAGGATTGCGACATCTTGATCTACCTTTTTGAGGTATACAGTTTCTATCTTGATGACTCTAGGTGTTAGATCAAGTTTAAGGAGTATTTTGGGTTCATTTTGGGCCTTAGAGTCATCCTTGTGAGTATGAGCTACTCCAAGAGCTTAGAATGTCGAATCTTGGCCTTTGGGAGGTCCATTGTTCATAAAAATCTCATGTTGATGAATTATGTTGGACCATGCATGAGTTTGAATGATTATTATGGAAGTTATTAAGGATTTGGTCCCATTAAGCCATGCAAAGGAGTAACGTTCCAAACTTTACGTGTTAAGACATCTCATTAGGTTCATATCTAAGTTTGGAAGTCATTGTCTTAACCATTAAGAGCTAAATATGGATTTTGGTTCTTTGGTGAGTATTATGGGCATATGTAGGAGTACACTCAATGTAATGCTTGATTTGTGCATCTGTGACTTGTACTCTGTGCTTAGAGGGTGAGTACGTGGGACGTACCATTCTGGTACGCGGGTAGTACTCCCCGATATGTCTTTTTGGGATTTTTAAGGTTTGGGACTTGTTAGGCCGTTAGACTTCTGACTTTGGGCCATGGATAGACTAAGGGTTTTCTTGGAAGTAGGTCCATAATGGTTTTGGGACCCAATTAGGTTATTGGGTCATAATGGGCTTCTGTTGCTTTTGATTTGGGCTTTGTGTTGCCATTTAGGGCTTTTGTGCATTTAGACTGGACCTTGGTTATGGAACAAGTAAGAAAAGGTTAAAATAGACTTTTACCCTTTAGGATGTTGGTTTATGGAGTGGGCCTCGGATTTTGGGTTATCGGGTTAATTACAGATTAAGATTGTATTATTATTAGTTGGCACAAGGTTACCCGGTTCAACAGTTCGAGCAGTTATTTGATTATCAGTGGATTAATGTTAGTTTTCCTCACTCTACTTATTTGTCGAAACACCAAGACGGCTCATTGTATTGATATCTTGATTTACCGTATGCTGTTATGTTGTAGTGATTTTTTAGATCTGTATCCTGGTATGTAGGATGTTGTTATGATGTTAGATATGTATCTTGGTATATAGGATGTTGTTATGTTGTAGTAATCTTTTATATCAGCTTGTTGTCTACTAACTGATTATATGTAATGTATAATTCGACATGTTGTGGTGGGTTAGGTTGAGGCGGTCCTGCTTGCTTTGTGTTGAAGGCCAAGAGACCTAGGGAGTTATATATAGACTGTAGGCCTTGCAAGGCGTTCCAGATAGGTTGTAGGCCCTGCGAGGCGTTCTAGTCATGTCGAAGGCTCGGAAGCATTCCAGATAGGCTACAGGCCATGCAAGGCGTGCCAGTCATGCCAGACGCTCGGGAGCATTCCAGATAGGCTGGAGGCCCTGCGAGGCATTCCAGTCAGGTTGAAGGCTTGGTTATGCATGTTGATGTTTCTTATGTGTATGTGGTGGTACTTTGGGAGAACTTAGTAAGCTTTATGATTACAGTTTCAGTTTATCGTTTTAGTTGATTTAGATGGTTGTGGCAAGGAAAAGGCGTGACCATACACATCCTTGGTTTACTACTGATTTGATCTTGGGATAATCTGATTTTAAATCATGTTTTGGAAACAATGGTTTTGTAAACAATTTTTTTAGTAAATGGGTTTATTTCAAAAGTTTAAATTTGTTGTAATATTTGGGATGTTACAAGTTGGTATAAGAGCCTTGGTTAGAGTGAATTGGAGGAATACTTGTGTGAGTCCAGTCTCAAACTATTAAACTGAAAAGGTTTTAAAAATCATTTTCAAAATAATCAAGAAAGGATGTGATGTGTACGTTCAGCCGAAGCCAGTAAGTAGGACCCAAATTACAACATTATTAATTGATATAGTGATATGTTAGAACAACACGCTAGTGACAGGCTAAGGATCTTTAGGAATTGCATGATATAATTGCCTAATTATATGATGCCTTCTTGCGAAAGTTTCTTTCATATATGAAATTATCATCATTATTGTAGTTGCTTGGTGTATGGTCATAATTGTACATAACTAAGACTCTATAGCTTGAACAAGTTTGGTTTGGCCTTATTTCATGTTCTTTTTTGATGAAGAGCTTAGGGTAGAATCGATTATTTGACTGGCTATAGGATCCGATGTTATGTATGACTAGCATACACGAGTGCCACAGGGTTGATGTAAGTTTCGTGAGTGGGTGCAGTGCATGGCAGGTCAAGGTGAACGTGTATCTGAGATGCTGGGAGATAGAGATCTAGAAGTTCATTTGAGGACTTGCCTGATTTTATTGTATCTTAGTGCCATCGACTCCACTACTCGAATGTTGCCTGCTTTGTGCTTTGTGGGACTCATATTAATATGAGCTGACTATCAAATGAATACACCAAGTTACATGCTATGAAGGATAAATAATCTTAGAGTGCAGAATTTGGCCCTATTGCACAACTCTCGTTTGAGTCTAACCATTGTAGGGTTGGATCCTTTAGTCTAAAGATTATTTAAGTTTTGTTGCATGTAATTGTATTCACGAAGTGGTTGGTTGACATTGATTGGAGTCCTTCTGTAGCTGATGGCGGGGGAGGTGGGGGAACCCTAGGAGGGCCTAGGAAGTATTTTAGTGCGGTTGTTTCACGATTGAGAAGGTTTTGGGAGTATTATTATGATTAGGTCTTAGAGGACCCGATAGGATTCTTGAGGAAAATATGGATATGTGTGGAAGGTAGTATTGGGCCCGTACTATTGGAAGCACAAGATCCATACTCGAATCAAGGAGAGATTTAGGGATTCTAAGGGCTGGTCGGGGAAGATTGCATTGTTTGGTACCGTGATTCATAGCAATGGTTTTGTATATGCCGACCTTTTGGTTATGGCTTCTCAGTCATAAGGACGGGTCTGGAAATAGTTTTGGACCCCATTGGCGATATCAGTTTGGGTTGATTGGTGCAGACCTCGACGAGTTTGTTGGTTTTGAGGTCTTGAGGGTTCTGATCGAGGCAGTGCATTAAGTCATGGGACTCAAGAAGGAAACGATTGTTATGATCAGCTGGGTGATTGCAGCTGGAAGTTGAGTGGTTGATTGAATGATTGGATTGTCTTTGTCTGTGGAAAGGATTATGCCTTATTCAGTTTCCGAGTTTAGAGAAGGAGTGAGCAGGCTTGTAACTATTAGAGTTAGGATGTAAACCCTGCATGGGGTCTGTTGGTCACGTTGTTTGGCGACAATATGTCTGTATGGGAGTGTGTAGGAGGATTTATATTGTGTGGATGTTTTGTGATGTGATCAAGGTACTGTTTCCTTGGATATGGGAAAGTCAGGTACCAAACTGACGGTTGGGATCGTATGCATGTAAGTGTATGTTTTGGATCATAAGTTGGTGTTTTAATATGCATTTGCATGAAATCCTTAATGTTAAAGTGGTTATGATTGGGAATTTCTGAGGTCTTCATCTGAAATTCGATGTTCTCTTAGGATTTGATTGGTCCTTATGTAGAAGATCATCCTGAATGTGTTATGCATTCCAAGAGTCAGGGACGGTTCATGTCGTATTGAGCCGATTTGAGAATGGTTGGTTACAACACCCGCAGGTGGTAGTTCGAACCCTAAGTAGGGGAGAACTAGATATTCTGCTTGGAGTATCATCGATCGGTTCGAGTTCATAATGTTGGAAGAATGGCTCATGGGGATTTGCGGGATGGGTATATGGAATATCGGTTCAGGATTTCGTCAGGGCAGGGGTATATAGTAGGTGACGATCCGGAAATCTATTTTAGAATTGGGTACATTCAGATCCACTCAGGTTTTGGTTCATTAGATCTATATCAATGCATCCTCAATCATTGGTCGTTTTGTTCATCATTCAGCGGTGGTTCTCTGAAGGTTTCAAGTTGTGACAGTTGAAGTTCAATAGATGTGTCAACCTATGATCAAGTTCAATGTGTTTTATGTTCCTTTGGTCTCTAGGTATGTTTACCCTCAATGATGGTGGTGTGGAATTTTTGTTCATAGAAGAATCGACTTTTGGTAGCATTTAGGATTACCTTCGAAGTCTTCTTGAGTTGGTTACGTATTGGTGGAATGTGTTCCATCTCAATCAAGGTATGGGGTCCTGTTCCGAGCGCTCATGAGGGTGTCTTCTATTAATGATTAAGGTTTGTTGTTTCGATGAAATTCTAGTATTTCTTCCCTATTTGGATGAGGTTATGGGTTGCCTATGGTTATGCACTGTTGTAAATTCCTTATATTACCGAGAGGGATATGTATGGAATGGTCAAGATATCAATGGACTGCTTGGTTCGAATTATATGCATGGTTCTTTTTGGGTTATAGCCTTTCAATTGGATCAAGGGTACAACCATCTATTCTATCCTGGAGTCATGTGCGGCCATGATTTCTTCGGGTTTTGTATTGGTAGAAGCGTGTTATGTGAAAGGAATTGTGTGTGGTAACATCATTGGCGGTGACCATGACGGGATAGAGGTGTCGTAAGACTACGGCGAGGCCATAACATTCACTGGATTGGCATAGAGTATGGAAGTGTTGTAAGTATGCGATAGGATCCTAACATTTACTAGATTGAGGTAAACCATCGTTTGGGTAGCCGTGAGTATAAAGGAGGATCAAATTGTGCCTTGGGAAAGGAGGACTATCTGGGTCCGAGGCGATGTTGGGCAGCTCTTGATGGGGTGAGACCTGATAATGTCTATTTTATGCATATATTTATGATGTTTTATTATGATTTTATACTATGTTTTTATGCTATTTAGAACTAAAATATACTTAATATGATTTGAAATGTTAAATTATAGTTAAAATGGGAGCTAGAATGCAAAAGGAGGAGAAAGAAGCTAAAAAGATGCAAAAAGGGTGTTGCTGGACAGCTTGACCCCTTGTCAGTGTTTTTGGCAAATCTCATGATTCATAACTCCGATTGACATGATTCAAAATTTTCTGTAAATTAGAAAGAATTCCAGACGACTTGTGTTTTTTTGAGAAAATGTTGATTCTCAACGAACTCATCGAGCTTAACACAAACTCGAGGAGTTGAATAGAAGCTTCACGATTCTTGACGCTGACTTGGGGAATACGGGATTTTAATGAAGAACTCGCCGAGTTGGTGTCCAAAATCATTGAGTTGACGCTAAAAAATTTAAATAGAGCCGAAAATTATCCGTAATAAGAGATCTTACACCCTAGATTGATTCCTGCAATTATAAATCCCCAAGAAGCCGTTTTGAGGGTCCAGAAGGCGGCCGGAAGGCCGTTAAGCTGACAGGAGCAACAATATGAAGGATTGGAGAGCAGATTCATGCCAGTAATCATGTTGTTCATTGTTCCTGATGGGTTTTTAGCTATAAGAACATCCTATGTGCTCATACAAACCCTAATGCTTGGATCTAGGTTTCTCTATTGTACATGCTATTTATCCAAGACTATAAACCCTAGATCTAGCATATGATAATCAATATAACATATAATTAGGGTTTAGATCATACCTTGATTGTTATATAGCAATAACAATCTCAAATCCTCCTTGTAATGACTTTAGAAAGCTTAGAGTCACAAATGTCACTCCTCTAATGGTTCACAAACACCAAGAGCAAGAGGATGAAGAGGAGAAGAGAAGGAGGCTGCCCAAAACGTGTGGAAACCCTAGAAGGAAGCTTGTCCACGTTTTTGGGGCATAAGGGCTCTATATATAGTGAGGCTACTAGGGTTATCTAACAAGGAAACCCTAATTTGGATGCTTAAGACCTAAGCAATCCATGGACTCCTTTCCTTAAAGGCCTTGGACGATTTCTAATGGGTTTCCCTATAGAATTTGTCCACTCCTTAATATAAGACAATCCATAGCCCAAATTGCAATTATCTTATAATTACAATTCCAGTCCCTTAAGTTTAATTAATCTCTTTTAGCCACAAACTTAATTCTTATTAATTCTTGACTAATATTAATTAAACAATATGATTTCTCCTTTAATATATTATTCTCATAATATATTAATAAATCATATTTAATCCTTTCTCTCCATAATTCATCCTATCAAGTTGCTTTGGTGAAGGCAACCCAAAAGGACCATGCACCATTGGGTCAAGTACATACCAAAATAGTTATGGACTTAGACACTAATCCAACAGTCTCCCACTTGGATAAGTCTAATAACTATTCTGCGTATGACTTCAGATCCTGATCTGCAATCGTAGCTTTCCAAAGCCGCTGTCAACTCTGATCCTATCAGATACACGTGTCCTTTAGATAAGGGATCATATATTCCTCCATTCTAGATATCGTAAGACATGATTTCTAATCATTCTCTCTGTACTATTTCTCAACTTCCGATTTATGACAACTGACTAATTGAACAAATCAAATTAGCCCTAGCCCGGCCGAGCATTTACGTTTGTCATCACTAAATCATTGAGGGGCCCAAAGATATCGCTTTTATCCTACTTTGAATGAAAGGAACGAATAAACTTTGATTCAATGCTCGCTTGCACTTACTCACCGAATCACACACAACAATATGTTTTATGACACCAAGTTACTGGTGCGTTTACATATTATCAATGTGCAACCGATTCGCAAGATACAACTCACACATCTCGGTTTTAAGAATATAAGATGTTATCGTCTCACCAATCACTCGTGATACAATTCATGAAGTGATCCAAGTGAGCGTGGGTTTAATCCAATGCTCAAATCATATTCATAAGCACTCATGAACGTTGCAGCAAACATTTGATTATGTCTAATACTCTTTAGAAAATCCACACACCAATTCACGACAGTCTTTATTCATACCTACTTCCAACATATGAACGACTGTGGCCCGTTCGAATAATTTGACTGTTCTAAACCAATTAAATTATTCAGGAAGTCAAAACATGCAAAGTGAAACACAAGAATAATACTAATCCCATATGGCCTCAAACCTTTGAGCATAAATAAAACACATTTTATTTATCACCATATCGATTACTCATTATTTGTTGTTTCGGGTAATCAACTTTTTACTTGAATTATTACAACACTTGTCCCATGCTCTTAGCATGCACACAATGTTTACCTATGGTTCTTACTTTGTGAAATAGATCAAATGAACACATTTCCAATCATACTCATTTCACAACTCCCAATCCTTTTCACAAGTAAAAGAATATCAAATTCTTGCCACTTATGGAATATGCTAGATTCTAACATTTTATGCAATGATCCTTTCGTAATGTCATAGCACAAAAGTCACAATGACTATTGCCAATGAAATTACAAAGTCCTCTATCGGAGATTGTTACAAGAAAATTCCTTAGATATGATGTTTCTCACTCAATGTACATTCCTTTGAACATCCTTTCTGCATAAAAGTTTCTAATCTAGACATAGATTTTCAATATTCAATTCCCAATATGGAAAACTTTCCATACTAACCATATGACAACTCATTCTCAATAGAATCTTATCTATTCATAATAATGTCGATATGGTCCATCTAATACTATACTTCCAACTACTCACAAGCGACCAATCCTCGACAAACTTTGGATTGTCCTTTGATAGTTGTTTAATTATCTTAGTCAAAACCGAATCCTGTCCTTTTTCCCTCTAAATGCGCTAGACATTTGGAAAATTTTAGAATGATCAAATATTATAGCATTTGCAATCGATCCTATACTTGAAGTGTATAGGACACGATGCATAATGTCTTACATAAAGATTTGATACTGTATCAATCTTCTGCCATAATATTTTATGTGCTACGTTCTCAAAATTCAAACTATGAAGAGGAATGTCGTAATCATAATCGAAATTTGAGAACACACTATGTTTCCTTGACTAAATTATTTAACATTTCACAACCTAAGCCTTTAGATTTGAAATGAAGCATAATATTCTCTCCCTTAATTATAGCAAAACAACTTTACAACCCTTACGACTTTGCAAGGTATAACTCTTGTTTTTCTATAATTAATATTGCTAACTTGCAATACTTTCCATAATAATCATGCAATCATAACATTTATGCTCCCACTATCATGATAATTATTATAAACATAACACTTATGCTCCCACTAGCTTTGACATGTATCCAGAAACCAACTTAACTTCCAGAAAAACAATACCTGTTGAATTTCTTAAGTTCATGTTTCTAATACCTAATGCTTTGATAATCCTTTATCTAAGCTTATACACCTTTCCCTTAGATAGCTCATATGTGTGTCTAAACAATTCAGACTAATTGCCAAATCTGACAATTTGAATCATGGAAAGGGATACCGTAACCATAATCGAATTCGAGAATTCAATTTCACAATCACTATCTTCTTAAAATCTTTCTTAGTGAAAGCATTTCCTCACAGTTACTTTCACGAAGGAGGGAATCTTATGACACTTAGATTTTAATGGTGTATGTGTTCCTATCCATCTGAATTTGTCAAAACCAAAGTTTACGACAAATTCAAACTCATATGGACCGAACTTTCTTAATCTTCATTTCTTGCCTTATGGTAGCACGGCTGCCCACCATGTCTTCCAAGTAGTTAAGTAGCTCACCTTTTCCTATCAATGTACTTTTCATTGATCAATGTTCTTGCCTTTTATGCATTCAAATGAGAACTCATAGAACTCGCATGCATAATTGACTCAATTGGAATGACATAGAAACAATATAGTGTCAACACGATAGGTTGTAAACCTCAAATCTTGTGCTAGTGATGATCGATAAGGTTTATTTTGATTTGTTCTTGAAACCTTTAAAGACCATTAAGACTCCCACTGACTCCTTGACATATAAGATTCTCTTGTCAATAAACATTTCTTGACAAACAAATATTCAAGAGTTAGTGTAGTTTTTATCAAAACACTTCATAAATTGGTCGTAGTTGGTCTTTGTCTTATCCAAGACAACACAACTTTCCACATTTGATGAATGCTATAAACCTTCTTAATACTTTTCACTCAATGTCACAGTCTTAACTCTAAGACTTGTTTTGGAACGAAGTATGATTGACTTCTTGATTTAACCATTTCTTCAATTCTTGATTCCTCTTCTTAGACATACAATCGTACTAAGAATCATTTAGAGGATCAATTGAGATATGGTTCTTAATCATTAAGACTTATCATAAAGCATAAAAGGTACTCTCCCTTCTTCTTAGAATGGAGAAACTTTTATCTTTCTGCCTACTTGATTCTTCCTATTCGTTCTGCTATTGATATAAACTTTTCAATCAATTCAGAATTACACTTAATCTTATAAGTATCATCATATTTACTAAACCTTTAGTAAATCATGACGAATATCTTGTTACTCTTATGGTGGACTTGATCAACACGCAACTTTGTGTACTCGATCTCCTAGTCCTTCACTTGACACTTTGTCAATGAATTAGTCTAATTTCCAAATATGAAATTTCTCATTCATTGTGCAACCAAGTTGCATGATTCCAAGTTTCTGTCCAATTGAAACTTGGGCGATGAGAAACTCTCCCTATTTGGTAAATTCTTGACATTTCCACAAACAACATAATTAAGAATCAAATCCATTATTGCTAATATTAGAAACATTCAAACATCAATTTTTCATATACGCCATTGCAAGGATAAATAAATAATATAAAAATCAAAATTTATTTTATTGCAGAAAAATTTGTCCTTACAATGCAATTCATTGAAAAACTATGTTAATACATATTTCTTAGCAATCTAATTCTAACTCTAAGTAGTAGCTCAAGAGTCTAATCTTCAAGTAATGCGATCGAAATCCATTTCTTCACGGTTTGATTCTGCTCACTTCTTCTCTTAAGCTTCCTGTCTATTCTTCGATCCTACAAAACATCAATTGTAATCTTATCACATTATGTATTAAGAATCTAGAATAGGAGCTTAAAAGAGTTAGTCAATGGATTTTTACCTAAAGCAGAGCCATACGTTTTGACTCTCCCATCTCTTAGATCTCTTAGGTAAATAGGGCAGCTTTGTCTCCAATGCCCCTTCTCTTTGCAATAAAAGCAAATTGACTCTTTTGGAACAGGACATGGAACTAGTTCAGACATTGCCTTTCTCTTATGATCAAACTTTCCGATCATAGCATGTCTTTCGTTGCCATTGTCTATATCCATAGAGGTCTTAAAGGCAGATTCACCAATCAACTTTGCTTTTCTATTGCGCCAAACCATTGCTGATTCAGCAGCAATAAGCATATAGGTGAGATCAATAAGGGTCACGTCGCAGTCATCATATAGTACTTTCTTACGAATTCACTATACGAGTTAGGAAGTGACTGAAGAACCCAATCAACAGCCATCTCCTCACAGACAACGGATCCCAACATTCTTAATCTATCAATGTGTGACTTCATCCCCAGGACGTGTGCACACACCGACTTTCCTTCTTTATGTTTACTTGCCTAAAGGGCTTGAGTGAGTTTGAACTTTTCAAGTCTTCGAACATGTGGGTTAGGGAGAATAATTGGAGGAGGTGGAGGAAGTGAAGCATGATTTCTTGTTCCTCGATCGAATCGTGGAATATCATCTTCATGTGGAAAGCTTGTTCCACGGGATTTGGGAAGACCATAGTTGTCGAACTTTGACATCTACAAAACGGGAGAAAACAAATTCATGTTAGTTGATTGATTGAGTCCTTAGTAAATCACCCAAATGAGATACTAAGGCTAGGACCCAACACAATATGCTACAACCTAGAAAAGGGATGCCGTAATCTAGTCGCAGAATATTTGAAGGTAAGTGAATGACGATTCACTAATTTCCACCACGAAAAACGAAAAAGAAATTTAAGTTTTAAATCTATGAAAACTTCTAGATCCTTTGAGATTCATTGAACATTTCAATGGCATGTTTAAATCTTGATATGCCCCTCTAGTTTGTGACTGGGATGCCGAGGATCACAAAGTGGGTGTGAATAACCATGGAAACTTACATGGTGCCCTCACATGTTACAGTCACCTATTCGATGTGCCGGTAAACCACACACGCTCCACCGAACTATGACAAACATTGAGTCACCCTTTGCTACCTTTTCTTAGAACCATTTAGTGTGCCGGTTAACCACACACGCTCCACTAATGTCTTCGCAAGGGCACAAAGTGTAATTTCTTGGAATTGCATCAATTCACTTTTGCCTAAGTAACTAAGATTGAGAATTTGTAAAACATTTAGTTACTTTCATACTTCATTATACTTATAATGGAAGGTTCTGTCCTATCCTACCCGTTCAGCTAACGACCCTCCACTAGTCAAGAGTGCGGTGGGTAAGAGTGAATACCCATTCAATCGCCATTTTATAGGCAATTTCCTTAAACACCCCTTATAGACCAACTTCATGAATGAGGCCTATTAACGGTAAGACTGACTTTTACTCATACATACATATATATATATATATATATATATATATATATATATATATATATATATATATATATAATGTTAGACTTTTAATGTTATATATAGTATAGGGTGTATTTTACACTTTTAAAATACTATGTGGTCAAATTTAACAATTATACTTTTAAGTCAATTAAATTGTAAACCAAAACTTTATGGATTTATTAAACCTCTTTTAATTATACACCTTAATTAATTAATAAAACCTTTTAATCAACTTTTAAATTCCGAAACTTGAGGGCAAGTTTTGAAACATTTCAAAACATTCAGGTTTAGAATTTAAATATATATCAAAAGTAAACTTTTAATCAAAAATTTAAATTCCAAAACTTAAGGGCAAGTTTTGAAACCTTTTCAAAACATTAGGGTTTCAACTATTTAAATTTCAAAAACAAACTTTTGAGTTCAAATTTAAACTATAAAACCTAAAGGGGAAAATTTGAAACTTTTCATAACACAAGGATCAAATAACAAATAATATAAATTAAACAATTAATTTTGTCATTATCTATATTTGACCTAATTTTAATTACTTGCAAAATAAGTTACCCAATTAATACAAATAATCCAATCTTTATCATATAAGGAAGTTATTATCTAATCAATTGGTAATTATCTTGTGTTTTGGCAAGGATATTCTCATAAATATGATTAAAATTGGATTTTAATGACCTAAAACAGATATGGCAATTATCCATGAGAAAAACAGTAAGAAATCCCGAAATCCCCTCTTTCTGACGCTCGAACTCGCCGAGTAGGGGCCTACTCGCCGAGTCCATAATGGGACTCGCCGAGTCCATCAGGCAGGATGGCCAAAAACGATTTTTGCAACATGAATAAACACATAATGCATCAATACAATAGAAACCAATCAAGGCTCTGATACCACTGATGGGTTTTAGCTATAAGAACATCCTATGTGCTCATACAAACCCTAATGCATGGATCTAGGTTTCTCTATTGTACATGCAATTTATCCAAAACTATAAACCCTAGATCTAGCATATGATAATCAATATAACATATAATTAGGGTTTAGATCATACCTTGATTGTTATATAGCAATAACAATATCAAATCCTCCTTGTAATGACTTTAGAAAGCTTAGAGTCACAAATGTCACTCCTCTAATGGTTCACAAACACCAAGAGCAAGAGGGTGAAGAGGAGAAGAGAAGGAGGCTGCCCAAAACGTGTGGAAACCCTAGAAGGAAGCTTGTCCACGTTTTTGGGGCATAAGGGCTCTATATATAGTGAGGCTACTAGGGTTATCTAACAAGGAAACCCTAATTTGGATGCTTAAGACCTAAGCAATCCATGGACTCCTTTCCTTAAAGGCCTTGGACGATTTCTAATGGGTTTCCCTATAGAATTTGTCCACTCCTTAATATAAGACAATCCATAGCCCAAATTGCAATTATCTTATAATTGCAATTCCAGTCCCTTAAGTTTAATTAATCTCTTTTAGCCACAAACTTAATTCTTATTAATTCTTGACTAATATTAATTAAACAATATGATTTCTCCTTTAATATATTAATAAATCATATTTAATCCTTTCTCTCCATAATTCATCATATCAAGTTGCTTTGTTGAAGGCAACCCAAAAGGACCATACACCATCGGGTCAAGTACATACCAACATAGTTATGGACTTAGACACTAATCCAATAGTCCCAACCAAGATTTACATTCAAACATGATTCGATGTGCAATTACTTTCTGATTTGGGTGTTAAAACCCTTTGCTTTGTGTTTATGATTAGATGAACCCTTGATTTTGTGGAATACTTTCTATTTGGATTGTTTTATTCGTGTGTAATTAATATTGTTAAGCTTGTTAAATGATCCGTATGTGTTAATGACAATTATTTTCTATTGATGACTAAGTTTATTGAGTTGTATGAACATTTGCTTGATTACTTGAATCTTATGGTTTTGTGATATACAAGATCGTAAGCCTAGTGTTGTTAATGTAACCTAAGGTTAACTAGAAAATAAGTAAATTAATGTGTGAGCATGTGTGATGACCAACCACATATTAGATAGTTGAACCAAGCAATTTGATTAACTATTATTACAAATCTTTCTTGATTCGAACTAAACACTAGGAAACATGTTAGTTTAATCAACTGATCAAAACTTGAATTGACTTGTTTGCTAAACGATTAGTAATAGTGAACATGAACCTAATCATTTTAGTCATCGGTGAACATGAATAAATAAATCTATGTGTGCAATTATACATGATTTTAAGATGTAATTTGTCTAAACCAAGGTACCTAAAGAGATTTATCTTGGGTCAGTTTTTCGAGATTTATTGTTTAATCAGTTGTTTGAAATGTAATTCCATAAAGCCTTTCTTTACTGCTTTCGTGTGTTTTGTGTAACCTATAATGAAACATTCTAAATTAATTCACTACTATTCCCCTTGTATTCGACACCCTTGCTTATTAAAGCTATACTATACTTGACCGGGTTCACTGCCTACAAGGTGTAGTTTAGAGGCATTGAACTAGGAATTATAAATAAAAAAACTAGTGCATTAAATATTCACATCAAGTTTTTGGCACCGTTGTCGGGGAACGGTTTCAACTAATTTACTTTATTTGATTATTCGTTATTTATTTTTATTTTGTAGTTTTATTTTATTTTCATTGATATTATGTCACTTGTCGGGAAGTTTTTTGTTGTTATATACAGGAATTTGTGATCAGATGCATTGCTTTGTTTTTACTTTATGCATGGGTTTTGGGATTGCAAGCGATTAGGGAATTCTTGACTTGTTTAGTCTACTACTTTGGTGATTTGTCCAACTCAATCTTAGAGGCGTAGTATAGCAAGGCGTATCGAGGGGGTTAAGTGGAAGATCGAACTCTTGCTACTCTTGACTAGTTAGGTCAACTCTTTTTCTACTTTTTAGTTTATGGCGCAAAGAAAACAAAGGAAATAGTCTGACAGATCCCGAAAGTTTTTGCTTTCACAAACCACCTCTTGCATGCAAGGGATTTAATCAACAATTCTAGCTTGATTTTGACGAAGACGAGTGATTGTTATATCCTTTTTAGTTATATTGGTTTGCTATTGTTTTAGTTATTTTAGTGAGTTTTTGTTTTATTTTTAGTTTGCTTAAATTATGTTTTCCATGTTGATGCTCTTGATGTTTTAGATCTTTGCAGAATTTTTGCCCTTCGGATGTTTTTAGAAATTTCAACAAATGGAGTTTAATGCTGATTTGTTAAGAGAGAAAAAGCAATGAAAGATTTTGAAGTTGACAATCGAGAATCAAGACTTTCATAAGTGTGGGGTGCGCGTCGATTTTGTGAGAAATTATTATAGTGGTGTCTCCAACTATGCATTGATTCCTATGGCATGGAAGAGTTGTTCCCATACCATGGAGTTTTATTTTGACACAAAGTAGAAGTGTCATCCCGATTGCCACGACGTGTTTGACACTTTCCTATTTCGTGGAGGAGTTTTTCATCGCAAAAAGGAAGCTGTCATTCTAGATACCACGATGTGGTCGACACTTACCACGTAATAGCCATGCAGTTATTTGTGATACATATTTTTCCTCACTCGATGACACGATGTGGTTGACACTTCCTATGTCGTGGTCATTATACATTGCATTAGCTTGCAATCTTTTACACCACATTTTAGAAGTCGATGCTCTTGATTTTATTTTCCGGCACATTCAGAAGCATCAATTTCAGTTTCCAGTTTTCCAGCAATTTATGGAGCGACTTTTAGCAACCCCATTTGATCTCGCCACTAATCCAAAGGGATTTTATTCTAATTCTCTCTCTTTAATTTGATGTTTAATTGTTTTAGCATGCAATGGGGACATTACATCAAATAAGTGTGGGGTAGGGGGTCTAATATAGGAATATAAGCTTACTGATAAATTAATTTTGAAAAATGACTAGCATTTAAAAATTATTAGAACGATTTGAAACAATAATCTAAAATTGAATCTAGGGAAAAAAATTGTTGTGTTGAGATCTAGGTTGCTAACATTGTGTGGGACGATCCGATGCGAGTTTCAACGTTTATTTGAGCCAATATATGCTATAATGTATTTGTGGCTTCCCTATCCTAGTGAAATGATGGATGAAAAACAGGACCTTGCTTAGTTTGAAGGCCACAATATGTTTAGGATCGTCTACTTGAAATGTATCCAGGAAAGCTTATGTAGTCATTGCACATTAGACTAATATCTCTAACCAATAAGGGTTGAAAATTAAGTTCCCTTGCTTAAGCATATATTTTTTTTAGGTTCTAGTTTTGAGTGAAAAAAGTGAGCTATGAAAAACGTTGTTGTTTAAGAGCTATCAAAGTATGAAGATCTTGAAGAAAGTGAAGAAATAAGGCAATTTTCCAAGTAATTAATTATTAATTTTTTTTTCTAGGTTATTTTTCTATATGTATGCTTGGGAGCTTAATAAAAACTTACCTTGAGGTTAAGAAAGATTCATGGGGATGGATTCGGAGGGATGCATAAAATGATCAATGTTAAAAAGAAGTTGGCAAGTTTTATGAAGATTATGAGTATTTAGGATTGGGGAGGTTTTTAGGAAAATTTAGACACAAATTCATGCATTACGGTCTTGAAGTAATGGAGAGGCTCAAAGTGGATTGTCTTATGTGATGTTGGCAGCTAAAGTCTTGATATGATAATAATAATATCAGTTTTGCGTGGGGGAAAACAAAAGGCTAGTGTGGGTTAGTTTAATAACGTCTATTTTATGCGTATATTTATGACATTTTCTTATGATTTTATACAATGTTTTTATGCTAGTTAGAACTAAAAGATACTTAACGCGCTTTGAAATGTTAAACTATAGTTAAAAGGGTGTTGCTGGACAGCTTGACCCCTCGTCAATGTTTTGGCCATAACTCATGACTCATAACTCCGATCATGATTCAAAATGTTCTGAAAAGTAGAAAGAATTCTGGACGACTTTTATGTTTCATGAAAATGTTGATTCTCAATGACATTGTCAAGTTTAACACAAACTCACGAAGTAGAATATAAGCTTTGCGATTCTTGACGCTGACTTGGGAATACAGGATTTCAACGAAGAACTCGCCGAGTTGGTGTCCAAACTCATTGAGCTGACGCTGAAAACTATATATAGAGCTGGAAATTAGCCCTAATGAGAGATCTTACACCCTAGTTTGATTCCAACGATTATAAACCACCAAAAAGACTTTTTGAGCGCTAGAAGACGATCAGAAGGTCGTTAAGCTGACAGGAGCAAAGATATAAAGGATTGGAGAGCAGATTCATGTAGGTAATCATGTGGTTCATTGTTCCGACCAAGATCAGTGTTAAAACATGATTCTATATGCAATTACTTTCTGATTTGGGTGTTAAAACCCTTTGCTTTGTGTTTATGATTAGATGAACCCTTAATTTTGCGGATTAATTGCTATTTGGATTGTTTTACTCGTGTTTAATTAATCTTGTTAAGCTTGTTAAAAGATCCTTATGTGTTAATGACAATTATTTTCTGTTGATGACTAAGTATATTGAGTTGTATGAACATCGACTTGATTACTTGAATCTTATGGTTTTGTGAAAAACAAGATTGTAAACCTAGTGAAAGACAAAATTATAAGCCTAGTGTTGTGAACATAACCTAATGTTAACTAGAAAATAAGTAAATTATTGTGTGAGCATGTGTGATGAAAAACCACATATGAGTTAGTTGAACCAACCAATTTGATTAACTATTATTACAAGTCTTTCTTGATTCGAACTAAACACTAGGAAACCTGTTAGTTTGATCAACTGATCACTGCTTGAATTGACTTGTTTGCTAAAGGATTAGTAATAGTGAACACGAGGTTAATTATTTTAGAAATCGGTGAACATGAATAAATAAATAGGTGTGTGCAACTATCAATGATTTTAAGATGTAATTTGTCTAAACCAAAGTACTTAAAGAGATTTTTCTTTACTCAGTTTATCGAGATTTATTGTTTAATCAATTGTTTGAGATGTAATTCCATAAAGCCATTCTTTACTGATTTCGTGTGTTTTGTGTTACCTATAATCAAACATCCTAAATTAATTCACTGTCGTTCCCCTTATGTTTGACACCCTTGCTTATCAAAGCTATACTATACTCGACCGGGTTCACTGCCCGTAGGTTTAGATATGATAAACTAGGAACTATAAATAAAAAAACTAGTGCATTAAATATTCACATCAAGACCCATGGGCGTGGCCCGTGTGATTATGGCAATACAGGTAAAACCTAGTGGAGACCGGCGGGGTCAAGGAATTGGATTATGATTTTAGTAGGATGATTATCGGGCTAGGGAGTGACATAGTGGGGTGCATAGGCTAGGGTATCCTTATCAGTCCAAGTCTCAGGAGCTTGATGGTTGCATCAGGTATGAGACTGGCAGTCTTGTCGGTGGTTTGGGTATTTTTTTTTATATCTTGGTTTAGTTAATAGTTGTCGTGAATCAGAAGATTTCGGGTGAAATGCAAGTACAAGTCCTTAGGAATCGTTAGTGTATAGATGCAATACCCTTATTTAAGCAAGTTATGGATCGAGGAATCTATATGCCAAAGGCATCAGTTGGATGATTCAGGGTTAAATGGATGTTTTTAGTTATGATAGAACAAGACTCTTGTGATTGTATTTTTAATTGGTTCTACTTGTTTGGAGGTCATGCGGATTACGGTGCTTCGGAAATATAAAAGTAATAGGTTGGATTGACTGTTATGGCAGTAGTGATTCTTCAACACTAGAAGGTTTTGTTTGGAACATTGGCTTCCAGTAAGGTGGTAAGGAGTGATTTCGAGGACAAAATGTAACTTAAGTAGGGGAGAGTTGTAATGCCCTATTCCGAAGCACTTCCAAATTTGGGGTGGTGACCCAAAGATCGGATATCATAAAGCTTAGGACCTTTGGAAAAGAGAGAGCTAGACCTATTTAGGTGTGGGATATGTAATTTAGTTGATCCAGGAGTTCGATTAGTGTCTTGTAGCCAAGGGGTATATCGGTAAAGTGTTAGTTCAACTTTTACGGAAATCAGATTCTTTTCCGGAAGTTTTAAGGCATGGATGAGTTGGTAGAAGCTTAGAGCTTCTTGTTTACTTTCCATGGAAATAAGGATCATTGGAAACGGACTTAGAACGAAGACGTTATAGCCTTTGGAAGTTTGGTGATTTTAAGGTTAGCAAAGTATGTGGGTCGTACAAAAGTGTACGCATGGTGTACTAGTGTAAAGGTCAGTATGCGGGGTATACATTGGCATACGTTGGGCGTACAAAGCAAGATGATCGCGAAGCCTAATGGGAGTACGTTGGGCGTACCAGAATTACGCGAGGCGTACTCCAGTTAGACCCAAACTCAAATTTACGGTCTTCGACCCTATTTAAGCTCCTTAGGTCACCACCAAACCCTATTATCTTCGGCCTCCTTCGCTATATACCCTAGAAAATAAACTGTAGCCTCCATTTGAGTGGCTTTAGAGCTTTTGGTGGTAGTTCATGCTTTTTGGTGTTCATAGAAGAAGAAGGAACCTCTTGGAGAAGTGTGGGATTGCTTGAAGCTTTTGGACCAACGCTTGTTGCTTCTTGATCAACCTTTTTGAGGTATAAAGTTTCTATCTTGATGAATCTAGGTATTAGATCTAGTTTAATGAGTATTTTGGGTTCATTTTGGTCCTTAGAGTCATCCTTGTTAGTATGAGCTACTCTAAGAGCTTAGAATGTTGAATATTGGCCTGTGGGAGGTCCTTTGTTCATAAAAATGTCATCTTGATGAATTATGTTGGACCATGCATCAGTTTAGATGATTATTATGGAAGACATTAAGGATTTGGTCCCATTAAGAGATGCAAAGGAGAAAGTTCCCGACTTTACGTGTTAAGACATCTCATTAAGGTCATATATGAGTTTAGAAATCGCTATCTTAACCATTTAGAGCTAAATATGGATTTTGGCTCTTTGCTAAGTACGCTAGATGTACGTAGGAGTACACTCATCGTAATACTTGGTTTGTGCATATACGACTTGTACTTTATGCTTCGAGGGTGGGTACGTGGGGAGTACCATTTTGGTACGTGGGGCGTACCCCTGCATTTCTTTTTGGGCTTTTTAAGGTTTGGGCCTTGCTAGGCCATTGGACTTCTATCTCTGGGCCATGGATAGACTAAGGGTTTTCTTGGAAGTAGGTCCATGATGGTTTTGGCGCCCAATTGGGTTATTGGGCCATAATGGGCTTCATTTGCTTTTGATTTGGGCTTTGGGTTGTTTTTTTGGGCTTTTGTGCGTTTAGACTGGACCTTGGTTATGGAACAAGTAAGAAAAGGGTAAAATGGTCTTTTACCCTTTAGGATGTTAGTTTATGGAGTGGGCCACGGATTTTGGGTTATCAGGATAATTACCGATTATGATTGTATTATTGTTAGTTTGCGTGAGGCTACCCGGTTTAGCGATACGAGCAATTATTTGATTATTAGCGGATTGAGGTGAGTTTTCCTCACTATACTTATGGGTCGAAGGCGCCAAGGCTGTCTCATTGTATTGATATCTTGGTTGACCATATGTTGTTATGTTGTAGTGATTTGTTAGATTTGTATCCTATTATACCGACTTGTTGTCTGCTGACTGATTATATGTTATGTATATGTCGACATGTTGTGGTTGGTTGGGTTGAAGCGGTCTTGCTTGCATTGTGATGAAGGCTAACAGACCTAGGGCGTTCCAGATAAACTGTAGACCTTACAAAGCGTTCTAGTCAAGTTGAAGGCCCGACGAGCGTTCCGGATAGGTTGTAGGCCCTATGAGGCATTCCAGTCATGCTGAAGGCTCGGGAGCATTCCAGATAGGATGCAGGACTTGCGAGGCGTTTCGGTGATACCGAAGGCTCTGGAGCATTTCCAGTTAGGCTGAAGGCTTGGTTATGCATGCTGATGTTTGTTATGTGTATGTGGTGGTACCTTGGGGGAACTCACTAAACATTGTGCTTACAATTTCAGTTTATTGTTTCAGGTGCTTCAGATTGTTGTGCGAAGGCAAAGGCGTGACAGTACACATCCTTGGGTTTACTACTGATTTGATCTTTGGAGACTCTAATTTTAAATAATGTTTTGGAAATAGTGGTTTTGTAAACACTTGTATTAGTAAATAGGTTGATTTGAAAAGTTTAAATTTGTTGTAATTTTTGGTATGTTACATAAACCATATTATCCATAAGGCTTTCCATAGTACTACTAATTTGTTTTTCAACTTTATATATTTGAAAAACTTCAGCAAAAGTTTTAAAATTATCTTTTAACATTTAAAATATAATTATAGTTACTAAAGTTGTTAATAAAGTTGATTAGGTATCTTGTAATAAATCTAGACATTCATTAGAAAGGAAGTCATACAATAATGTTTATAGTTCCTATTAATTATTTTGTCTACATCATTAAGAATCTTTTATATATAAATAAGATTCACATATATCAAATAAATTACCTTGTTTTCTTTAAGAAATCTATTTCTTGTTATCGGAATATGTGCACATTATTTATATAATAAAGATAACAATGTCTTAGATATGTTTGGTTCAAATCAAGTCTGAGTGAAAAGTGTTTGCATATATTATTTATTTATTTATAACGCATTGATATTTACTTTTGTAATTATATTAAGTGATCTAGTTCTCCAAAACATATTTTTAATCATTTCATAACATTAATTTGATCATTATAAAAAATGATTAAGTAAATAATCAAATTTTAATAAATTAACGAAGACATATATTTAAACGTGCTAGATTTAAAACATACATTGTTCCAAAGCAAACATTGTTTTTCAATTTACTTGTACTCACCTGCTTACCCTTCTTGAATAACTATAAACATTTATTAGATTAACATTTAAGTATCAAGTACTTGTGTGTTAAATGAAAAGTATATAAATTCTATCTAGTAGAGACCTGAAGTATCTCTCCCAAATTACTTCTCAGGGACAATTTCTCTTCTAGTGTTTTGTTTCTCCACAATAGAAACAAGGTCCATCTCTGTGATCTTTGATGGATTTCTTGGGCTTATAGGTATTCTTTCCATGAACTTTGGACCTCTTAGAATACACAGGGTGACTCTTTTCAACCTTGCATTCTTCCATTGTTTGAATTGGCTTAAACCAAATATCACTATATTATTCGAACATATGGTTAACGTATCAGAACATCTAATGTATCTAAATTATCCAAGACTTGCTAAAAGTTAGGAATAACTATTCCCATTATGATGTTAGAAACTTCCTCATCATCATAGTGATGCCTCTACCAAGTATCATGTTTAGGTTTTCTGCTCAAAGCAGGTTGTTTAGGAATGCGACCTTTTAAGAATGTTATTATTTCATGTATATCAGCAAGTTAAATATGATGCATGCTAATGAGATCATATTTTTTCATATACAAAATTTTAACAAAGTTCATTTAATATATTCAATATTTAAATCTTTAATAGTTAATACCCTTAAGTTTCTAAAAAGATCAATTATCAAAGTCTAAGATCCAAGTTGCAAAACAAATAAATGGTTAGGTATTCTTTATCCCATCCATTTGATTTCAACAATGTAGATATCGAGTATCAGTTATATTCTAGTATATAATTCTACTTTTATCGGATCACTAATAATAAAGTTTAATAGGCATGTTTGATCTCATCTATGCATCAGAACTCTATTGCCTATGTATCCTTTATCATAACAGATTTCCGATTAAATCATCCAGTTTGGAAAACTTGTGTAATCGACCTATAACTTGGTTACAAAAATCGGAGATATACCCCGGTCATCAAAAGATAACACTAGCGGTAAGGTATCCTTTATCCCACTAACTTATACATGTGCCGAGCGAGTCTTATTCAAATAAGATTGCATAGATTTGAGTTTAATAACGGGTCTTTGATGTATTTATAATTCTAGTTTAAGAAAATATTATATTATATTTATTGTATGCATCCAATAAGTCATGGTATAACTTTTATTTAAAATCATATTTTAACAATGTTCTTTTATAAAATCCAAATTTTATATAATGGGCGCGATCATATTGTAAATTTAGTAACTATAATTAAGTTTGGATGTTTGATAATTAAAGAACATTTATAAACCTTTTAATAATACTTTCTTTTAGAAAATAAGGTTGGTGGCTTGATAAGTCTCTAAAATGTCAATTTTAAACTTATATAATTTTAGCCGTCCAAATTTATCGTTAGCTAGTTTTATACGATAAAACTTGTTTTAAATTTAAATTTTTTTTACCATTTTATGTTAAATGAAAATTTTCATTAAAACCAAACTCCTTGTGATGTTATTTATGTTCAAAATATTATTTTGCATTTGAAATATAATTTAACAATTATAACATAATATCAACATAAATATAAACAACATAAACATGCAAAACATATGTGCAAAAACCAATCACAAACTAGTGACATTTTGTGAGCCATCACAAAATTACCAAGTCCATACCTAAGGTACATAATATGACCAAAAATCTTGTAATATTCATGCTCCCACTAGATTCAAAATCTTGTAGTAAGTTTATAAAAATAATTTTGTAAAGTTTGTGAAACTTTAGAAAATTCAACTTTATAAACTTTTGATCTTCAAAATGGCTACCATCTTCATTCTTTTTATATTTTATAAATATAAACTATCTCTAAAACTAATCTGACATACACACACACACACACACACATATATATATATATATATATATATATATATATATATATATATATATATATAGATACATACACACAATCAAAGATGTATAGAATAATTTTTTTTTCTAAGACAACTATTATGTCTAAAAATATGCATGTAAACTTCTTGGCATAGAAACAATAACCATAAACATTTTAAAGTTGTCACTGAAAATATATATGAAATCTTCTTATAAAAAGAAAACCCTGAATGTTTTCCAAAAACAAAGATTATGCCAAATAATCTCATAATCTAACCAATCTTGCAAAAATGGCTCTGATATCGATTGTTGGTTTTATTCAAAACCATTTTTCCCAAAAACGCTAAAAATGGCATCGGGAGCTTTAAAACAGAAGATACTTAAAATTATTTTTAACCCACCAATGATAAATTTGCAATCATGGAAATATGAATACAACCATAGGAAGAAAATAATTATAACTTTTGAAGACCTTGATCCGCATGGCAGGTTTAAGTTGACGTGGATGATAAACTACTTAAAGAAGAGCTTCTCTAGAAGTATCCACCAATCAAGAATCAACTAATAAAACATACTAGTCTTTACTTGTATATATGTTGTTCTTAATCCTTCAAGTTTATACTAAATAAACTTTAAAGAGAAGCAACATATAAGTTTTCAAATCTAGCACCAAATTGCAAGAAAGTAGAGAGGGAGAGAAAGTTTTAATTCTCGAAAATTCGAAGCCCTTTAGAGAAGATTTTAGGGTAAAAAGATCAACCTTTTCTTCTAGTTAGGCACTTTTTATATACATGTAAATATGTACAAATTCAAGCCTAACATTAAAGGAAAGTATGGTGTCATTTATAACAAGTATGGAGCTTAAAATGCAAGACCATAAGAAATCGTGTCTATAGTATTAAAGCATCCAAGTCAAAACTATCGAATGTCTTTTACTTAAGCTCCAACTAGCTAGTTAGAATGTAACTAAATGGTTACTCTAAGTGCCTAAAACGTTTTACACAACATTTATAATCATACCATATGATATTTACTAGTTTTTGTTCTCTTTATTATTATTTCCTAGAAATAATAATTCCTAACAAAATGGTAAAAAAAAATATATTTTTTATAAAATAATTCTTTTCTAGTTAAATACAAGTTTTGATTATATTTATTAATAATCAAATTACATAATAAATAATAAATTAGTAGTAACTTGCTATAAGGTGTGGCTCTATAGGATCATGTGTCATTAGCAACTATCATTTTATAATGAATATTGGGTATTAAGATTTTTCAAGAAATTGGGACGAAGAGAAGTCATATTAGATCTGCAAAGTGAAGGAGTTGGATTTATGTCAGTTTGCTTAACAAGTTTTTTAACCATGGGTTTAGTACTAGTTTCAACTGCATGTTCTTCTTCGTTTGACTCATGAATTTCTTTAAGATCAATTGAGCTCCTTCTAGCTTCTTTGGATATGAGTTCCATATCAAGGAAGAAGCCCCTTTGAGACACAAACACTTTGTTCTTTGAAGCATTATAGAACAAGTATCCAAGAGAATTTTAAGGATAGCCCACGACACTTTTCCTCTCTAGGTTCTAGTTTATCGTTCGCCTCGTGACGAACAAAAACTTCACAATCCTAGATTTTCAAATGTGCAAGACTGGAGGTTTCCTATTCCAAATTTTGGAAGGTGTCTTAGTGACCTTCTTAGTTGGTAGGAGGCTTAATATATTGCATACAGTTTCTAGGGCATAACCCGTGAAACTAATTGGAAGCATAGCTCGATTCACCATAGATCAAACCATATCAAATAGCATTTGGTTTCTTCTTTCGACAACACCTTTAATTTACGACATTCTACGAGGTGTAAATTATGAGACAATCCCACAATCCTTTAGATGAGCGACAAATTCAAGACTCAAGTACTCTTGAACCCTATCGGATCGAAGCATCTTGATCTTTTTTACCGGTTAATTGTCAACTTCCTTTTGGAATTCTTTGAAAACTTCAAAAAATTTCTAACTTATGATTCATTAAGTAACACAACAATACCAACTAAAGTCATCTGTAAAAGTCACAAAGTATTTTTCACCATGCCTTGTGGCAATTCTAAATGATCCACGTAGGCGTGGATTATGTCCAATAGATCCTTGTGTCATTCACCGTTTCATGTGAAAGGCACTTTTGTTATCTTTTCAAGTAAACAAGACTCACATACATCACTAGAATCTAGGTCAAATGATTCCAAGATCCAATCCTTTTGGAGGTCGGTGATGCGGTTCTTGTACATGCCAAGATTATAATGCCATAAGTACGATTTTTCTATATATATAATTTGAAGAACCAACATTTAACATTAGATTATTTATGTTGCCTACACAAATGACACTTTCAAGCACACCATTGCAAGGACAAAATTTAAAAATAAAAGAACCACTTTTACAAACCAAAATGTCACCATTATTAATATTTAATGAAAAGCGGAAACCATCCTTGTAGATTGCATGAAAGGAAATAATGTTTCGAGCCATACTTGTGAGCAGCAACAATTAAATAAAGTAAATGAAACACCATTATTAAGCAAGACCTTGTATTCCCTGATCGTTGTAACAGGTGCAGTTCCTTTGTTTCCCATTATCAGGTTTAGCTCCCCATGCTTTAATCTTTTACTTTCCCTTAGTTCTTGTAAATTTGAGCAAATAAGATGTAACGTCCCAAAAATTCATAGTAAAATTTTTATTTTTAAAACGATAAACCACATAAACGATTTGTTCCAAAACCGATCAAAGTGAATATACTATTTAAACATTAGAGTAAATATTGAAAATTGTCAATGCAAGAAAACTATGGTGGATGTGGTGCAGTCACGTCGAGCCCTTCCCTTTCATACCGCAAGTACCTGAAACCATAAACAAAAATCTATAAGCAAAAAGATTAGTGAGTTCCCCAAAATACCACATACTATACATACAATAGAGATTACTATGTGCAATCCATAGTCTTATAATTGTCATTATGCCATGAGTCGTATCATGATCTTTACTTTCCAGGACGAGGGCCAAACCCTGGGTCTCACAGAAAAGTGCCAAGAGCCACCTCCTGGTCTTCCATGCAAGTATCACAAAGACAACTAGCATACTAGATATAACTACCAAGGTCCAAACCCTGGTCTTGCATATAATTTTTCATGAGCCTTATCCAGGTCTTTCTTGCAATTGTTAGGTGCCACCACCTGGTCTTTCTACATAACATAATCCTATGGGTCGACATTGGTGTCTTCGACCTCTTAGTATAGTAAGGAGACTCACTTCTCAATCTGAAAGATTGTTGAATTGGACACTGCTCTGAATATCAGCTCTACCAGTCACCTATTCATTGGAACATGACCGACTTAACTTATAATCTATATACCCAAAATACCCCTAGGTCAAACTCCTAGTCAACTCAGTAAGTACGTGGGGTGTACATAACAGGTACACAGGGTGTACTACCCGTTTGACCAGAGTCAAGGGGCTGACCACGTACACGCAACGTACGTGGCTTCCACTCTTTCTTCCCATTAAGAGCTTAATCCTTAATCTCTTTCGTCCAAAATTTAGATCTAGCCCTCAATGATGTTCTTAATCATAAAGTTTCCAACTTTATGATCCTGCATGGCTATTAATTGCTCAATACCGAAAATCCTAACTTCTTAACTCTTTAAGACATCCTACCTCATGCATGGAAGGAAACTAAGATCCAAGATTATATTTTTATGGTTCCTAATAACTCCATGATGGATAAAGTTTCCAACTTTATCCATTAGAATGGTCCAAACAACCAAGATTTAGCTTTAAGTTTCAAAGGGACTAAAAGTGCATCTTTTTCAACTTAATCCATTAAGTCCAAGTCTCAAACCTTTAGATTTGAATCAGTATGATGTTTAGATGTATAAAGTTTCCAACTTTATCCATAACAAGGTCACAAACTTTCAAGATATAAACTTTATGCACTAAAGTGACCACAAAAGCTCATAACACCTAAAACTAGCTAGATCTAAAAAATGCATCATCAAGATTCAAGCTTTATATCTCTAGAAGAAAGATCAAGGTGAACACAATCTGGATCTACAAGCTCCAATGCAACCAACACTTCTCCAATTAGCTCATTTTTCTCCAAGATGCACCGAGAACACTCCAAAGCACTCAAGAACACCTTCTTTTTGCTCACAAGTATCAAAATAGGGTTAGGGTTTCAAGGGATGGTGTTGCAAAGGTGGAGGATAAGAGTGGAATGAGTTTAGGGAAGTTAAGGAGCTTAAATAGGGATCAAACCACAAAAATAGGGTTTAGGAATTGATCGCATATGCCTAGCATACCAGGGATGCTGTAGTACGCCCAGCGTACTTCCTGTATGCCTAAAGTACTAGACTAAGTCCAAAACCTTCCTAACTTCTAATGGTCATAACTTCTTCGTTCCAACTTTGTTTTCGACGATCTTTATATCCATAGAAAGGCACTGAGGAGCTCTACATCCCTATCTAATTACTTTTGAATTAAAATGCATTAAACTAAAATCCTTAATTCATAAAAGAAGTTTGAAACATTACTCTTCCCGTTCTACCCTTTGACTCCAAAGCACAAACCAAACTCTTGTATCACATAAACTACATCACCCACATCAAAATGGGTCTAAAACTCTGTTTCCCCAAAGCCCGAAGCCTTATTATAGTTGATCTTTTGGTCACGGCCTTGAATTATGAAATGAATCGAAACAGGGTGTTACAAATCTCCTCCACTTTAATTAGATTTCATCCTCAAAATCACTCCTTGCTAATTTCCAGGGAATCAGACTATCCAACCATATCTTCCAGATCTCTGATAAAAGTCGACCCTAACATATGATGACCTTCTAATAATCGAACCCATCCTTAGTAGAACTCACATACCAACAATGGATGAATCCTTGCTCCCACTTAACTTAACCAATAAAGGACAACCATCATTATTCAACTCAAATCCAGGAATCCAATACCTTATCTGAATTCCCAACATACAAAACCACTATGAATCACAACCAATATGGCTCTACTTTGCAATCTAATACGAATGAAATCCTTACCACCCTAAATTATCCTGCTGACCAAACATTCTCATTTTCGATCTATCCAATATATTTTCAGCTCTTAGCTGATTGCGACAACCCGAAATTTCCATTCTGAACAAACAATATCACTTCAACAGAAGTTATAACAGTCACAGTAAATTTTCAGACTTTTCGGATAAGTTTGAGTAATTCATTGTTTACACTTCAGGAGATATCAGGAGAGTGGATGCACTAGGGTTTTGTGCAACATTGTTATTCCAACACTCTATCATATTAGAAATCATTTCGGGAATAAAAGTATTTTCTGCCAAAAATATCTCAGGACTATAAATAGAATTCTAAACCAAATTCATTCATTATTCGCATTTCCAACTAGAGAAAATCCATTTTCTCTCTCACGGATCTTCAGGTTTTTATCCCAAATCGTGAGTACTTCAATCTAGTTGTATTATATAGCTTAGATTGTTCTTAATAACATCAAAATCACGACAGAACATCAAGATCTGTGAGTTTACTCCCCAAGAACATCTTGGAGAGTAAACTCCTTTTCAAGAGCCAAATGGTGCCTAGTCTTTCCTTAAGCCATGAAACTAGTTTGGACTTGTACACAAATGAGTTTTGGAACAGAAAACAAACTCAAAACAATAAGATTTGAGAGTTTACTCCCCAAGAACATCTTGGAGAGTAAACTCCATTTGGAGAGTAAACTCCGTTTTAAGGGCCAATAGTGTCCCAATGTCCCTCAAAGCCTTGAAACTCAAACTAGAAGCTACCATTACATGTTTAGACCACCAAAACAATTAAGAATCAAGAGTGAAAGTGAGTTCACGGCCAAGGAAGTTCTTGGGCCGTGAACTCCATTTTAGGGTGTCAAAGTGACCTAAATGCCACCCTTAAGCCAAGAGACTAGCATTGCTTTTTACCTTGATGTGTCTAAGACCCAAAACAACCAAAATACCAACACCTTAAGTGTTTACGGCCGCAAACACATGACCAAATGGTCTATGGGCCGAAAACTCAAGTTACGGGTGTTTTGGTGCCACAAACACTTCCTAAGGCTTAGGCATGAATTTAGAATGCTTCCTTATGACCTTTAAGACCCTCATAAACATATTCGGACATGAGTTTATGGTTGTAAACTCATTTGGGCCGTGAACACCCCAAAAGTGCCAAAAGAAGTGGTCTTTCTCATCCTAGGCTAAAGCTAATGTCCCTAAATCATTCCCTAGCTTTCATACTTGCACTAACCCATGAGTAACCATAAGTTTACGGCCGTAAACTCCCTTGGGCTGTGAACTCATGGTAGTAAACTCATTTGTGTGCCTTATACCTTCCTATGTTGAATCACATGTGATTCCAACACTTGGTCAAGGTGTTTCCTAGTCCCGGAAGGTGTTATCTTTCATATAGTTGTTATAAACACTATATTCATGTCATTATGTGTCCTTAAATATCATTTCGGACTTATTGTGTCTCGGGACTTCATTCGTGGAACTTCTCATCCCTACACGCGTACCCGCTAGAAACCCTCACAACAGGTGAGTTCATACCCCTAATCAATGTTTAAAGGATTTTAAATGCTTTAATTGGGGGGGGGGGGAATACAAGTAGAAAACAACATGTTATTAAATCATCTATATGTATTTTATAACTGTGTTTTCATTCAACAGATTTCACATACTACAAAATGTGATGCATGAAATGGTTTTCTAGCTTTAAAATACTTTGCTATCAAATGTACTACTTTTGAAATGTTTATCAAAATGACATCAAGTCACTTTTATATTTGTTCAAAACCTTTAGATGTCTTACAAAACCATTTTTCATTCTTGAACTAAACTATGCATATACACTTATATTCTTATATATGTATTGATGATATAGTTTACAGCTTTCATTTAGTTTCTCACACCCTTGAGTAGTAAGAGTGTATAAACCTACTTGAACAACCAATTACCTTTCAGTAAATTATCATAGGGATTATTTGAAGATATCAAACATTATTCCTATTACAAGGAATCACACAAGAGTCAGTTCATTCATGAGTCTATACCAGTACATTACCTGATACATGAGTACGTTTACATATGCTTACATGATACATGAATACGCTTACATGAACACATTACATGCGTACCTTGATGTAGATACACTTACCTGTGTATATTAACATGAATACTTGTATCTTGAATTGCGAGGATGATTTATTAGTACCTTCTGTGTAAATCCTCCTGCATATCCCTTGTACCTCGGGATATCTAGACAGGACCTTATCCCTAGTACCTCGGGATATCTAGACGGGACCCTATCCCTAGTACCTCGGGATATATGGACGAGACTAACCATTCCGGAACCTAGCTATTAGCGATAGTGGGTGATGAACATCTACGAATGTCTAAGGTTATTACTTATATTAGGAGTCAATTACGGGACTAACCCTTCCTCCGCCCTGCTGCTGCTACAGAGGACAATTGGACAATCTTCGGATGTTCATTAGGTTATATATGTCGTGTTAGCCCTAGTACCTCGGGATAACATTTACATACGTCGTGTTAGCCCTAGTACCTCGGCATAACATTTACATATGTCGTGTTAGCCCTAGTACCTCGGGATAACACTTACTTTAGTATATTTTCCTATTTACTTTATTTTGTGATAAGTTATACGTTTCGCTTTACGCGATGGCGTGTTAGCCATAGTACCTCGGGATAACACTTACATTAGTACTTTTTCCTGTTTACTTTATTTTGTGATACTTTCACCTAAACAAAGAGTTAGACTAAGTACTTTTAGCACTAATCAATAGAAAGGAAAAACTATCATTTTACTTACAAAACATTCGGGTCTTGGTAGAAGACTACATTATCATAACAAAACATTCGGGTCTTGGTAGAAAACTACATTATCATAACAAAACATTTGGGTCTTGGTAGAAGACTACATTATCATAACAAAACATTCGGGTCTGGGTAGAAGACTACATTGTCATAACAAAACATTCGGGTCTTGGTAAAAGACTACATTGTCATAACAAAACATTCAAGTCTTGGTAGAAGACTACATCTCAAACTAATAGAAAATAAGGGATTTTCTAGGGTTTTTCATACTTACATCAACATTTTCATTTAAAGGTTTACATGACTTTTAAAACAGATTTTAGTAAGCAAGACAATGACACTTAAATACTTATGAATTCACCAGCTTTAAAGTTGATACTCACTTTCAAAATAACTTGTATTGTCAGGTCATCAGTTAGATAGGTGCGATGGCCAGGTTTTTGAGAAGATGGAGCACAGACAAGACTCGCCTTATTTTGATTATTCATTTTATTGTTGTACATTATGAAAGAACACACATGTATTAAAACTTTACTTTTAATGCAATGGATGATGTTCTTGCTTGTTTACTACTTTACACTGTTATGATACTTCACATGACATCCTCCAGCCCGGAACGTTTCCGCCGTTCTTGGTTTTGGGGTGTGACAGATTGGTATCAGAGCATTGTTTATAGTGAATGAAGTATATCAACCCATAAAAGATATACTAACTATAAATACATAGGGATTAAAACACTCTGTCTAAGAGAATATACTTTTAAATAATAAAATATTTAACAAAGTATACATGCCTGCATTCATACTAAAATCAGTGTCACAATGACAAGAACAAAAGTATTACGATTGTTGAATATCACAGGTAAGCTCGGGGATGTATGGTCAGTCTTGGGAGTGGCATAGCCTGATCAACTATGTTGTTCCAAAGAGTGATTAGCACATGCCCAAGAATGGTTGTGATATGACAACAAGTCTAAAAACTTACCAACATCACCACAATGAGAACATTATAACGGAACCTAAGTCTAAAATACCATAGGGGTGTTTTGTGTTACTAAAGTACTTAATACTTGAGAACTAAAATGGAATCCTCATTCCTAAGTTGATAATTGCTAAGTGGATACGCTAAAGTTATATGTAACTAGGATGTTATAGACTTAGAATCGGTGAAATTTTTTCTTTACCCTTATTCCTTGTGAATTTGGAGTTAAGGTCACTTATTTGAAGGCCTATCCTGTGTTGATTACATATAACTGGTATGCACTTTACAAATAACGATAGAACTAATGAAGATTTCCTAAATAATTATCTAGATAGTTCGTCTAAATATTTATTTTCTTACCCCAAATTCCCGCGTAGATAACATGGCTGGATTCCATCCCCACGACAACTTGTTGCTTCCGAACGCGGTTATTGCTGGATGGTTTGGAGAAGAACCAGATAATGATCATCCAATCCCTCTGAATGATCACCATGCTGAAGACCTTTCAGACGATGCCATCTCCGAACCCGAGGTTGAGAACCTACCCCAGGCAGCTCCCTTTCCGATTCCTAACCCTCGTCCGACTTTTCATGGCCCGAAGCCTGAGTGGGTGGAATGTTTGGAAACATGGAACCAAGGACAAGATCAGCCCATGCCATTTAATGGTGACCGAAGCTTCTATGACCTGAGCAATGGGGGCTCAGCAGACAAAAGCATGCCAATTCTGATCCGAAGAGTTGCCTGAAACGAAATTCAAGGCAGGACAGCTCTACAACGTATCGCAGAAGTTGATACAAATGGAGGAATGCATATGCTTCGCAACAGTCGCCTTGAACATGCTCGTGAGAGGTCTGAGAGAGACCATGAAACCCTTTTGCAAGAACTGGCTGAATCATGAGCCGAAGTCATGGAACTTCGAGTACGCCAAAGAGTGTACGAAAGACACCTACTTGATGTGGAACGCCAACTGGCTGAATCATGAGCCGAAGTCATGGAACTGAGAGTTCACCAGAGGGATGACCGTCGCCAGTATTAGATGCTTTACTTTATATTCCTTGTTAGAAAGGAATCGTGTTCCTGTCTATGCCCAATGTGGCATTTTCTATGAAACTATCTTGTACAGTGAGTACTTTAGTTAGGTCTTTATACTGTCAGGAACTATCTTCTCTGGTTATGATGTAAGACCTTTTTACAAGGTCATTTTCCCGAACTTGTACGTCATGAATATCAAAGATATTGATAGTCGGCTAACTTCTGAGTCATTCTTTATTCAAATACTCTTATCATACTTTCATTAGAGTCTATTTGAATCATGCTCTAGTCAAGTCATTGGACTATAGCCATTTAACTCTGGAGACATCTCCGAGTCTCTTTTAATGGTTGGATCACGTTATTCGCCAACCAACGATACCTCGGCTAGAACGACAAACATCTTGAGACCATTGCATGAACTTACTCTCGCTCTTTGCTAGGACTGCATCATAGGGATGTAGGTCAAACCTTTGTGAACATACTTCCATTCTGTACTAGGAATGCATCATAGGGATGTAGGTCGAACCTTAGAGAACATACTTCTATTCTTTACATGAGCGATCGAACTACGTCTATGTTCAACCATTCTCGCTCACAAATTCATTTTCTTTCAGTGTAACAGAATCATGTCACCCAAGAAAAATGATCAGCCCATCAACCAAACACCAACTCTTCAGATTGATGTAGCTACCTTTCAAACTGCAGTCTCGGCTGCCGTGTCAGCTATTCTGACCCACCTGAACGCTAACAACGCAAGTGTTAGTGGGATTGTTAACAATCATTCCAATCCAAGTAACAAACAGAAGTCTTGGAATAAACCTAAGGACAAGTCGCTTCGAAGGGCGAACAGGAAACAACCACCAGTAACAACCTTCACAGCCACGACATCAGCACCTCCAACTACAATCCCTTCGGACATCCCAATTGTCCCTAAACCAGCCAAACATTATGCTGGAAGTCTCCCAAAATGCTTTAAATGCAGTTTTCACCACCATAGATGTTGTAGGGAGAAGCAGTGCTCACACTGCAACAGGAAGGGGCATACAGCCTGTGTCTGCAGGACGCCAACAGCTCAGGCCGCTCAAGTGCCAAACACCAGTGTGAACCAGGTTTGCTACGGTTGTGGCAAAGTTGGTCGCTACAAAAGGAACTGCCCAGGGGCAGAAATTGCTGGCACACACGGCAGTATGCTACCGACCACCGCCGCAGGAGAGTCTACTCCGGACCCACGTTAATGTAATTTAGGCGTTTCGTTGTAACAGACTTATGAACCATCCCAAAACTAGTGTAACCAGTGTCTTATCTTTTGCGGGATCCCATCCGTTTAGGGATGTTCGTGTTGCGTATACTTGTCTTTTGTAGTATACCTTGTTCGCAACAATAGTCTTGTAGTAAATCCTAAGTACAGTAACTCTGTTAATGGTTGCACTGTTGTGTTTTGTATGTAACGCCTTATGTTCAAAATCTAATGTCTTTAGTTTCCATACGATGCCGACTTTATCATGTGACTCGAGTAAATTCGATCCTCGCAATACCAGCTTCATAAGTACGTCTCTTTCTCAGAAATCGTCTTTTAGCGAAGCCGTCATATCAGAACACCGAAGTACTCATACATGGAGTACCTTATAGTTCTTTTCCTTTCCGAAGGAATCCCCACAGTATTACTCGTGCAGTACGCCAAGTTCAATTCCATGATTCATACAGTTGATCTATCACTGAAGAATGTATACATGAGAGTGATATATAATCAATGTTCTACAGGTTTAGAATTGATGATTCCACTTTAACTTCTTTTCCCTCGATGGGATGTGAGATTAAGGAAGAATCAGTTATTCGACTACCATTTCAGTCTTAATTATATAACGACTCGTATACACGAAATTGTGATCATTGAATCACGTATGAATTCTAATATGAACTTCAGAACCGAGACTGTCCAGGAGTACGAGTAATTGCATTTGGCATAGGAACAAACTTAGAACCCAGTATGACTCTTATAACCAGATCGCCTTCAGTCTAAGCAGCTACGGAAGATACAAGAATAGCCCGGACAACACAATGAACTACTCAAAAATAGAATTAGAAGGTCGGGCTTCTCACCCTTGAGAGCTCTGATCTTATTATTACCAGAAGTCGACGGAGTGCATCTTATGTACCTCGACGACCGGAGACTTCATTAAGATTTCCTTTAGAAATCGTTGTCTCTGCCTCGCATAGACGAACTGATTGAGCAACCACAGGGAAAGTATTACTTTCAGAAATGGACCTGAGATCCGAATATCACCAGTTCGAGTGTTAGGGAAGGATGTCCTAAAGACTACCCTCCGAACTCGATACGGACACTTCGAGTCCTTAGTGATACCCCTCGGATAGGACCAATACGACCATAGTATTCATGAGCTAAATGAGTGGAGTACGCCTTTCTTACTGGGATCAGTTCGTCATTTCTCCATGTAATGACTTACTTATCTACCCTCGTAGTAAGAAAGAACCCATAGAAACATTACCCTCGGAGATACTTTTTGCAAAGTTCTCTAATCAAGAGTTTTGGAATTTAGAGTCAAATTTCCTGAGACACACTATTACTGTTGTGGAATTTGTCGGCACCGTAGTCACCGACGGAAAATTCGCCAAATTCTAGGTCTTACAGACCTACTATCATAGTCCATTCGAAACTCCCCACAAATTTCAGAACCCCTTTCGACTTTGACCCAGCAAGGGATGGCCCTTGACTGGGAAGTAAGCGAGATAAAGAACCTTTGGAATTCCAAGTGGGAGACCAAATTCATTAGGAAACCTCACTCTGGGAACGGCTTAATACGCTTCGTAAAGCGTGGAAAGCAAAATCCAATGTAGTTGGGACCTCCGATCTTCTTACCAGAATCGGTCCTACATCTCACAAATTAGACCTACTCCGCGCACTCAATAACGTACATTTCCCCTTCGCTTCTCGAACTTGAAACAGTATCCTTCCGTTAGGACTTTCGTAATCCCTCTCGACGAGATCGAGATTTACGAGATCCTTGCCTTCATATTAGAACCGTAGTAACCCTCGACCGAGAGGTCAAGCGGACGAAGCAACGCCGTCGCCCGTTAGTGAAGGTTCGTTGGGATACCAACCGAGAACCCGATTTCACTTAGGAGTGCGAGAACCAATCGATTAGGAAGTTCACATAACGACTCGATCATTCATACATACTTCCTTGCCTAAATTCTAATTTCGGGACGAAATTCCCTTTAACAGGGGGATGATGTGACAACCCGACATTTCCATTCTGAACAAACAATATCACTTCAATAGAAGTTATAACAGTCACAGTAAATTTTCAGACTTTTTTTGATAAGTTTGAGTAATTCATGGTTTACACTTCAGGAGATATCAAGAGACTGGATGCACTAGGGTTTCGTGCAACACTGTTATTCCAACACTCTATCATATTAGAAATCATTTCGGGAATAAAAATATTTTCTGCCAAAAATATCTCAGGACTATAAATAGAATTCTGAACCAAATTCATTCATTATTCGCATTTCCAACTAGAGAAAAGCCATTTTCTCTCTCACGGATCTTTGGGTTTTTATCCCAAATCGTGAGTACTTCAATCTAGTTGTATTATATAGCTTAGATTGTGCTTAATAACATCAAAATCACGACAGAACATCAAGATCTGTGAGTTTACTCCCTAAGAACATCTTGGAGAGTAAACTCCTTTTCAAGAGCCAAATGGTGCCTAGTCTTTCCTTAAGCCATGAAACTAGTTTGGACTTGTACACAAATGAGTTTTGGAACAAAAAACAAACTCAAAACAACAAGATTTGAGAGTTTACTCCCCAAGAACATCTTGGAGAGTAAACTCCATTTGGAGAGTAAACTCCGTTTTAAGGGCCAATAGTGTCCCAATATCCCTCAAAGCCTTGAAACTCAAACTAGAAGCTACCATTACATGTTTAGACCACAAAAACAATTAAGAATCAAGAGTGAAAGTGAGTTCACGGCCAAGGAAGTTCTTGGGCCGTGAACTCCATTTTAGGGTGTCAAAGTGACCTAAATTCCACCCTTAAGCCAAGAGACTAGCATAGCTTTTTACCTTGATGTGTCTAAGACCCAAAACAACCAAAATACCAACACCTTAAATGTTTGCGGCCGCAAACACATGACCAAATGGTCTATGGGCCGAAAACTCAAGTTAGGGGTGTTTTGGTGCCACAAACACTTCCTAAGGCTTAGTCATGAATTTAGAATGCTTCCTTATGACCTTTAAGACCCTCATAAACATATTCGGACATGAGTTTACGGTTGTAAACTCATTTGGGCCGTGAACACCCCAAAAGTGCCAAAAGAAGTGGTCGTTCTCATCCTAGGCTAAAGCTAATGTCCCTAAATCATTCCCTAGCTTTCATACATGCACTAACCCATGAGTAACCATAAGTTTACGGCCGTAAACTCCCTTGGGCCGTGAACTCATGGTAGTAAACTCATTTGTGTGCCTTATACCTTCCTATGTTGAATCACATGTGATTCCAACACTTGGTCAAGGTGTTTCCTAGTCCCGGAAGGTGTTATCTTTCATATAGTTGTTATAAACACTATATTCATGTCATTATGTGTCCATAAATATCATTTAGGACTTATTGTGTGTCGGGACTTCATTCGTGGAACTTCTCATCCCTACACGCGTACCCACTAGAAACCCTCACAACATGTGAGTTCATACCCCTAATCAATGTTTAAATGATTTTAAATGCTTTAATGGGGGGGGGGGGGGGGGGAGGGGAATACAAGTAGAAAACAACATGTTATTAAATCATCTATATGTATTTTATAACTGTTTTTTCATTCAAAAGATTTCACATACTACAAAATGTGATGCATGAAATGGTTTTCTAGCTGTAAAATACTTTGTTATCAAATGTATTACTTTTGAAATGTTTATCAAAATGACATCAAGTGACTTTTATATTTGTTCAAAATCCTTAGATGTCTTATAAAACCATTTTTCATTCTTGAACTAAACTATGCATATACACTTATATTCTTATATATGTATTGATGATATAGTTTACAACTTTCATTTAGTTTCTTACACCCTTGAGTAGTAGGAGTGTATAAACCTACTTGAACAACCAATTACCTTTCAGTAAATTATCATAGGGATAATTTGAAGATATCAAACATTATTCCTATTACAAGGAATCACACAAGAGTCAGTTCATTCATGAGTCTATAGCAGTACATTACCTGATACATGAGTACGTTTACATATGCTTACATGATACATGAATACGCTTACATGAACACATTACATGCGTACCTTGACGTAGATACACTTACCTGTGTATATTAACATGAATACTTGTATCTCGAATCGCGAGGATGATTTATTTGTACCTTCTGTGTAAATCTTCCTGCATATCCCTAGTACCTCGGGATATCTAGACAGGACCTTATCCTTAGTACCTCGGGATATCTAGACGGGACCCTATCCCTAGTACCTCGGGATATATGGATGGGAGTAACCATTCCGGAACCCAACTGTTAGCAACAGTGGGCGATGAACATCTACGGATGTCTAAGGTTATTACTTATATTAGGAGTCAATTACGGGACTAACCCTTCCTCCGCCCTGCTGCTGCTACAGAGGACAATTGGACAATCTTCGGATGTTCATTAGGTTATATATGTCGTGTTAGCCCTAGTACCTCGGGATAACATTTACATACGTCGTGTTAGCCCTAGTACCTCGGGATAACATTTACATACGTCGTGTTAGCCCTAGTACCTCGCGATAACACTTACTTTAGTATATTTTCCTATTTACTTTATTTTGTGATAGGTTATACGTTTCACTTTATGCGATGGCGTGTTAGCCCTAGTACCCCGGGATAACACTTACATTAGTACTTTTTCCTGTTTACTTTATTTTGTGATACTTTCACCTAAACAAAGAGTTAGACTAAGTACTTTTAGTACTAGTTAATAGAAAGGAAAAACTATCATTTTACTTGCAAAACATTAGGGTCTTGGTAGAAGACTACATTATCATAACAAAACATTCGGGTCTTGGTAGAAGACTACATTATCATAACAAAACATTCGGCTCTTGGTAGAAGACTACATTGTCATAACAAAACATTCGGGTCTTGGTAAAAGACTACATTGTCATAACAAAACATTCGAGTCTTGGTAGAAGACTACATCTCAAACTAATATAAAATAAGGGATTTTCTAGGGTTTTTCATACTTACATCAACATTTTCATTTAAAGGCTTACATGACTTTTAAAACAACTTTTAGTAAGGAAGACAATGACACTTAAATACTTATGAATTCATCAGCTTTAAAGCTGATACTCGGTTTCAAAATAACTTGTATTGTAACACCGTAAAAATTTAAACAATTTTTCACATTAGAAAACACATTTTTAATTAAACAATTTGTTCACAAAACATCATAACATCAAGTTTTCAAACCACAATGTCTCCCAAGATCAAAATACATTCAATTCCCATATGTGTGTACGATTCAAGCCGACGCCTTTCCGCGGTCATCACTGGTACCTGAAACACATAACACTGAACACTGTAAGCATAAGCTTAGTGAGTTTCCCCAAAATACCACAATAATCACATAATAGCCACTCAAGGCTGTAACTCTATTGATCCTCTGGTCAATGTGTCTCAGTGGGTCCCTCCAGCCCCAACTCTCTGTGGGCCCTCTGGCCCTAACTCTAGGGACCCGAAAGTCCCAACTCTGTAACTCTGAATCATGCATATCACATATCACAATAAATCACAACACATAATAACATGCAATCACACTAGCATATAACTCTATAATACTCTGCCTCTTAACTTTGTTACCACACTAGGTAAAGTATAGTGAGAAGACTCACCTCGCGTATCGATAACTCGAAATCCCAGAAATCACTTGCGCTCGATCCCCCGAGCTATAATCCTCCTATAACACAATATATCTCTAACTAACACTTTCACAACTAAGGTTGACTACCCCTATAAAGCAACACTGGTCAACTCTAGTCAACGATCAACGGTCAACTTGACTGGACTCGGTGAGTGCACTAGAGCGACTCGACGACTCTATGCGTGTTCACTGACTCCCTGGGATCCTCTCTCGAAACGTCGAGTATTTTCCCAACTCAACGAGTTCCACCTGGCATGAGTGGCGGGGCCACCACGACTCAACTCGCTGAGTCTCAAGAACAACTCGGCGAGTTCCAGCTTGACTCAGTCCACCTGTCAACCCTCTCTGACTCTCCCTAACTCACTGAGTCAACCCCTTAACTCGGCAAGACCACTCGCTGAGTGGTTATGGACCATCTTCATGATACCCGCCGAGTCTGTTCTTCGGACTCGGTGAGTTTATGCCATGCATACACTCAAACGGACTCCTGAGGTCAGATCTGTTCCAATAACTCATAGATCCAGTCCTTCCAAGCACATACATCACGTAAAGTTACAATCTTGGTGCTCATGCAAAGGTCCAAAGGCCTTATTTGATAATATGGTCTCTAGAATGCTATTCTAAGCTCATGGCCTCCATTAACACTCATAAAGCTTGAGGGAAAAGAGTCTCTGGACCTCTTTGGGTCCAGATCTAAAGCACCAACACAAGAAGAGGCCCATTACTCCATGGACCATTCCACAAAGAAACTCTAACTCGAAGATTTACACCAAGGACTGAGAAAGGAACGAATGGTTACCTCAAATGAAGTCTCTGAGCTCAAAAATCACTGGATTAGCACCCTCTTTGGTCTCCTCTTGCCTTGATCCTCTTCTATATGCAAAACCACCCACAAATAGTCAAGGATCTTCCTCTTCTCTCTCACAAAACGCTCAAGGACTCTTTAGGGTTCTCTGTGGGGTTGGTGGCCGCAAATGACGGCCATAAGCCCCTTTAAATAGGTCTCATACCCTGGAAATTAGGGTTTCATGAAACAGCGTGGACTCACCGAGTCCACTTTTTGGACTCGTCGAGTCCGGACGCGAACTTGTGCCCAAACCGCGATCATACTCGGCGAGTTTGAGCTCCAACTCGCCAAGTCTCCTCACAAATCACCAATAATTATAAGAATAAATAATACCTGGAAATCCGGGCTGTTACATGTATTCTCAGGTCATCAGTTAGACAGGTGCGATGGCCAGGTTTTTGAGAAGATGGAGCACAGACAAGACTCGCCTTATTTTGATTATTCATTTTATTGTTGTACATTATGAAAGAACACACATGTATTAAAACTTTACTTTTAATGCAATGGATGATGTTCTTGCTTGTTTACTACTTTACACTGTTATGATACTTCACATGACGTCCTCTAGCCCGGAACGTTTCCGTCGTTCTTGGTTTGGGGTGTGACACTGATCTACCAATTATCTGAAGTGTCGGATTCCCAACCGGTCGCTGAAACCGACATCCTTTCAAATGACTGTACCAAGAGACTATGTCCAAGAGTTTGTCAGGAAAAGCTACCCTAAACTACTTGTATATAAGGCTTCAACAACCCTCCTGTTCCAACCAAGGATAACATAACCAACCATCACACAGATGCAATGTACCTTACTTTCCTCTAAATGAATGATACACGCCCAGCTGTAGTCCTATATCAAGAACGGCCCCATACGGCCCACAACCTTCCTTGATTCCATGAATTTTGTGTCCTTCCCATGGTCTCACTACCCATCCTACCACGGTCTAATCCCACCTAGAGGAAACTACAAGCCAAATCGTAAATCTCCACACTCTCACAGCTGCTCATGGACCAGTTGAATTATGCGGGTCACCCTATAGTCTTATAACACCTTTATCACTATCTACCAACCTAGTGAATGCTAAGGCCACCCTCCAGTCTTACAACATTTCTATCACTACCTACCAACCTGGTGAATGCTTTGTCCACCCCGCAGTCTTACAACACTTCTATCACTACCTTCCAACCTAATGAATCCTACGGCCACCCTGCAGTCTTACAACACTTTTATCACTACATGCTAACCTATGAATGCTATGGCCACCCAACAGTCTTAGAATACTTCTATCACTACCTTCCAACCAAATAAATATGACATAGAACATAACTAAACACGTCAATTTAGTTCTAACCGGGCCCGACACATAGTTAAAGCAAATTCATCTAGGGGCCTAGGATATCTCTTTTAATCCTCTTAGGATAAAAGGAACAGATAAACTTTGACATTATATGCTTGTACTAACTACCCATTAAGTCATGCACAACGATACGTTTTATAACATCAAGTTACTGATGCATTTTCATATTATCAAGGCACAACCAACTCATAGTCAACAACTCATATATCTTAGTTTGAAGAATATATGATATTATCATCTCACCATCACTCGTGATAAATTCCATGAAGTGATTCAGGTGAGTGCGGGTTGATCCAATGCTCAAATACTATTTCACAAGCACTGATGAATGGTGTAGCAGACTTTTGCTATGTCTAACACCTTAGACAATCTTACAAGCCAACTCATGACGGTCTTGCTTCATAGCTACTTCCAAAGTATGATCGACTATGGATAGTTTGAACTTTAGTCAAAACATGCAAAGTGAAACACAAGGATAATACTAATTCTATATGGGCCCAAAACTTTTGAGTGTGAATAAAACACCTTTTAGTTAATCACCATATTGATTACACATCATTCATTGTATATTGTTTCGATTTATCAACTAATACTTGAATTAAAACAATAGTTATCACATGCTCCAATCATTCATACTATGTTTACCTATGGTCCTTACTTTGTGAAATAGATCAATTGTTAACATTTCCAATGATACTCATTTCATAATTCCACATCCTTATCGTAAGTGTAAGAATACCAGGTTATTCCACTTACTGTAATTTGTTAGATTCTAAACTTACATGCAGTGGTCCTTTTGTAATGATTAAGTACATAAGTCACAAAGACTTTGTCAATTACAAAACTTTCCATTGGAGATTGTTACAAGAAAATTCTATAGATCCGAAGTCTCATATTCAAAGCACATTCCTTTGAACATCCTTCTTGCATAAGAGTTTGTAACTATCTCGTAGATTTTTGTTATCCAACTCCCATTATGGAAACATTTCCATATTTGCTACATGACAACTCATTTTTAATAGAATCCTATCTATTCATAATAATGTCAATATGGTCCATCCATTACTATACTGCCAACTATCCATAAGAAACCAATCTTTGGCGAACCTTAGATTATTCTTAGCAGTTGTTTAATAACTTTAGTCATATCTAGTTCTAGTCCTTTTTTCCTTTTAATGCCCTAGGAATTTGGAAAAATTAGAACATATTTATATTATAGCACACGTAATCAATCGTATACCCGAAGCATATCTTTCCTTTTAATGCCCTAGGAATTTGGAAAAATTAGAACATATTTATATTATAGCATACGTAATCAATCATATACCCGAAGCATATGGGATATGATACATAATGTTTCTCATAAAGACATGATACTTTACCAATCTCTCGCTATAATATTTCCACATATAGAATTTACTTATGTTGAATCATTTCAACATAACATTCACATATGTCCATGACTAAATTCTATTAAAATCCCAATCTAAGAATTTAGATTTGAAGTGAAGTATAAATTCCTCTCCCTTAATTATAGGAAAACAACTTTTCAACCATTGCAACTTTGCAATTTGAAACTTTAGTTTTCTATAATTAACATTGCTAACACGTAGCATTTACCATAATAATCATGCTCCCACTAACATGATAATTATATTCTTATTAGCGTAGCATTTATGCTCCCACTAGCTTTGACATGTGCTCAAAAACCAGTTGGACTTCTTGAAACCAATACTTATTGACTTTCTTACCAAATTTTAGATTTCTGATACTTGGTGCTTCGATAAGTCTTTTCCAGACTTAAATTAATAAGTCCTGAATGTTCAAACTATTTTCCATTTCTCACAATTCGGACTATGAAAAAGGATGTCGTAATCATAAGCGAATTTGAGAGTGTAACCATCACAATGGCTAACTCTAATCCTTTAAAGTCTACTTAGTGAAAGCGTTTCCTCACAGTCATTTTCATGAATTTGAGAAAAACCTTACGACACTTAGATTTTTACGGTGTATGTGTTTCTATCCATGTGAAGTCATAACAATAATCTTAAGACTAGGTTAGTGACAAATCCAAACTCTTATGGACTGGACCTATCTTATCTTAATTCCTTGCCACTTGGTAGCACAAGGGCCTATCATTGCTTCCAGGTTGTAATGAGAACAATTGAGAACTCATATAACTCACATGCATAGTCAACCTTAACTGGAATGAGGACAAAAACAAGAATATGTCGACATGATAGGTTACAAACCTCAAGTCATGTGCTAATGATTAATAATAGTTTTGACTCTTGATTAGTTGTTAAAACTTTTCAAGATCTTTAAGACTCCCACTGACCAGTTGACATATAAGTTTCTCTCTATCAAGAAACATTACTTGACAAAGAAATATCCAAAAGTTAGTGTGATCTCTTATCAAGACAAACACTTTTGACAATCGGTCTTAGTTGATCTTCGTTTTATCTAAAACATCACAAATTACCAATTCAAAATATACAAGAGTAGAAAAACGTTTTATTCTACATTTGCTGATATGTCACTCAATATATAATCTTGGAGTATGACTCTAAGATTTGATTTTGGAATGAAGTATGATTCATCTTAATTGGTTTAACCATTTCAACAATTCTTGATTCCTCTTCTTAGCCAAACAAATACACTAAGGTGTTCTTAGAGGATCAAATTATGATATGCTTTTCATAATCATCCGATGATCATAAAAGATGATACTCAAGTACTCTCCCATCTTTTCAGATTGGAGAAACATTTATCTTTCTGTCGACTTTGATTCTTCTTATTAGTTCTGCTGCACATTGAGACTTTTTCAATGACTTAGAATTGTACTTAATCTTGTAAGCAAAACCATATTTACTAGCTTTAGTAAATCATAACGAATAGTCTTATCATTCTTTTGTGGTGGACTTGACCAGTGCACAACAAAGTGTAGCCGATCCCCTAGTCCTTCACTTAACTCACATTTACATGTGAACAAGGAATTAGTCTTAATTTCCCAAAGATAAAGGTTCTCATACATCACACAATACAAGTTGCATGATTCCAAGTTTCTGTCCAATTGAAATTTGGTGATGAGAATCTTTCCTTATTTGGTAAATTTAGACACTACCACAAACGAAAGAATCAAATCCATATTGCTTACAAATAGAAACATACAAACATCAATTTTCACATATGTCATTGCAAGGAGATATAATATAAAATAAACTCAAAATTTTATTTACGGAATGCAGAAGAAAACATTTCCTTACAATGCAAATACAAATGAAAACTATGTTATTACAATTTTCTAAGCAATCTATCATAACTTCTAAGCAGCAACTCAAAATTCTGATCAGCGAACTATGCGATCGAAATCCATCTTTTCACGATCAGAATCAACTTGCTCTTCCTTTACGCTTCCTTTCTTTTCTTTGATCCTGCAAAACATAAAAATTTAATTACATTACATCATGTATTAAGGTGCGACTCTCACCTATGACATGGTCATCTGATTCATTACGCTCGATACTATGACATTACATGTAAGTGTATAATTTCTTGTCCTTATGAGAATAGTACTTTCAGTTGTTGGGTTTAGAGCACTATAACACTCCTATGGTGCACATGTAACCCTAAATGGTTTGGATCTACGTTTTCTCTAGTTATACATGCATTTCAATTTTTCCAAAGCATTGTCCTAACTAGCATACATTTGAATAATTGAATGATACAACTAGTTTGGTGACATACCTTTATGAAGGACTTGTAGTTCTTGGCCTTTGAAGCTTGAGCACCTCAAGTATGATGCCTCTAATGGTTCACAAACACCAATATGCAAAAGGTGCAACCGATTTTGGTTCATGAGGTTCTATTTATAGTGCTAGGGTTACATATTTGCAAAACCTAATGACCTAGCACATTCTTATGCTCCATGGGTTTAACCTGCATGGACTATCCATGAGTTATTTCATTGGTTTAGCCTATCTACATAATCATGGATCATTGGCCCACACTATAAGAATCATTAATTTACATAATCAATCCCCATATATTTAATTAGTCTCTTTTGACCATAAAATTAATTCCAAATGAATTCTTGATCAATACTAATTAAATAATACGATCTCATATTAATATATTATACTTGTAATATATCAATAAATGATAAATAACCTTATTTTCAATAGTCCATCCTATCAAATTGCACTGGTGAAGGCAACCCGAAAGGACCATGCTACAATCGGGTCAAGTACATCCCAGTTATAGTCATGGGCTTAGACCACAAATCCAACATCAGTATCATCCAGTCTGATGAGTTATAAAGACTCTTTTGATCGATTAGATCCTTGTAACAGGTAAATAAAGAACATAAAAACCAGTAAATAAAACACAAGTATGGATCACAATGAGTCGAATGATTCAATTACTCAATCCTCAGCAGAGCTCGACTAAGAACTTCCACTGTAGAGGATTCTAGGGTTACAAAACAAGAACGATGAATATGCTTCAAAATACTTATCTAATAGTTTCTAATAATTACGTTCTAGGATGCATGAAAGCATCTATTTATAATAAACCCTACAAAACTCATGGATGGACAGGCCCATACCGGAGATAAACATTGGACTAGCTAACGAGCCCAATAGACGCAACACAATACTGGACCTAACAATCTCCCCCTTTGCGTCAATTTCGAGCGAGACTATCATTTCTTCTTGCTTGGACCAACAACAGGAACTTTCTTGGTTGTATCAAACAGACGCGAGATAAGCGCAAGGATAGTCTGTCTGAAGCGAATGTACCATTGAATCATGTCGTCAAAGTACATTTTATCATCCGCTGTGTTTTGCTTGCACCGATGGATAATCCCTAAGACATGTTCCAGACATGCAGTGGTATAGAGATGTTTGTATGCCAAAGCGAAAAGACATTTCTGGCCTTCACCTCTGGTAAACATAACAGAGTTTCTCTTCGGATCTATCTTTCCCATCTGCATCATGTTTACGTGACTTGCTGAGCCAATAGGAGATATGGTAGGCTTTTTCTTGAATACGCTCGCTACCTCCTGATCCATCTTTGCGACTTCCATTATATAGCAGACAACCATCCTCTTGAAGTGGTCGATGATCAGACCATATTCAGCTTCGTTTGTAAGAAGATGTTGTGCAAGATGATCCAGTCGTGTGGATTCAAGTTGGGAAGATCAGCAAGCGAGAGGTCATGTCCGGTCTTAGCATATCCCCTTAGCACCTTAAACCGAACGTTGGTGAAGTTTCCTTCCTTGTACGGCTTTAGAACCCGAACATTGATAATCTTCTGAGCGCTCCATGTTTGGTACTGTGGTTGAGCGGCCCTCAGATAGAAATCGACTAAGTCCCGATCAACCTTTGGATGAGGATGAGGGAACTCAGCGGTGTTGTCAAAGGCATAGAATACAAACGCCTTTCGGGTTAGTGGCATGTCGAACTGAGAATCGACAGTGTTAGAACGATCTAAAGAGATCATCGGTTCTAGCCACAATATGCTGGGTGTTTCGATGGCTTCTTTCAGTAGCTTCTCAAGAGTCCAAGGAGGAAAAAGAGTTTTCCTGCTCTCGAGAAGGTCGTGAGCTTCTTTTTGTCTTCTTTTGGCTTCTTCAGCCTCTCTAGCTACACAAGCACTGATGTCTGCATCTTTATCTTAACCCTGTCTCTTTAAAAGGTCAGCAATTGTCTCCTTATCATCATCGTCGCTCTCCTCAGCAATTTTCTTGCCCTTGTCATTCACACCGGAACCTGAGGCTTGGCCTACTGGAGGAGGTTCGGTTGTGTGAGTTGCTGTTGAAGTAGGAGGCGGTTGAGACACATTCTCTTTTTCTCCCCTAGTTTCAGAATGGAAACGAAATCAAGGAGCCCTTCAATCTTGCTCAGGAGAGAGAGGGCAGGAGCAAGTTTTTCCGCAAGGTCACGCCTCACAGAGTAGTTAAGGATCGGGTCATGTGCTTCCAAGATGTTGGAAATGGATGCGTGGACATCCGAAACACACAAAGAAATTATCTCTTTTTCAGATCGAAGAGACTCAATCTCCTGTTGAAAGTTGGAGAGTTGAATACTCTTGACCTTAAGAGCGGTAGTCTTCCTTGCAAGAGAATCCATGAGGGAGTTCTTAGCAGCTAAGTCTTCTTGAAGCTTGGAGAGGCGCTCCTCAATGGCTGTTTTGAAGGCTGAGTAGTCGTCAGAAAGAGTTTGACGAAGAGAAGCAAACGACTTCAGCTCTGATGCAACTGATGTAGCCAGCTGGTTGACAATTGGTTCCAGCATTGTTTTGGTGGCTGCAGCAGTTTCCTGTAATGATTTCAATAAAGAAGAAGCATCGGTAAATAGTTTACCGACTTTTTCGGTCGCTGTCTCACTGGCTTTGGTTGAGGCATCAATGGCTGCAGTGGCCGAATCAAGAGAAACTTGATGAGCTTTGGAAAAAGCATCAACAATTTTCTGTATGGCAACTTCAGAGATGGAGGACTGGGATGTAGAAGGTGAGGCGATGAGCGAATCGATTTTATCGTGAAGCTCTTTGAGATGCTTCTTTGTGATAGGAGCATCGTCATCATCGTCAATCTGAACTTGAAACGGACTATAGTAGACCGAATCAAAGTTCATGTCCTCTCCGCCGAGGAATGGTTCTTCACTCTCAGCTGCATGAGCAGGAGATGATGGTGGTGTTGAAGCTGGAGGCTCGGTAGTAAAGGTAGGTTCAGGTTGGGTGGTATGTTTGGTTGTTGGTGTGGGTTCGGGTGCTGAGGTGGATTTGGGTGCGTCAGTATGAACCCCCGTATCAGATATGTTGGTTCTTACTTCTACAGTTGTTGTTGTTGCTTCTATAACGATGGGTGGGGGTACTGGGATGGAGGTGGATGGTATTTGAGTGGTGGAGGTTATAGGGGGAATAGAAATAGGAATAGTAACTGGTGGAGAAGAAATAGGAGAAGTGGAAATGTGAATCTCTGGTGTAGGCGAGTGTGGTGGAGTGTTACCACGAGGAGATCCGTCAGAATCAGAACCCTCTTCCTCAGACTCGCTTGAGGACAAAGCGATGCTTAGTTTTCGCTAAGTTTGGGTTTTTCGCTTCTTCATCGGAAGGGATTGGACAGCCTTGGTGGTTTTTCTCTTCTTGGGAGATGGGCCTTTCGCTCCCTTTGCAACCTGCTTGCCCTTATCAGTCTTCTTTCCTCTTGGGGCAGGCTTGTCAGCATCGTGAATTAACTTGAGCATCTTAGGAGTAAGCTCTCTCGGACCAGAGCGTCGGAACTCCTTGTATGTTTTTATAATCCGACTATCAGCAGGAAAATCGCCGTACATCGATTCAGGGATTGAACCGTTGAAGGGAAATTTTGAGGCGTCGGAGACAATGATCTTCGTGGTATGGAAAGTACCAATCGAAGACATTGGAGAACCAGAAACAATGGGGATGTTGTGCTTGTCCATCACCCACTTAGTAACAAGAGTCCAGAAACGGGCGTATGAAATCTCAGAGTGCCGAGAAGTTGATGAGAGACTCTGAATAAGTTGTTGCCAAAGGACCGATCCGTAGTCCATATTGATTCCCTTGTAGACCCCGTATAGAATCGAGAGAAAAAGACGACTTGCCCCGTCCGATCCAGCACTGCGTTCAGACAGCCCCTTGAAGAGTACCGTAAATAACCCATTCCACTGAGGAGGCAGACACGATTTCTTGAATTTCGTGACCGTAGTCAGCACCTCGGTTTACCCCATGTTGTAGAACATTGAAAACAGGTGACCCACCGGAATCGATTCAGGGTTAACCCTAGTTGAATCAGGTTCAAACCCCAAAATCGAGCAGAAACGTTGTTTGGAGATCGACGCCTTGTGATCGAGCACGTCGAAGAAAATCCTGTCGACTGCCTTGTCGTAATGAGCAGTGGCGAAGATCTGAGATAAGAACTCCATTGGAACTGCTTCAACCTTGGTAAGAGCAGGAGCAATCAGCGAGTACTTGAGACACTCGATAATCAGGAACATGAAAGCGTCGTACACATGAGGAGTAAGATCAATAATCAAACTCTGCTGGGGACGAATCGGCAAAATGTGTGAAGTAGCGTGAACTGATGAAGAATCCGCCATTGTTGTGAAGAAGATGGGAGAGATGATGAACAGTAGAGTGTTTGAGGGTTTTATTGCTCTCTGGAAATATGGGTGCAGTAAAGAGGTAAACAAAGGTTTATGTTAGCTTTTATACTGTGATTTACACGCCTTCCCATCAGGCGCCATTTTTAGATGAAACGTTTCCAATTCGCACGTCTGGCCTTCTAGCGCCGTTTGAAATCAAATTGATTTGACTCCCGCCTGAGTCAGCATTTTATCATCTTATCTCTTTAACGGCATTTTTAAAGCAAAATTACCCACGTGGATTAATATTAACCACAACCCGTTTATAACTGCCAATCTCATTAAAATGCCTTGTAACTAATGAAATCAGACTTTTGGAAAATCAAGAAGATTTTTGTGCGTAGTGTGTAAAAGAAAAAGAAATAAAGCAACACGTTTGAGGGATTATGTGATGTCAATAAAGACACGAAACAATGGATCCTGGGCACAAATCTCTTCCTTCAAAGTCAAGAGAGACCTTAAAGTGTGTGTGTGGTTTCCCGTTGAATAACGATCAGACACTTATTAAGAAGTGTTGAAAGGCTTCTTTTAATTAGGCTTATTTGGGTGGCTTTCGCTTCAATTCAGAATTCCTGATCTTGATATAAGACAGAAATCGAACGAAGTACTCGTGAGACCAATGTAGTCTGTTGAACAAGTAGGTTGGAGATAATTTAAGTGGCAAGGTAAAATAATGTATGTAAAATCTCAAAAAAAAAAAAAAAAAAAAACTGGATTCCAAGGGAAGAAATGTTATTGGTTTTAACAATTTCATAGAAGTCACTCAAAAGGAAATTAAAGATTTTACTTTGTATCCCCATGGATAAGTCCGTCAATTCATTAGTGAAAGCTATAGCAAATTTATTGTTCACCGTCAATGCATAGTAGGAATTGAATTGTGGGTTTCACTTAGCACGTAGTGACACGAGGCTAAGATCATGAACACAAAAATTGTGTAACCATAAACCTCAGTGGTAATTTCTGAGAGTCTCAAGGGTTACGTTTGTGAAGCGAATAAGATGAAGAAAAATAGTGTAGATGGTGTAAAGAAACCAAAGTACCTCTGCTGTTAAAATAGGGACCAAGCAGAAAACTCTTATCTCAGGTGAGAAGAGAGTTAGGTAGCTCATGATTAGAATAAATATGAAAGCCTAATTGGGAAGACAAGGTTTGTTTGTACCAAGTCAGTAAGGCTATTATTCAGAATCAGGTGAAGCTTTGGACACATACAGCAGCATGCTTCTAGGGACACTTAACTAGTGAAATGATTTCCCCACAAATAGACATACAAAAAGATACGACATAAAAATATACAATAAAAATAAAAATAATATTTTTGGAGTTTTTGAAGTAACGAAAAGAAAACAAGAAAAAGAGTAAAAAATTTTTTGGAATTTTTGATGTCAAAAAGAAACTTAAAAAAAATGGAAACACTTAAAAAGAAATTGGAACGGAACCCGAGCGTTCGGTCTATTTCGGGTTTAAAAAAAATTGGAACCGAACCCGAGCGTTTGGTCTATTTCGGGTGCCAAAAAAAATAAGTTTGAAAAAGAAAAAGAACTTTGATAATATGATAAATGAATTCGAGAAAATAATACAACATATTTACAACCAAAGAAACTACCTTTGAGTGATAAGCGAAGAGCAGATGATACGACCGAACCCGAGCGTTCGGTTCATTTCGGTACACCAGAACAAAACCTGAACCCGAGCGTTCGGTTTATTTTGGCATACATAAGACCCAAACCCGAACGTTCGGTCTATTTCGCTTCCAACTTTTGATCTTGAGAAGTAGTCTTTGGTACTGACTCCGATTCCATCATTCCTAGCCCTTGTAGAATTTTGTTGAAAGAAGCTTCAGGAAGAGCTTTGGTGAAGAGGTCGGCCAGTTGACCAGTGGTTCGAACAAAGTGAATTTCAACGTTCCCATCTTCCACATGATCCTTTATGAAGTGATACCTCAGTGCTATATGCTTGGTCTTGGAATGTTGCACTGGGTTATGACAGATCCTAATTGCACTTTCTGAGTCACAATATAGTGGGATCTTTTTCATATTGAGTCCATAGTCCCGGAGCTGGCTTTGGATCCAAATCACTTGAGATGTACAGGAGGCAGCTGCGATGTACTCTGCTTCGGCTGTAGACAGAGATACACATGTCTGTTTCTTTGATTGCCAGCTAACCAACTTCCCGTCTAGGAATTGGCAGCCTCCAGTGGTGCTTTTCCTGTCTAAACCACAACCTCCAAGGTGTGCATCTGAGTAGGCTTGAACGAAGAACCCTGAGTTTGATGGATACCATAAACCGAGAGATGTAGTTCGTTTCAGATACCTGAGTATGTTCTTCACTGCAAGCATATGGGGTTCACGGGGATTTGCCTGAAATCTAGCACAGTAACAAACAGAAAACATTATATCAGGCCTGCTAGCAGTAAGGTACATTAAAGAACCAATCATCTGATGATATAACGTAATATCGACTGCCGGTTTCTCCAAGGATGGTGTAAGCTTAGTGCCGAATGCCATTGGAACTTTAACTTTTGAGTCTCCCATCATGCCAAATTTAGGAAGAAGAGTCTTGGTGTAAGCTTCCTGGTTGATAAAGATGCCTTTGGGTCCCTGTCTAATATTTAAACCAAGGAAAAAGTTAATCGGATCCATTGAGCTCATTTCAAATTTAGTCTCCATCAGCTTTTTGAATTCAGCTGTTAAGCTAGGATTCGTTGAGCCAGAGATGATATCATCAACATAGATTTGAACAATTATAAGGTGGTTACCTTCCTTCTTACGAAAGAAGATTGGGTCAACCGATCCTTGTTTGAATTTTGACATCTTTAAAAACTTGGTTAGTGTTTCATACCATGCCTTAGGTGCTTGTTTCAGACCGTAAACCGCTTTGTCCAGAATATAGCAGTGATTGGGGTACTTTTCATTGATAAACCCAGGAGGTTGCTCCACATAAACGGTTTCTTCAAGTTCTCCCTTCAGAAAGGCGCATTTCACGTCCATTTGGTAGACCTCAAAGTTCTTATGTGCAGCATAGGCCAGAAATATTCGAACAGATTCCAGCCTCGCTACCGGAGCAAAAGTTTCCTCATAGTCAATTCCTTCCTCCTGGCAGTATCCTTTCACCACGAGACGAGCTTTGTTTCGAATCACATTGCCTTCCTTGTCCATTTTATTTCTGAATACCCATTTGAGACCAACAACTGAGGCATCTTTAGGAGTTGGAATGAGGCGCCAAACCTTGTTTCTTTCGAACTCGTTGAGTTCGTCTTGCATAGCTTGAACCCAGTCAGAGTGATCAAGAGCAGTATTAAATGTCTTTGGTTCAACTTTTGAGACGAAAGAATTATACATACAGAAATCTACTTTGGAGAATAGAGAAGTTTGCTTTGCCTTCAGTTGAGATCGGGTCAGGACCTTTTCAGAGACATTACCCACTACCTGTGAAACATGATGATCTCTGGTCCACTTAACAAGAGGAGGGTAATTTGGATCATAGGATGGATCCAATTCAGCATTCACCATTTCTTCTAATTCAGTTTGGCTATCATCATCGTAAAACACATCGGCATTCTCCCCCTCGATTGATGAGCTTTCAGGTGTAGCTGGACTTTCTGGTGCTACCGAACTTTTGGGTGGTGTTGAGCTTTCGGGTGGAACTGGAATGGAAATCTCCCCCTCAATTTGTGAGCACGGTTGTTTTGAAGAAGGTGGATTCTCCCCCTCAACTGAAGCACCATGCTTTGGAGGTTCGTTTGGAACATGTTGTCTTTCACCAATTCGTTTGGCGGCATCTTTAACGATTTGCTTCAGATGGTTGACTTTATTGTCTGCTGCCTTGGCTTCTGAGAGAGTAGCTTTCTCTGGTTCATCGAATAGTTCTACAAACTGTTCAAACAAATTAGCAATCGAGGCCGTGACTTGACCTGTTTGAGTGAAGATCTCTCCAATTGCTTCTTCAGTGGCCTTTAGCTTTTTGACGTAGCTGTCGTCGAAAGTCACATAATACGTTTCTTCGATCTTTCTCGAACGCTTATTTAAAACCCGGTACGCTTTTGAAGTGAGTGAGTATCCCAAAAAAATTCCTTCATCAGCTTTAACGTCGAACTTGTTACGATGTTCTTTAGAGTTGAAGAGGAAGCATCGTGAGCCGAATACATGGAAGAATTTAACGTTCAGCTTCCTGTTGTTGTTGATCTCATAAGGAGTAAGAGAAAAACGCTTGTTGAGATAGGACCTGTTCTGCGTAAAACATGCTGCAGCAATAGCATCAGCCCAAAAACATAAGGGTAGAGAAGCGAAACTTAGCATCATTCGGGCCGCCTCACACAAGGACCGGTTTCGTCTTTCGACAATACCGTTCTGTTGAGGGGTGTAGGGGGCTGAGAAGTTGTGACTGGTTCCTTTTTCTGCCAAAAAGTCTTCAAATTCTTTGTTTTTGAACTCCAGTCCATTGTCGCTCCTGATGTTGCGAACGACTTTTCTCAGTTGCACTTCAACCTGCTTAATAAACATCTTTAGCTTGAGAGTGGCCTCAGATTTGTGCTTCAGAAAGAACACCCATGTAAAACGTGAAAAGTCATCAACAATAACAAGAATATACTTGCTACCGCCAATGCTTTCGATATATGATGGACCACATAAGTCAATGTGAAGTAACTCAAGTGGTTCGACAACTTTAGTGTTTATAATGGATGGGTGACTTTGATGACTCTGCTTCCCCATTTCACATGCAGCACACAAATGTTCTCGATCAAACTTGAGCAATGGAAGACCCCGAACATGACCTCCAGTGACAAGCTTGTTGATATCCTTGAAGTTGAGATGGGAGAGCCTTCGGTGCCACAACCAGCTTTCATCAGAATGAGCTTTGGATAACAGACAGATAGCTGGATTTCCTTTGATAGGTTTGAGATTGAGAGGAAACATTTTGCCTTTGCGTTCTGATTTGAGAATCACCCTTTTTGTTTTCTTCTCTATGATTTCCGAACCCTCATCGTCGAATGAAACTTTAAGACCGGTACCTCCAACAAGTTGAGATACACTGATGAGGTTATGTTGTAGCCCTTCAATGTACGCCACCTTTCTTATAGTGAAATCTCCGTTGGTTATCATCCCATATCCCTTTATCGTTCCACATGAGTTGTTCCCAAACTTGACATTCCCACCATTCTGAAGAGATCGAAATTCCCTTAGCTCTTCCTTCCTTCCTGTCATGTGACGTGAGCAGCCACTGTCAATATACCATTCTTCGTCGAACTGCTCGTCACTTATAACCTGCAAAAATTAAGCAGATTTAGGAACGCAAAGTTTCTTGGGTCCACGTGAGCCTTTCACAGGAACAGGAATAGTAAGAGAAACATCAACAAGATATGTTCTTTTTATTAATGTTGTTTCATCTTTCTTCTTAGTGGTGTATACCTTGATTTTGTTAGGATTAGTTACAGTAGTTTTGGTTTCAGGTTTTGGCATTTGGGCCTTGGACTGCTTTCGGTGATTCTTGACTGTGGAAACCTTCGATTTTCCTTTCAATTCCTTTGAAGAATTTGAACTTTGAGCAGGAACAGAATTAGGTTTAGAATGAGAAGTATTAGAATGAGAGAGTTTGGACTGAGAATGTTTCCTGACGTGAGGTTCTAAGTGACCCTTTTGTTTTTGATCATTAGAAGGACCGAACCTTGAACTTTGGTAGCTTTTTCTTTCAGAACCAAACCTATGCTTTCGGTTGCTGGTGCTCTCTGAACCAAACTTGTCCTTTCGGTTGTTGTTGTCCTCTTGCGGCCTGACATCACTTTTCTCTGTCTTTGAATTTTTCTAATGATAAGAGAAATGGGGGTTTTGAGATCTCCAAAACTGCTTTCGCTCTGAGAGATTCTTTTTGTATCTCAGATTCCTTTGCTGATTTTGATCCTTCACTTGTTTTGGCTGTTTGTGAATGTTAGCCTTTTGCTTCTGCTTCTTGTCAGCCGGTTCACTTTTCACTGATGATGTTTCGTTTGTGGAAGTGACTTCTTCTACAGGAACTTCTTTTGTACCACTAGTGCTTGGCACATCGAAGTTGTCAGGCTTGTTTAGTGGCTCTGGCACATATCTGCCTTTGGTTTTCCAGGATGTCCGCTCTGATAGACCAACAGTTTCGTCGGCATTATCTATAGGAGCAGACCAGAAAAAGTCATCACAGCCATCTGCATTATCTTCGTTCACTATGGCACTGAGTTCGGCTGTTTGATGTTCGGTTACTCCTGTGACCTTATATACCTGATTTGGTGTTGTTCTCACCTTTTGGTACACAACAGCCTTTTCTTCTAGAATCGGGGACTTATTTTGGGACAATCGAGCAAATTCCACAGAATTTTTAGAAATAAGATTTTTGTGGTTTTCGGGTTCGCTCTTGACAAACTCAGCACAGTCGACTTCATCCTCTAAAAAAATTACGCTCATATCATCCTCCTCATTTAGCTCAGACGCGTTTTCAACATCAATTTTATTTTCTGAGCTCAAGTTGGCATTCAATGAGTCAAATTTTTGTATGGTTTCGGTCCTTAGTTTCAGTTTATCGTTTTCATCCAAAAGGTTTTTCAGCATGTCCTTATGGTCCTTGGGCTTTATAAAAGATTCGATTTTTTCCAGACCATACATATAGGTGGGATTCACATCATCAGATGATACAACACTTTCACAGTTATATGCTTCAGCATCGATTTCATCCTCCTTAAACTCAAGGAAGGGTAAAATCATATGATGAATTTTCTGCCCTATTTCACAGTTTAGATGCAATTGAGTGATGTTAGTATAAAGACGTTTAGCAATTAAACAAAAAACATTTCTCTGTTTCAAAAGTTTTAAATTGTCTCTTTGTAAATAAATGTTTTCGTCCTTAGACTTAATCAGCTCTGACTCCTTCAGCTCTATCCACATCCTTCGTTCCTCACTCTTAGATGACACCCTGCTTATTTGGTCAGTTAGCTTAGAATTGGTGACCCGTGTTTGAGTTAAACAACTATCCAGATTTGAGATTCTTGAATTTAAGCTATTTAATTCTCTTTCATATGATTTCTGTGGGACTTTAAATGAAATAAAAAGAGATTGTACCTTCATGATCAATTCATCAAGCTTATTGATCTGCACACTGAGAGGTTTTGCTGTGAAGCATAAGTGCTCTTGCTCCTTGGTGTCCTCATTCCCACTGTCTGTATTGTATCCCCTCATGTGAGATACATCAGTCACCATCAAACACTTCCCACTGCTTTCGTCACCTCTCGCAACATATGCCTTTCCATTAGATGGCTTCCTGACTTCATCATCCTCTGAGTCGGTTGACCACACCTGCATGCCATCGAACTCGTCATCCTCTGCCGAACCCTGTACAATAAGAGCATTCATAGAAGGGTTAGTAGTAACTTTCTTCCTCTTGATCTCTTCCAGCTTTTTCATCAACATAGCCTCTTCATCTTTCTCCTAATCCTTTTCTGCCATTTTCTTCAGAACGCAGTCTTTGGCATAATGGTTCTTTCCTCCACAGTAGTAGCAGTTGACGCCAGAATGTCCTTCAGCCTTCGCCTCTTTCTTTGGTTCATCTGTCTTTGGCTCTTCCCTAACCTTTTCAGAACTTTAGCTTCCCTGCCAATTTCGGTTCTTATTGGTAGGGAACCTTTTCTTGATGAACCTCTTTGGATTAGATACCATCATTGCATAATCTTCAGAAGTAAGATCATAGTCTTCAAGGTTCAGATCTTCATCTTATACCACATTTTTGCTTTTAGACAGGAGGGCCAAGGACCCCAAACTTGAAACAACATTCTTCTCTTGCATGACAATCTTTTCTTGAGATTTCAAGATTCCCACCAGCTTTGCCAGCGAATAAGATTTGAACTGCACATGACCTTTGACTGTGGACACGACAACTCTCCACTTGGATCTTAGACCATTCAAAAAGGTAACCTTCTGTTCAATCAACTTCCTTTCTATATCATGTTTGATAATCTTGCTAAGAAGATGATTGAAGCGATCGAACGTCTGAGTAACAGTTTCATCTGTATTCTGCTTAAATTCACCGAACTTAGATAAAAGCAACATCTGAATGGAATGTTCCAAATCTTCATCAGTGAAATAAAGCTCTCGCAACCTATTCCAGATTTCTTTAGCGGTACTGCAGGAACTCACTAACGTGAATGTATCAGATTGAAGAGCGAATCAGATTAGTCTCAATGCTTTGATATTGCACTGAAAATTTTCCTTTTCGTCTTGAGAGATGTCTTTTACATCTTTTAACAGATCATTATATTCTTTCTGAGTTTTGATGATCTTTGATGTTCCTGAGTGAGCGAATGGTCCAAACACGATTGCTTCCCAAATAAGATATCCATTATCTTCAGATCCGATGACATAATCTTCAAAATGATGCGCCCAGACTTCATAATCTTGGGTGTAAAGAATAGGAATCTTCGTCGTTGAACCAATGCTGTTTGAGATGTTGATAGGATTAGATTGAGACTCGTCCATGCTTGATCGTTTAACCTGTTTGCAAGATCAGACTTGTAATACGTAATATTAGGGCAAAACAAATAAATGCTGAGTTATGTCAATTATGGAATTACGGCTCAATAAATATTAGTTAATGAGGAATAACTCTAATCACAAACTCTTTCACAGAAAAGATGTGTATCGATTACACAGCCTCATGCTCTGATACCAATTGATGAGTTATAAAGACTCTTTTGATCGATTAGATCTTTGTAACAGGTAAATAAAGAACATAAAAAGCAGTGAAATAAAACACAAGTATGGATCACAATGAGTCGAATGATTCAATTACTCAATCCTCAGCAGAGGTCGACTAAGAACTTCCACTGTAGAGGATTCTAGGGTTACAAAACAAGAACGATGAATATGCTCGAAAATACTTATCTAATCGTTTCTAATCATTACGTTCTAGGATGCATGCAAGAATCTATTTATAATAAACCCTACAAAACTCACAGATGGACATGCCCATACCGGAGATAAACATTGGACTAGCTAACGAGCCCAATAGACGCAACATAATATTGGACCTAACACAGTCACTAGATACCTATGACTTAAACGTTATGCTTGTGTTGGCTTTTCTCATAGATCCAACATCACTCCAGTTCACTTGTCCTTTATGAACCATGCACCGAAATGGTTCCTAGAAATCCCCTTTGCCTTCGTATTGGCTTAAGCTCTTTTTCCTATATGTCCCCTTTCACCCTATATGCCATCATATAGTATCCAAATAAGGTATACACCTAATTAAGGTTACTAACCTTTCTTCTCTAAGTATGTTTCCCAAGTATTAATTCTTAAATCATACTACCTCCGTCCCAAATTAATTGTCCACATTTGACTTTTTAAATCTTTATTCTTCAACTTTGACCTTGAATATTTTTATTTTTTATAGATAATATTTGATGCAAAATATATGACTGGATTGTATTTTAAATGTCTTTTCAATGCTATAAGTTTCATCAAGTAATATATAACACAAATAAAAATATTTAAGTTCAAAGTTGAAGAAAAAAGACTTCAAAAATCAAAAGTGGACAATTAATTTGGGACAGATGGAGTAATTATTTACATACAAGAGCATTCATTTTCAATTACATCAACTATTCATAATTTTCACAACTTTAACAATTCACATTCCATCATTAGCATGCATTTGTCCTAAACATGAAGGACAAAGTAATATCCAAAATCAATCATAAAATCATCCTCAGATATGTAAGGTCTAAATTTTTGCGCAAGACATTTAAGGGATAATGGTTATAATTATCCATTTTATTTAATAATTAAATCCCCGAATAGAATAATTGCTTTTTGTATGCGTTACGGGTTATATAAATACTTATTTAATGTATACTCTTTATGCAAACATACATTATGGGTATATAATATTTGTTGAAAATATTATTATTGTTGGCAATAAAATAAAAATTTCAATAAAATATTATTTTAAGTAAATAATCTAAACAAAAGTCTTAATAATCGTAACTACGAAGTCGTGAGTATAAAGAACGCCACAATCTGACTTTGTATGAAGAAATTATGATTTTTTGAAGTTTCGCATTCAACATGATACAACATGTGTGTCACAAAATATGAAACGAAAATAGGTTTCTTGTTAGCCAAAAAATCTAATTGAAAGTTTATGTGCTCATAAATACGAATCTATCGATATAAAGAACATCGAGAACGGAGCTTTTATGAAGGAGATATGAATTTCACAAAGTCTTTTATAGTGTATTCCTTATTGAATGTAAAATAAAAATAAATTTTAAACTAAACAAAAAAGTCTAAATGAAAGTTGTAGTACTCGTCGATACGAAACCGATGATATAAATAACGTCAAAAATGGTTCCCGTATGTGGAAGTTGTGATTCTTCGAAGATCATGAAAAATTATATTCTGAAGGACACGTGATACAACCCGGAGAGCGCCACATGGAAGAGTTGGAGACCATGTCTCGATGATGATGTGGACCACATTGAAAGAGACACGTGATACCACCAGGTTTGTGACACGTCTCAAGTCAGCAACATATTCCTTCCTCCCTACTCAGGCGACGTGTAGCAAAAGGAGAAGCAGCCACGTCACCAAGTGCGACGCACACTTCGGATTTTTCTATATATACTTGCGATTTTTGCTCATTTTCTCCATACCTTTCTTCCAATTTCTCTCAAACTTTTCCACACCCGAGGTCCGACTTTTGGAGTTTTCAAGTATTAGTAGTGAATATCGGGAGCAACAGAAAAACTAATAAAAAGAGCTTTCGGTATCGAAATCCTGCCCACGTAATTTTGAACTTTTTGCTAGAAAACCTATAAGTTGATTTATACTTACTCTGCCTTCAGTGTAACTTATATTTATGTTCATAGACGTTATTATGAACCTATAAAAAAGATTTATCAGTAATTCCAGTCATAATATTTATCGATCTAGTTACAAGAGTGATGTCCAGGTTAGATCTGTAAGGTGCTTAAAGTGAATTTTCCAAACGGTACATTTATTTTACCAAACGGATCCTACCTCCATAGTGATATTACATGGTCATTTTTTATTTGATAGACCTTAGTATTTTATTAGGATTAATGACGAATCCGATAATTTGTTAATATAACCTTATCAATATGAACGAATACCGAAGCATAGCAATATTCGTATTTAGGCCATTCAATAAGGAAAACTAAAGTGTTAGTCGGGGAGCTGACTTTCCCACAGATCTTCCACCTTAATCAGCTGAGTGCATAGTTACGTTTATTAACATGATTTTAGTACAAATATTAAATATCAGTTGAAAGCCTATATGTGAATTAAATGTTTATTATCTGGAATATGTGTTATATGTATATTTGGTAATATTATATAAACATTATGTTAGTTAGATATTGTTATATATGTGTTAAAGTCTATATATGGTATTAACCCATTATAATCTAATAGAAGTATTATTACTTACGAAGATTAAATGTATCATAATACTTAATGCTCTGTGCTAAATATATACATTGTGATATGATCGTATTACATAAACAAGAATTGTATTGGAAATTGATTACATGGATTGTAATCTTGTCTAGTTTTAAACTAAGACATATAAAAGATGTTTAGTTGTAACATTGCATTTTAACAACCAAAAATTTTTATTTTATTTAAGTAGAGTTTCCGATTTATAAATCCGTCTTGAAGAAAATTATTTATCCCAAATACATTTATTGGAATTAGAGTAATATTAAAGCGCGGAATCTTCATTGTTGCTTATGAATGTGAACAGTCACGCCTTCGCCTTCCCATGACGACTGATAACACTTGAAACAATAAAGAACGGAGTAAGAACAAATCTTAGTGAGTTCCCCACAAAATACCTCATATGATAAACATACAAGCATGCATCGAGGTCACTCAGCCATTGGGCTAGAATACCCAGGGTCTGTTGGCCGACTGCCTAAACTCAATCGTTCTTCCCGAGCCTCAGTGGCTATAGCTTATTGTCGGCCCACAATGAGTATCTTGGCCTACAGCACAAAGCAGGACTGCCTCAACTCACTACTACCATACTTCAACATATACACAATTAGGATCAAGTAGGCACATAATACAGGCTAACAACAATCATACAACTCACTACCGCATAATAGTCCTCACACTGCACACTCTTCCGCTACCAGCTATCCTCCATGAAATGCGTAACTATAAGTAACCAAAGGTAAGATAGCCACCTGAATATATGATCCTACTCTAGAGCCACAACCAAACAAGGAACAAGCAAGAAAGCCTGGATCAAGAGTTCTCAGGCTATCCTACATGACTACATACAGTTCCTAGAGTAGTTCACTAGACAATAATCATCAAGTACATGTAAACATACAAATCTACAAATCATTACCGCATAGAAACATCATATATACCAGGATACAGATCTAACAAATCACTACAACATAGCAACATACAAAATACCAACAATCCAAGGAATGCATAACCGTATATACTCAGTGGTGAGATAGACACCCGGACATGTCATCCTACTCCGAAACCACAACCAAACAGGGAACATATAAAATACCCTAGATCAAGAGTTAATAGTGTATCCTACATGACTATATACAGTCCCTATAACATCATTCTACTAAAGATAATCACAACTAATGGCCCACCATTGGTGCCTTTGACCCATGTGTATAGTGAGTCGAAACTCACCTGAATCGAAGAACGTTGAAACACTGTGATGTGCGCCCTTCTGCACTGCTTGCTCCAGCAAATCCACGAACACCAGAACCAGATAAAATCTTAATCATTAGACCAAAATCCTCAAGTTTTACCCAATGTCAAACTTGGTCAAAAATTCAACGGCCAACGGTAGTCAACAAAAGACAAAGTCCAAGGCAGTTGATTACGCCTCGCGTACGCTTCCTGATCCCACTCCTTCATTAAGCACTTAACCTCTTATGGACTTTTCACCAAACTCTAATCCATCTTTAAAACATTGTCTTAAGTCATAAAGTTTCCACCTTTATTACTTTTCCATGGCTATGGATGGTCCAAAAGCGAAAACCCTAACTTATTAATCCATTAAGACATCACAACTCTTGCATTGAAGGGATAGAAGTACCACGATCACATTTTTATGTTTCCTAATAGCTCCATAATGGATAAAGTTTACAACTTTATCTATTAGTATGGTCCCAACAAACAAGATCTAGTCTTTAATCTCAAAGGGGCAAAAAATGCATCTTTTTGAACATAATAGATTAAGTCCAAGACTCCAACCTTCATATCTGAATAAATATGATGTTTAGATGGATAAAGTTTCCAGCTTTATCCATAACAAGGTCACAAACATACAAGATCTAAACTTTATGCACTTGATGTGACCAAAAGCTCATAACACCCAAAACTAGCTAGATCTAACAATTTCATCATCAAGATTTGAACTTTATACCTCTAGAAGAAAGATCAAGGTGACAAGGTCTGGATGTACAAGCTTCAATGCAACTGATGCTTCTTCAATGAGTTCTTTCTTCTCCAATGTGCACCAAGAACACTCCAAAGCACTTTAAAATTGTAACTTCCCAAAAATATGATCCGCCAGTTTCATTTTTAAACTAATAAAACTAGTATTTCGGAAAACATCATCATAAAATTGAAAATTAAAGAAATGTATCAATCGTCGCGTTATATCAGAGTAAGTTAAGAAATTGCGAAACGAGGTGGTGTTTTCTCTACAATCATCTCGATCTCTTCCATTTAAAAACCGAAGTACCTGAAACGTAAACTGAAAACCTTAAACACAAAGCTCAGGGAGTTTCCCAAACTACCACATAACATAAAACCACAAAATATCATGAGACATACATATAGTTGCCATGGGCTCCCCCCCCTATCATAGTCTTATATCCACGTGTCATGGGCTCCCCTCCATGGTTTTTAGATAGAATGCCATGGGCTTCCCTTATGGTATGATATCCGAGTGTCATTGGCTACCCCATGGTCTTTACCTAGGATGCCATAGGCTCCCTATGTGGTCTGATTTCCAAGTGCCATGGGCTACCCCATGGTCTTACATGCAAGTATCACGTAGACATCTAGCATTCCACATAACAAGTAATGGGCCGACATTGGTGCCTTCGACCCATGGAGTTAGTGATAAGACTCACCTCAGACATCTGAAACTCACCGATACTCTCTATCTATGGATCCTGCTAGAATCCCCGCGCTATCAAATAAATAACACCCAACTAACAAATAGGTTCCAATACAAATCCCACAATGCACATATGGGGTAAAAAGATAATTTTACCCCTCACCTAGTTTGTTCCAAGACTAAGGCCCACACTGCTAATCACAACGGCCCACAAACCAATTGATGAGTTATAAAGACTCTTTTGATCGATTAGATCTTTGTAACAGGTAAATAAAGAACATAAAAAGCAGTGAAATAAAACACAAGTATGGATCACAATGAGTCGAATGATTCAATTACTCAATCCTCAGCAGAGGTCGACTAAGAACTTCCACTGTAGAGGATTCTAGGGTTACAAAACAAGAACGATGAATATGCTCGAAAATACTTATCTAATCGTTTCTAATCATTACGTTCTAGGATGCATGCAAGAATCTATTTATAATAAACCCTACAAAACTCACAGATGGACATGCCCATACCGGAGATAAACATTGGACTAGCTAACGAGCCCAATAGACGCAACATAATATTGGACCTAACACAGTCACTAGATACCTATGACTTAAACGTTATGCTTGTGTTGGCTTTTCTCATAGATCCAACATCACTCCAGTTCACTTGTCCTTTATGAACCATGCACCGAAATGGTTCCTAGAAATCCCCTTTGCCTTCGTATTGGCTTAAGCTCTTTTTCCTATATGTCCCCTTTCACCCTATATGCCATCATATAGTATCCAAATAAGGTATACACCTAATTAAGGTTACTAACCTTTCTTCTCTAAGTATGTTTCCCAAGTATTAATTCTTAAATCATACTACCTCCGTCCCAAATTAATTGTCCACATTTGACTTTTTAAATCTTTATTCTTCAACTTTGACCTTGAATATTTTTATTTTTTATAGATAATATTTGATGCAAAATATATGACTGGATTGTATTTTAAATGTCTTTTCAATGCTATAAGTTTCATCAAGTAATATATAACACAAATAAAAATATTTAAGTTCAAAGTTGAAGAAAAAAGACTTCAAAAATCAAAAGTGGACAATTAATTTGGGACAGATGGAGTAATTATTTACATACAAGAGCATTCATTTTCAATTACATCAACTATTCATAATTTTCACAACTTTAACAATTCACATTCCATCATTAGCATGCATTTGTCCTAAACATGAAGGACAAAGTAATATCCAAAATCAATCATAAAATCATCCTCAGATATGTAAGGTCTAAATTTTTGCGCAAGACATTTAAGGGATAATGGTTATAATTATCCATTTTATTTAATAATTAAATCCCCGAATAGAATAATTGCTTTTTGTATGCGTTACGGGTTATATAAATACTTATTTAATGTATACTCTTTATGCAAACATACATTATGGGTATATAATATTTGTTGAAAATATTATTATTGTTGGCAATAAAATAAAAATTTCAATAAAATATTATTTTAAGTAAATAATCTAAACAAAAGTCTTAATAATCGTAACTACGAAGTCGTGAGTATAAAGAACGCCACAATCTGACTTTGTATGAAGAAATTATGATTTTTTGAAGTTTCGCATTCAACATGATACAACATGTGTGTCACAAAATATGAAACGAAAATAGGTTTCTTGTTAGCCAAAAAATCTAATTGAAAGTTTATGTGCTCATAAATACGAATCTATCGATATAAAGAACATCGAGAACGGAGCTTTTATGAAGGAGATATGAATTTCACAAAGTCTTTTATAGTGTATTCCTTATTGAATGTAAAATAAAAATAAATTTTAAACTAAACAAAAAAGTCTAAATGAAAGTTGTAGTACTCGTCGATACGAAACCGATGATATAAATAACGTCAAAAATGGTTCCCGTATGTGGAAGTTGTGATTCTTCGAAGATCATGAAAAATTATATTCTGAAGGACACGTGATACAACCCGGAGAGCGCCACATGGAAGAGTTGGAGACCATGTCTCGATGATGATGTGGACCACATTGAAAGAGACACGTGATACCACCAGGTTTGTGACACGTCTCAAGTCAGCAACATATTCCTTCCTCCCTACTCAGGCGACGTGTAGCAAAAGGAGAAGCAGCCACGTCACCAAGTGCGACGCACACTTCGGATTTTTCTATATATACTTGCGATTTTTGCTCATTTTCTCCATACCTTTCTTCCAATTTCTCTCAAACTTTTCCACACCCGAGGTCCGACTTTTGGAGTTTTCAAGTATTAGTAGTGAATATCGGGAGCAACAGAAAAACTAATAAAAAGAGCTTTCGGTATCGAAATCCTGCCCACGTAATTTTGAACTTTTTGCTAGAAAACCTATAAGTTGATTTATACTTACTCTGCCTTCAGTGTAACTTATATTTATGTTCATAGACGTTATTATGAACCTATAAAAAAGATTTATCAGTAATTCCAGTCATAATATTTATCGATCTAGTTACAAGAGTGATGTCCAGGTTAGATCTGTAAGGTGCTTAAAGTGAATTTTCCAAACGGTACATTTATTTTACCAAACGGATCCTACCTCCATAGTGATATTACATGGTCATTTTTTATTTGATAGACCTTAGTATTTTATTAGGATTAATGACGAATCCGATAATTTGTTAATATAACCTTATCAATATGAACGAATACCGAAGCATAGCAATATTCGTATTTAGGCCATTCAATAAGGAAAACTAAAGTGTTAGTCGGGGAGCTGACTTTCCCACAGATCTTCCACCTTAATCAGCTGAGTGCATAGTTACGTTTATTAACATGATTTTAGTACAAATATTAAATATCAGTTGAAAGCCTATATGTGAATTAAATGTTTATTATCTGGAATATGTGTTATATGTATATTTGGTAATATTATATAAACATTATGTTAGTTAGATATTGTTATATATGTGTTAAAGTCTATATATGGTATTAACCCATTATAATCTAATAGAAGTATTATTACTTACGAAGATTAAATGTATCATAATACTTAATGCTCTGTGCTAAATATATACATTGTGATATGATCGTATTACATAAACAAGAATTGTATTGGAAATTGATTACATGGATTGTAATCTTGTCTAGTTTTAAACTAAGACATATAAAAGATGTTTAGTTGTAACATTGCATTTTAACAACCAAAAATTTTTATTTTATTTAAGTAGAGTTTCCGATTTATAAATCCGTCTTGAAGAAAATTATTTATCCCAAATACATTTATTGGAATTAGAGTAATATTAAAGCGCGGAATCTTCATTGTTGCTTATGAATGTGAACAGTCACGCCTTCGCCTTCCCATGACGACTGATAACACTTGAAACAATAAAGAACGGAGTAAGAACAAATCTTAGTGAGTTCCCCACAAAATACCTCATATGATAAACATACAAGCATGCATCGAGGTCACTCAGCCATTGGGCTAGAATACCCAGGGTCTGTTGGCCGACTGCCTAAACTCAATCGTTCTTCCCGAGCCTCAGTGGCTATAGCTTATTGTCGGCCCACAATGAGTATCTTGGCCTACAGCACAAAGCAGGACTGCCTCAACTCACTACTACCATACTTCAACATATACACAATCAGGATCAAGTAGGCACATAATACAGGCTAACAACAATCATACAACTCACTACCGCATAATAGTCCTCACACTGCACACTCTTCCGCTACCAGCTATCCTCCATGAAATGCGTAACTATAAGTAACCAAAGGTAAGATAGCCACCTGAATATATGATCCTACTCTAGAGCCACAACCAAACAAGGAACAAGCAAGAAAGCCTGGATCAAGAGTTCTCAGGCTATCCTACATGACTACATACAGTTCCTAGAGTAGTTCACTAGACAATAATCATCAAGTACATGTAAACATACAAATCTACAAATCATTACCGCATAGAAACATCATATATACCAGGATACAGATCTAACAAATCACTACAACGTAGCAACATACAAAATACCAACAATCCAAGGAATGCATAACCGTATATACTCAGTGGTGAGATAGACACCCGGACATGTCATCCTACTCCGAAACCACAACCAAACAGGGAACATATAAAATACCCTAGATCAAGAGTTAATAGTGTATCCTACATGACTATATACAGTCCCTATAACATCATTCTACTAAAGATAATCACAACTAATGGCCCACCATTGGTGCCTTTGACCCATGTGTATAGTGAGTCGAAACTCACCTGAATCGAAGAACGTTGAAACACTGTGATGTGCGCCCTTCTGCACTGCTTGCTCCAGCAAATCCACGAACACCAGAACCAGATAAAATCTTAATCATTAGACCAAAATCCTCAAGTTTTACCCAATGTCAAACTTGGTCAAAAATTCAACGGCCAACGGTAGTCAACAAAAGACAAAGTCCAAGGCAGTTGATTACGCCTCGCGTACGCTTCCTGATCCCACTCCTTCATTAAGCACTTAACCTCTTATGGACTTTTCACCAAACTCTAATCCATCTTTAAAACATTGTCTTAAGTCATAAAGTTTCCACCTTTATTACTTTTCCATGGCTATGGATGGTCCAAAAGCGAAAACCCTAACTTATTAATCCATTAAGACATCACAACTCTTGCATTGAAGGGATAGAAGTACCACGATCACATTTTTATGTTTCCTAATAGCTCCATAATGGATAAAGTTTACAACTTTATCTATTAGTATGGTCCCAACAAACAAGATCTAGTCTTTAATCTCAAAGGGGCAAAAAATGCATCTTTTTGAACATAATAGATTAAGTCCAAGACTCCAACCTTCATATCTGAATAAATATGATGTTTAGATGGATAAAGTTTCCAGCTTTATCCATAACAAGGTCACAAACATACAAGATCTAAACTTTATGCACTTGATGTGACCAAAAGCTCATAACACCCAAAACTAGCTAGATCTAACAATTTCATCATCAAGATTTGAACTTTATACCTCTAGAAGAAAGATCAAGGTGACAAGGTCTGGATGTACAAGCTTCAATGCAACTGATGCTTCTTCAATGAGTTCTTTCTTCTCCAATGTGCACCAAGAACACTCCAAAGCACTTTAAAATTGTAACTTCCCAAAAATATGATCCGCCAGTTTCATTTTTAAACTAATAAAACTAGTATTTCGGAAAACATCATCATAAAATTGAAAATTAAAGAAATGTATCAATCGTCGCGTTATATCAGAGTAAGTTAAGAAATTGCGAAACGAGGTGGTGTTTTCTCTACAATCATCTCGATCTCTTCCATTTAAAAACCGAAGTACCTGAAACGTAAACTGAAAACCTTAAACACAAAGCTCAGGGAGTTTCCCAAACTACCACATAACATAAAACCACAAAATATCATGAGACATACATATAGTTGCCATGGGCTCCCCCCCCCCCCCTATCATAGTCTTATATCCACGTGTCATGGGCTCCCCTCCATGGTTTTTAGATAGAATGCCATGGGCTTCCCTTATGGTATGATATCCGAGTGTCATTGGCTACCCCATGGTCTTTACCTAGGATGCCATAGGCTCCCTATGTGGTCTGATTTCCAAGTGCCATGGGCTACCCCATGGTCTTTCATGCAAGTATCACGTAGACATCTAGCATTCCACATAACAAGTAATGGGCCGACATTGGTGCCTTCGACCCATGGAGTTAGTGATAAGACTCACCTCAGACATCTGAAACTCACCGATACTCTCTATCTATGGATCCTGCTAGAATCCCCGCGCTATCAAATAAATAACACCCAACTAACAAATAGGTTCCAATACAAATCCCACAATGCACATATGGGGTAAAAAGATAATTTTACCCCTCACCTAGTTTGTTCCAAGACTAAGGCCCACACTGCTAATCACAACGGCCCACAAACCAAAATCATCTAAAGCTAACTTATGGCCTAATTTTCAAATTGGGCTCAAACCCTAATATAGGCCTTACCTTAAAGCCCATTAACTTTCCCTAAACCAAATCACAGATTCTCAGATGGCCCAACAAATCCCCAAGCAGCCAAAACCAAAAAGGTAGCCCAAACACTAAAGGCCCAATAGACCGAGTACACGAGGTGTACAAGCACGTACGTGTAGCGTACTAGCTTGGAGGCTTTTACCCTGCGCGTACCTGCTTGTATGCCCAACATACTCACCTTGTTCAGCCCAAACATGATTTTTCATTTAATTCATTCAGACAATGCTCCAAAAAACAGATCTGACCTCCTTGAGATGGATTATCATGTAAAGTTGCCAACTTTACATCAATACATGACTAAATGAAGCTCTTAAGCGTAAATGGGACTTAATAAATAACTTAAAGCATGTATGATACCAAAATTCACATAAAGCTTACACTTTATGCTCAAGGATGCTAAAAAAACCTAGTTGTGAAAGACCAAGCTCATAAACAACCCAGCTCATCCATGGACCCAAAGAGGACACCAAAATCACAACAAACTGACCAAGAAGAGATCTAAACATATACAAGCCAAGATGCGAACTTTATGCCTCAAAAAGCTTCCCTACAAGATGATGATTTTGGATCCAAAGCCTCTCCACCATGCCAAACAACTTCAAGCTTCCCTTCTTTCCTTCCCAATGGTAAGATATTGATCAAAGCCTTCCAATAGATCAAGAATACAATCTAGAGGCTACAAGGTCGATTTAGGGTTTTTAGGGTATGGATTCGGACTTAGAAATGAAGGAAAGGGGTCAACATAAAGTATTTATAGGGTTCAAATACGAAAAATTAGGGTTTCACACTAACCCACGTACGCCCAACGTACTCCTCGTATGCCCAACATATGAGGTCTCACACCCCGATCCCAAACTTAAAGTAGCGTACTCCTCATTACGCATGGCGTAACTTCCCTCGCATAAGTATCCCCATGTACTAAGGTCTTTCTTCAAACCCTAACTTATTCCGAAGACCATAACTTCTTTGATACAACTCCAATTCCGACCATCCTTATATCCTTGAAAAGGTATCGAAAAGCTCTACAGTTTTATCAACTCAAACATGCCATACAGATCCCCAAACGGAAGTCCAATTTCCATAAAAGCCCACTGCCATTTTACCAAAATACCCCTTAACTCGAAATCCAATCCGAACGCCCGAAACATCTACATTTCATCACCCACGACCAAATAGGTAACGATTCAGAATAGGGCGTTACAACTCTCCCCCACTTAGGTTAGATTTCATCCTTGAAATCATTCCTTACCTTTCCCAACACGCCAAACAAGTTGAGCAAGACGACCAAAATCCCGAGAACACCATAGCCTTCCCAAGGCAACCAAACCCAACCCTAGTAGAACTTACCAAAACTTAAGAAGAAATAACCCTAAACCCTTGCAGAATACTACCTCTATCTTTCACCAACATGAAATCTCAAATTGGTCTGACGTCTCGACTGACCACCCATACTGAACCACTACCATGCTAATTCCACAATGAATTCCATACAAAACGAAAAACACCCAATCCTTGAGGCTTCCATGGGAAACCAAAATCACTAACCTTATACTACAGGAGAACACTTATACTTGACAGAAGGCTCAGATAATCCTTCGAGTAGAAGATTCATCACTACAACGGTTAGACTCAAACGAGAGTTGCGCAACAGGGTCCAATCAACCACTCGGAGATTATTTAATCCAACTACAAGCGACTTAGCATATTCCTCGAATAAAAAAGTGACCCCACACACGAATCCCAATTCAGTGAAATGACCCAGACTCATCTTGCTACCCCTAGCTGCTATCCAAAAGCAATCGAGACCTCCCTGGTCCCAACTGCTCTGCCATCTATCTAAAACACCGAACTCTTGTCCGGTTTTTGAGTCAAAAGGCACACACATTCGCCCCTACACGACTTCCAAAAGAAAACCTCATCTGGCAATCATTGCCCAAACCATCTCGCCATCAAATACAATGCTATAAATAAATGCTACACGACCATTTGAAGTCTTATATCTCACCCACTTTCCAATGACCCAACACCTCCTGATTCCAAGCATGTTGTGGTCCTCCCACATTCTTATGAACTGACGCACCCAGGTCCAAACCATCCAAAGAAATCCGTGTCTAATCATGGATTTGCCACACCTTCACAGCTAAACAGGGATCGGTGAATGCTACGAGCCACCCCGCAGTCTTACAACACTCGCACACTAAATGCCAACTAGTTAATGCTATGGGACACCCCGCAGTCTTACAACACTCCTACTTGCCGTAGCCACTGCCTATGGTCTTACAACTCATCTATCAGTCTGAACACATCCAGGGTCGAACATGCACTTGTTCAAGAACCTAAGCTAAATTCGAATCAAGACTGGAATCCCCAAACTGGTCCCACCAAAATCCTGTTATCCATCACCAAGAAGGCGCTAATCAACTATTAGGAAGTTTCCCGAACTCCCAACTCACACAATCCTCAATCCAGACGGCCACTTTGGTTGCCTTCCTCCCCGATGGGGATGTGAAACTCATCCTAGTTTCACACCTGATTATGATCCTAGATATTCGAACGCTTCTCCCCTGCTTTGATTCGACTAAGCCCTCACAACACATAATGTTTGAAGTATTCCCAATCCATCTTACTCCATATGTCTGAACCGCTAAAAACTTGCACTTACTAATGCTAGTGATCCATTACTAGCCAAACCCAAAGACCATACAACCCTCGAAGACCCGATGAACACTCCCTGAAATTTCAACAATCCGACAACCCCAAATGCTTCCGATGATACTGCTCCCAAATCCTGAAATCCTTTATGTTGGTGACGATGAACCTACCTCAACAATGGATCAAATTCCTTGGCACCCCCAGCGGCGAACCAAGCTCACACGTCTGCCCGCACTTTCTTCTCGTTACCATTCCTTCCCTAGCAACGGTAATGGTTGATCTTAAAGTTCTTCCATAGAAAATTGTTGCTCCTACCTGAACGAATGCTAAAACCACTAAACCCTGACTTATTGGAGAACCAACCCGCTGACCCAGATCATAAACCTTTCAATCGATACCCCTAGATTGAACCTCAAAAAGAATCGAAACGGAAACCTAACACACTAAGACCTGTTCAACAAGAGAACAACCCATTACTGATCCACTAATGATTCATGGCATGCAGAATGGAATATAAAGACCCTCGATAATATAACCCAGAAAATAACAAAGAATTAAACCAAAGATAACACTTACCAAACCTATACAAAATTCCAAGCAACGTAAATACTGATAACAACCGAAGAGAAAGCAAATATAACATACCCAGAAAATCACCTTATGGAGTATTGGCCTCCCTTGTCTAACACTGCAAAGACTGATTCCTCTTTGATGGGGCTGTTGCCCTGCGCTCACAATTATTAGAGATTTGCAAAATAGCTAGAGTAGGTGCACTCACTTCTGCTCCCCTCCTTATTGGACAGACGGCCTTCTTGTCGCCCACTTGGTCGTAGTGAAAACATAATGAGCTTAACCCCTGAGGACAATCCCTTCTGACATGATCAACACTGCTATACTTGTAGCAACCCATACCCCTAGAATAACAAGCTTCATCATACAGTTTCCAGCACGTGTTGCACTGACCCGTCCCTGCAGGCTCACAATTGTTGATCTGAAAACATGGCTCTCTTCTCGGGACCCTCCACTAACCTCACCTGATTTGTCACACCCCTCCCTAGGTGTTCTAGATTGATCTCTCGCTCTCAGGCTCTAGAAATCATATTATTCAGGGTCTTGCAGCCTTATATACTCACAAACTCCCTGATATCATCCATCAGCATATCATGATACCTTGCCTTCTAGATTTCCTCATATGCTGCATACTGAGGAACCAATAAAGCTTTCTCCCGTAACTTGACAGTGATCTCTGCCACAGTCTCAGTAGTCTGGCGGAGATCCTGAAACTCCTGTGCCAACTTCTGCACCACAATCATTGGTGTAAACTTAGCTCTAAACCTGGTCAAAATTTCATCCCAAGAAATGGCATCACTTGTATCATCACCGACCTCACGTTCTTCCTCCTCCCACCAATCTTGTGCCCTGTCCTTCAAAATACAGGAAGCATATCTAACCTTCGCCTCCTCAGGGAAGATATTTGTCTTGAACCCGTTAGCCATATCTGTTACCTATCTGGTACTGGCAACGGGGTCCATCTCCCCAGAGAATGTGGGAGCTCTGCGAGCACAAAACTCAAAGAAAGAAATAATGGGAGCTCCAATGATAGTCAAAACCTCAACACAGAACGCGCCCAGGCGCTCATCTAAAATCTCCAAAATACCCTCCTTGACCGAGCCAAAGATCACAGAAGTCTGCTCCAAAACACCTCAGGTAATAACCGATGAGATGAACTCCTGTATCAGCTCGCTGATCAGATCATTACCTACACCTGAGCCAAAACCTAAACCAAAAACTTCTTCCTGAGTGCTCATCACCAAACTGAAACACAACATGCAAATGATTAGAACATACCCCTGAATCCTCCTCCCACAAGTTGCTTAGATTCTCCAAGACTCTCCTAGATTCGAGTATGGATCATGTGCTTTCAGTAGTACGGGCCTAATACTACCTTCCACACCTATCCATACTTTCCTCAAGAATCCTCTAGAATCCTCTAAGTCAACTTCTCAAATCCATACACCAGACACCCGCTACCCAACGCAACAAAATCCACTAAAGCAATCCTTACGCTTTCCTAGGTTCCCAACCTCCCCCTGCCATTAGCTGCTAAAGAACTCCTCATAATGCCAGTCACCTACCTCATGAATACAATCACATGCAACAAAGCATAGATAGTCCTTCAAGTAACATACTCATCCGTAAAATGGTTCGACTCAAACAAGAGTTGCGTAATAGGCTCAAATCCATCACTCTGAGATTATTCAACCTTTGTCACATGTTACTTGACATATTCACTTAGTAGCTAACTCCCATCACCTAAGAGTTCCACAAAGCACAAAGCAAGCAACATTCGTGCAGTAACACTCCAATCCTTATAATAATCACGAGCAACCAATCCCATGTGCTACCACTCATGCTAGGAACTTCCACCCTCACTTCCGATTGCCTTATGCATCCAAATTATACACAAATAGGATCAAAGAGACTGCCAAATAAAAGACTCTACCCTAGGACTATATCCAGATGAGTGGCATGAAATAAGTCCGAATCAATCATTCTAGGGCTATATAATCCTAACGGTATATAATTTTTATAGCATACAGTTAGGAATTACTGATACCAATAGTCATTCCCAACCTAACATAACATCCGATGTTCTCAAGGCTATAAAGCATCACATAAAGAGCCAATCTATCACTGACTAATCATTACTATCATTAAATTCTACCAGCTCATAAAATAGGCATACAAAGGCATCTCTCCAAGCATTCTATCATGCAAAAACTAAGCATATCCTTAGCCCTAACTACCATGTGATTCACAGATCAAATTAAACCAGATAACATATATGGGTGTTTTAGGAAAACTTACTTGAGCTCGGCTAATTGCATGCATCACACCCCTTTCTTTGATTAGAAACCCATATTATAAAACATTTGATTTATGAAAATTTTCAGCAAACCCTCAGTTTGAGTCCAAGCATACCCGAGAGTAAGCCCGAATCCCTAAACCAAGGCTCTGATACCAACTTGTAACATCCCAAAAATATGACTCGAAAATTTCATTTTTAAATTAATAAAACCAGTATTCCGGAAAACGTCATCATAAAAATTCAAATAAAACAAATGTATCAATCCCCCCATGGTCTTTACCTGGAATGCCATGGGCTTCCCTATGGTCTGATATCCAAGTGCCATTAGCTACCTGCATCGTCTTTACCTAGAATGCTATGGGCTCCTCAAATGGTCTGATATCCAAGTGTCTTGGGCTACCACGATGGTCTTTCATGCAAGTATGACAGAGAACTCTACCATTCCACATAAAAAGTAATAGGTCGGTATTGGTGCCTTCGACCTATAAATATAGTGAGAAGACTCACCTCGGATAGCTGAAACCCACTGATACTCTTTGACTGCAAATCGCACTAGAATCCCAGCGCTATTAAATAAATAACATTGAATTAACAAAGAGGTTCCAGTCCAACTCCGACAATCCATATATGGGGTAAAAAGATCCATTTGCACCCAACTATCTTACGACCCGATACATTATCAACCAAGTTCCAAACTTGATTGTCATACATGGACTGAATCTTGCTGTCTATAGCCTCTTTCCATTTAGCTGACTCGGGTCCTACCATGGCTTCCTTGTAGTTGTTAGGTTCATCCAAATTTACCAGTGTTCTACACTAATAAATTTATCACCTTCTATAGTAATATGGAAATCATAAAACTCAGGTGGAAATCTAACTCTACTGGAATGCCTCAGAAATACAGACTCGTCAATCGGCTCAACACGAGTTTCCACCTAAGGTTGATCGCTAGTGTTTGAGGTTCCTTCACCGCTTGAGTCTTGAAGTTCTTCAAGGTCAATTTGCCTCCCACCGTCTCCTTGGCTTATGACCTCTCTCTCACGAAAGACTCGTCTCCTCGCAATGAAGAAAACATTGTTACTCAGTCTGTAGAAGAGATAACCAAAGGATTTATGTGGGTAGCCGATGAAAATACACCACTTACTCAGAAGTTTGATCTTGTCATGAGTCTCGCGTCTCACGAAACCCTCGCAACCCAAAATCTTGATGTGGTCTAATGTGGGAATCTTCCCACTCCACATCTCGTGCAGTGTTATGGAAAACTTCTTGGTATGAACTAGATTAAGGATATGGGTGGCAGAATCTAAGGCATAACCCTGGAATGAGATTGGTAACGAAGCTCAACTCATCATGGTACGAACCATGTCCAACAAGGTTCAGTTGTGCCTCTCATCCACACTACTAAGTTGCGGTGACCTAGGTGGCGTCATCTGTGAAACAATTCGACACTCCTTAAGATAGTCTAGGAACTCGATACTTAGATATTCACCACCCCAATCGGATCAGAGCATATTTATCTTCCTGCCCAGCTGATTCTATACTTCTTTCTTAAACTCTTTGAATTTCTCAATGGTTTCTGACTTATGCTTGATTAAGTAGACATAGCCATATCTACTGTAATCATTAGTTAAAGTCATATAGAAGCGGTCAACATCCCTTATGACAGTTTTGAAGGGCCCCCACACATCGGGGTGTATGAGATCCAACAAACCTTCACCCCTTTCACAAGTACCAGTGAAGGATTATTTGGTCATCTTTCCATGTAATAAAGATTTGCAAGTGTCATCCGACCTTAATTCGAATGACTCCATAACTCCAGCCTTTTGGAGGTGGCCTATGTGCTTCTTGTTGACATGTCCAAGACTACAATGCCACAAGCATGGTTTATCCAATTCACTGGAAGAATCGATATGCAACACATTATTTCATAAGTTGTCTACAACATTCACAGTTTCATATACACCATTACAAGGTAATTATATAAAATAAAAAACACCATTATAATAAGCATTTATAGCACCAGTTTCATTATCAAATGAAAAACTATAACCTTGTTTGTACAAACAACGAAAGGCCATATTAAATGAGTAGCAACAATTAATCAAATCTATTTCTAACCCACTACTAAGAAATAAATAGTAAAATCCAATCTTGGTGACAAGTGAAACCTTTTATTCCCCATGATCAAGTTTATCTTCTCGTGCTCCACATCCTTACTTCCTTTTAGGCCCTGCACATCATAACAAATGTGAAATCCACAACGTGTGTCAAGAACCCAAGAGTTCGAATGCAATGAGTTTTTAGATAGAATAGTATAAATATTTGCATAGGCAGGTTTAACCTTTCCATCCTTGACATCCTGTAAGTATTTGGGGCAGCTTCACTTCTAGTGCCCTTTTACATGGCAGTAGAAACACTCTGCTTCCTTAGGAACGGAAGAGGAAGCAGCAGAACCAGCCTTGGTCCCACTTGAAGAGGATCCATCAAGAGACTTTCCCTTGCAGCTCTTTGAAGGAGCCTTCCTATTCTTCCATTTCCCTTATCCAATTTCCAGAATAGGTGTAGTTGCGGTAGGAGTAGATACAAATTTTTTCCCTTTGAGACCACTTTCAGCGGTCCTCAAAAGCCCTTGAAGTTTGCTAAGTATGACCTCCTCCTTGTTAATATGATAGGTCATGTGGAACTGATCATAACATGGAGGTAAAGAGTGTAGAATGATATCCATGGCCAGGTCCTCAGGAAGGTTCACATTCAATTTCAACAAACGGTCCACAAACCTTTACATTTTCTACAAGTGGCCCGTGATGGGTTCACCATCCTTCATCTTTGTTGTAATCATGGACCCGATGATTTCATACCTTTCTTTACGAACACTCTGATGGTATCTATCCATCAGGTCCTGGTGCTTCTCAAAAGGGTAAAAGTCGTCATAGGACTTTTGGAGTTCATCTGTCATGGTGGCAAGCATGATACAAGCTACCTTAGTGGCATCTTTCTCATGTGCCCTAAACTCAGCGATCTCCTCATGAGTAGTAGAATACTCATCGATTTCTTTAAGCTCCTTATCAAGGACATATTCCTTGTCCTCATAAGGAGTGAACATCCCGATGTTCCTAATCCAATCATTATAGTTGGACCCATCAAAGATGACTCTCCGACAAAGGTTCCTAAGAGAGAAGGAGCCAGTAGGGTTTGAGCTAGAAGTAGTGTTGGAAGACATCTGAAAAAGAAGAAAGACAAAAGTTTAGATTAGATAAAGAGTCCTTAATATAACACCGAAAATGAAATATTAAGTCTAGGACCCAACACAATATTTTGCAAATTGGAAGAAGGATGTCGTAATCCAACTTGCAAAATATGTGAAGGTAGGTAAATGACGATTTACCAATTTCCACCATGAAAAAAGAAATTTTTATTAAGTTTAAATTGGGTTGAAATTCCAAGATCATTTGAGATTTGTTGAACAATTCAATGGCATGTTTAAATCTCGATTATGCCCTTCAAGTTTGTGACTGGGATACCGAGGATCACAAACAAGGTGTAAACAATCATGAAAAATGTCCTTAGTACTCCCGATGTGATTTATCACTTGATCACTGTGCTGGTTAACCACACACACTCCATTGATCTTATGATAAACATCGAGCCACCCTTTTCCACCCTTACTATGTGTCGGTTAAGCACACACACTCCATTAACGACTTGGCAAGGTGCAAAGTGCAATTTTCATGGATTAGCAACAATTTCACATTTTCCTAAAGTAACTAAGATTGGGAATTTATAAAAGGTTTAGTTACTTTATAATTATCATTATACTTAATGAGAATTAATGTCATATCCTACCCGTTCATCTAACGACTCTTCACCAGTCAAGGAAGCGGTAGGTGAGAGTGGACACCCATTAACTGCCATTTTATAGACAGTAACCTTATACCCGCTTATATACCTGCTTCGTGAATGAGGCCTACGAACGGTAGGACTGAGTTGTTCATATATATATATATATATATATATATATATATATATATATATATATATATATATATATATATATTATTAAACTTATAATACTATAAAGTATAAGTTTAAATTTTAAACTCTTAAAATTCTAGGGTTTGGAATTAAAGTATCTTAAGTGTGACTTTACAAATTCCAAAACTTGAGGACAAGTTCTGACACTATTCAGAACTTTTCATATCCTTAACTTATGAGTTTAATGACTTTTATGAAAAAGACTTTTGGTTTTCGATAACTTGAGGACAAGTTATGGAGTCCATTAAAACCATTTAGATCATACAATTAAACTAAAAAGAAATGTAAAATAATATCTATGATCTACTTAAACTCATAAGCATGGATAATTCACATCAACAAATTTCAAGAAATCATATAAACTAATTTAAATCTTGAAACTTTGACAATTATCCTTTAATTGAAAAAGCATGATCATTAACTTATGAAAACACAAGTTCCATGGTTCAAAAAACAGTTTGGGGTAATGATCCTAATATAATTTTAGGCCAAAAGTCGAAAATATGCCCACTATAGCACCAACTCGGCGAGTACATGAACTGGACTCGTCGAGTTGGTCATTTAACAAAGGGGCTCGGTGAGTTCACTGGGCAGAAGGTAGAAAATCGATTTCTTACACTTTGAAAATCAATATAGCATCAAGTATAATAGAAAACAACCCTAGGCTCTGATACCACTGAAGGGTTTTGAGCATCCTAACAACCTTTAGGTGCACATACAACCCTAAATGCTTTCGATCTATGTTCTATCTAATTATACATTTAAAATGATTTTCCAAAGCATTTCCCTAACTAGCATATAAACTTGTGTACTTGTAGAACATAAATCTAGTTAGAACACATACCTTTACTTGTAGCTTGATTCCTTGGACCTTTAAGAGCCTAGCACCCCAAATGTGATGCCTCAAATGCTTCACATAACACCACCAACAATGGAATGACTTGAGAAGGATTATCTTGCACCAAATTCGGCTATAACTATCCAAGAACACTAGGGTGCCGGTTTTGGTAGCCTAGGGGCTTCTTATATAGTGTGGCAAAATTAGGGTTACACCATGTAAACCTTAATGGCCATGAACTTCCACATTCCTCATGCTTCATGGGTTTAAACCTCCATGGATCATCCATGGATTGTACATGGGTTTAGCCCAACATAAGGAATCATGGATCATTGGCCCACACCATAACAATGAATGATTTACCAAATCAACCCCTTATGTTTAATTAGTCTCTTTTAATCACAAAGTTAACTCCAAATTAATTTTTGATCAATACTAATTAAATAATATGATTTCATATTAATATATTAGAACTTATATTATATTAATAAATCAGGAATATCCTTTTCTCAAAAGTCCATCCTTACATATTGTGATGGTGCCATGCAACCCAAATGCATCATGCTACTCTTGGGTCAAGTACATACCAAGTATAGTTATGGGATTAGACACTAAATCCTACAATAAAATCTTTGATACAAATCCGATTTCAACCATCCTTATATCCATGAAAAGGTATCGAAAAATTCTACACTTTTATCAACTCGAACTTGCCATACAAATCCCCGAACGGAAGTCCAATTTCCATAAAAGCCTGCTACCATTTTACCATAATACCCCTTAGTTACAAAACCAATCCGAATGCCCTCAACATCTACATTTCATCACGCATACCCAAATGGGTAACGATTCAGAACAGGGCGTTACAGAAAATACCTTTATTTTGCTCATAAGGCTCATACTAGGGTTAGGGTGTTGGAGAGGTGGAGGCTGAGAATAGAATGGGTTTGGGGAAGTTAAGGTGATTAAATAGGGCTCAAACCATGAAAATATGGTTTAGGAACTGATCGCGTACGCTTAGTGTACTCCTGGTATGCCTAACATATTAATGATGCTCTAGTACGCCCAACGTACTCCTTGTACGCCTAGCATACATGGCTAACCCAAAAACCGTCTAACTTCACAAGGCTATAACTTTTTCGTTCCAACTCCATTTTTACATTCTTTATAACCATGGAAATGTGGTGAAGAGCTCTATTATATTATATGAGTATCTTGGACTAAAAACATCTTGAACAAAAATCCATATTTCATGCAAGAACCCAGCCTATGACTTTTCCATTTCTACCATTCGGCCTAAAACACAATTCAAGGGTTAAATCTTTTAACTAACGTTGCCTCATTCCAATAGGACTAAAATTTTCCTCCTTAATGCCCAAAGGTTTACACAAATTACTTCTAGCCCACGGTCCAAAATTGGCAGGAAACAGAATGTTACATTAGTTCTAAGTAAATTGAATAAGGGTGTACCCGTAAGCTGTATTGTGATAGTATAGTTTGATCACGAAGACTGTACTTAAAGTGAATTATAATTATTATGATCTGGTCTATTTACAAACTAAGGTTTGTCAAGGATATTTAGTTCAAAGTAAGTTGAATAGGTGCTTAGTTATACCATGTATGGTAGTGGTATTGCATAAGTAGGAAAAATCTGTTGGAGGTTGATTACGGGTATTGTAGTCTTGTGTAGTTATAAACTATGACCTAAAAGAAATTTTTAGTCCAAATAAGCTATATATTGGATAGAATTATACTAAGGGTGTGTGTGATATTGGAACAAAGGGTAGAGCTGTATTTTATGACACTATTGTGTGTCATGGTACGGGTTACGTACCAGAGTACAATACTAGTCTTAGCACCGATAGAGTATAAACACATATGGGAATATTGGAACTTGAGTATGATGTCGAGTGATTAAAGAGAAAAGCCAGAAGTAATGTTCATGATTGTTAGGTATTTATGTTATAACATGTTGTGTATTGATTATGACATCCTTAGTGAAGGGTTTAGAGCATTCTAACACTCCTATGGTTTACATGCAACCCTAGAAACCTTGGATCTATGTTTTCTCTTTTATACATGCAAATATTCTATATTCCAAGGTTTCATCCTAACTAACATTAAATGAAGTAAATTCACCACAAGAATCTAGTAGAATGACATACCTTTTGATGGAGCTTGAAGCCTTGAACCTTTAAGAGCATAGTGCCTCAAGTGTTGCACCTCAAATGGAATCACACAACACCAAGAACTCTTGGAATAACTTGAGCTAAGGATACTTAGGCTCACACTTATGAAATTGGTTTGCCCTCTTTGTGTACACACACTAGTACCAATTTCATGAACCAAGGACCTCTTTATATAGTGTGGAGGATTAGGGTTATATTCATGTAAACCCTAATACCTATGACGTTTCATTTCCAAACGATCCATGGGTTAAACACTCCATGGACTATCCATGAAAGCTTAACCCAACCTAAATGAACATAGCCCACCACACAAACACACACACACACACATACACACACACACACACACACATATATATATATATATATATATATATATATATATATATATAAGAGTCCATATTTAATTAGTTTCTTTTTTATCACTAAAATAATTCTAAATTAGTTCTTGATCAATAATAATTAAATAATATGATTTCATATTAATATATTAGAACCTATAATATATTAATATAAATCACTAGTATCCTTTTTCTCATTTTGTCTATCCAATTGTTCCGATGCCATGCAACACAAATGGACCACGACAATTCGGGTCGAATACATACCAATAATTGTTATTGACTTAGACATCCAATCCAACATTCTCTCACATGGATAAGTCTAAAACTATAATTGTGTATGACTCCAAAACCCGACTAGCAATCGTAGCACTTAAAGCCGCTGCCATACTCTGAACAAATCAATGACGCGTCCATTAGATAAAGGATCATATATTCCTCTATTCTAGATATCATATGGACTAAGGCATGGATTATAATCATTCTCTCTGTCAATCTGATGTTTCCCGGTTTCCGATTTATGACGACTGACTAATTGAACAAATCACATCAGTCCAGGCTTGGCCAAGCACTTAGGGGTGTCATCACTAAATCATCAAGGGGCCCATATATATATCGCTTTTATCCCTTAAAGGGTAAAAAGAATGGATAAAATTCAACTCATATGCTTGTTCTACTACTTGTTGAATCATACACAAAGGCACGTTTTATAACATCGACTTACTAATGCATTTTCGTGCAATCAATGTATAACCAACTCATATCTCTAGGTTTGCAGAATAAACATATTATCATCTCATGATCACTCGTGAAAAAATCCATGAAGTGCGTCAAATGAGTGCGGGTTTAATATATTACTCAGAACTTATGAGCACTCATGAATGTTATAGCAACTCTCGCTATGTCCAACATCTTAGACATCTAGAAACCAACTTCATGACAGTCTTGCCTTAATACCTACTTCCAACGTATTATCGACTGTGGATGGTTTGAATAACTTAGTCATTCGGAAGAATGACCTAGTTATTCTGGAAGTCAAAACATGAAAAATGAAACACAAGAATAATTGAATCCAATATGGTCTCAAAACTTATGAATATAAATAGAACACCTTTTATTTATCACCATATTGATTACACATTATTCATTGTATAATGTTTCAAATTTATCAACTTAATAATTGAATTAAAACCATAGTTGTCACATGCTCTAGGCATGCACACTATGTTTTGTAAACACTAGTCATGCCACCAAGTATACACACTATGTTTGTCCAAACATTAGTTATGCCATACACCAGGTACGCACACTAAGTTTGTCTATGATCTTTAATTTGTGAAATAGATCGGTTTAACATAATTCCAATGATTCTCATTTCACAATCCCAAATTTTTATCGTAAATGTAGGAATTCCAAATTCCTACCATTTACCGAAATCTATTAGATTTTAAACTTATATGCACTGATCCTCTTGTAATGATTATGCACAAAGTCATAAAGACTTGTCAACAATCATTACAGAGTATTCCAATGGAGATCAACTCCATGGAAACGAAGTCTCATAATCAAAGTACATTGCTTTGAACATCCTTCTTGCATTAAGTTTTCTAATCTTACACAGATTGAATAACTTCCACCTATGGAGACATCTCCATATTCCCATTTTGACTATCACTTCTGAACAAGAGTTGCCTTCTTTCAGAATACGTCAATATGGTCCTTCCAAAATTAACACTATACTCCCAACTGTCCTTGAGCAACCAATCTTTGGTAAACCTTAGATTTTCCTCGACAATTGCTTAATCATTTTAGTCATATCCAATTCTAGACCTTTTCCACTCTTAATGCCCTCAGGCATTTGGAAAATTTAGAAAGGTTAAATATTGTAGTGCATGCAATCGTAGCATATGGGACACGATTCATGATGTCTCACATAAAGATCTGATTGTAGACCAATCTTTTGCTACAATATTTTTATTTGCCATGTTTTCAAAATTCGACTATGAAGACGGATGCCATAACCATAATCGAATTTTGAGAACGCAATATATATAGAATTTCCTTAAGTTGAGCCATTCCAACATAAAATTCATATGTATATATATATATATATATATATATATATATATATATATATATATATGTATACATACATATATATATATATATATATCCTTGACTAAAGACGATTAAAATCTCAATCTAAGCTTTTAGAATTGAAATGAAGTATAATTTCCTCTCCCTTAATTATAGCAAAAAAACATTTCCCAATTGAAACTTTTGTTTTTCTATAATTAACATTGCTAAATTGCAACACTTATCATAATTATCATGCTCCCACTAACATGAGAACTATCAGCATAACACTTATGCTCCCACTAGCTTTGACATGTACTTAGAAATCAGCTGGATTTCTAGAAATCAATACTTTATTGACTTTCTTACCAAAGTTCAGACTTCTGATACGAGATGCTTTGATCAAAAAACTTTATCAAAATCATACATCTTTCCTTAGATAGCACACATGTGTGTCTAAACAATTTCAGAACTATGAAAAGGGATGTCGTAATCTTAGTCTCAATTATTTAGACCTTTGCCATTCCTCACAAGTCCATGTTAGTGTGCCGCTTAACCACACACGCTCCACTAACGACTTTGAGAATGCAAATATCACAATTGCTATCTACTTAAAACCACTTAGTGAAAGCGTTTCCTCACCATCATTTTCATGAATTGGAGAGAAACCTTATGAAACTTAGATTTTATGGTGTATGTGTTCCTATCCATATGAAATTCTGAGAACCATAATCACAAGACAAGGTTAGTGACAAATCCAAATTCATATGGACTGAACTTGTGTAGTCTTAACTTCTTGCCACCTGGCAGCAAAAGGGCCTGCCATTGCTTCCAAGTGGTTATGCAACTAATTGAGAACTCTCAGAACTCATATGGAAAGCCAACTTTAACTGGAATGGGAATAGAAATAGGAATATGTCAACACGAGAGGTTATAAACCTCAAGTCACGTGCTGGTGACAAGCTACAGGTTTTATTCTTGATTAGATCTTAAAATTCTTTCAGGATCTTTTAGAATCCCACTGTCCTCTTGACATATAAGACTTTCTTGCCAAGACCCATTCCTTGACAAACAAATATTCAATAGATAGTGCAGATTCTAATCAAGACAAACACTTCACACAATTGGCCTAAGCTGCTCTCTTTTTTATCCAAAACATCACAACTTACAAATTTCAAATGTACAAGAGTAGGACACATTTTACTCTTACATGTGAAAAGTGTTATAAACCTTTTTTAAGATGTGTCACTCAAGTTATAATCTTGGAGTATTACTCTAAGACTTTTTTTTGGAATGAAGTATGAATCATCTTCTTAATTTAACCATTTTAACAATTCACGACTCCTCTTCTTAGCCATAAGAATGCACCAAGGTGTCCCTAGAGGATTAATTGTGATATGGTTTCATAAACATTAAGATGATCATAAAACATGATACTAAAGGACTCTCCCATTCATTGAAACTTTTTCAATGTTTTAGAATTATACTTAGGCCTATAGTAATAACCATATTTACTACCTTTAGTAAATCATGAAAAATAGTCTTATCGATCTTTTGTGGTAGACTTTGACCAGTGCACATAAATGTGTACTCGATCCCTTAGTCCTTTACTTGACTTACATATACATGTGAACAAGGAATTAGTCTCAATTTTTCTAAAATGAAAATTCTCATTCATCATACTATACAACTTGTGTGATTCCAAGTTTTGTTCCAATTGAAACTTGGGAGAAGAGAATCTTTCCTTATTTGGTAAATTTAGACACTACCACAAATGAAAGAATCAAATTTCCAATATTGCTAGAAACATACAACCATCAATTTTCCATAAATGCCATTGCAAGGATATATAAAATAAGGTAAAATAAAATTTTATTTATTTATCAAATGTAGAAAAGACTTTTCCTTACAATGCAACTTTAAATGAAAACTATGCTATTACATATTTCCTAGCAATCTATCATAACTCTTAAGTAGCAGCTCAAGAATCCGATCTTCGAACCATGCGATTGAAATCCATCTTCGCGATCAGATTTAACATACTCTTCTTTTAAGCTTCCTTCCTTTTGCTAGATCCTGGCACACAAAATGCAATCTAGTCACATCATGTATTACGATTCAACAATTAGGAACATAATAGAGTTAGATGGTGGACTTACTTGAAGTAGAGTCAAACTTTTTAATTCTTCCTTCTCTCAGATCTTTCAGGTAGCCAGGGCATCTTCGCAACCAATGCCCCTTCTCTTGAAAATGAAAACATATAGACTCTTTGGGAATGGTACACGAGGCTATCACAAATTTAGCCTTTCCCTTTACCTTCTGATCAACCGGGTTGACCAAGGTCGATCCCTTTCCATTGGGAAAAGAAAGCTTTTCTAGACTTCCAATGTTACCATTGTCAATGTCCATGGAAGTTTGAGAAATAGATCTTCTACCCATATTTGCTTGACCATTGCGCCAAATCGTTGTTGATTCAGCAACAACAGGCAAATAAGAATGATCTATTAGGTTCATGTCGTGATCTGTCACATAGTAGTTCTTAATGAACTCACTATACGACTCTGGAAGTGACTGAAGAACCCAGTCAATAACCAAATTCCTTGGAACAACGACACCCAACATTCTCAACCTGTCAATGTGTGACTTCATTCCTAAGATATGAGTGCACACAAGTCTTCCATCTTTATGTTTCATTGCTAGTAGGGCTTGAGTGACCTTGAACTATTCAAGTCTTCGAGCTTGTAGGTCAGGAAGAATAAATGGAGGAAGTGGAGGAAGAGAAGTATGATTTCCATGAACCATTCACATGATATCATCTTCATTAGGAAATCTTGTTACAAGTGATTTGGGAAGTTCATAGTTACCTGAACCAGACATCTACAATGGGAGAAATTCAAGTTAGTTGATTTAAGGTCCTTAATAAAACACCCAGCATGAAATATTAAGGCTAGGACCCAACACAATATTTTATAACTTGGAAGAGGGTTGCCATAGTCTAAGCTATAAAATATTTGAAGGTAGGTAAATGACGATTCACCAATTTCCACCATGAAAAACAAAATAATTTATTAGGTTTTACATGGATTTGAAACTCCTAGATCTTTTGAGATTCATTGAACGTTTCATAGCATGCTCAATCTCAATTGTGCCCTCTCAAGTTTTATGACTGGGATGCCAAGGATCACAAAACAATGTGAGAATAACCATGCAAATATACTTGGCACCCTTAATATTTATCACTTAATCGATGTGGCGGTTAACCACACGCACTCCACCGATCCTATGATAAACCTTAAGCCACCCTTTGGCTACCTTTTTAAATCAAGTTAGTGTGCTGGTTAACCACACACGTTCTACTAATCGACTTAGGCAAAGTGCAAAGTGTAATTTCATGGGTTAGCACCAAATTCACATTTTCCTAAGTAACTAAGATTGGGAATTCATAAGTATTTAGTTACTTAGAATTTATCATTAACACTTTTAATGAAGGGAGAATTATAGTCCTTATCCTACCCGTTCGGCTAACGACCCTCAACCAGTCAAGGAAGCGGTGGGTGAGAGTGGACACCCATTAAACTGTCATTTTATAGGCAGTAACCTTATACCCCCTTATAGACTGACTTTGTTCTTATACATATATATAACTATTAACTATTAATATTATAATAGTATAAGGGCTGAATTAAAATTCTAAGGGCTTAATTTGGAATTAAAGTATTCATAAGGGAAAACTTTACAAATTCCAAAACTTGAGGGCAAGTTTTGAACTATTCAAAAACTTTTGGATTTTCATAACTTATGAGTTTAATTAAGGTTTTAAAAAACTTTAATGAAGAGACTCTTGAACATCCATAACTTGAGGACAAGTTATGGAGTTCATAAAACAAAAAAACTCGTCAATTTTTTTGTAACCTATGCATTTTAATGGATCTTTAAAAGACATGAATTTTTGTAATCCATAAATTGAGGACAAATTATCAACTCCATTAAAACACATTTGGATCAAGAATTAACTAACAAACAATTTCACAAATAATTACTATGATCTACCAAAACTCATAAGAGTATGAACAATCATATCAACAATTTCAAGAATTACATAAACACACATAAACTTGAAATTTTGATAACAACCTTGAAATTGGTTTACTATAATCCTTACCACATCTAAATAAGTCCAAAACAGTTTAAGGTAATTATTCTAGACCAATTCCAGCCTTAAAACTCGAAAATATGTTGTCAGGGGCTCATATTCGTCGAGTGTATGAACCTACTCGACGAGTAGGATGATTTTCTTCATGGACTCGGCGAGTCAATCAGTGGACTTGGTGACTCCAGTGCCCAGAAAGCCATAATTTTCGATGTTTAAGTTGTTGCATTAAGTATAAATGATAACAAGCCTTGCCTCTAATACCACTGAAGCGTTTAGAGCATTCTGACACTCCTATGGTGTACATGCAACCCTATAAACCTTGGATCTATGTTTTCTCTATTATATATGCAAATATTCTATATTCCAAGGTTTCATCCTAACTAGAATTATATGAAGTAAATTCACTACAAGAATCTAGTAGAATGACATAACTTTTTAGAGAGCTTGAAGTCTTGAACCTTTAAGAGTTTAGTGCCTCAAGTATTGCAACTCAAATGGAATCACACAACACCAAGAAATCTTGGAATAACTTGAGAGTAAGGATACTTAGGTTCATACTTATGAAATTGGTTTGCCCTCTTTGTGTACAGACAGTAGTACCAATTTCATGAACCAATGACCTCTTTATATAGTGTGGAGGATTACGGCTAAATTCATGTAAACCTTAATACCGATGACTTTTCATTTCCATAGGATCCATGGCTTAATCACTCCATGGACTATCCATGAAAGCTTAGCCCAACCTAAATGAACTTGGCCCACCATATATATATATATATATATATATATATATATATATATATATATATATATATATATATATAACAGTCTATATTTAATTAGTTCCTTTTTTATCACTAAATTAATTATAAATTAATTATTGATCAATACTAATTAAATAACATGATTTCGTATTAATATATTAAAACTTATAATATATTAATATAAATCACTAGTATCCTTTTTCTCATTTTGTCTATCCAATTGTTCCGATGCCATGCAACCCAAATGGACCATGCCAAGTCGGGTCGAATACATACCAATAATAGTTATGGGCTTAGACATCTAATCCAACACTTAGGGTTTTTGTATTGTGAAACAACATCATAACTCAAGATATTTTGATGAAATGAGATAGTTTCCGCAAAATACTTTACTATACTGGGATTTTCTGCAAACAAAGATAACATGGTTTTGAAAGCGTAAAGAAGAGTTTTTTTTCGGTTATGGAAAATAGGGGATGTCATAGAATAACATATTGATCAATTAGTCTATCAACTACCATGTATTCAACATAACATAACATAATATATCATCATAAATATCATCTAGCATGCATGACAACCTAAAGCTCATACCACAACGAGATAACATATTTCTAGCACATAAACAACATAACGATTCACATGCATAATACATTAATTTGGATCAATCAATTCCTTGTCAAGAATTGTACTCCTAGATAATATACTAAAATTAGAAAAAGGATTGACCCACCTTAGTTCCAAGTATAGAGAGAAATGAATAGAAGAAACCACAATTTAGGAACCAACTAAGCACCCTAAGTGAACAGACAATAAATTGATAAAAAAACAATCATCAAAATAGAAAACTGGTTGGTCGGAGCTGATTACGTGCTCTGTATATGTAAGGGACATGCCGCATTAGTCAAGGTCATGAATCATGTCAAGATAGAATCTCGTCAACGCGTCGCGTGCTTAGGGAGATGCGCTACACTGACCGTTACAAAGTCATCAATGGGAATTTTTAACCTTTATCATTCTAGACCAATTCCAATCTAAATTTGGGCTAATTTCAAACATTGTTAGCAGTAGCTAAAGGTCTAAATCGATTAAGACTAAGGTGGTGACACAAAGATCATAACTACCACCAAAACACCATACTATTAAAGAAAAGATCACCAACATGATTTTTAGTGGATTGGAAACAAAAATTGGAGATGTGAAATCGATTCATACATTATGAAACTCTAAGATAATTCTAGAAGAAAGATTGGAAAAGGAAAACAATCACACTCCACTAGGAATTCACCAAAAAGTGCACTCTCTTCACTTGAATCAACTATAAACTCCAATAATGGCAATCTTTTATGAACCTACATGAACTCTCTTAATCAAGAAGTGTTGTTAGCTATAAATAAGGTTACAAACCTAGATTTTTGGGTTAGCCTCACTTAAATACTGCATAACTTGCAATCTACTCCCTCAAAATATAATACAATGACTCCTAAACCTGTGTACATGTTCAAGAAAGCTATAAATAAGAAAGCTAAGCAGTAAATATGGAGAAACTAAACTGACTGGTCGAATCTTGTTCTTCATAAACTATTAGAAAACGTCATAATCAATAAAAAAATGTGTCTACAAAAGGTTTGAAACGAGTATGGCTTGGTAAGGAAGTAATGAGGTTCTATTTACAGGCATCATACAACATCAAGTAAGCAGCGATGTATTAAGATGATCATGTAAATAGTAAATACAGTCATGTAAAAAGTTAAAATGCATTCTGAGTTGGTTTAATGAAGTACGTTTCCATTTTCAGAGTGTGGGAAATAAAATTTGATTGTTTAAGTGTAAACACGATCATGTAAATACTAAACATGATCTTGTAAATAATAAACATGATCTCATAGACACACGGAGGCTTGTCAGGAGTGTTTTGAAAGCCATTGTAACAATTGGTAAAAATTCGTTAGACTTTGGCTGTCAAACCACCGCGAACCGCTATCTAACAAGGACCAATTTTTGTACTTTTATGTTAATAATATATATTAAAGGTATTATATACATAAGTAATTTTAGAACATCTTAAAATGATCAAAACATCTATCATTGAATATCAATTCGAAAAACACCAAAAATTAAATATATTTGTGACGTTAAAAATAAATTTTTGCATTAAGTATATTTGAGAATTATGGATAAGAAATTTGAGTAGATTACGTCATCCTGATTCTGTGGATATAAAGAACGTCCAAAACGAAGATCGTATGAAGAAGTCATGCCTCTTTTATGTTGTAAAAATCAGTAATTATCTGATTTTTCCGAAACGAATTGTGCGCTGTATCGTTTGGAATAGCTATAAGTCTCGTAAAATGTTTTTGAGCATGTTTTTGAAATCATATTATAGGATATGATTTTATTTCATTTTTATCGTATTTTTAATCTCGACCAAAAACAGATTCGTAAAATCTATCGAATCTTAAACGAATTAATCGCGGAACTTTAAACATTGATTCCTAGAGTTTGGTATACCGGAATTAGATTTCGTCTGCATTTCTAGAATCACCACGACCAAACAAATTAACAGGCGTTTTCCAAAAAAAAATTCAAGACGGAATGATGACACGAGATTTGCGAAACAAGAATTTCAATTTATTCAATTTATGTTGGAAAGTATTATACACATACTTTATTTCCAATAAATATCTATAAAAAGACAGCAAATACTTTATAAAAAAATAATAATAATAACAATAATAATAATAATAATAATAAAAAAGGGAAAATACCGGTAATAGTAAAAATGGGGGATATTTTCAAATTTTAGACAGGAGAATGGACGTTTCCAGGAATAGACATCCATTCCGCCGAGGTAGCTCCGTGGAGCTCCATGGAATCTACTTTAGCTTCACGGAATGTCAAAATCGTAAATAAATTAGTGTATTAAAACAAACTCAAGATCCATTCCGTGGAGCTACAGTGGATTCTGCGGAGCTCCATGGAGGTAGCTCCGAGGAATTGATCTTCAGTTTAAAAAAAAATCGTCTCCAATGATTCTTTTATGTAATGATCTCTAATTAAAAGACTAATTTTTTTTCCACCTGACATTCATTCGAAACATTGTCAAGAAAGATTCATACTATCATAATCATTTCTTGAAAATAATTAGTTAGGGGAATGAATATAATCCCCGAAAAATCGATTTGAAAAAAAAAACTGAAGATCAATTCCTCGGAGCTACCTCCGCGGAATGCATGTCTAAACCTGGAAATGTGCATTTTCATGTCTAAATTTTGAAAATACCCCCATTCTTTTACTATAAAAGGTATTTTCCAAAAAAAACGCAATGCATTTGAAGCTACCTTTTCTTTCTTTCACAACTCATGTTCCTCACCACATTTTCTCTCATCCCCCCCTCGCCCCGTTCTTACTCTACTAGAGAAGAGAAGGAAACCGGAGAGCAGTCGGTTGTGGCACCTCCTTCTTCCCCATCTATCGTCGAGAGTCACCACACAAACACCCCTGCGACTCGTTGAAGAAGCACCAACCAAACACCCCTGCTGCTACTGCTTTTCTTTTGAGGATTGTTGTCGGAGATGAGGCAAAAAGAACCAAGAAATGCTCGTCGGAGATCGACACCCCTTGTTGGGAAATTTAGGGTTTGTGGTGGAGATCTAGATTCCAACTTGGATCGTGATATACTTTCCGAACTGATTTTTCTACCCTATGCCTCGGTTACAAGAAATTCAACCTAGGATAATCCAAGTGGATACTTATGTTTCTAGGCACAGAAGACGTAAGCCAATATACTAGAGCTTTCTATGAAAGTCTGATGAAAACGAGAGCTTAAGATCGTAACCCTCTTCTTTAAAGGAAGAGTTGTTTATATATTAAATATGATTAGGGTTGGGCCGTCATTAGTTGCTTTGGAAGCAAGTAATGTTAATTCGGATTTAATGAGGATTTAGGATTACCAAAAACTAGCGAGTTTCGTTAGTTTTACCATAATCACCCTCAAGAAATTGAATTTTCCATTTTGTTCCCATATGTAAAATTCGGTGAGGTCTTGGGGCGCTGCCCCAAACCCCGTGGGGGCTCTTCCCCTTTACCCCGCCCGCTGACCTGGCAGGGGGACCCCAGCCAGGGGCTCTGCTCCTTCGACTCCGCTAGGGGTGCAGCCCCTTTGGCAACCCCAAACCCGATGGTGCAACCCCGGACCCCCGACTAGTTGTCGAACCGGCTTCTGATTCAATCTTATATATGTGTATACTCCATACAACCCCATACATATATTATAGTACAAATCATGAAGCCCCTTAGCTCACATGTTGGTTCCAGTTACTTAAAATGACCTGGTGATACTAAAATCACCAACAATCCTCCCCCATTTTAGTGTAACCCTTGAACAAACATAAACTTATCAAACAAATCAAACTAGTAAATAATGAAAATATTGAAACGAATGAATTTCCACTTAGTATCATACATTTGCAAATACTCGAGAATTAGGGTTTTCTAAGAATTGAACCCATCAACCCATTTGAATACCAAAAAGCAAAATACATACTAGTTTATTGAATTTCTAGCATAATACAACTTGACACTATTATAAAGTTGTGTGTCCCAATCCTCTCATGATCGTATCAAGGTTAAGTCCACAACCTCTTGAAATGCGGCTAAACTTCACAATCACGTAGGTAACTTCTTTCCATGTATCTACACATACATTTATCAAAGGAATTATTAAGAAGTTAAACTTCAACCTGGCTAACTTGCAGAACCGCACACATACCTAGGATGAATACTTCATGTGTTCCAATCTATAAGTATGAGCTTTCCACATTGAATTCAGCTCCTAACATTATATTAGGAGGGAATTAGGTGTCTCATCATTATAAAATTAAATGGACTTTAATCCCATCCCGATTACAGACTTGTGCACTAAGTCTCTTGTCAGACCTTTAGTAAAGTGATTTGCCAAATTTTGTTGTGATTTCACAAACTCAATCGACATCACATCATTCATGACTAATTCTATAATCATACTATGTCCTACACCTAGGTGTAGCGACAGCACTATCGCAATGGATAGAAATATGTGTTATCGGTTTAGACCACAAAGGAATCTCATAGACTAAATTCCTTAGCCACTCTGCTTCTTTACCAACAGCTGCTAATGCAACAAACTTAGATTCCATTGTCAAGTTTGTAATGCAAGAGTGCTTCTTGGAAGCCCAAGAAATAGAATGGTCCTCTATTGAGGAATGGTCCTCTATGTTGGTAATTCAACTTGCATCTGAATGAACTTCTAAAATCGAAGGACTCCCCTAAGTAACTCATACCATAATTCATGGCTCCCTTGAGATACTTAAATAATCTATTCACTGCTTGCCAACGTTGAGCACTAGGATTGCTAGTGTACCTGCTCAACTTACCCACAGAAAAAGAAATATCAGGTCTGGTGCTCGTCATGGCATACATCAAGCTACCAATAGCCTTAGAGTATTCCAATTGTGAAATGGGAATTCCATTATTTGGCATTAATTTCACACTTGGATCCATAGGAGTACACAGGAGAACAATCTGTAAAATTAAACCGCTTGAGAATTTTCTCAATATAATGTCATTGAGTCATTACCAATCCTTTGTTCATCCTCTTAATTCTAATTCCAAGAATTACATCAGCCTCTCCTATATCTTTCATAGAAAACTTGGATGATAGCAATTTCTTTGTTTCATCACCTTGATTTTGGTCGGTACGAAAAATCAACATGCCATCTAAATATATGCAAATGATCACTCCACATCAAATCTACTATAAACACATTTTTCACATTGGTTTGTCTTGAAATCAAAAGCCAAAATCACCTCATCAAAATTTTCATGCCATTGTTTAGGCGCTTGTTTCAGCCCATACAAAGATTTGACATGTTTACAAACCATATGCTCTTAACCAGGCATAATGAAACCTTCTGGTTGTTTCATGTAAACTTCCTCGTTAAGATCACCATTTAAAAAAAGGATGTTTTCACATCCATTTGGTGAATAACCAGATTGTGGATACTTGCCAAGGCAACCAACAATCTAATAGTAGAAATACGTGCAACTAGAGCATACGTATAAAAATAGTCAATACCAGGTTTTTGTCTAAAACCTTGAATGACTAACCGGGCTTTGAATTTGTCAATAGTCCCATTGACATTCATTTTCTTTTTGAAAATTCATTTTCAACCAAGAGGTTTACAACCTAGAGGCAAATCAGACAACACCCATGTGTTGTTCTCAAGAATTGATGACATTTCATCGTCAATTGCTTCCTTCCAAAAGGCACTATCATGAGACTCCATGGCCTCTTGATAAGTCTTAGGATCATCTTCAATATTATAGAAATAAGAGTATTCAAGACTAATTTCATCCCTCAAACCTTCTATGAAGTATAGTTGGAAGTCGGATCCGAAATTTTTCGCAATTTGGCCTCTTTTGCTTCTACGAATATCTTGAGGTTCTTGCACGATAACACCATCTTGACTTTCTAAATTTTTCCCTGTGTTAGCACCAAAAGTCAGATCCTTAGGCCTTTAAATCGATGAAAACCTCATCTTATCAAAAAATTTATCCCGCGACTCGATAACAGTGTTAATTGAAACCGAATCATTAGGTTCTATTACATAAAAGCTATATGCCTTGGAATGTTCATCATATCCAATGAATATGCAATCAATTCCACGTTCTCCCAAATTTTTCTTTATGGGCTCGGTAAGTTTTACAACTGCCCGACATCCCAAACTCAAAAATAACTAAAATTCGGCTTTTTCTTGAACCAAAGTTCATATGGGATTGTTTTGTTCCTTTTATTTGGAACCCTATTCAATAGATAGTAGGCCATTAACATGGCCTCTCCCTAGAATCCTTCACTCAATCCCGAGTAAGACAACCCTTTTTCTCATGAATGATACCCACTAATCTGATGTATATGGGATCCATATATTCACCTCCCCTATTAGTCCTGAGACATTTAACCGAATGCCTGATTGCAATTCCACCTCGGTTTTGTATATTTTGAATTTATCTAAGGCTTTATACTTAGAATGAAACAAATACACATAGCAAAACCAAGTGACGTCATCAATAAAAGTGACTACATGCTTTTTATTTCCCGAAGAAGGAGTGGAGTGAAAATTATAAAGGTCACTGTGTACAAGTTCCAAAACAATTGAATTTCTAGTGACACAAGGAAAGGGTTGTTTTGTCACTTTTGTAAGCATGTATGTTTTACATTTATCAAATGTCATATCAAAGGCTGGAATTAATCCATCTATTGACATCTCATGCATCCTTGTAAAGTTGACATGACCTAATCTTACATGTCAAAGCATAGATTTATCAACATTAGAAGCAGAAGATACAAATGAAGAATTTTGAACAGGCAATAATTTGTCAACAATATTTAAACGAAACATTCTATTATTTAAATATCCAAATCCAAAAAGCATTCCACCCTTAGAAAAACAAACTTATCCGACTCAACAACTTGTTTAAAACCATCAGAATTCAAACAACTAGAGCTAACAAGATTCTTGCGAATCTTGGGCACAAACAAAACATCAGATAACCTAATTGTCTTTCCAGAAGTAAATTCAAGACACACAACACCTACACCAAAAATATGAATAAAATAATCGTCTCCCATTTTCAGCACCGACCCATCTTCAAGCGGATTTAGTGTTTCAAACATCTGTTTATCCTTGCACACATGGTTTGTTGCTCCAGAGTCGATCCACCAAGTAACATCATCATCTTGCACATAGAATGACTCAGGTATAAATGAAACATAATAAACATAATTCTGATTAGAATTATCAAAGTTAGTCAAAAACTGACCTAATTTAACTTGGGCCGAAGACCCGTTCACTTTCCCAATTGCACCACTATTTCCGGTACCAATGTTGCCTAAATTCACACGATAATCATGCTTGCAATGCCCAACTTGATTGCACCTCCAACAAACCAGATCCTTTCTCTTTTTGTTGGAGTTGCTTACGTTCGCCATGTCCTTTGTGGTTCTGGTTCCTTTGTTTGTTTTCAACCATATGAACCGAGGGGTGTCTAGGTTGAACTTTTCCTTTGGGTTTTTCAGATTTGTCCCTTTCCTTCGCACGAAGAGATTCATCAATATGAATGTGACTCGCAACTTGAACCAATCACAGTTCCTCCTTTTGATGTTTCAAGTTATGTTTGAAGTCTTTCCAGGATGGAGGCAGTTTGTCAATGATAGTGGACACATCAATGGATTCATCCATATTCATACGGTACAATTTAAACTAACCGTATATGCCAAGGATTTCATTGTACTGTTCAGTGAGATACCTTGAATCATCCATCTTATAATTATTAAAGTCATTGACCAGAAACTTCTTGCTAAAAGCATCCTCAGTAATGTATTTCAGTTCAAGAGTGTCCCACAACTCCTTGGCACACAAGGATTCACTATGGATATGAAATAAAGCATCAGACATACCGTTCAGAATGTGACCTTTGCAGATGTAGTCATCATTGTCCCACTTCTGTCTCTTCAGCCGCCTTAACATCACCTTCCGTAGGCTCTGCTAGTCTTGGAGTAGTCAGCACGTATGCTACTTTCAGAGTGGTCAGCATGAAGTGCTTCTTTTTCATCCAACACCTGAAGTCGACGCATTCAAACTTCTCCAACTTCGCAAACTTAGTGTTCATCTCGCGGATTGATCCACCCATCTCCAGAAACATAAATTATTAGTTTGAATGTTGGGAAATTTAGGGTTTGTGGTGCAGATCTGGATACCAACTTGGATCATGATATCATTTTTCTAAAATTATATTTCTACCCTATGTCTAGGTGACAAGAAATTCAGCCTAGGATAATCCAAGTGGACACTTACGTTTCTAGGCACAGAAGATGTAAGCCAACATACTAGAGGATTCTGCAAAAATCCGATGAAAACGAGAGCTTAAGATAGTAACCCTCTTCTATAGAGGAAGAGTTTTTTATATATTAAACACGAGTAGGGTTTCATTAGGGTTGGGCCGTGATTAGTTGCTTTGCAAGCAAGGAATGTTAACCCGACTTTAATGAGGATTTAGGGTTACCAAAAACTAATGAGTTTCGTTAGTTTTACCATAATCACCCTCAAGAAATTGAATTTTCTAATATGTTCCCATATGTAAAATTCGGCGAGGTCTTGAGGAGCTGCCCCAAACCCCGCGGGGGCTCTGCCCCTCAATCCCGCCCACTGACCCCAGCCAGGGGCTTTTCCCCTTGGACCCTGTAATGGGCGTTGCCCCTAGACCCCGCCAAAGGGGCGCTGCCCCTTTGGAAACCCCGGACACAGGGCCGCTACCCCCGGACCCCCGACAAGTCGTCGAACCGGCTTCTGATTCGATCTTATACATGCGTGTACTCCGCACAACCCCGTACATATATTAGAGTACAAATCATGAAGCCCCTTAGGTCACATGTTGGTTCCAGTTACTTAAAATGACACGGTGACACTAAAATCACCAACACCCCTTCCCCTCACCTGCGTGTTTTGCTGCCAAATAAGTCAAGAGGCTGCTAGAAACAGCCCCTCGCCAACACTCCCTTCGCTTTTTCCTTCCTCGAAAATTGTCTAGCGCCGGTGGTTTTCTCTTGGTCCATCTTGTTGTTGCTTCCATTAAACCTACTTCTCTGATCAGCAGAGGACCAAATTCTTTCCCTGCTCGTTTACATTCCTTTTCGGAAAGAAGAAGGTCAGCCAAGAGCTTTCGGAGCAGCCCATGCTGGCCTGGTGGTCGACGCCGGCCTTGTTGACTTCGTTACCTTTTTCTTTCTGGAGTTGGTAAAGGCCGGAGGCCCTCTTCTTCGTTTCCTTTATTGTCGGCAACGAGATAGGCACCGACGAGGGTTTGCCGGAGATTGATGTCACCCCTCCTTGCGATTTGTTCAACCACCATCAGACTCCCTTCAGTTTGCTACACTTGTTCATTATTTCTTCATCAATTGGACAGATGATAAACCCACCCCTATTATTTGTATCAATTGCCTCTCCCCCATCCTCACGATTGATGTAACACCATCAAACCATCGGAGCTTCCAGATCGTAGCTTTCTATTCATGATTTTTGTCTGCTTCTCTGATCAGACATGAAAACAGGGACCCTTCCGCTTTCGTTTGAACTAATTAACCCAAATAACCCCATTTATACATTTTAAGCAATTTAACCCCTCCTTTTGGGTACAACATAAAAAACAACCCTCCTTTGTTATGCTGACCCAAAATGACCTCCATCTATTTACGTTATGACCAGATCAATCCATCTTTTGTGATAATGTGACCAAACAGCCCCCAATTCAATTTTTCAAGATATAAAATGATCCCTTTTGATTCAAAACATTTTAAGAATAACCCCTTTAGTTTATTTGTTATAAAATAGTTTTGAAAGTGTTTCAAAGATCAAGAATTGTCGAATTTCGGTTTTTCACAAAAAGCAAGCCTAGATCGAGATCATGCATCGAAAGTGAGTTTCTACTTTCTACTGCCCCTCTTATACGGATTTAATATTTGGGGGAGAATATATGTATTTCTATTAAAGTGTTGATGATTTTCAAGTTTTATGCACAAAATAGCATAATCACATAAGTTATAGTAGAATGCAATAAATGATATAATTATCCCTCGTTATGATATGTTAATTAATAATATTAAAAATAACAAGATTTCGAAAATATTGATATAATAACACAAGTTAAGATAAAAAGTCATAAAAATAGTGATATTATATGTATAATTTAAAGTATCTCATGGTAGTATGAAAAGATATTAAAATGACCCAAAATATTATTCGCGTATGAAATGAAAGTACATTGTCATAAGTTGTGGAAAGACCAAGTTTACGAAATTATATAATTATTAGTTAAATTATCAAATTTAACTTTTAAAATATATAAGTTATGTAAAAATAAATGTAAATTTTTTAATATATTTTTATATTATATATAAAAATATAACTCATTTTACCGTGTTATGGATTTTATTGCAATAAATAACATGATTGGCTTTAGAACTTAAGGAACGGTATTTACAAAATATTATATTGTATTAATTACATGAATTATAAACATTATGGAAATTGTTGGTTTCTCGTTTGTTGAAACCTGAAAAATGTTATAAAAGCAGCTGTTATGATGCCTAAATTTCGTTATAACAGACAATAGAAATTTGGAAATCCATTAAGTCTTGTGTATCTCAAGTACTAAAAGACTTCAATCAAATGTTTTTCCTAAACAACAAAATAATAAATATTCAAAAATCTTATAACGGATATTTTAGGACTAGGATACCTAGACACATCGTTAGGATCCAACACTTTAAGGTCTCTTTGTAGGTTTTACATTTTTTCTAGAGCTATATGAGTTAGGTTCGTTTCCTAAGCCATTGGGGCTATGTTGATGGTATGCTAAGACTGTGTCCCGGTGGAAAACTCTTTATTTTCATAATCGTTAATCCGAAGAGCACGGCTAACGACAAGTACAAGTGTCATGTTATTGACCTTACATGGTTCGACCACCCGCATGTGAGTTGCTAGCTACAACTACGTCTGACGAGACTAATTTTGGCGTTAAAGTTAGTCCCATTGAACATTCCATGTGTTATAACAGGGTGAATGACTTAACATGCCTTATTAAGGTGTCAATGTAAAAGGGTGGTGTCATATGTTCGGTTATGATTTCCTCATAAAATCCCAGTTTTGGTTTTTTATCGGATAGAATTGACATTTTGTTTATACGATGGTTTTGTTCACTTTCTGGCCCATTCTAGCATAATTTAGGTGAAGTTATCAAATTCTGGCATAATTTAAGTGGAGGAGAATCGTCATACAACATTGTGTCATCGTGGGTCGTTTGACCAAGAGTGCCAACTTTTTGGCCATCCGAGAGAGCTCTTCTGCCGCAAGGTTGGCCGATGTGTCTGTTCGGGAGTGGTTAAGAAAACCCACACAAACTAGCTGATTTGAATAAGTGAGCAGTTAAGGGTTGTTGGGAGTATCAGTCGTTCCTCAAAAAGTCACATGTGGAGTGGTTGCATTACGCATATCCGTCCTGGAATACGGGTTATGAAGTTTTTCGGGAAGTATATTGCTAGAGTTGATTTTGTGATTGTAGTTTTGATAGTTCCAGGCTTTGTTGTTTTCACTAGAGGTTAGGTCTTATCGGTAGGCAGTTGTGGGATATATTGGCATTGTATGTGATTGTCTGTATCAGTTATATAGATGACGATCATGTTGTGAGTCGCCTTGTTTTCGAGTGAAGGATTTAATAGTAGTGAATGGTGTGACATCCCCAATATCACGACCCGAAAAGACCGATTTATTTATGCTTAATTTTAAAAATCAGAGTATCTTTTAAGGAAATACGTTGTAGAATTTGTTCCCCAAAACATGATAAGATATTATCAAATCATTTCCGAGGAAATGTATTTTTAATCATTTTAAAACTTTGGGATGTCATTGTTAATAAAAAACATAAGCATAAACAGAACTTACATTCATTTACACTATTGATTTTACATCTCCTTTAATCTCTCAATGTAACGTAGCTTCGTATTGACACCTATGATAAAAATAACTAGAGTGAGTCAGGTTGGGAAACCTGGTGAGTACATAGGGTTTTTAACCCACAATAATAATGTTATTGTGTTTTATCATCAAACAATTAACCCAATTACCCATCCCCATTATCTTCTTTATCTCTTACGGATATACCCTAAGAATCATCTATCACTCATTCCTAAGGATTCATCCTAAGGAATAGGCATGAAGTCACATCGTCGCCAGGGTTTATACAACAGGCACTAAATCCATAGCTACCATTTATCGACATTATTATTTACAGAAGTCCACCTACAATACATGTCAATGGGTTTTTAGAGTACATATGATGAAGATATAGTTCACAACACCTACAGGTTGAGAGCCTGCTAGTGTTCCACGGACCGTCTAGAATAGTCCATGGTTGTCATCCATACTCTGTTGAATGACGGGGCCATCACTTGGATCATCGCTTGGGTCATCACTTGGTACATCGCTTCTCGCCATATTTTACCACTCATATATCATCGCTAATCATTTATCTCATCTTTAATCTACCCATCTTTTAACCATCATAATTATAGGTAGATATAAAATACATATACAATTTAAATCATTAAAAACCTGTACAAATCATTCATTCAACATCCATCACAAATAAACAAACCATATATATTCACAGAGCACGCATTTTATATAAAATACTATATATCTATGTCTAAGATGAAAGTGACTATACAGTCACTTGATAAGACGACGATTGGACAACACTTCGTCCCTGAAAACAATATTGTTCAATGAAACCGAGATGTTTTCTCAAAAAACCGGGCTTCACGTGGACAGAGTTTCGGCTCGAAAACACTTTTTCCTGGGATCTTCAGGCTTCGAGACTTGCTTCGGGTATTAGGGATGATATAATAGTCATGGGGTAATTTTTTCAATATAGAATAAAGTATAGGGGAGAGAAAATGAAAGTTGTAAACAAAATTCAGAAGGCATGCTTTCTATTTATAGGGGTTGGCTCCCAAATGCGGACACGTTCTGGTTGGTGCGTGGCTTCGGACATGTCAAGATGTGATATACGTGTCCATTGCATGCAAATGCAGGGCGTTCCCTCGAACGCAACGCGTTCCCTTCGGATAGGCTTCAAAATTTGTGCCTAGAACATCAAAAATTGATATCTTTTGCATACGAATTGCATTTTTGACGTTCTACATATCCACGCGTAGGTGAGATTATACTCTACAACTTTTGTTTAGACTCCGTCGACTAATTTTGAGTTCATTTTTAATATTATATTTTTAACATGCCGAAACATGAAAAAGTCAGTTAAAAATTCATAACTTATTCATCCGACGTCTATTTTCGTCTGTATTTTTGTTGTTAAACTACTATCGAAGAGATCTTTGATTCTCGTTGAGGTTGTGTCGGCTAAAAATCACTCGATCTATAATTCGATTTCTGGGTTGCATACTGCTAGTCCGAAACTTGGAAAAACCATAACTTCCTCATATAAAGTCAGATTTGAGCGTTCTTTTGATGCACGCTTTCAGTTTAACGAAGAATACAATTTTCGTTTAGACCACTAAGACTAAAAATTGTTCTATCGTAAATTCACTATTTACGTTACACAACGTTGTGTCGGTTCTGTCGCGAAACTTCAACAGGTCATAACTTCTTCATAACTCGGATTTCGGCGTTCTTTATATATCCGCAATCCTTGTCACGACCACTACAACTTGGTTAAGATTATTCATTCTAAATAATCTTCTATCAAAAAGTCATTTTCGAAGCTTATCGTCTCTAAATTGACTATCCCGGATCTGCGGGCGTTGCAAATGGTCAAGAGTTCTGTTTCCCTATGGTATTAGCAAGGTAATATAGGGTTGGAAGGATTCTTTTGAGTTCAAAACTCTTAGATCGTTTAGATCTTTCACAAGTACGATAAAAGAATTCTAATAGTTAAGAATAAATTAAGAACGAACATAGAACAGAATCAAATATGAGCTTATGATTCAAAACAGAGGCATACCTCAGCAGAGCTCGATGAAGAACTTCCGCTGTAGAGGCGAGCTAGGGTTTACAAGCTATGAAAACAAAAACAATAAAAGCCTATCTTCTAAGTCTGCATGTATGTAGCTTATATACTAAACCCTAATGCAAAATAATGCACGGCTGGACAGGCCCAATATCGGCAACTAAACTAGGCTATGGACCGAGCCCATGACGCAATCCAATAGACTCAACAGTCTCCCCCTTTGCGTCAAATGAGGTGAGAGATTATTTCTTCTGAGCAGGTATCACCGTCTTTATAACTTTAAACAGTTTAGGAATGATGGTGAGAAGAGTCTGTCGGAATAGAATGTACCACCTCAGCATGTCGACGAACAACTTTTTATCAGCAACACTATTCTGGTCGCACCTTTGTATGATCTCCAAGATATGCTCAAGACAAGTCATCGAGAAAAGGTGTTTGACAACAAGAGCGAACATCCACTTTTGACCTTCGCCCCTGAGAAACATTACTGTGTGATACGTGGAATCAATCTTCCCCTTGATCATGGAATTAACATTGCCAGCTCTGCCCATCGGTTTGATCGTTGGTCGCTTGTGTATGGCAGATGCAATTTCCTGGTCCATCTTCGCTACCTCATGTATGAAGCAAACAAGCATACGCTTGACATGATCAATAATCAGCTGATACTTCTGAGTCTTTGATAGAAGAATGTTGTTGAGGAGTATCCAATCATGGGGGTTGAGGTTCGGTAGATCAGCAAGGGAAAAGTGGTGAACTGAGCTTTCGATTCCTCTAGTCACTCTGAACTTGACATTGATGAATTTTCGTGCTAAATAGGGCTTCATCACCTTGACGGTGGTTATCTTCTTCGAACTCCATGTCTGGTATTGAGGATGAGAGAACTCCAAGTAAAATCTAACAAATCCCTATCTACCTTCGGGTCTGGAGATGGAATGGCAGCAGTTGAGTTGAAACAATGGAAGACGAATGCATTTCTAGTGACTGGCATGTCGAACTGCGCATCCCTGGAGTTGTCAAGGCTGAATTACATTATCAGCTCGAGCCATAGAACAACTGGCTCGTCAATTGCACACCTCTGAAGCGAATCTTTAGTCTATTTAGGGAACATGGACTTTTTCTTTTCTAGGAGCTTCGCCTCCTTTTGCTTCTGTTCTAGCTTAGCTCGCTCCTTCATTGACATTTCTTCAGTTCGTTTTTACGAACAATCAACCTTTGGGACAGGCTTTCTGAGAACTTCAACGTAGACATCATCTTCGTTGTCGGTATCATCTTCACCGATTTTCTTCTTTTTCTTATCCTTGGTACTGACCGAAGCTTCATTACGCTTCGGTTCAGCAGCTGGTTTGGAGCTAGATGGAGGAGGTTGGTTTGTCTCTTGTTTCTCTTCCTTGAACTCTTTCTCTCCCCCTTGTTGCGGTTAGACCCTAGTCACCGGAACACCCTCAATACGGCTGAGGAAGTCTAGTGCCGGTCGGAGCTTGTCTGCCAAATGCCTTCGGGTGGTGATAGTAACAAGTGGATCATGACCTTCAATTAGATGAAGAAGGATGGAGTGAACGTCTGCATCAGAACTCCTTATAACTTCCCTCTCTGATTTGAGGTCATCAATCTCAGCATGAGCAGATCGTAGCTTGTGTGTTTGCAATTTAAGCTGATTTGTGCGTCTGGCAAGCTCATCCATAATCGCATTCTCCATAGCTAAGTCCACTTGTGATTGAGATAAGCGTTCGTTAACATTAGCATGGAATGCTTCATTCGCCTGTTGAATAGCAAGGCGTTCTGCTTCAACCTTCAAGCAATCAGATTGAAGAGTCTGTTGAAGAGTTTCTACAAAAGAAGTAACTGTAGCAGCATTCTTGGCAGCAACAACCTGCAAAGAATCTAAAAAGATGTGAGCCTGGGAAACTAGTTTATCGACTTTTGCGGTTGCTTCCTTGGACTCTTTGGTAGGGGCATCTGTTGGGTTATGAGCATTCTAACACTCCTAAGTGTACATGCAACCCTAAATACCTTGGATCTATGTTTTCACTATTATACATGCAAATAAGAACTTCCAAGGTATTATCCTAATCTAGCATATAAAACAATGAATATAACAAGATAGAATACATACCTCTTTGGTGTAGAAAGTCTTCATGAAGCTTGAGTGCCTAGTGCCCCAAGTGTGACACCTCAAATGGAATCACAATCACCAAAACACTTAGAATAACTTGAGATAATTCTTACAACTCATGAAATCGGCTAGCCCTCTTACACCACACACTAGTGCTCGATTTTGGTCAAGAATAAGATGCTTATATAGTTAGGGTTACACCATGTAAACCCTAATTGACATGGCCTTTCATTTCCATGATCCATGGGTACAAATACACCATGGAGCATCCATGGACCATCCTATGGGTTTTAGCCCAACTTGATTATCCATGGAGCATTAGCCCACTATACAAGTATGGATGATTTACACAATCAACCCATATATTTAATTAGTCTTCTTTTGATCACTTAATTAATCCTAGATTAATTCTTGATCAATACTAATTAAATAATCTTATTATTCTTATTATTAATATACTAGAACTTATAATATATTAATAACCATAAGTGTCTTATTTCTCTCATTATAGTCTATCCAAGTGCATGATGGTATGCAACCCAAATGGACCATGTCGGGTCGGGTCAAGGCTTACCAATTATAGTTATGGACTTAGACATTAATCCAACAGTCTCCCACTTGGATAAGTCTAAAACTATTATTGCGTATGACTTCAGGAACCAACTGGCAATCGTAGCTCTCAAAAGCTTCTGTCGAACTCTGACCTCGTAGATGAACTCTGACCTTTGTCAATGACTTGTCCATTAGATAAGGGATCATATATTCCTCCATTCTAGATATCGTATGGACTGAGACATGGATTATAATCATTCTCTTTGTCCATTTGTTGTTTCCCGATTTCCGATTTATGACGACTGACTAATTGAACAAATCAAATCAGTCCTGGCCCGGCCGAGCACTTCCATTTGTCATCATCAAATCATCGAGGGGCCCACAGATATCGCTTTTATCCCGAAGGTAAAAGGAACGGATAAACTTCGACTCATATGGCTTGTTCTACTACTTGTTGAATCATACACAAAAGCACGTTTTATAGCACCGAGTTACCAAATGCGGTTTCGTGCAATCAATGTACTATCAACTCATAGTAACAACTCATATCTCTAGGTTTGTAGAATATAAGATATTATCGTCTCATGATCACTCGTGATAAAATCCATGAAGTGATTCCAATGAGCGCGGGTTGAATCCAATACTCAGAACTTATGAGCACTCATGAGTGTTGTAGCCCTTTGTCCAACACCTTAGACCTCTACAATCCAACTCATGACAGTCTTAATTCATATCTACTTCCAACATATGACCGATTGTGGATGGTTTGAATAACTTAGTCATTCCGGAAGAATAACCCAGTTTATTCGGGAAGTCAAAACATGCAAAATAAAACACAATAATAATTGAATCCAATATGGTATCAAAACCTATGAACATAAATAAAACACCTTTTATTTATCACCATATGATTACACATTATTCTTGTATATTGTTTCAGCTATCAACTTTATTCTTGAATTTAAAACAAGAGTAATCCCATGCTCCAAGCATGTACACTATGTTTTCTAAACACTAGTCATGCCACACACCAAGTATGCATACTATGTTTGTCTATGATCTTTACTTTGTGAACTAGATCAATTGAACATAACATCAATGATTCTCTTTTCACACTCCCAAATCCTTACCGCAAATGCAAGAATTCCAAATTCATGCCATTTACTGAAATCTGTTAGATTCTAAACTTATATGCATTGATCCTCTTGTAATGATTACGCACAAAGTCATAAAGACTTGACAACAAACATTACAGAGCATTCCAAAGGAGATTATCTCCTTGGAAACATCCTTCTTGCATTAAGTTTCCTTAATCTTACACAGATTGAATAATTTCTAACTTTGAAACATTTCCAGATTCCATTTTGACTATCACTTCTGAATAAGAGTTGCCTCCTTACAGATAATGTCAATATGGTCCTTCCAGAATTATCACTATACTTCCAACTGTCCTTGAGCAACCAATCTTTGGTAAATCTTAGATTGTTCTCGACAATTGTTTAATCCTTTTAGTCATATCCAGTTCTAAACCTTTTCCCTTCTTAATGCCCCAGGCATCTGGAAAATTTTAGAATGGATGATTATAGCACATGTAATCGATCCTATATCCGAAGCATATGGGACACGATTCATGATGTCTCACATAAAGACTAAACCAGTCTTTTGCTATAATATGTCCATTTCAATTTGCCAAGTTCTCATAATTCAGATTATGAAAAGGGATGTCGTAATCATAATCGAATTTTAGAACGCAAATAATGGACCCATATACAGAATTTCCTTATGTTGAGCCATTCGAACATGAAATTCATATATATATCCTTGACTAAATGATTAAAACCTCACGATCTAAGCTTATAGATTTGAGATGAAGTATAATTTCCTCTCCCTTAATTATAGCAAAACAACCTTTTCCCAATTGAAACCTTTTGTTTTCTATAATTAACATTGCTAGCTTGCAATACTTATCATAATTATCATGCTCCCACTAACATGATGATTATTAGCATAACACTTATGCTCCCACTAGCTTTGACATGTACCCAGAAATCAGCTGGACTTCTAGAAATCAATACTTCACTGACTTTCTTACCAAAGTTCAGATTTCTGATACTAGATTGTTTTGATAAAACTTTATCAAAAATCATACACCTTCCCTTAGATAGCACACTTGTGTGTCTAAACAGTTATGAAGAGGTATGCCGTAATCATAATGGTTAGACCTTTTTGCCACTTCTCACAAGTCCAGGTTAGTGTACCGGTAAACCGCACACGCTCCACTAACGACTTTGAGAATGCAAATGTCACAGTTGCTATCTAGCTAAAATCTACTTAGTGAAAGTGTTTCCTCACCATCATTTTCATGAATCGGAGAGAAACCTTATGACACTTAGATTTACTGGTGTATGTGTTCTTATCCATGTGAATGGTCAAAATCATAGTCACAAGACAAGGATACTGACAAACCCAAACTCATATGGATTGAACTCAATCTTAATTTCTTGCCACCTAGCAGCTCAAGGGCCTGCCATTGCTTCCAAGTTGTTGTGCAACACATTGAGAACTCTAAGAGCTCATATGCAAAGCCAACCTTAACTGGAATGGGCACAGATATGTCAACACGATAGGTTATAAACCTCAAGTCGTGTGCTAGGGAAGAACTTCAGGTTTTATTCTTGATTAGTTCTTGAGACTTTCAAGACCTTTAAGACTCCCACTGTCCTCTTAACCTATAAGACTCCCTTGTCAAATATCCAAGAGATAGTGTGGATTCTAATCAAGACAAACACTTCACACATTTGGCCTAAGTTGATCTTTGTTTTATCAAAAACATCACAACTTACCAATTTCAAATGTACAAGAGTAGAAAACTTTTACTCTTACATTTGACAAGTGTTTTAAACCTTCTTTAAGACATGTCACTCAAGTTACAATCTTAGAGTATGACTCTAAGACTTGTATTGGAACGAAGTATGACTCATCTTCTTGATTTAACCATTTCAACAATTCAAGTTCCTCTTCTTAGTCATAAGAATGCACTAAGATTTCCTTAGAGAACTAATTGTGATATGGTTTATTAATCATGAAGATGATCACAAAACTGATACTAAAGTACTCTCCCATCTTTTCAGATTTGAGAAACTTTTACCTTCTGCCTAATTTGATTCTTCTTATTCGCTCTGTCATACATTGGAACCTTTTTCCAATGTCTCAGAGTTACACTTAAGCTTGTAAGTATAATCATATTTACTGAGTTTTTGTAAATTATGACGAATAATCTTATCGATCTTTTGTGGTAGACTTGACCGGTGCACAAGACTATGTACTCGATCCCTTAGTCCTTTACTTGACTCACACATCCATGTGAACAAGTAATTAGTCTTAATTTTTCTAATACTTGAAAGTTCTCATTCATCATGCTATACAACTTGCATGATTCCAAGTTCCGGTCCAATTGAAACTTGGGTGATGAGAATCTTTCCTTATTTGGTAAATCTAGACATTACCACGAATGAAAGAATCAGTTTCATATTTCCACTCTTGCTCTTAATGGAATCATATAAGCAACAGTTTTTCCTCAAAAGCCATTGTAAGGATATTTTAAAATAAATAAAATCAAAAATTTTCTTTTATTTTAAAAACTTTGCGGAAAAACTTATCCTTACAACCCATATGAAAACTTGTTGTTATCTATTCCTAAGCAAAAAAAATATCATAACTCCTAAGAAGTAGCTCAAGAATCCGATTTTCAAACTATGCGATAGAAACCCATCTACGTGATCAGATTCATCATATTCTTTCTTTAAGTTTCTTCACTTTTCTTTGATTCTTAAAACATCACCATGTGACCCAGTCACATCATGTATCAAGAATCTCAGAATAGAAACTTTACAGAGTTAGATAGTGGACTTTACCTGAAGTAGAGTCAAACTTATTGACTTTAACATCCTTAGGTAAATCTGGCAGCTTCGCAACCAATGCCCCTTCCTTTGGCAATATAAACATATGGACCCTTTGATAAAGGTACACAGGACTATCATAGACTCAACTTTTCTCTTTGCCATTTGGTCAACCGAGTTGACTATGGCCGATCCCTTTCCATTGGGAAGAGAATGCTTTTCTGGATTTCCTGTGTCACTATTGTCAATGTCCATAAAGTTTTAGGAAGTTGATCTAAGCAAACAGATAAGATCATTAAGGGCCTTGTCATAGTCTATTTCATAGGTGTTCCAAAAGAACTCACTATGTGACTTAGAAAGTAGTTGAACCACCAACTTTCTCAAGACTTTGACACCCAACTCTCCCGGCTTGTCAATATGTGACTACATCTCCAAGATGTGACCACACCTAGACCTTGCCTTGCCAATAGGGCTTGAGTGACCTTAAACTTTTTCAAGAACTTGTGGGTTAGGGAGAATAATTGGAGGAGGTGAATGAAGTATGATTTCCAAGGGACATCATCTTCATTTTGGAAAGCTTGTTTCAAGAGATTTGGGAAGATCATATATGTCTAAACGAGACATCTTTTGGGAGATATTCAAGATAGTTGATTTAAAGTCCTTAATATGACACCCAATATGAAATATTAAGGCTAGGACCCAACAAACTATTTTATAACTTAGAAGAGGTATGCCGTAATCCAAGCTATAAAATATTTGAAGGTAGGTAAATGACGATTCACCAATTTCCACCAAGATAAACGAAATGTATTATTAGGTTTTAATTGGTTTTGAAACTCCTAGATCTTTGAGATTCATTGAACTTTTCAAAGGCATGTTTCAATCTCGAGTGTGCCCTTCAGGTTTTGTGACTGGGATGCCGAGGATCACAAAACAAGGTGTGAAGTAACCATGCAAATCACTTGGTACCCTTAATAAATTACCCCTCAAACGATGTGCCGGTTAACCACACCCGCTCCATCGATACTATGATAAATATTAAGTCACCCTTTACCTACCTTGTTAAGTCCAAGTTAGTGTGCCGGTTAACCACACACGCTCCACTAACGACTTAGACAAAGTGTAAAGTGTAATTTCATGGGTTAGCACCTTATTCACATTTTTCCTAAGTAACTAAGATTGGGTATTATTAAGAGTTTAGTTACTTAGTATTATCATTAATACTTTTAATGAAGGGAGAATTCTAGTCCTGTCAAACCCGTTCGGCTAACGACCCTCCACCAGTCAAGCAAGCGGTGGGTGAGAGTGGACACCCATTAAGTTGCCATTTTATAGGCAACAACCTTATACCCACCTTATAGACTGGCTTCGTGAATGAGGCGTACTAGCGGTAAGACTGACTTTACTCTTATACATATATATATTATTAACTTATAATATTATAAAGTATAAGGGTTGAATTTTAACTTTTAAAATTCTAAGGGCTAACTTGGAATTAAAGTATTCATACTTGAAAACTTTTTCAAATTCCAAAACTTGAGGGCAAGTTTTGAAACTATTCAAAACTAATTAATTCCATAACTTATGTGTTTAAAGTAGTTTTAATCCAAAAACTCTTCAAGTTCCATAACTTGAGGACAAGTTATGGAAGACTTTAAACTAATAAAAGAACTAACTTTTCCTTTATTTTATAACTTATGGATTTAATTATGGTTACATATTTTTCTTTAATGAAGTGACTCTTGAACTTCCATAACTTGAGGACAAGTTATGGAGTCATAAAAAAATTATTCAATGACACAAGACTCTTCATTTTGTAACCATTGCCAACTTTTATGAATTTTATGAGTCTTTAATGTGACTCTTCATGTAACTTGAGGACAAGTTACACAAACACATTTTATACTCAACTCTTAGATTAAAATGGATTGAAAACAACTATTTTAATTAACTTTTCTATTAATCTAAGCAACTCACAAGAACAAGATAATTCAAATCAAACTTTTTCATGTAATTAGTCTAAACCTTAAACTAATACAAAACATGAATCTATTGACAATTATCTTTGAAAATGGATTAGCATGAACATTACCACATCAAAAACAAGTTTATAAGTTCAAAAACATCTTAGGGTAATGTTCCTAGTCCAATTCCAGCCAAAAAAGTCGAATTTATGCTGCCTGGGGGTCCAACTCGTCGAGTGCACGAACCAACTCGGCGAGTTGTATGCATTTTGCCTTGGACTCGGCGAGTCTGCTGGGCAGACAGCATGAAAACTCGATTTTCCAGCTTCTTTTGCAAGTATAACTAGAAAACAAACCTAGGCTCTGATACCACTGTTGGGTTATGAGCATTCTGACACTCCTAAGTGTACATGCAACCCTAAATACCTTGGATCTATGTTTTCACTATTATACATGCAAATAAGAACTTCCAAGGTATTATCCTAATCTAGCATATAAAACAATGAATATAACAAGATAGAATACATACCCCTTTGGTGTAGAAAGTCTTCATGAAGCTTGAGTGCCTAGTGCCCCAAGTGTGACACCTCAAATGGAATCACAATCACCAAAACACTTAGAATAACTTGAGAGAATTCTTACAACTCATGAAATCGGCTAGCCCTCTTACACCACACACTAGTGCCCGATTTTGGTCAAGAATAAGATGCTTATATAGTTAGGGTTACACCATGTAAACCCTAATTGACATGGCCTTTCATTTCCATGATCCATGGGTACAAATACACCATGGAGCATCCATGGACCATCCTATGGGTTTTAGCCCAACTTGATTATCCATGGAGCATTAGCCCACTATACAAGTATGGATGATTTACACAATCAACCCATATATTTAATTAGTCTTCTTTTGATCACTTAATTAATCCTAGATTAATTCTTGATCAATACTAATTAAATAATCTTATTATTCTTATTATTAATATACTAGAACTTATAATATATTAATAACCATAAGTGTATTATTTCTCTCATTATAGTCTATCCAAGTGCATGATGGTATGCAACCCAAATGGACCATGCCGGGTCGGGTCAAGTCTTACCAATTATAGTTATGGACTTAGACATTAATCCAACAGCATCAACAGCCCGAGTGGCCTGTTGACACTGAGAAGTGGAGGCTTCAATAGCCTTGGCTGCAGCAGTTAAGGAGGTTGAATGTTCAACAACAACTAAAGAGAACAGAGCCTTCAACACAACATCTGAATAAGCGCCTGAGGAAGAGGAGGAAAGCAGTTGATCCAGCTTGTCGTTTACCGCTTTGAGATGACGTTTGGTGATAGGCTCATCGTCATCATCCTCACTCTGTACTCGATAAGGACTGAAGTATGTGGAGTCAAAATTCAAGTCCTCACTGCCCAAAATTGGGGTTGTTTCTGTAGAAGGTGTTGGTGATAAGGGTTTTGAAGAAGCGGGAGATTCGGTTGTTAGAGGTGGTTCGGTTGTAAAGGTAGGTTCGGTTACAGGTGGTTTGGGAATAGTGAAGGTAGGTTTTGTAGTGGTGGTAGAGGTTGTATCTGTAAAGATGGGAGTGGGGATAGGTATTGAAGTGGAGGGTTGAGAGGTGGTTGTTTGAGAGATAGGAGGGATAGAAGCACGAATTGTAACAGGTGGAGGTGAAGGAGGTAAAGAACGAACCGGAATTTCTGGAGTAGGGGAGTGAGGTGGAGTATCCCCTCGGCTCGAAGCCTCTTCATCAGAACTTTCGTTCTAAGAGTCTGAAGATGGAGCGTTCTTGTGCTTTGGAGGAACTTATTCTAAATCCGACTCGCTTGAGGATTGAAGAATAAGTCTCCTAGAAGGATTCTTTTGCTTTTTGGGTTGTGGTTGAGAAGGAGCAGGTTTATCAGTTTTCCTCTTCTTGGGGGTCTGCCCCTTGGATGGTTTTGTTACCAGTCCCTCCTTCTGCGATTCAGGTTTCTTGCCCCTTTTGGCTGGTTTCTCAGCTTCTTCAATGGAGCGAAGCATTGTAGGAGTAAGCTCACGTGGACCTACGGACTTACGTTTTCTGTACTGTTGAAGAAGATTGCTTGATGCTGAGATAGAACCAAGCATTGTTTCAGGAATAGAGCCGATGTACGAAAAATTTGTGGGGTCAGTGACGATGATCTTCGTCGTATGAAAGGTGGTGATTGAAGAAAGCAAGGAATCCGCCATTATTGGGACGCGATTGCGATCCCTTGCCCACTTGGTGATAATGGTCCAGAAACGCCCACAAGAAATTTTTGAGTGCTTTGACGAAGAAAGTAGACTTTAAACCAGCTGCTGCCAAATTATAGACCCATAGTCAAGGTTGAGCCCGCTGTACAACCCATACAACACCGTCATGAAGGCCTTGCTAGCACCGTCAGAACTAGCACTTCGCTCAAATAAACCCTTGAATAAGAGTGTGAATAGGCCATTCCATTGAGGAGGAAGGCATGACTTCTTGAACTTCGTGACGGTTGTTAGGGTTTCAATATACCCCATCTGATAAAACATGCTGAACAGTTGGCCAGTGGTAATGGAGTCAGGGTTTACCAGAGACGGATCTTGTGAGAGACTGATTAGGGCACATAATCGGCTCTTGGAGATAGAGACCTTCTGATCGTGAAGCTCGAAGTGGATACGCTCATTGGCTTTGTCGTAGAACGTCGTAGTGTAGACATGGGATAAGAATGACATAGGCATGATTTCAACCTTTGTCAGTGCATCGACAAGTGGTGAGTATTTGAGACAGTCAACCACATATAGAATATACAGCTCATAAACGAAGGGAGTGAGATCGATGATTAGGTTTTGTTGGGATTTTATTGTGAGGAGGGGTTGACGAACTGAGGTATCATGAACAGATGAAGATTCTGCCATTGTAGGAGCTTGAGAATGATGATGAACAGTTGCAGAAAATAGGCGGGTTTCTTTGAGAGCTTTTTGGAAGTGATAAAGGTTGAGAAAGTACCGTTCCAATTCCTTTTATACGTACAAGGAAGAGAGAGTAGAATCCGGCTGAAATCTTGGATTATCTCTAAAATCGCGCCTGAATTGATGTGAGAACAATTGGCGTGCCGAAGATGACACAGGAGAGAGAAAAATGTTTCCCCTTTTTCACGCCTTTTGATAAAAATCACCTTTTTCAAATCGCCAAACCGTTTGAATTTCTGCTGAGTCAGCGACCTTTTCATCCCAATCGTTTCACCTGATGACACTTGAGTGTTTGTGTCTTGATAATCTGTGTAAAACTTGGAGTTTTGGAAAATTAAAATTTTCATGCAAAGGGTGTAAAAGATAAAAAAAATAAAACTACTATTTTGGGATTTTCTGTGATGTCATATGTAGCCATGAAACAATTGATTCAGGGCAAAAATCACTTCCTTCAAAGTCAAGAGAGACATTGAAGTGCTTACTTGGTTTCCCATGAAATAACGATCAATAACTTGTTCAGAAGTTTTGAAAGGCATCTTTTAAAGGATAAAGTGGGTGGCTTTCGCTTCAACTCATAATTTCGATACTTAACATCAGATCAAAATAGAATGAAGTACTTGTGAGATCATTATGATCTGTTGAGCAAGTAGATGAGAAATAATTTATAGTGACAAGAGGGTTTAAGAAATCTCAAAAAAAATAAACTGAATCTTTTAGGGTTAGAGACACCTTGGTGAAAGGCAATCTCATAAAGATTACTCAAAAAGAAAAAGAGATTTTATTGGGTAACAAGTAATATCTTGAATTGTTGAATTCACCATCAATTCATTAGTGGTGTTGAATTTTGGGTTTCACTTAGTACATAGTGGCATGAAACTAAGATCATGAACGCAGATTTTGTATAACCATAAACCTCAGTGGTTAAAACTGAGAGTCTTAGGGTTATATTGATGAAGCGAAATATAATGGAGAAAGCAGATGGAGATGGTTTAAGAAACGAATGTACCTCTGGTTATTAAAGAAAAGAGGGTCCAAGCAGACAACTCTAAACTCAGTTTGAGTAGAGTAAGGTAGCTCATGATTAGAGTGAAGTTGACAGCCTGGATTGGGAAAACATGATTGGTGTTGATCATGTTATTAAGGCTTCACTCAGAATCAGTTGAGGCTTGAGTCTACATACAGCAGCATGCTTCTAGGGACACCTAACTAAAAAAATTTACCTGCCGTAGATGCGTCAATGAGAATCACACTTAGACAAACATAAAAACGTTAGAAATAGGGAAAATAAAATAAAAAAACAAAGAAAATATTTTTGGGTTTTTGTGAAAATTGAATAATTGAAAAAAACAAAAAAAATATTTTTGGGATTTTATTAGTAGAAAAGAAGAAAAAAAATATACAAAAGAATACCCTTGAAACGCCTTAAAAAAATCAGCAAGCTCAGAAGGACCAAACCCGAAATAGACCGAACGCTCGGTTCATTTCGGTTCATGGAACAACTTCACCCGAAATAGACCGAACGCTCGGTTCGATTCGGTTCATATAGGTTCGCTCTATTTCTCTTGTTACCTTTATGAGAGCGAAGGCGATTTTGGTACTGACTCGGCTTGCATCATTCCTAGGCCTTGTAAGATCTTATTGAAGCTTGGTTCAGGTAAAGCCTTTGTGAATATGTCTGCCAGTTGATCAGTCGTTCTTACGAAGTGAATTTCGATGTTGCCATCTTCGACATGATCCTTGATGAAGTGGTACCTCAGTGCGATATGCTTTGTCTTCGAGTGTTGCACCGGGTTGTCACAAATTCTGATTGCTCTTTCAGAGTCACAATATAGGGGGATTTTATTCATGTTAAAGCCATAATCCCGAATTTGACTTTGTATCCATACGACTTGAGATGTAGAAGATGCTGCAGCAATGTATTCGGCTTCTACAGTGGATAACGAAACACAAGTTTGTTTATTTGATTGCCAACTGACTAATTTTCCATCCAGAAATTGACATCCTCCTGTGGTGCTTTTTCGATCCAATCCACAGCCACCCAGATCAGCATCTAAAAATGCTTGTACAAAGAATCCGGAGTTGGCTGGATACCATAGACCTAGAGAGGAAGTTCGCTTTAGATAGCAAAAGATGTTTTTCACCGCTTGAAGATGAGGATCTCGTGGGTTGGCCTGAAATCGAGCACAATAACAGACTGAGAACATGATATCAAGTCTACTGGCTGTGAGATACATCAAAGACCCGATCATCTGTCGATAAAGCGTTGTATCAGCTGCTGGTTTCTCCAATGATGGTGTGAGTTTCGTTCCAAAAGCCATCAGTACTTTTACCTTGGAGTCTCCCGTCATTCCAAACTTGGTGAGCAAAGTCTTGGTATATGCTTCCTGATTAATAAAAATGCCTTCGGGTCCCTGTCTAATATTTAATCCATGAAAGAAATTAATTGGACCCATTGAGCTCATCTCAAACTTAGTTTCCATCAACTATCTGAATTCAGCTGTTAAGTTAGGATTCGTGGAGCCAAAGATGATGTCATCAACGTAAATTTGGACTATCATAAGGTGGCTACCTTCTCGCTTACGGAAGAAGGTTGGGTGAACCAAACCTTGTTTAAATTTAGACAATTTTAAGAAACGAGTAAGAGTTTCATACCATGCTCTGGGAGCTTGTTTTAGGCCATAAACAACTTTGTCGAGGATATAGCAGTGATCAGGATACTTCTCGTTCACAAATCCCGGTGGTTGCTCAACATATACGGTTTCTTCAAGTTCACCATTAAGGAAGGCACATTTGACGTCCATCTGATAGACTTCAAAGTTCTTGTGAGTAGCGTACGCTAGAAAGATACGAACAGATTCCAATCTAGCCATTGGAGCGAAGGTTTCTTCATAATTGATTCCCTCTTCCTAACAATATCCTTTGACCACCAGCCTAGCTTTATTACAAATAACATTTCCTTCTTTGTCCATCTTGTTTCTGAACACCCATTTGAGACCGACAACCGAATCATCCTTTGGTATTTGAATAAGACGCCATACCTTGTTTCGTTCAAACTCATTTAGCTCATCATGCATGGCTTGAACCCAGTCTGAATGATCAAGAGCTGAATTAACAGTCTTTGGCTCGATTTTGGACACAAATGAATTGAACATACAAAACTCGACTTTTGAAAATAGAGCAGTCTGTTTCGCTTTGATTTGAGATCGTGTCAACAACTTTTCAGAGGATTCCCCAATAATTTGAGTCTGGGGATGATCTTTCGTCCATTTCACAAGTAGAGGAAAATTTGGATCATAGATGGGATCCAATTCAGCATTGATTTCTTCTTCGAGTTCAGACAAATTGTCATCTTCACTAACTGTTTTCTCCCCCTCGAAGAATGACTCCTATTCAGGACAAGCATTTGTACCTCCTTCATTTGTTGGAGTTTCAGTGGAGGTGGATGTATCTGTGGATGAGTCCTCCCCCTGGAAAGAAGAACCTTGATCATGATGAGGAGAAGAACCCTCCCCCTCGACAGTAGGATGGTCACTAGAAGGTTCGCTTCCGTCTGCACTTTCGGTTCCTTTGGATTGATCATCAGCCATTTTTCTAACAGCATCATCTATAACTTGTTTTATGTTGTCAACTTTGTTGTCTTTCGCAGTTGATTCTGAGTCAATTGCTTTTTGAGACTCATCAAACAAGAGCATGAATTGGTCGAAAATATTTGAGATGGAGATAGTAACCTGAACATTCTTTGGAAATATGTCTTGTGAAGCATCTTCGGTTGTTCTTAACTTCTTAACATAACTATCGTCAAAAGTGACATAGTATGTTTCTTCAATTTTCTTTGAGCGTTTATTGAGAACTCTATATGCCTTGGAGTTCAAGGAGTAACCCAAGAAAATTCCTTCGTCTGCCTTAGCATCGAACATGTGTCGATTCTCTTTGGAGTTGAAAATAAAGCATCTAGAACCAAACACATGAAAGAATTTCACGTTTGGTTTTCGATTATTCAGAATCTCGTAAGGAGTAATGGAGAACTGCTTATTCAAGTAAGATCGATTCTGGGTATAGCATGCAGCCGCAATTGCATCAGCCAAGAAGTATAGTGGCAGGGATGCGAAGCATAACATGGTACGAGCAGCTTCACACAAGGACCGATTTCTCCTTTCAACAATGTCGTTTTGTTGTGGAGTATAGGGGGATGAGAAATTGTGAGTTGTCACCTTTTCAGCAAGAAAGCTTTCAAAATCTTTGTTTTTGAATTCCAGGCCATTATCGCTCCTTATATTACGAACAATCTTTCTGAGTTGCGTTTCTATCTGTTTAATGAAGAGCTTGAACTTTGTTACAGCTTCAGACTTTTGTTTGAGAAAGAAGGTCCATGTGAACCTTGAGAAATCGTCTACTATAACCAGAATATATTTGTTTCCTCCAATGCTTTCGATGGACGATGGACCACATAGATCAATATGCAGTAACTCCAATGGTTCTATTACCTTAGTGTTGATTATTGAAAGATGGATCCGCCGACTCTGCTTTCCCATTTCACATTCTGCACATAGATGTTCTTTATCGAATTTCAGAACTGGTAGCCCTCGAACATGATCGCCCAAAATTAATTTGTTGTTGTCTTTGAAGTTTAGGTGAGAGAGCCTTCTATGCCATAACCAACTTTCTTCGGAGTGCGCCTTTGAAAGTAAGCAAATTGCTGGTTTACCTCTTATCGGATTGAGGTTCAGCGGATACATTTCTCCTTTTCACTTGGATCTTAATAGAACATTGCTTGACTTCTTCTCGACAATTTCTGAGTCTTCATCGTCGAATGATACTTTTAACCCGGTACCAACCACCTGCTGTGATACACTGATGAGATTGTGTTGGAGCCCTTCAACGTATGCAACCTTCCTTATGGAGAATTCGCCATTTGTGATCATTCCGTAGCCTTTAATAGTTCCAAAAGAGTTGTTGCCATACTTTACAATACCGCCATCTTTTAGAGAGCGAAACTCCCTTAGTTCCTCCTTCCTTCCTGTCATGTGATGCGAGCAGCCACTGTCAATGTACCATTCTTCGTCAAACTGCTCGTCACGTATAACCTGCAAAAAATTAAACAGATTTATTAGGAACCGAAAGTTTCTTGGGTCCTTGTGAGCCTTTTATAGGACATGGTATAGTAAGAGAAATATCAACCATATATGTGCGTTTAATTAAAGTGGTTTCATCTTTTCTTTTGATAGTGAAAACTTTAATTTTTGTTAACTTAGGAGGGCTAGGGCTTTTGACCGAAGGACTTGAATTTAGGGATTTGGAATTAGGAGAGATGTTAGGTTCTTGGTTTTTGTGATCAGTCTTGTAGGCTAGAGGACCGAAACCTTTATTTCGGTTGGAGTTGGATGAGGGGCCGAAACTTCTCTTTCGGTTGGAGTTGGATGAGTGACGGAAACTCTCCTTTCAGTTGTTTACGGATGAGGGACCAAAACTCTCCTTTCGGTTGTAGTTGGAAGATGAACCGAAACCACCCTTTCGGTTGTTAATGGGTGATGGACCGAAACTGATCTTTCGGTTGTATTCACTTGATGGACTGAAACTACCCTTTCGGTTGCAATCTTTTGAAGGACCAAAACCGCTCTTTTGGTTCCTATCGTAACTGTGCTTCTGGTTCCTTGAGTTTTCCTCCAATTTAGACTTTCTTTCAATCCTTACAAAATCAGGATGTTCAGAGTTCCAAAATCGTTTTCTTTTAGAGAGATTCTTCTTGTATATTACGTTCCATTGATGCTTTCGATCGGCGACCTGTTTGGGATTTCTATGAATGTTGGCCTTTCTTTTAGACGCATGAGCACATCATTCACTCCTTGTTGAAGAAGTGTCACTCGTAGTTTGCATCTGTTCATCCACATATGGTTTAGTTCCACTTATGCTCGGCACATCGTACTTTGTAGGCTCATTTAGTGGTTCAGGTATATATCTACCTCTCACACTCCATGAGGTTTTCTGAGAGAGACCCTTCATCTCGTCTGCGTTATCGATTGGGGCTGACCAAAAGTATTCATCACATCCACCAGCATTGTCTTCTTCTACCATCGCAGTTAACTCTGCAGTTTGTTGTGGAGTGACCCCCGGCACAGTGTAAACTTGATTTGGGGTAGTTTGAACCTTTTGGTACACAACAACTTTAGCTTTGAGAGTTTTGGACTTGTCGGTAGAGGAACGAGCAAACTCAACAGAGTTTTTAGAAATGAGGTTCTTATTGGACTTTGGTTCATTCTTGGCTAATTTGGAACACTCTACCAAAATCTTCTACATAAATTTCACTCATATCATCGTCCTCATTAAGTTCAGATGTATTTTCAACATCAATTTTATTATCTTAACTTAAGTTGGCATTTAATGAGTCAAATTTTTGTATAGTTTCGGCCCTCAGTTTCAATCTGTCATTTTCATCTAGTAGATTTTTGAGCATGTCCTTGTGGTCCTTGGACTTTATGTAAGATTCAATTTTGTCCAGACCAATCTTATATGCTGGAGACACTTTGTCAGAGGACACAACACTTTCACAGTTGTATGCTTCTGCATCGATTTCATCCTCCTTTAATTCAAGGAAAGGTAAAATCATACGATGAATTTTCTTCCCTATTTCACAATCAAGATGCAACTGAGTAATGTTAAAATAAAGCCTCTTAGCAATTAAACAAAAAACATTTCTCTGTTTGAGAAATATAAGATTGTCTCTTTTCAAATAAATAGAATCATCTTTTGATCTAATTAATTCCTTTTCCTTTTGCTCGATCCACATTCTTCGTTCCCCACTCTTTGAAGAAATCCTGTTGATTTGATCAGTTAGGTTAGAATTGGTGACACGGGTTTGGGTGAGACTGCTACTTATGCTAGAGAATTTAGACTTCAAATTATTTAATTCCTTTTCATAATTATTAGCAGGTATTTTTAGAGAAGCAAGAATATCTTGTACCTTTTTGATCAACTCATCGCATTCATTGATCTGAACATTGACAGGCTTGGCAACGAAACATTTGTCCTCTCGCTCTCTTTCTTCTTCCACTCCCCCATCAGTTGTGTATCCTCTCATTTGGAACACACCCTCGGTCACTGCAAAACATCTTCCCATTGACTCTTCTGCTTTTTTCATCATCGCTTTTCCGTGAGTTGGCTTCCTAACTTCATCATCCTCCGAATCTGTGGACCAGACTTCCATACCTCCAAACTCGTCACTGTTGGTTGAAGCCTGCACAATTAAAGCATTCATTGTAGAGTTATTAACAACATACTTCCTTTTCTTTATCTCCTCCAATCTTCTCAGGTGGCTCGCTTCCTCATCATCTTCTCCTGTCTTCTCTTCTTTCTTTCTCAGCATGCAGTCTTTGGCAAAATGATTTTTGCCTCCACAGTAATGACAATCAAATCCTGAGTCGCCTCCAATTTTTGCTTCCTTCTTTGACTCTTTGGATTTTGATCCCATCTTCGGTTCCTGCTTGACCCGTTCGGCGCTATAACTTCCCTGCCAATTTTGGTTTTTGTTGGCTGGGAATTTCTTCTTGATGAATTTTCTGGGGTTTGACACCATCATTGCATATTCTTCGCCGGTTAGATAAAAGTTAGCAAGATCAAAGGGAAGAGTTTTGAACTCATCAATTGGCTCTGATACCAATTGATGAGTTCAAAACTCTTAGATCGTTTAGATCTTTCACAAGTACAATAAAAGAATTCTAACAGTTAAGAATAAATTAATAACGAACATAGAACAGAGTCAAATATGAGATTATGATTCAAAACTGTGTCACGCCTCAACAGAGCTCGATGAAGAACTTCCGCAGTAGAGGCGAGCTAGTGTTTACAAGCTATGAAAACAAAAACAATAAAAGCCTATCTTCTAAGTCTGCATGCATGTAACTTATATACTAAACCCTAATGCAAAATAATGCACGGCTGGACAGGCCCAATACTGGCAACTAAACTAGGCTATGGACCGAGCCCATGACGCAATCCAATAGACTCAACAATCTCCCCCTTTGCGTCAAATGAGGCGAGAGATTATTTCTTCTGAGCAGGTCTCACCGTCTTTATAACTTTAAACACCATCATTGCATATTCTAAATGATCCAATTGATGAGTTCAAAACTCTTTCCTTTGGTGACAAGAACCAGAGAACCAAGACCCGAAACTACATTCGTTTCCTTCGATAAGGCATTCTCATGGGATTTTAAAATACCCACAAGTTTTGCCAAAGAGTATGACTTGAACGGTTCATGAGCTTTCACAGTTGACACAACGACCATCCATTCAGGACTGAGACCATTCATGAAAGTGACCTTTTGTTCAATCACCTTTCTTTCAATACCATGCTTTATCATCATGCTCAAAAGATGATTGAAACAATCGAAAGTTTGGATAAGCTTTTCTTCAAGCTTTTGCTTAAAATCACCAAACTCTGATAATAGGAGGGTTTGAATAGAGTGTTCCAGATCTTCATCTGTGGAATACAATTCCTTCAATCTATCCCAGATCTCCTTGGTTATAGCACATGAACTAACCAAATGAAATGTATCTGATTGCAGCGCAAACCTTATCATCCTTAGAGCTTTGATGTTGCAATGAAACTTCTCTTTTTCATCCTGAGGAATGTCTTTGACGTCATTAACAAGATGGTTGTATTCCTTTTGTGTTTTAACAATCTTTGACGTGCTAGAATGAGCGAATGGGCCTGAAGTGATTGCTTCCCAGATTAGATACCCATTGTCTTCCGATCCAGTCACGTAGTCTTCAAATTGATGTGTCCAGACTTCATAGTCTTGCTTATACAAGATTGGGATTCTTGTTGTAGACCCTATGCTTTTGGAGATATTGATCGGATTGGTTTGAGAATCGTCCATTGACATCGTGAATACTTTTGATCAAAAACCTGCAAAAGATCAGACTTGTAATTTTTCAATTAGGGTTAGACTATCAATTAATGAGATACGCCAATAAGGAATGAAGGCTCAATAAATATCAATCAATGCGGAATAAAAACCCTATGAACTTCTTCGACAGAAGAGGTGTGTATAGATTACACAGTCTCCTGCTCTGATACCAATTGATGAGTTCAAAACTCTTAGATCATTTAGATCTTTCACAAGTAAGATAAAAGAATTCTAACAGTTAAGAATAAATTAAGAACGAACGTAGAACAAAATCAAATATGAGCTAATGATTCAAAACTGAGTCATGCCTCAGCAGAGCTCGATGAAGAAATTCCGCTGTAGAGGTGAGCTAGGGTTTACAAGCTATGAAAACGAAAACAATAAAAGCCTATCTTCTAAGTATGCATGCATGCAGCTTATATACTAAACCCTAATGCAAAATAATGCACGGTTAGACAGGCCCAATACAGACAACTAAACTAGCCTATGGACCGAGCCCATGACGCAATCCAATAGACTCAACAGATTCCATATGGTTCAGCTTGTAAAGTAGTTGTAATAACTCCGTTCCAAGATTGTTGCTTGCTTGGGAGTTTGTTGAGGTATTGGATTCCCGGGTTTTTCGAGGATTGTGAAAGTCTTCTTATATTGTAAAACTCAGTGGCTCAAGGACTCGTTATTGGTCGGGGTGCATGAGTTTCGTTAAGATTGGGTTAAGGATGGTAAGGGAAGGTAGTCCCCTGAATGAGCACACTTTTGTTTCAGATCGGGTTCCAGGGAGAACCGTCTGAGTACCCAAGGTGAGATGCGAGATCACTACCCTTAGTTAGTTGCAACAACAGACTTTGAGGATGAAGCCTGATTTAAGTGGGGGAGAATTGTAACATCTTGATTTTCAAGTATTTATCTTTTAACCCTCTTAGTATGATAATTGTTTGCATTTTGGCCCTTTGTGACGTTTTGGTGATTTTGGCTAAGGACTTAGTATGTGGGGCATACCTTTTATATGTTCGGCATTCTTGGGCGGATCTTAGTATGAATTATGATGGGGGTACTCCGCATACACAGGGCGTACGTGGTGGATCCTCAAACCCTAAATTTTAGGGTTTCGTCCTTATATATATACAACATTAACTCCTCATTTCTCATTCACCCTTCAGCCTCCATTTGGAAAGTCTTTCCTTAGCCTACCCTAATCTTATCTAGTGTATTTTTGAGCTTTGGTGTATATTTTGGTGTCCTTGAAGGAGCAAGTTGGAAGAGAAGATCATCCTTGAAGAGTGGAACACTTTGGATCCAGGATTCCACACTTTTTTGACACCCTTTGGGGGTATAAAGTTCTAAACTTGATGTTGATTTCATTTAGATCTTGTTAGCCTTAGATTTATAGTTATTTTGGTCCTGTGAGCTTCATATTATGAATATGTGGTACTCTAATCCTTTTGAGCTATCCTTTCAGACGGTAAGGAGTGTCTTGAAGCATAAAAATGTGATCTTGAAGGTGATATTTAGGCTATGCATGTGTTAGAGGATCTTAGTAGGTTAAGAACATAGGGTTTGCACACTAAGCACATACTAGTCGTGCAAGACCATAAATTTGGAAACTTTATGGCTAAGGATGCTAGTTTAAGGTTGGATCTAGAATTTAAGCAGAAGGGATTAAGGAATAAGCTCTTAGTGGATGAATGGAGTATAAGCAGCATACGCTGGACGTAACCCATGTACGTGTTAGGTTTTATACAAACAATCATATGTGTGCATGCAACCCTAATTGGATCTATGTTTTCACTATTAAACATACAACTTTATGAACACAAAAATAAACCTGGCATGCTTCTACAATTTTTGAAATTCACATAGAAGAATAGAATACATACCTTTTGTTGTTATGTAATAATAACAACTTGTTTCTTGAATCTCCTTAGCTTTGAAAGCATGTACCACAAGTGTAGTACCTCTAATAGCTCACAAACACACTTGAGTGAAAGGATGAATAAGAGAAAGTGGTTTGAGGGTAACAAAATCGGCTCTACTAGGGTTTCTCCAAGGGGTACCCAATTTTGAGTTCCTTAGAGTGCTATTTATAGTTGAACTCAACTAGGGTTTCAAGGTGAAAACCCTAATCCCTTAGCTTAGGGCCTAAGCAAACCCATGGACTCCTTTCCTTAAGCCCTTGGCCGAAGACTCCTAAATCCTTCTAGGATTTTCGGTCAAGCCTTAATAAAGGTGATCCAATGGCCTAAAGTCTCAACTATCACTTAAGGGAATTTTGGGTATTCTGAGCCATGATTTAGCTTTGGTGTCTATCCGTTGAATAGGTGGCATGTAGATAGGCATACTCAATCAACTATAGACTTTGACTTTTGTTGAATATGTTGATCGTTGAGTTTTGACCAACGTTGACGTTAGGTCAAACTTGAGGGTTTTGGCTGGCTATTAAGATTTTATTGATTCTGATGTTAGTGGATCCACGGGAGCAAGCAGTGTAGTAGGGAACATATCGTCGTGTTCTCAGGTATCTTCATTTCAGATGACTTTCGCCTCATTGTACCATGGGTCAAAGGCATTAATGTCGGCCCACTAGTTTTGGTTATCTACTTTTAGAGTGATACCTTAGGGACTATATATAGTCTTGTAGGATAGACTGAGGACTCTTGGTCTATGCTATCTTACTTGTTCCTTGTTTGGTTGTGGTTATAGAGTAGGACCATCTGTCTGGGTGGCTATCTCACCTCTAAATATATACGGACATGCATTCCGTGGAGTTTGATACTTAGTATGTTTCTATGTTGTAGTGATCTGTTAGATTTGTATCTTGGTATCAAGTATGTTGTTATGTTGTAGTGATCTGCAAGATCGGTATCCTCTTATCAAGTATGTTGTTATGCTGTAATGATGTGTTAAATCTATATCATGGTGTCGAATATGTTTCATTGCCACAGTGATCTGTATAACCCGATGTTATATGTACTGGTTATGCTCTGGTGGAGTTCCCTAGGGACTATCTGTTGTCATGTAGGATAGCATGTGAATTCTTGATCTAGGCTTTCTTGCATGTTCCTTGTTTGGTTGTGGCTTTAGAGTATGATCATCTGTTTGGGTGGCTATCTAACCTCTGGTTACTTATGGTTACACATTCCATGGAGGATTGTTGGTAACATTACTGTATGTTGTGAGAGGGCTTGTAGCCGGTAGTGAGTTGTAGGTTTGATGTTTTCCTATATTATGTGCCTACTTCATCCTTGTTTTTTTATATGTCAACATATGGTAGTGGTAGGTTGAGGTGGTCTTGCTTTGTGTTGTAGGCCAAGATACCCGATGCGGCCCGGCTCTAAGCTGGAGGCTCGAAGGTTCTGGAAGAATGGTTGGGTTGAGGCAGTAGACTAAAACAAACCTGAAATATTCCAACCCGGTGGCTAATTATATCTGTTGCATGTTGGCATTCCAGTCCAAGGGACTGATTGGGCCTGAGCATTCCAACTGGGAGGTGGTGGGCCATTATTCATGCTTGTATTTTTATCATATGGGGTATTTTGGGGAAAAGTCCCCAAGCTTCATACTTAGCCGGTTGTTTATTGTTTCAGCTATCATCAGTGATTATATGAAGGCGAAGTCAGGACTGTACACACTTATCAGCAACAATGAGGATTTCATGTTCTTCATAATACTCTAATTTAGAATAAATCTAATTTAGAATAAACAATTTTCTAAATAATGAATTTACAAATTGGAAAGTTTTACCTTAATAAAAATGAAAATTTTGGTTGTGAAAATAGGACGTTACAAGCTGATATCAGAGTCCTGGTTTGAGTGAATTGGAGAAACAGTTGCGTGAATCTAGTCTCAAACTAGGATCTGAGTGTTTTTTCAAAACGTTTTTGAAAAAGAATTTATAATAAAAAGGGTTGGGTTAGGGACATAGGCTTGGTCTCTTGTCATGTTCTTGTATGATTTTTAGCTTGGGATCGGGTCGTGGGCTTTGACTTAAGTTTACTTTTTCAGGAAGACGCAGTATGTACAGTCAGCCAGAGCCCAAACAGAAGAGTGGTTCCCAAAATACCCGTACTTGTTATGTTTATTGAGTTTTGATTTTGCTGATATATGAATTCTTTGAGAAAGCATGCTAGTGGATAAGGTTTTTTTTAGAAACTGTTGGATAGAAATGCCTCATTATGTGATGCCTTATGATATAGGAAGCTGCTTGCTTGATTTATATTACTTGATTGTGAGATTGCTGCTTGTATATTGATTAGTTGTATATGGTCGGATTGAATAGCCATAGAATGATCCACTTGGCCTTACTTCTTCTTCATAGTTTGGTTGTGGACTTACGACTGAGTTGATTATTCGACAATCAATCTGATCTTGTATTATGTAAAACAAGCATGCACAAAAGCAACCGGTGGTGCAGGAGCGTGGATAATCCCAGGAAGAGTACCTCTGAAGTTAGTTGTAGCTCATAGGAGAAGTAGGTGTTAGCACACCTAGTAATGGTCTAGTGAAATGACTTAGGACCTTGGGATGAATTCTAAATCAACTACGGATAGGTGTGGAAGGTAGTATGGGTCAGTACTACTTAAAGCACGGGATCCGTAGAGATTAAGGTAGAAATTTGAGGCTGCTAAGGAACTAATAGGAGTAGGACCTGGTGTGTTGAGCATTGTATTATGATTTTTGATATTTCCTTGATATATTTTCAGCATGGCGACTATTAGAGGTTCTGGGTCAGGAGTCAGAGTTGATGGCTAGGATGGACCAGGATTGACAAAGGACCAGGTTACAGAGAGCATTCGTGAGGAGGTTGTTTCTATTGTCTGGGAACAGATACTGGAGCTAGTTGGGTCTATCAAGACTGCTATGGTGGAGTTCTTTGATGATCGATATGTTGCACTTTCTGATATTGCCGCTGATGCGGCTACCGTGACCGTCGCTATGGTCGGGGTTCGTGCTGTGAGAGTGTTCTAGTAGTGGGACTTCAACAATATAAAGCCATCGGTGTTTGGCGGGGTTTAGGATCCAATCAACACCATGAGGTGGTTGTTAGATGTTGAGGGATGTTTCTTTACTTGCTCTTGCCAAGCTGACTAGAAGGTCAAGTTCGCTCTAAACAGTCTTCAATCTGGAGGGAAGGATTGGTAGAGGTTGGTTACTAGTTCATACACCCCCAGAGCACCGAGTTGCGATATCATGGGAGTAGTTCTCTAAAATGTTCCCCACGAGATATGTCCCATTGGTGGAGCGGGAGAGACTGGCTTAGGAGTATTTAGATCTGAGACAGGGTACTCAATCAGTGACGAAGATCCCCAACATGTTCACAAAGAGAGCTTTGTTATTCCCTGAGTTTGCTACTTCTAAGCAAGCTCAGATGACTCGGTATTTATGCATGCTCAAGGAAGATATTCAGCACTTCGGCTCCATCCAGCGCTACGGTTTTCTCGTTGAGCTTTAGGGTGCCGCAAGTAGGTGAGAAATTAAGATAAAAACAAGGACAAGGGAGCAGCGTTAGGCTTTTAATTAGTCCAAGCCTACAGTGAAGTGGTTCAAGTTCGCCGGTCAGTGTTCGGGATCAGTAGGAGGGAGGTGTCGATCATTTGTATGTCGCAGATGTGGTGAGGAGGGTCATTTTAAAAGAGAGTGCAGGCGAAGTGTATGAGTTTATTTTGATTATGATCTAGAAGGCCATATCAAATCTCGTTGTTCTTTTCTAGTTTTCGGTGAGAAGTTGGATCCTACACCCATTGCTTGACAGTTGCCTGATGGTCGTCATGGGACGGCCGAAGTCCTGGAGACCGAGAGTTGAGTTAGCAGTTCTTCTTTTAGCAATTATTGTGGTATTGGTAGTAATCTAAAATTATTATTTGTGTTTCAAAGTTTAGTTGTAATCTTCAATGATTATTTGAAAGGAATTATCTTAATCAGCCCAGTTGAATTTGACTTTTATTATGAATGGATTAATTATTATTGTTGTCAGATTGTATGTGGTGAGATTTTTGAATGTTATGTAGGTTCATATTTTTACTGCATATTGGGATATTAGTGATTGGGATCAAGTGTTGGAGTTCAGGTTAGTCAGGGAATCGAGGGATTTTAAAGTTGTCAGATTCTAGCATAATTTAAGTGGGGGAGAATCGTGATACCCCCATTGTGCCATCGTAGGTTGTTCGACCAAGAGTGCCGACTTTTTAGCCGTCCGAGAGAGCTCTTTGGCCGAAAGGTTGACCGATGTGTCTGTTCGGGAGTGGTTAAGAAAACCCACATGAACCAACTTATTTGGATAAGTGAGCAGTTAAGGGTTGTTGAGAGTATCAATCATGCTTCAGAATGTCTCATGTGGAGTGGTTGCGTTACGAATATCCATCCTAGAATACAGGTTAGAAAGTTTGGATCTGATGGGCTTCTGTTTCAGAAAGTATATTGATAGAGTTGATTTAGTGATTGTAGTTTCGGGATTCCCTGGCTCTGTTGTTTTTGGTAGAATTTAGGTCTTATGGTTAGGAAGTTATGGGATATGTTGGCATTGTATGTGTTTTTCTGCAGCAGTTATTTGGCCGAGGCTCATGTTGGGAGTCGCCATGTTTTTGGTGAAGGGTTAAATAGCGGTGAATGGTTAGTAGTTTCGTTTTCCAGTGGTATCAGAAGTTAATTCAGGTTTGAAAGCATTCCATACAGTTCAGCTTGTAAAGTAGTTGTAATAGCTGCATTTTGAGATAGTTTCTTGCTTCGGAGTCTGTCGAGGTATTGGATTCCTAAGTTTTGGGAGGATTGTGAAGTTCTTCTTTAGTGGTAAAAGTTAGTGGGTTAAGGACTCGTTATTGGTCGGGGTGCGTGAGTTTTGTTAATATTGTGTTAAGGATAGTAAAGGAAGGTGTTAGTGTCAAATTTTTTGTAATGTGTTGAAGTATATCTTAGTAGTTTCGAATAGTATGTTATCTATTTACTAAGGCATTTTATGTCTCGAAGTCTAGATGCTTAGTCCTTAGTATTCTTTGTATGCTTTACTTTTTTCCTATAAATAGGAGTTGTTACTTAGAGATAGATAAGAAGTTCAAGTCTGTTTTGTCTATTTTCTCTCTGTAACTGTGAAGCATTATATGAGCTGAAACAAGTTCTTATTTACTCATTGTGTTCTTAATTCTCATTACTCTGATTTTGTTTTGACTTCTCGATTCAACACTTCATCAATTGGGATCAGAGCGGGAATCATATCTCTACAATCTGATTTTCATTTTAATCAAAAGGTTATTGAATCAATTATGGATTCAAAAATTTTCGTGCCTTTTGTTTTGAAAATTGTTATTGATCTACGGTTGTGATTCAATTCTACAACTGATTTGTTGAGTCGAATTTCTGCTTAAAATCGCTGATCGTTTCAGCTAGTTTTTCCCAAAATCTCTGAAGTTTTTCTAAAAAAAAATCATTCATACATTCATGGCTAATTTTACCATGAATTCAATGACTTCTTACTCTCATTTGCTAGGATCTTCAACAAAGATTCCTATGCTCATCCCTGAATATTATGATCAGTGGGCTGATCGTATGGAAGACTACTTGAACGGGCTTGATGAGGAGCTTTGGTCATGTATTATTGGAAATGGTATTCCTCCACCAAATGTTAAAACAATTGGATCTTCATCTGGTACTGCAAGTGTTGTTGATCAATCTGATAGACTGAAGAAGAATGAGAATAGTTGTATGAGTGAATTGCGTGGTGCATTGCCTCCTGTGGTTAACAACTATGTCAGAAGCTGTAAAACTGCAAAAGACATCTAGATCACTCTCAAAGAAAATTTCAAGGGAGTGAGATGACTAAGATCAATTACGTGAAACACTGTTTGATTGAATTGAAAGAATTCAAACAGAAGGATGGCGAATTGATTGAAGGATACTATGATCGATTGATCGAATTTATCTACAAGTGCAATCGCCATGGAATTAGTTGAAAAACCATGGAATTCAATCTGACCTTCATCATGGGTTTGCGTAAATGACGGAGGAATGTGACACTAATTGTGAAAACCCAGCAAAGCTTCGACACACTAATGTTAAATGACTTGTATAATCTACTAAAAACCCATGAAGGAGAAGTAAATGAAGTTGCAGAGGAGGCGAAAATGAGCCTTGGAGGACCATTAGCTTTGATGTTGAAAGTTAATGAGAATGAATCTATTGAAAAGGAAGATTACGATAATGAAGGATTGTTGATAAACTCTGACGATGAAGCTAATTCATTTTACTCGGATAATAAGGTAAAGAAGTTCTTCAAGAAACTGTTTAGTTCAAAGTCGAAAATTGGTGATGGAAAAGGAAAGTTCGTTACAAAAGCTAGAGGAGAAGAGAAAAAGAAGAGCGAGAAGAGTGATGTAAAAGAAGAAGAGGTGAAAGTTGAGAAGAAGCTTACAGGAGACTCGGGAATTGATTGTCACTATTTTCATGGTGCAAACCACATGGCAAGTGATTATATGCTTCGAAAGAAGGAAGAAAAGAAAAACAAGGTGAAAGATGAAGCATACAATGTTGAACGTTTGGAGGAAGTTCAGGCTAAAGCAAAAGGAATTTGTATTGTGGCAAAAGGTGAGGATAATGATGAAGGAACTTACCAAATTTGGTCTTCGGGTTCAGATGATGAGGAAATGCATAATCCTACGCATGGAGCTATGTATGCGAAGTTTGAGGAGGAAGATGATGAAGTGGTGACTGGTCGTTGTTTTATGACCAAAGGAGGAGACAAGTCATCAATGACGACAAAGGTACGTTCTATTCTTCAATCTTTCAATATTCCTTTAAATGTTTATGATTCTGAATTAATTGATTTTGATGATACTGTTGCTTATTTCGATACTTTGGTTATCTCTGCTAGTAACAAGGCTAAAAAATTCAACACTCAGTTACTTGAGGTTCAGAAGCAGTTAGACTCCAAGAAATTAAAAGTTGAATATCTAGAGTTACAGATTACAACTATGATGTGTGATAGAGATTCGTTAAGTAGTGAAGTAAAGTTGTTGCTGGCACGATGAAACATCTATTGTAATTTTGCTAAACGACTTTATGAAAAACTGACTGTTTGGCATCATTCATCTGATATTAGCAAGGACCAACATAGGAAATTACTACCTTTTCTAGCCTATGAAAGAGAGAAGGTTGATAGTATTTCTTATGATTGTGAGAAAACCATCACTCAATTTGATAGAATTCTTGATGATAGGTATGCTTATGGAATTGTCAAAATAGACGAATATCTTGATGCAGATGAATTAGTTGATATTGTGAATGATACCTTGACCAAAAATGAACAAATTAAAATTTTGAAAAGGACTGAAAATTCTACATATGATTCTCAATCTAATTTTGCTAATATCAAAGATAATTCTGATAATATTACCAAAATTAGTGATATTGAGCATGTTGATTGTTCTTAGTTCTCTATTGTTAATGTTACATCTAAGTCTAAAGGAAAAGAAAAATGTAATGATTCGGTGGTTAAGATTGACACTGACAAACCCTCAACTTCAAAAGTTTGTGATTTCGATCATGTGAGTGTCAGAGATACTCAAACTGACAGCAGTGATGTTGAAATTGATGATGAAGTTTCGCACAAACCAAAATCAACAAACAACAAAAATAATTTTCAAAATCGATCTTCTCAAAACACATATGTTGAAACCAATGTTAAAAATCGAAAAACTGAAAAATTTTTGTCCTAAATCAAATGTTGATTTTACTCCACAACGTTCAAATTTACCAAATCCATATGGGAAACAAAATTCGAAAGTTTCATACACTAATGGTTTATCTAATGTGAAGAATATAGATCATTGGCTTGAAGAAATAGGAAAGATGTTTCAATCATGAAAGTTCTCACAAAAACAAATTCAAGAAGCTTATGAGAAGTATTTGAATGATTCTTCAAATGGAAGTTCGTATCCGAAAGAATCAAATATTTATGTGAAAGCTTGGAAACCAGTTTCGAAAGATAAGCCAGTTGAAAAACAAACAGAGAAGAAAAAGGCAAATGTCAGTGGCAATACTAAACCTTCGAACCTTTATGTTTCTGTTCCTTTATCTAATGATGTGGACTTAATCGATACTTTCAGATCAAAAGTTCGTGATTGGTTTTTAGGTTCTTCATGTCACTCTGTCTTTAAAACTAATTACGAAGGAACCAAATAGCCTTGGGTACCTAAATTCTTTCATTAATTACAGGTTTTATGTGACGAGCAATATGATGATAAATGGTACAATGATAGTGGTTGCTCTTGTCACATGACTGGAAAGGATGAGAATTTGTGTGATTATCGAAGTTTAAAGAATGCAAGACTGGTGAAGTTTGGAAATAATCACATGTGTCAGGTCAAAAGGATATAGCAAAGTCAGGAATGGCAAGTTTAATGTTAATAGAGTAGCATATGTCGAAGGTATTCAACATAACATGATAAGTGTTTCACAACTTGTTGTGGGAACTGGCAACAAGTGTTGTTTAACGAAGTAGGTAGCATAATTTCGAATGTCAATACACCATAAATTTTGCTCAAATCCAAAAGAAAATGTGACATGTTTGCTCTGGACATCAATCCTATTATTGGTAAACCTTCAGTGTGCTTACTTATGAAAGCTTCATCAGATATTAGTTGGCTTTGGCATCGAAGACTTTCACATTTGGACTTTCGAAATTTGAACAAATGGGTGGTTCAAGATCTGGTAAGAGGTTTACCATTTTAAAGTTTGATAATGATACCCTGTTAGCAACGTGTAAACAAGGAAAACAGCATAAACAAGGTCATCCGATCACCATCGATTCAAAAATTTTCGAATCGTTGGAATTACTTCACATTGACTTATGTGGTCCATCGACAATTGAAACTCTCAACAAGAAACGGTACATTCTAGTTATTGTTGATGATTTTTCTCGATTTACTTGGGTTTATTTTCTTAGGTTGAAATCCGAAGTTGCTCAAATAATGATTGATTTTATCAAAAAGATTGAAACAAGCTTAAAGAAGATAGTTCGAAAAATCAAGAGGATAATATTTCCAAATTTAAGAACAATGTTCTTGATTCGTTTTTAGTTGACAACAGAATTTCGCCTAATTTTTCGTCACCCTACACACCGTAACAAAATGATCTTGTTAAAAGGCAAAATCAATATCTTTACAAAGCAGCACGAACAATGCTCATTTATGCCAACCTTCCTCAATATTTATGGGTTGAAGCAGTCTCTACTGCAAGTTTTACTCAGAACAGATCTTTTATTCATCAAAGATTTAACGTCACTCCTTATGAAATTATCAATAACTGAAAACCTAATGTCAAATTTTTTCATGTTTTTGGCTGTAGGTGTTTTATCATGAATCTCAAAGATAATCTTTTGAAATTTCAGTCCAAACCTGACGAAGGAATTTTCTTGGGATATTCTCATAATTCGGTTGCATATCAAGTGTTGAATAGACGAACAAGGAAAATTGAATAAACTTTCAATCTCACGTGCGATAATTATTATATCAAACAAGCTGACAAATGTTTCGAACAAAAACCAACACTTAATGAATCAAAAGATCCATCTGCAAGTCTAGATTCATTTGATTTTGATTTTGATTATGATTTAATTTTTGGTGCTCCTGACAGGGCTGCGGATGCCGAAATAAATGTTCAAGATAATCAAATTCCGGATTTGTCAAAACATTCCGATTTTTCGACATCTACTCCAGATGTAGATAATGAACAATTACTATCATCTTCTTCTACAAATGGCAAAATTATGCTTAATCATCAAATAGATGGTAGCACTTGCATTTGAATTCTCATGTTGAGGGGAGCATTCTTTCGAGGGGGAGAATAGAAGAATGGATGATAACATCGAGGGGGAGCAAAATATGTCAAATAACAATCAGGATGAAACTTTTCATGATCTACTTGATAATGTTTCTGTTACAGGTTCTGAAACTGAGGATATGTTCGTGGATGCACCTGTAGATTTTGATCCAACATATCCTGCAATGGATAGATGGGTTAAAAGTCATCCTAAAGAACAAGTGATTGGGAATCTTCATGAAGGAGTAGTGACAAGTGCTCAAATATGTGCAAAGAATGAAGTAGTCAATACTCATCAAGAGTTTTGCATGTTTAATGTTTTTATTTTGAAAATTGAACCAAAGTCAGTTATGGCTGCAATGGAACACTCTAACTGGGTTGTTGCAATGCAATTTGAATTTGCTGAATTTGAAAGAAATTAGGTTTGGAGATTAATTCCTAAACTAAATGATGTTTCAATTGTCGGATTAAAATGGATTTTCAAAAATAAAACTGACAAACCTGGTAATATTGTTCGAAATAAAGCTAGGTTTGTTGTAAAAGGTTATTCACAACAAGAAGGTATGGATTAGGAAGAAACCTTTACCCATGTCGCAAGACTCGAGGGTGTTCGAATATTTTTAGCCTATGTAGCTGATAAAGATTTCGATGTTTATAAAATGGATGTCAAATGTCCATTTTTAAATGGTGAACTCGAAGAGATAGTGTATGTGGAACAACCTCTAGGTTTTATTAATGAAGAATATCTTGATCATTGTTACATTTTAGATAAAGCAGTATATGGGTTAAAACAAGCACCAAGAGCATGGTATGGAACATTAACTTCTTTCTTAAAACAATAGAAATTTAAACAAGGATTAGTTGATCCCACTCTCTTTCGAAAGAAAGTTGGGGATCATCTAATACTCGTTCAAATTTATGTGGATGATATTATTTTTGGCTTTAATGACCCTTCTTTGTCTAGTGAATTCAAAAATATGATGAAAAGCAAATTTGAGATTAGTATGATGGGAAAAATTAACAACTTTCTTGGATTGAATATTTGTCAAAGCAGAGAATGAATCCTTATAAATCAAGAAAAATACACAAAGAATCTGCTTGAAAATTTTGGATTGAAGAATAGCACAAAATTACTAGTGCCAAGGGTTGTGGGAACAAGGCTCACACTTTCATTAGATAAACCTGTAGATGATCTTACTTTATACAGAAGCATCATAGGTCCGTTACTTTATCTAACAGCAAGTCGACCTGAAATTATGTTTTCTTTTTATAATTGTGCTAGATATCAATCGAATCCGTGAGAACCACATTTAACAACAGTGAAGAACATTTTTCCATATCTCAAAGGTTGTATTTCGTTAGGATTGTGGTACCCTTCGATAATCGGATTCTTCATTCAAGCATATTCTGATGCGGATTTATGGATAAGCAATCTGCATAGAAAAAACACAAGTGACGGATGTCAACTACTTGATGGGAAGTTGGCAAGCTGGCAATCGAAAAAGCAAAAACGCATTTCGATTTCAACGGAAGAAGCAAAATATGTTGTTGTTGCAGCTTGCACTTCTCAAATTATTTGGATTCAAAGCCAATTACGCGACTATGCAATCAATATGAAGAAAATTCCTTTGTATTGTGATTATCAAAGTGTTATACACATTTTTCACAATCATGTGCAACATTCAAAAACTAAACATATTGCTCTTTGATATCATTTTATAAAAGATCATGTTGAGGATGGAAATATCAAAGTTCATTTTGTGAAAATAACTGATCAACTTGCTGATATTTTCACAAAGCTACTTGATGAAAAATCATTTGTTTGAATTTTAGCAGGATTAGGAATGATCGAAGGAGGTTCAGTTCCAGGATGTGATTCAAAAGAATGATAAGGTGAAAAAGGATGACAGTTGTCGGAGTCAATGGTTACGGTGCATACTCAACTCTTCGATACGCTTCGCTTTCGACATCTTGGTGAATGACTACAATGAAAATCTTCGCGAGTTTAGTACATTTACTTTTACTGTTTTCGATTTTTTTTCTTTTCGAAAAATCACAACCACCAAAAAGATTTTCCTTTTGTTTTTTAATTTATATTTCAAAAAATCAAAAATAGCAAAAAGATGCTACTTTTGTTTTGTCTTTATTTTTTGAAAAATTCAAAAATACCAAAAATATTTTATTTTTGTTTTGTCTTTATATTTCGAAAAATTAAAAACAATCGAATCCGTGAGAACCACATTTAACAACAGTGAAGAACATTTTTCCATATCTCAAAGGTTGTATTTCGTTAGGATTGTGGTACCCTTCGATAATCGGATTCTTCATTCAAGCATATTCTGATGCGGATTTATGGATAAGCAATCTGCATAGAAAAAACACAAGTGACGGATGTCAACTACTTGATGGGAAGTTGGCAAGCTGGCAATCGAAAAAGCAAAAACGCATTTCGATTTCAACGGAAGAAGCAAAATATGTTGTTGTTGCAGCTTGCACTTCTCAAATTATTTGGATTCAAAGCCAATTACGCGACTATGCAATCAATATGAAGAAAATTCCTTTGTATTGTGATTATCAAAGTGTTATACACATTTTTCACAATCATGTGCAGCATTCAAAAACTAAACATATTGCTCTTTGATATCATTTTATAAAAGATCATGTTGAGGATGGAAATATCAAAGTTCATTTTGTGAAAATAACTGATCAACTTGCTGATATTTTCACAAAGCTACTTGATGAAAAATCATTTGTTTGAATTTTAGCAGGATTAGGAATGATCGAAGGAGGTTCAGTTCTAGGATGTGATTCAAAAGAATGATAAGGTGAAAAAGGATGACAGTTGTCGGAGTAAATGGTTACGGTGCATACTCAACTCTTCGATACGCTTCGCTTTCGACATCTTGGTGAATGACTACAATGAAAATCTTCGCGAGTTTAGTACATTTACTTTTACTGTTTTCGATTTTTTTTCTTTTCGAAAAATCACAACCACCAAAAAGATTTTCCTTTTGTTTTTTAATTTATATTTCAAAAAATCAAAAATAGCAAAAAGATGCTACTTTTGTTTTGTCTTTATTTTTTGAAAAATTCAAAAATACCAAAAATATTTTATTTTTGTTTTGTCTTTATATTTCAAAAAATTAAAAACTCCAAAAAGATTTTCTTGTTTGTTTGTTGGTTTTTTTTTCTAATTATTATAACAACTTAATGTGAAGATCATTGATGGTTCTTGCTTCTAGTTCTAGGGTCAGGTATATTTTTGAAAAACTTTGTACTAGTTAGAGTGTCCCGAGAAGCATGCTGCAACATGTTGACTCAAGTTTCCTTTGACTCCATCTGTGATTTAGAAGCCTTAATGAAGTTTTCATCATGGAAATTTCTACCCAATCAGGTTGTATTCACATTAGTCCATGAGCTACCATACTCTACTCAAATGAGTTAAGAGTAATCTGCTTGGTCCAACAAATAGCAGTGGTACATTCAAACTTCTGTAACCAATATTGTTCATCCCAAACTCTTACACTTTCACACACAATGACATATGCTCAAGAGATCTCTGGTACAACTAATCAGGATTTAGACAAATCAACATTATGTGTTAATGATCTAACATCATGAGACTGTGATGAAAGTGAAACCCTAAATTTAAAACTCTTTAAGGAATTAACAGGTAACATTGTTTCGGATTTAACGAAACATTTTTTATGTAGACATCTTCGATACTCCAAATCATATTCAATCGTTTTAAGTGGTCTTAATCAAATGTTCGAAACCCACGACATTTGTTTACTAACAAGATCCAACTAATATTTTCTTATCTTGAATATAATTTCCGTGTGAGTATTATTTGTTTCTTGAAGTTACTTACAAAAATTTTTCCAAAGCCTACTTGTCACTGACTATACTGGTCAAACAAGTAATTTCTGTTACAATTACTCACATTTATGTTAAGTGCTGATATGTAACGAAATATTAAACCAGCCATGAAGCTTATTAGAAAGAGGCTATTCGATATTTCTTAACAAGTATTTGATTGTAATTCACTGGAAACCACACAAGCTGTTAGTCATCTCTCTTGATGAATAACAAAGCAATCTTTGCCTGGGATTTATCTGCTTTTATGTCGAAGATTTCATGTTTCGACATCACATGTCCAAATTTTTCTTTATTTGCTTCTAATCTTTTTCTTTGATACACTGCTCTCACGAAAACCTTAAGGTTCTGAGTATTACCAACTCAGGCTGATGATTTCGACAGTATGGCATATGACTTCGCTTTTCCACGCAAAAGTGAAAGAGCCTTGCCTCCATTTCGAAGGTTTGTGACGGTTTTTATTCCATTGGGGCATGTTACCAGGCTGTATGACTAGACATTTTGTATTACGTTTGGGTTTCAAGGAAAGGTGATGTTCACTTTATCACGCATTGCTACTTAATCGGCGTATGGGTGCATTTTTCAAGGTGCCTTATCAGCTTTCATTTAATGTTGATCCCGCTTCAATTTCAAATCCAAGGGTCGCCTATAAAAGGGGTTTCAAGGGTTCATTACACGGTTACACTTTCTGAAAGTTCCCAAATCACAAAAGAACTATTTGCTCATTCATTCATCTTCAAACGCTAATCATGGCTAATGCCGCTACAGTTGATGCACTATCTCAAACCACAGAAGATGTTTCTTCCTAACCCATCATGAAACTTCAGAGCAACAATTATCAAGTAAAAAGTGATGTTACAGTTTATCCTGAAGAACTATAGATGTTGATTGTGGCTCTACAACATTTTATTTTGAAGATGATGATGTTTAGTTCTTATGAAGTTTTGATGTCTTGGTTATCACTAGCAGGTTCTACGGCCACATATAGCAAAACCTTAGATCACATCACCTTCAATCTGATCAATGATAAGAAGTTCCGGTTAACTAAGAAGCTTTCTGTCAAATACCAAAAATACCTAACTCACCTCTTTTCTACAAAGTCACCAATGAGCAAGTTTTACACATGTTCAACGAGATGGCTTATCAACCCACTCTTACAAAGATTAGTGAATTCAAGAAATCCAGCATTCCTTGTATTTGGATTTTTTTTGGGCTTTTATATTTGATGTCTTACTAGCCGGAATGTTGGATTGGATAAAGGAAGATTAGAACTTTATGTCATGGTGGTTGGTATCTATTATGATCTTTCTTTAGATTATGCTACACAGCTGTGGAGGGAGTTTCTCAAGAGTGTGGAAAACACCAATGTATTGGATGGAATTTCATGTGCAAGATACTTGAGTTTAATTCTTCAATTTGTATACGAAAAGGAAGGAATACAAGTACCAGTTGATGAGGCCACAGCAAAGTTATTAAAGTATAATTTTCCAAAGGTTGTTGAGGATAATGCTGAGGAATTTCCTAGTGTTGCTAGGATTCCTGTCACACCCCCAAAACCAAGAACGGAGGAAACGTTCCGGGGTGGAGGATATCATGTGAAGTATCATAACAGTGTAAAGTAGTAAACATGCAACAACATCATCCATTGCATTAAAAGTAAAGTTTTAATACATGTGTGTTCTTTCATAATGTACAACAATAAATCGAATAATCAAAATAAGACGAGTCTTGTCTGTGCTCCGTCTTCTCAAAACCTGGCCATCGTACCTGTCTAACCGGTGACCTGAGAATACAAATTATTTTGAAAGCGAGTATCAGCCTAAAGCTGGTGAATTCATAAGTATTTGTCATTGTCTTGTTTTGGAAAGCTGTTATGAATGCCATGTAAATCTTTAAATGAAACAGTTGATATAGTATGAAAAACCCTAGAAAATCCCATGTTTCCTACTAGTATGAAATGTAGTCTTTTACCAAGACCCGAATGTTTTGTTATGACAATGTAGTCTTCTACCAAGACCCAAATGTTTTGCTATGATAATGATAGTTTTTCGTTCTTTTTGACTATTACAAACAGTACTTAGTCTAACTCATCGTTTATGTTAATGTATCACAAAATAAAGTAAATAGGAAAAGAATATAATAGTCTTCTACCAAGACCCAAATGTTTTGCTATGATAATGATAGTTTTTCCTTCTTTTTGACTATTACATACAGTACTTAGTCTAACTCATCGTTTATGTGAATGTATCACAAAATAAAGTAAATAGGAAAAATATAATCATGTAAGTGTTACCCTTTTGTATTAGGATTAACACGACATTGCGATTTGCGAAATGTATAAACTTTGAACATCCGTAGATTGTTCAATTTTCCTCTGTAGCTACAGCAGGTGGGAGGAAGGGTTAGTCCCGTAAACAATTTCCTAATATAAGTATTAACTGTAGGCATCCGTAGATGTTCATCAACCTCTGTAGCGAACAGTAGGCCCGAGGAATGGTTAGTCTCGTAAAAGTATTCTAATATAAGAAATAACCGTAGTCATCGGTAGATGTTCATCAACCACTGGTGCTAACAGCTGGGCTTCGGAATGGTTAGTCCCATCTAGATATCCCGTTGAACTGGGATAGGCAGGACAATTTACACAGAAGGTACTAATAAATCATCCTAATGAATCGAGGTACAAGTATCCATGTAAATGTATACAGGAAAATGTATCTACGTAAAGGTACTCATGTAACGTATTCATGTAAGGTACTCATGTAATGTATTCATGTAAGGTACTCATGTAATGTATTAATGTAAGGTACTCATGTAATGTATTCATGTAAGGTACTCATGTAACGTATTCATGTAAGGTACTCATGTAATTTATTCATGTAAGGTACTCATGTAAGTGTATCCATGTAACATGTAATGTATAGTGTAGACTCATGAATGAACTGACTCTAATGTAATTCCTTGTAATAGGAATAATGTTATGTATCTCCTAACTATCCCTATAATAGTTAACTGGAAGGTAATTGATTGTCCAAACAGGTTTATACACCCTTGATACACAAGAGTGTGGGAAACTGAGTGAAGGATGAAAACTATAACATCAATACATATAAAAGAACATAAGTGTATAGATATAGTTTTGTTCAAGAAGGTAAAAATGGTTTTGTAAGACATCTAAAGTTTTGAACAATAATTAACAATTGCTTGATGTCATTTTAATAAACATTTCAAATGTAATACTTTTGCTATCAAGATATTTTTAAGATATAAAACCATTTCATGCATCACACTTTGTAGTATGTGAAATCTGCTGAATGAAAACACAGTTAAAAATACATACGACTGATTTAATAACATGTTGTTTTCTAACTTTATTCCCCCCATTTAAGCATTTAAAATCATTTAAAACATTGATTAAGGGGTATGAACTCACCTGTTGTGGATGATACTGATGAACTGAAGAGGTAGGATTGCTAGGTGTCAAGTGAAGTCTTGAACACACTCTATGATCCTAGTTAACATATAATATCACATATATGTAAAAAATTAGTCTATAAACAACTAATAAATAAGTCAAGACACCCTAGGACATGCTAAACACCTTTATCAAGTGTTATTAGCCTCTAGGATTGCATGTAAGTGTTTGTATGGGAAGTTATTGTGTGTAGGGCTCAAGGAAAACTCCACATGAAGTTCACAGACCTAATGACACTACCAAAGGAGTTTACGGTCGTAAACTCATGAGTTTACAGTCGTAAGCTCACACTTATATGTCTATTTTGTGTTTGATGCTCTACAAGACCCTGAGAAGCATTTCTACTTAATGGCCTGGTCTATGCAAGATTTTAGGGCATTATATAACTCCTTTTAGGAGTTTACGGCCCTGGGACCAAATCCCATGGAGATTACGGCCGTAATCTCCCTTGGATGGGTGTTTTTGGTGTTTTCAAGTTCCTAATTCAACTAGGAACTAAACTAGCCTAGTGTACAAGGCTTTAGAAGAGTTTATAGCACCATTTGGCCCTATTGTTTGGAGTTCACGACCCTGGAACTTCTTGGGCCGTGAACACCTTACTCTTGGTTTTCTAATGGTGTTTGCTAGTCCTAAACACATTAGGGTAAAGTGTTATGCTAGTCTCTTGGCTTAAGGATGACATTTGGGGCATTTTGACACCTTAAAATGGAGTTCACGACCCAAGAACATCCTTGGCTGTGAACTCACTTCTAGTCTTTGTTTCTTAATGATCTTGTGGTCTAAACGTGTCATGGTAGTTTCTAGGTTGAGTTCCAAGGCTTGGAGGGACATTGGGCACACTTTGGTCCTTATAAAAGAGTTTACTCTCCAAATGTTCTTGGGCGGTAAACTCTCAAATCTTGGGGTTTTGATCAGATTCTGATGTTATTAAGCACAATCTAAGCTATATAATACAACTAGATGGAAGTACTCACGATTTGGGATGAAAACCCAAAGATCCGTAAGAGAGAATTCGGCTTTTCTCTAGTTGAAAATGTAACTAATGAATAAATATGATTCAGAATCCTATATATAGTCTTGGGATTTTTGGCAGAAAATATTTTATTCACGAAATGAACTCTAATATCATAGAGTTTTGGAATAACAGAGTTGCACCAAATCCTAGTGCATCCACTCTCCTAATATCTCCTTTAGTATAAATCCTCAAAAACTGAAACTTATTCCCAAAAGTCTGGAAATTCACTGTAACTGTTCAAACTTCTATTGACTTGATATGGTTTGTTCGGAATGGAAATTTTGGGTTGTCAGAATTCCTGATGGTATGCTTAAGAAGGTGGATTCTTCCGATTCAGTTTTACAGGCTTACTTGAAAACTATCAATCCCTCTGTTGAAACAAACATTCTGCTGTCTCGATCTGAGGAGGGTCCTTCCAAACGTTCTAGACCTTCAAAGAAGGTGGATGAGAGTCCTACGAAACACATTCAAAAGAAGAAGAAAACAAAGTATCCAAAGAAGAAACCAAGAGACGAAGTCATTGTTTCGAAGCCTGAGGCAACAACTGGTGCTACAAAGACTGATGAACCTTCCAAGGAGGTGGTTCCTTTGAAAACTAGAGTGCTCAAGAGACTCAAGAAGATTGCTCATAGGTCATGAAGCTCTTCTGATAGACCTCCATGTTTTTATCCATCCATGGTTCGAAAATCACATGTTACGAGGAAAGGTCTGGTGATTCAAGAAATTTCAGTTCCTATTTCACCTCCGTCAAAGAAACGTAAACCCGAAGATATGGCTACACATATTTCGAAGAAACAGAGGAAGAAGCTTTGAAAATTGGTGATAAATGATGAATTTATCGAAAACGAAGTTCTTCAGGATCCACTAGTGACAACATCTTGTAGAAGAGTTTAATCGAGTGTATGATTAAAATCAGAGTAAAACAATGTAATATGAACACCAAAAGTAAATAAGATCTGGTTAAGCTCATATTACATTCAATGAACAAGAGTACAAAACTGATAGTAATAAGTGGGAAGACTCTACTTCCAACTCTATGTTCGGCTCTTATTTATAGGAGACTAAAAGTACAAAAAATGCTAAGGCTAGAATATTCGGCTTTGAAACAAAATATGCCTTAGTAAATACATAAGAAAGCATATGAAATTAACAAATACATGGACTTCGACATATTACAAGATATTTCGACTCTACAATCTCCCCCTTTATAATCATGTCGAACTTCTCAATTTGTGAGAATATGTGCAGCAAAATACATCATCCTTCGTATCTCTGAGTACCATGTCAAAATTTTCCTCAACTCCTTTTTATCTCCTTGATTATTCTTCAAGGAAATATTTATACGAACAATGAAGTTCATATATTGGTATGTAGTATATCTTTCCACTTCGCATGCTTGAAACAAAAACCTCTTAGCTTTGCCATTCTTCTCTTTTCCTGCAAAGACCAATCCAAAAGGTTTTAAATATATCTCCCCATCAACATATTTCTTCAGTCAAGCTTGGGTCTTCGAAGCTTCCATAGCAACATTCACTTCATTTCCCATTGCTAATGCTAATTCCACATCAGTCAATGCTAGACAATCATATTAATTGTCTAAGAATATTTCGATATGTGCAAGACCAAGCCTCAAAACATGTAACGACCCGTTCCTAAGAGTACCTAATTGTGAGTCCCCGGGATTTAAGAGAAATGGTATTTTGATCATCTTGTAGGAAAAGTGGAATAATGAGGGCCAAGTATAAAATTTGGGGACTCGCCGAGTACGCCCAGCGTAAGCTGGGATTACGCCCAGCGTAAGGCGTAAGTGGACGCGGGTGCAAGGTTGAGTACGCCCAGCGTACTAGAGGTACGCCCAGTGTACTCTCAGAGTTCTAAAACCCTAAAATTAGGGTCAGCCACTGTATAAGGAACATGTTGGTGCATACCCTAGTCTCCATAAGCTCTCCCTTAACCTCAGAAACCCTAGATAGTCGTTCCACCTCCATTGTTGGGTGTGTTTGGCCTTGAAAAGCTTATTTTGGTAAACGAGAGACTAGAAGAAGAAAGAGGAAGTTGTCAAGGAAGGAGTTGAGTGGCTGGAGCTTGTAGATCTGGAGAGATACCATCCTTTGGAGCCTATTTGAGGTATAAAGCTTCTTGCTTATCAATTATTTTTCATAGAACTAAGCGTTGTGAAGTTTTGGCATCATTCTTGTCCCAAAAGTCCTCATCTTGACGCATGCTTTGAGTTGGCCGAGATTATCTGTCCTTTCAGACCGTTGGAGAGGTCTTGAGTGAGAAAAATGAGGTCCCAAGGGTTGTGGTTGTTCCATGTGTGAGATATGTAGGTCTTAATGGATTAAGAGCTTTATGAACGTCTTAAGTGATAAAGTTTGAGACTTTATGAATCTTACGCATATTTGGTCTAGGGATCTGAAGTTTGGGCTTAAGAGCTTAAGCCATTAAGAAGTTATGAGGACTTAATGAGTAGCGAATTTACGCCCCGCGTAACATGTGAGTGCGCCCCGCGTAGCAAGTCAGTGCCCCGATCCCCTGTTGCGAATCGGCGTGTACGCCTAGCGTACCAAGGAGGGTACGCCCAACGTACTCCCTCTGCTGGGTTTTCATTTTGGGCCTTAGGGTTTGGGCTGTTATTTGGGCTGCTGGATTTTAGGCTGTGACTGGACATTATGGTTAGAGTATTGTGGGCCCATTGGTTGTTATGGATCATGAGTTTAGGCCTATTTGGTGAGGTGGGTCCAATTTAGTAAATTGGGCCAATAGTGGGCTTTGCTTCGGACTTTTGGACTTTGGGCCATTGGTGGGCTTGGGAGCTTACCTAGTGTTGGGCCGGATTGAGTTAGGGGTAAAATGGTCAATTTACCCTTGGAAGAGTATTGCGCTTGGCCTAATGTTTATTTGTGCTATGTTGGCTAGTTCGGGATTTTCGGTGAGTCGGTAATTCGAGAATCTGCTTCTTCAGTTCAGAGTTTCGGCAGTGCGAGGTGAGTTATCCTCACTATATCAATAGGGTCTAAGGCACCAAGGCCAGCCCTTTACCGGATTGAGATCCGGGTATTGTTGTTATGTTATTGCTTTGATACGTTTGCATCCTGGTAGCTAGGATGGTGTATGTTAGAGACCTGGTTGAGGTCGGTATCCTGATATGTAGGGTGATGCTATGCTAGTGACCGGTTAGGTCGGTATCCTAGTTAGGATGATGATATGCTATGTGATCTGTTTGATCGGCTTGTTGACTGTGAATTGTTATATGATTGTATGTTTATGTGCACATGGTTGTTCGGACTGGAGTTGGGTTGAGGCGGGTCGTGCTTTGTGCTGTAGGCCAAGATACCCAGGGCGGACCGGTTGTGCCGAAGGCCCAGCGAGCGGTCCGGATAGGCTGTAGGCCCCAAGAGGGCGGACCAGATGTGTCGAGGCTTGGAGAGTGGACCAGGCCGACTGAAGGCCCGGTGCGGGTAGACCAGTCATAATGTAGACACAAAGAGTTGACCAGGTGGATTGAAGGCCCGGTGCAGGCGGACCAATCACACTGTAGACTCGATGTATATGGCTAGACTCGGAGGGTGGACCAGGTGGACTGTTGGCCTGTGTGGCGGACCAGTCACACAGTAGACCCGAAGTGCATGGCTGTTCTGTGATCGTATATGATATGGCATGTTATGCGTGTATGGTATATGTGGTTGGTATTTTGGGGATATCTCACTAAGCTTTCGGGCTTACAGTTGTGGTTTTATGTTTTTCAGGTTCTTCAGGAGACCGTGGCAAGGCGAAGGCGTGATCGTACCGCTCCTCATGTTTATGTTGTGATGTGATTCTGGGAATAATCTAAATAAATTGTATTGAAAACCTTTTTGTAATAATTTAATGAAATCGGGTTGTTTTTTAAAAATTTAAATTGGTTGGAATTTTTCGGTCGTTACAAGTTGGTATCAGAGCCTTGGTATGAGTGAATTGGAGGAACACTCGTGTGACTCCAGTCTCAAATCGGGGAGGGTTTTCAAAAGAGAATTTAAAATGGTTTTCAAAATGAGTAAAGGAGGACGCGGAGGTAGGATCAGCCGGAGCCAGTAAGTAACTCCAAAATACCATACATGATATTTGTTTTGAGCATTGATAGAACAGCATGCTAGTGCTAGGCTAGGGATCTTCAGGATTTCATGATAATGTTGCCTGATTTATGATGCCTGTTAGCCTAGGGTTTCCTTGTGGGAGATTTCCAGTGTTCCTCTAGTAGTGAGGGTTGAGTGCTTGTTTTGTATGTTTTCACTAGGGTGTTGTGGTAGTACTTCATACAAATATGGGTAAGTGTGGAAGGTAGTATGGGCCCGTACTACTGAAAGCACAGGACCCATACGCGTATCAGGGAAACCATGACCTCTAGGGTTGGGTTGAGAGTTGGTTCCCGTGTTGGTGTGAAGTGTCTGAGATTTTGTGGTGTTTTTTAGTATGGGGATTCCGAGGCATGCTGGGAGTGGATCCGGGTCAGGATCGGGAGCAGGAGAGGGAGTTCCGGGCGGGTAATTACCGCCCGAGGTTATTGGTCAGATGAGCACGTGCAAGTTGGATGCGAGGATTCGTGAGATCCTGTATGATGAGATTGATGCGTTGTTCCGAGCTGAGTAGTCGGAACTGTTTGGGTCGATCAAGACCGCCATGGTTGAGTATTTTGATGAGCGCTATGCAGCTCTCACAGAGACGGCTGTCGCGGCGGCTACAGCGGCTGTAGCAGCGGCAGGGGGAGGAGCTGGTCAAGGTTTTCAGTATCGGGACTTCGATAATACGAAGCCTCCCACCTTTGATGGAGTTCAGGACCCGATTGTTGCTATGAGATGGTTATCGGACGTGGAGGGGTGTTTCTTTACGTGTTCATGCCCTGCTAATCAGAGGGTGAGGTGAGCTCTGAACCTGTTGAGGCTCGGGGCGAAGGATTGGTGGAGATTGACCACGGGGTCATATTCGGATGCGCAGAGGGCTGCGGTTTCATGGGATCAGTTTAGAGTGATGTTCAGCACTCATTATGTTCCGTGGGTTGAGAGAGAGAGAGATTGGCTCAGGAGTTCCTTGAGCTGAAGCAGGGTTCGGAGTCGGTGACTGAGATCACCAGGATGTTCACTGAGAGGGCGATGTTCTGCCCTGAGTTCGCTTCGGAGTAGGCTCATATGTCTCGATATCTGAGCATGCTCAAGAGCGATATCAGACAGTTTGTGTCTACGCAGAGGTGCAAGACTTTGTTGGAGTTGCAGGAGGCCGCCAGGTGGCGTGAGTTAGAGATTGAGTTGCAGTTGCGTGAGTAGAGGTAGGCTCTGATGCAGTCGCAGCCGGTGCCAAAATGGTCCAAGACCGTTGATTCTAGGGTGGGAGATCATAGCATCCATGCTTGTGGGAAGTGTGGGAGGGGTCACATCGAAGTTCGTAGGTCCGGTGGTGCATGCCGCAAGTGCGGAAAGGAGGGGCACTATGCGAGGGATTGTCGGCAGTCAGCGCCGGTTCGGGATTTGAGGATTTGTTATCATGGTCATCAGGTTGGGCACTTCAGGGTCAATTGTCCACAACTTGCTGCAGGACCGGTGCAGACTCCAGCACCGGCCACTTTGAGGATCACGGGTGGAGGTCAGGGTGGAGCGGAGCCCCCAAGGGCTCAGGGTCGTGCTTTTCAGCTTACAGCAGAGGAGGTCAGAGCAGTGTCGGATGCAGCCGCGGGTATGTTTCATTCTTGATGTCTTGATTATCTTGTGGTTATTGTGGAGTATTGTTTATCTGCTAGTCTCATTGTGTGGTTTTCGGTGTGGTATTCATTGTTCTTTGAGGGTTATGGTTTGGTTATGGGTTAGTGATGGGAATTTCGTTGGTTATCATTCATGAGGGTTATTAGTGGAAATCTGGCATTGGTCTGAATGCCGGGTAGCATCTGCTTTCTGAGGAGTGGTTAGCTGCAGATTGAATTTCTTTCGAGCTCGGGATGATAAGTGTTAATATGTGATTTTGTGAAGGTTGTTTGTGCTTGCGGGACGCAGTTCGCGTGTAAGTGTTGTGGTGTGTAAGGTTGTTGAGGGAGGTCGGTGATGGCGACCGGTGATTGATAGTCAGTGCTATATGTGGGGGAGAATTGGAAAATTCTCCGGAAGATCGATGAGCATGTGAGGTTGTTTAGCTGTTTGGGATTCAACAGTGTTCTGTCAGCCAAGAGCGTAGGCTGGTATGAGTAAGTGGCAGGCATGCGGGGCGAGATACAGACCAAGGGTATTTGATTGTGGAGGGCCTGGGATCAGGCCGGGATTGAGTATGTATGATGGAGATAGAGTTCGGAACCCCTAGAGGGCTAGAACAGTATGCATGGGAGGATTTCTCGGAGAGATAACTCGGAATGATGAATGTTGGTTGAGCAGTCCGGATAGACTGAAGGCCGGTAGGCGTACCAGTCAGGTCGAAGGCTCGGAGGACGGCCCAGCCAGACTTAAGGCCCTGGAGGGAGGTCCAGATTGGCTGAAGGCTCTAAGAGTGGTCCAGATTGGCTGAAGGCCTGGTAAGGCGGTCTAGTCATGCTGAAGACTCTGCAGGTATTGTTAGATCGGTTTGAGGAAATGGATTGAGTATGTTGCGATGTGTTAGCATTAGAGGGGTGGCCTCAGGTATTGATCTTGATTAATGGAGATAGTGCATGGAATTGAGAGTCCTTGCGAGCAGATTCAGAGCATGTGTGTTGCATGGATAGCGTTTATGCTATAAGGGAGTGGTGTAGCGTTGGGCGAGCACCGTGGCACTTGTCATACTGACAAGGCAGCCAAGTGCATTTCCTTGGTAAGGAAAGAGAGAGTAATGTAGTTCTGAGAGGGAGTGTAAGTTCACGGAAGTGAAAGCAGCAGCGCAGAGTTATGATTGGAGTGGTCCAATTATGGTCATTGAACAGCATGATTGCGGTAGTGGTATGGGATCACATCCAGATTGGATGTCTACTAAGGTCGCAGAAGGGATTCCGCGGGAGTAGAGCCAAGAGGCTCGGAAGGGGTGCAGGGATGGGGTCTTAGATTCCCAGTTTGATTCTGATCAAGGAATTGTGTATGTAGTGGTGATTCATCCTGGGGGATGTTTGGGGGTGTCGTCAGTGTGACGGGTTTCCCCAACCGAGGGTGCTAGAGCTAGTTCAGTATGTGCCTGCGATTGCAAGAGGAGAACTCATGGGAGTTGCTTTGAGGCTGAAGAATGTGTCATTCTGTCAACATGGGATGGACAGAGTTGGACTCGGATCGGGAACCTGGTGGTTCAGTGTTATATCTAGCTCGTAAGAGCCAAGTGATTGTTGTGATCAGGATCGAGAAAAGTGCCATGGAGTGGTACTCGGTTGATAAGTGTAGAATCTGATAAGTGTGGTTATCAAATGGTGAAGCCGGTGGCCGGCTTGAGGCGGTAGTCAGGTGTCACACCCCAAAACCAAGAACGGCGGAAACGTTCTGGGGCAGAGGACGTCATGTAAAGTATCACAACACAGTAAATGTAAATAAGCAAACAACATCATCCATTGCATTAAATATATAATTTTAATACAAGCGTGTTCTGTACAGTTTTAGACACCAAAAACATAACGTAAATCAAAATAATAATATGATGAGTCTTGAATGCGCTGCATCTTCTCAAAAGTTGGCATCGGTACCTGTCTACTGATGACCTGAGAATACAAGTTATTTTGAAAGAGTTTATCAGCACTAAGCTGGTGAGTTCATAAGTATTTTAGTGTCGGTGTTTGTTATAAAAAACTTTTGAACGTGTCTCAAGTATAAGTTTGGAAAATGTATGTAAGTGTTTGTAAAAGTTTGAATCTCTCAGAAAAACCTATATTTTCTATTAAAGTAACCTTCTACCAGGGCTTAACTGTTTTGCATGTTCGTTTGTTGTAAAAGTGTGTAATTTCCCAAGTGCAACTATCTTTTAACAAAATATAGTTTGTACATTAAAGTTGAAGTGAGGTTATCACTAAAAATATGTAATGGTAAATCATTGTAGTATTGTAGCTTAGTTTTATAGTAACCACTGCTGTACTAACTACCTTAAACCGGATTTATATTAAGGTAAAATGTGATAATTGCACCATGCTATCGACTGGTAACGACGACATACGAATGGTCGTAATAACGGAATGACGTTTGGCACCCACAGACCTGCAGGTCCGGCTGTAGCTAGCAGCAAGGTGTAGGATAGTCAATCCAGTATAGATCTATACGCAAACTCATGCTCTCCTTCCAAGAGAATTCTGGCTACAACTCGGGCCATGACATTTAAGGCATGCTCCGATACAGTGGATCACAATTGTTAAGATATTAATGTAAGGGTAATGTTTCTCATTCTAGTATAGTTGTATATGTTCTCTTCCTAGTATAGTTGTATATGTTCTCATAGTATAGTTGTATATGGACTCATGAATGAACTGACTCATTGATCTAGCAGTTGTAATAGTATGATCCTGCGTTACCCCGATGGTAACTTACTAATGGTGTGTCTAGTACGTATGAATATGGAAGTACTTTTATGTCTATATATGTATATTTGATATATAATTAATATTGAAACGACCTTCGGATGGTCACCCGAAATCCCACCAGACCACATCCAAATCGAGAAAAAGGAAATAGGGCGGATGGCCTTCCTAAGCCCTTTAAACATTATTTATACATCTATACATATATGGGCATGCAATTTATAATATAAAAGCATAAATAAGATTTTATAAGACATTTGAAACATAAGTATTATTTTAAGAAAAGATCGACTTGATGTCAATCTATAAAACAATTTGAAGGCATAGGTTTGATAAAACAGTTTAAGTATAAGGAACATTTGTTTGAATCACAGTTGTAAATAAGCTTGAAAAGTAAAAGGGTTTGTAAAACATTTTGAAGTAAAACAGTTAGATAGGCAGTTTGAACAGTGATAAAATCACTGGTTTCCCTAGTTATTAATCACATGTGATTAATGCAATCACATGTGATTGAAGCAATAACTATAAGTATTTAACTTGTATTCCCCCCCATAAGTATTTAAAACATTTAAAATCATTTCAAAGGTTGATTAAAGGGGTATGAACTCACTTGAAAGTTTGAAGATAGCGAGATGGAAAACCGGGCAGAGTTTCGTCTTGGGAAATGGATTTTTCTCGGGATTCTCGGGAATCTCGGGAGTAAAATCGACCCTCGGGACTTGAGCAAAAAGACCAGAGCTTCGGGTTTGAACGGGCACGGAAATCGAGGCAAGATCATGAGAGAAAGGAGAGAAATGGGGTGATTTTCCCGGAACCCTCGCATTTTTATTTATACGGGGTCTGAGAAGCCTCGGTACGCGGGGCGTACGCTCGTACGCAGCGCGTACGCGTACGTCATGCATGAGCGATTCCTCGACTGCCTCGGCTTCGGATGGGACGGATCGGATGGGACGGGTCGAATGGGGCGGGTCGGATGGGGCGGGTCGGTAGCTTCGCGTAGGGGCGACGTGGACGATCCGAGGCCCTTGATTTGAGTACGCGGGGCGTACGAGGGTACGCAGGGCGTACTCCGGTCCTATCTGCTGACTCCCCTTCGGATATTACCAAAAATTTATATTTAAACTTATATTTATTTTAAATAAACTTCTAAAATTCATATCTTCTTCATACGAACTCCGTTTTCGATGTTCTTTATATCCACGCGTAGGTGAGACTAAGATCTAAAACTTTCGTTTAGATTCCGTTGGCAAATTATGAAATTATTTTTATTATTTATTTATTAAAATGACGTGATTAAGGAATTTCTTCAAAAATTCATAACTTTCTCATCCGAAGTCAGATTTGGACGTTCTTTTTATGTACGCTCACGGTTTGAGGTTATCTATAACTTTCATTTAGATACTTAAGGCTAAAAACTACTGTATTGAAACTTCATGTTTTTCGTTTAATCGCTGTTGCCGGTTTTGCCGAGAATCTTTGGTTGGTCATAACTTCTTCGTTATAACTCGGATTTTTGGGTTCTTTGTATGTACGAAAACCTTGATACGATTCCTACTACTTTATTTAACCCAAATAAGATTTCAGGAAAGTTATATTTTGACCTAGATTTGATTGGTTTTACATTACATTGTCTCGAAATATCGGGTTGTCACATCATCCCCCCGTTAGGAAGAATTTCGTCCCGAAATTAGAATTTAAGCAAGTAAGAAATTACAAAGAACTAAGCAAAAAGGTTAGGGTATTTCAGTTTCATCTGATCCTCACGTTCCCAAGTGAATTCCGGTCCTCGCTTGGCGTTCCAGCGAACCTTCACGATAGGGATACGGCTTTGCTTTGTCTGCTTGACCTCACGGTCCATGATATCTACAGGTTCTTCCACGAAGTTGAGGCTCTCGTTGATCTCGATCTCGTCGAGTGGGATTACAAGAGTCTCATCGGATAGACACTTTTTCAAGTTAGATACGTGGAATGTAGAATGTACGTTATGAAGTGCGTCTGGTAGGTCGAGTTTGTAAGCTACGGGGCCGACTCTTGCTAGAATCTCGAAAGGCCCTATGTACCTCGGATTAAGCTTCCCACGCTTGCCGAAGCGTATCAAGCCCTTCTAGGGTGAGACTTTGAGAAGGACTCGGTCTCCCACCTAAAATTCCAAAGGTTTTCTTCGTTTATCAGCGTAGCTCTTCTGTCGGTCTCTAGAGGCTTTCAATCGTTCACGGATCTGAACGATTTTCTCTGTCGTTTCCCGAATGCTCTCCGGATCGGTGAGAGTACTGTCGGAAGCTTGCCCCCTGGCTAATTGGGTATCACCCACCTCAGCCCAGCACAGAGGGGATCTGCACTTTCGGCCGTAGACAGCTTCAAATGCAGCAGCCTTGATGCTCGTGTGATAACTGTTATTATAGGAAAACTCGACAAGGGGTAAATGAGTATCCCATGCCTTCCCAAAGTCAATCACGCAGGCTCGCAACATATCTTCCAGTGTTTGGATGGTCCTCTCACTCTATCCGTCGGTCTGAGGATGGTAGGTTGTGCTCATGTCCAGCCTTGTTCCTAGGGAATGTTGTAGTGATTGCCAAAATCTTGAGGTGAACCTACTATCTCTATCGGAGATAATGGACATAGGTACACCATGTAGTCGTACGATTTCCCTAATGTATGTTCTCGTAAGTTTCTCCATCTTTTCGGTTTCTTTGATAGGCAGGAAGTGTGCAGACTTGGTCAATCTATCAACGATGACCCATATGGTGTCAAGTCCACCCGTTGTCTTGGGCAACTTGGTTATGAAATCCATAGTGATCCGCTCCCACTTCCATTCCGGGATCTCTGGTTGTTGCAATAAACCAGAGGGCTTCTGGTACTCGACCTTAACCTTTGCGCAAGTAAGGCATTTACTTACGAAGGTAACAATCTCTGCTTTCATATTAGGCCACCAATATAGCTTTTTAAGATCCAGATACATCTTATCTGAACCTGGGTGGACGGAATACCGAGTCTTGTGCGCCTCAGTCATGACCAAGTCTCGGAAACCACCGTGTTTCGGCGTCCAGATCCGGTTCATGAAATATAAGGCTCCGTCACCCTTGGCTTCTAATTTCTTGTCCATTCCTCTAAGGGATTCACTCGTCACACTTTCAGGTTTCATGGCTTCAAGTTGAGCCGCCTGAATTTGCATAGACAAGTGTGAATGGATGGTTATTGACAATGACTTGACTTTGCGACCAGAATATTCTTTCCGACTTAGGGCGTCTGCTACTACGTTGGCTTTACCCGGATGATAACGAATATCACATTCGTAATCACTGAGTAGACCCACCGTCGTTGTCTCATGTTGAGCTCCTTTTGATCGAAAATGTGTTGTAAACTCTTGTGGTCGGTAAAGATAGTGCTCTTCGTTCCATACAAGTAATGTCTCCAGATCTTCAGAGCAAACACTACTGCTCCTAGTTCAAGATCGTGGGTCGTGTAGTTAATCTCATGTGTCTTCAACTGTCTCGAGGCGTAGGCGATGACCTTACATCGCCGCATCAGGACACATCCGAGCCCTTGATTCGATGCATCGCAATAGACTACGAAGTCTTCTATTCCTTCGGGAAGGGATAGTATTGGTGCGGTGCACAAGGCTTGTTTGAGCGTTTGGAACGCTCTTTCTTGTTTCTCTTCCCAGTCAAAGGCCACGCCTTTCTGGGTTAGGGTTGTAAGAGGTTTCGCTATTCGAGAGAAGTTCTGAATGAATCTGCGGTAGTAGCCAGCGAGACCTAGAAATTGACGAATTTCTGTAGGCGTCTTAGGTGCTGACCAGTTCTCAATGGCTTTAATTTTGGATGGGTCCACGTGGATTCCCTCTTCGCTTACCACGTGTCCTAAGAATTCGACTCTCCGGATCCAAAATTCACATTTCGATAACTTCGCATAAAGCTTCTCTTTTCGTAATGTCTCTAGAACTTGTCGCAGGTGATCGCCATGCTCTTTCTTACTTTGGGAGTAGATCAGGATGTCGTCAATGAAAACGATGACGAACTGATCCAAGTAAGGTCGGCATACTCTATTCATCAGATCTATGAAGACTGCGGGCGCATTGGTCAATCCGAATGGCATCACAACGAACTCGTAATGTCCGTAACGAGTTCGGAAGGCTGTCTTCGGCACATCCTCCTCTAGCACTCGTAACTGGTGATATCCGGATCTCAGATCAATCTTAGAAAAATAGTTCGCCCCTTGCAGTTGGTCGAATAGATCATCTATGCGAGGCAGAGGGTAACGATTCTTGACCGTCAGTTTGTTGAGTTCTCTGTAGTCAATACACATACGGAATGATCCGTCTTTCTTCTTAACGAACAAGACCGGTGCTCCCCAAGGTGAGAAACTCGGTCTTATAAAGCCCTTGCTGAGCAGTTCGTTAAGTTGACCAGAGAGTTCCTGCATCTCAGCTGGTGCTAAGCGGTAGGGCGACTTGGCTACTGGGGTAGCTCCTGGGACTAAGTCGATTTTGAACTCAACATGTCGTTGCGGGGGTAACCCGGGTTGTTCTTCTGGGAAAATGTCGGGGAAGTCGCTCACTACAGGGATGTTCTTTAGTTCTTTCGTTTCGAGGCTCGTGTCGACGACGTGAGCAAGGAATGCATGGTATTCCTTACGTAGATACTTCTGTGCTTGAATACTTGATATGATCCAAAGACTTGCATCGGGTTTGTCGCCGTAGACTATAAGAGTTTCGTTAGACGGAAGGTTTAGACGGACTGCTTTCTCGTAGCACATGATGTCAGCACGATGAAGGCTTAACCAATCCATGCCAATGATAACGTCGAAACTTTTTATTGAGACTGGCATGAGGTCGATTGGGAATGAATGGTTATCTAGAGTTAGGGTACAACCTAAGTATATGCTACTCGTACTTTCAGTTTTTCCATTAGCCATTTCTACTGTGAATAGTTCTTTGAGTGCATGCGGTGGTTGATTAAGCATGCGAGCAAATTTATGGTTTACGAAGCTTCGCTCCGCTCCACTATCGAACAAAATGCATGCATAGGACTTATCGAGGAGGAACGTACCAGTCACCACTGTCGGGTCAGCAACTGCTTCCCCATGGCCTATAGCTAGTACCCTTCCTGCTCCACCAGCATTCTTTGCTTTGGGGCAGTCCCTCTTATAGTGGTCTGCTTCGCCACATCCATAGCAGGTCGGGCTCGCGCCAGAGCCAGGGACTTGGTTGATAGGTTGTGCCGGGAACTTACAGAAACGGACGGTGTGTCCTTTCCTGTTGCAGTTAGAGCACTGTATTTCACGGCAGGGGCCGTTGTGGTGGTAGTTACATTTGTTGCACTTGGGCGAACTTCCAGCATACCGACCCACCGGAGTAGTAGTAGCAGCAGCAGGGGTTATTGCGGCATGTATTGGCACAATTTGCTACTTTTTGGCAGCCTGTTGCTTCTTCTTTTCATCCCAGAATTTCCGCATAGTATCAGCGGGTTTGGAGGGTTCCTGGATGGCTAGGGTGGTTGTGGTTGCAAGGGTTTTGACTCCATGGTCAATGAGTCGTTGTGCCAATCGCTTGGCACTGTCGAAGGTAGCGGGGTTTGATGCTAGAACATTCCCCTGATATGGAGGCACTAGCCCCCATATGTACCTCTCGATCTTCTTCCCCTCGGTGGGAACCATATTGGAGCAGAGGGCCACCAGCTCGCTGAATCGGGCAGTATAAGCGACCACGTTGGTTCCCTTCATCGTCAGGTTCCAAAGTTCCTGCTCCAGTTTCTGGATCTCGCCCCTCGGGCAGTATTCCTCAGTCATGAGGTCTTTCATTGTTTCCCAGCCTATGTCGTTGGCTACGACGAGAGTTAGTGCCTTAACATGGCCGTTCCACCATGTCAGCGCCTTTCCTTCAAAGGTGCATGCGGCGTACTTGACTTTACTCGCTGCGGGGCATGAACAAATTTTGAAGACTGATTTAGTCTTCTCGAGCCATTGCGAGAGGGCAATGACTCCGCCGGTACTGTAAAAAGGCTTCGGTTTGCAATTTGTGAAATCCTTGTATGAGCACTCTCTCGAGCGCACAGGGGTTTCAACCGGGGTTGATTCCACAGGGGTTCCACCTCTGCTGGCATCAGAAGAGTGATACTAAGCCATGGCAGTTGCCACAGCTGCAGCTACGGCAACATTCAGGGCTACAGTATCGATGAGCGGAGGCGGAGGAGGTGGTGGTGCAGGATTATTCCTGCGAGATTTGCGAGGAGGCATCTTTCAGTTATAAGTTTATAAAGATAAGAAAAATGGTAAGAATCAATTTGTAAGCAACGTGAGAGTGACACATGAACTAACTAACCATAGCCCAACAGTTGAATGAGTGTTTGAAATCACAATAAGAAATATTAGTAGGAAAGCACAAGTGTATAGATTTTTCCCACAGATTAGATAGATTTCAATAATACTGGTATTACTGATGTAATAAGTTCAAGGAAAATCGACCTAACAGTAGGTCTTCCATCATACCATATAGAAAAGTTTGACAGTTCTTAGATTCCTAATTAGAGTACTGAAAGTTAGGAATATTTTACAGACAAGTGCTACTTAGAGCACAGATGCTAAAGGCTATTCTTTAATCAAAAGACAGAGATGTACTAGACATCATCGAACGGCGATGGGAATTCCCCGGGCGAGCCTTGAGGTCGGACACTTGACGAAACACCTCTTGAAGGTGTCGATCCTGAGCCCTATGACAAGCTCGAAGTTCCAAGATTTTAGCTCGTGAGGCAGCCAGCTGCTGCTGCAGGGTTTCATTGGTTCTCCGGGTCCGTTCCATGTCTTCTTCAAGACGGCGGATGCGGACTGTGTTGACACCTGAGTTGGCATCAATCTCTATGACCCGGTCGATGGCTGCTCGATCTTGCTCGATATTATGAGCTATTCTGCAGATAATGACAGGCAGAGCTCGGTCAGCAGAGCCACCATCGCTGACGTTGTAAAAGCTTCGGTCCCCAAAGTATGGTAAGGGTTGACCCTGTTCATCACTCCAGCGATTCAAGTTGTTTGCCCACAAGGGAGTAGGACCTGGAAAAGCTGGTCGAGGGTTGTTGTTCGGGGCTTGACCTACGAGCGGTAGGTTGTTGACTTCAGGCTCGGAGTCGGATCCATCAGAAAAGCCTTCTGCGAGGTGATCATGCAAAGGGATTGGATGCTCATCTTCGGGCTCTTCATTGATCCACCAGGCATTGCCTTCATTTGGAAAGTCCGGGTCGCTGTGATGGAATCCAGCCATTCAGATCTACGCGAGAATAGAGGTATAAGAATATAGTATACGTGTAACTAGTGGTACAAAATACACCTATAGTATTTTAAGTTTAAGTTCTACTGATCTTCTTGTGGTATTGTTGGTAAGTTTTTAGACTTGTTAACCTATCACAACCATTCTAGGGCATATGCTAATCACTCCTAGGACCAGCATAGTTGATCAGGCTATGCCATTCCCAGGACTGACCATACATCCCCGAGCTCACTTGTGATATTTAACAATCGTAATACTTTTGTTCTTCTCATTGTGACACTGATTTTAGTATGAATGCAGACTAGTATACTTAATTAAATATTTTAATATTTAAAGTATAGACTCTTGGTCAGAGTGCTTTAATCCCTAATGGGTTTATAGTTTAGTATATCTTTTATGGGTTGATATACTTGATTCACTATAAACAATGCTCTGATACCAATCTGTCACACCCCAAAACCAAGAACGGCGGAAACGTTCTGGGGCGGAGGATGTCATGTAAAGTATCACAACAGAGTAAATGTAAATAAGCAAACAACATCATCCATTGCATTAAATATATAATTTTAATACAAGCGTGTTCTGTACAGTTTTAGACACCAAAAATATAACGTAAATCAAAATAATAATATGATGAGTCTTGAATGCGCTGCATCTTCTCAAAAGCTGGCATCGGTACCTGTCTACTGATGACCTGAGAATACAAGTTATTTTGAAAGAGTTTATCAGCACTAAGCTGGTGAGTTCATAAGTATTTTAGTGTCGGTGTTTGTTATAAAAAAACGTTTGAACGTGTCTCAAGTATAAGTTTGTAAAATGTATGTAAGTGTTTGTAAAAGTTTGAATCTCTCAGAAAAACCTATATTTTCTATTAAAGTAACCTTCTAACAAGGCTTAACTGTTTTGCATGTTCGTTTGTTGTAAAAGTGTGTAATTTCCCAAGTGCAACTATCTTTTAACAAAATATAGTTTGTACATTAAAGTTCAAGTGAGGTTATCACTAAAAATATGTAATGGGTAAATCATTATAGTATTGTACCTTAGTTTTATAGTAACCACTGTTGTACTAACTACCTTAAACCGGATTTATATTAAGGTAAAATGTGATAATTGCACCATGCTATCGACTGGTAACAACGACATACGAATGGTCGTAATAACGGAATGACATTTGGCACCCGCAGACCTGCAGGTCCGACTGTAGCTAGCAGCAAGGTGTAGGATAGTCAATCCAGTATATATCTATACGCAAACTCATGCTCTCCCTCCAAGAGAATTCTGGCTACAACTCGGGCCGTGACATTTAAGGCATGCTCCGATATAGTGGATCACAATTGTTAACGTATTAATGTAAGGGTAATGTTTCTCGTTCTAGTATAGTTGTATATGTTCTCTTCCTAGTATAGTTGTATATGTTCTCATAGTATAGTTGTATATGGACTCATGAATGAACTGACTCATTGATCTAGCAGTTGTAATAGTATGATCCTGCATTACCCCGATGGTAACTTACTAATGGTGTGTCTAGTACGTATGAATATGGAAATACTTTTATGTCTATATATGTATATTTGATATATAATTAATATTGAAATGACCTTCGGATGGTCACCCGAAATTCCACCCGACCACATCCAAATCGAGAAAAAGGAAATAGGGCGGATGGCCTTCCTAAGCCTTTTAAACATTATTTATACATCTATACATATATGGGCATGCAATTTATAATATAAAAGCATAAATAAGTTTTTAGAAGACATTTGAAACATAAGTATTATTTTAAGAAAAGATCGACTTGATGTCAATCTATAAAACAATTTGAAGGCATAGGTTTGATAAAACAGTTTAAGTATAAGGAACATTTGTTTGGATCACACTTGTAAATAAGCTTGAAAAGTAAAAGAGTTTGTAAAACATTTTGAAGTAAAACAGTTTGATAGACAGTTTGAACAGTTCCTTAGTTATTAATCACATGTGATTAATGCAATCACATGTGATTGAAGCAATAACTATAAGTATTTAACTTGTATTCCCCCCCATAAGTATTTAAAACATTTAAAATCATTTCAAAGGTTGATTAAAGGGGTATGAACTCACTTGAAAGTTTGAAGATAGCGAGATGGAAAACCGGGCAGAGTTTCGTCTTGGGAAACGGATTTTTCTCGGGATTCTCGGGAATCTCGGTAGTAAAATCGACCCTCGGGACATGAGCAAAAAGACCAGAGCTTTGGGTTTGAACGGGCACGGAAATCGAGGCAAGATCGTGAGAGAAAGGAGAGAAATGGGGTGATTTTCCCGGAACCCTCGCATTTCTATTTATAGGGGGTCTGAGAAGCCTTGGTATGCGGGGCGTACGCTCGTAAGCAGCACGTACGCGTACGTCATGCATGAGCGAGTCCTCAACTGCCTCGGCTTCGGATGGGACGGATCGGATGGGACGGGTCGGATGGTGCGGGTCGGTAGCTTCGCATAGGGGCGACGTGGATGATCCGAGGCCCTTGATTCGAGTACGCGGGGTGTACGAGGGTACGCAGAGCGTACTCCGGTCCTATCTGCTGACTCCCCTTCGGATATTACCAAGAATTTATATGTAAATTTATATTTATTTTAAATAAACTTCTAAAATTCATATCTCCTTCATACGAACTCCGTTTTCGACGTTCTTTATATCCACGCATAGGTGAGACTAAGATCTACAACTTTCGTTTAGATTCCGTTGGCAAATTATAAAATTATTTTTATTATTTATTTATTAAAATGACGTGATTAAGGAATTTCTTCAAAAATTCATAACTTCCTCATCCGAAGTCAGATTTGGACGTTCTTTTTATGTACGCTCACGGTTTGAGGTTATCTATAACTTTCATTTAGATACTTAAGGCTAAAAACTATTGTGTTGAAACTTCGCATTTTCCGTTTAATCGCTGTTGCCGGTTTTGCCGAGAATCTTTGCTTGGTCATAACTTCTTCGTTATAACTCGGATTTTAGGGTTTTTTATATGTACGAAAACCTTGATACGATTCCTACTACTTTATTTAACCCAAATAAGATTTTAGGAAAGTTCTATTTTGACCTAGATTTGATTGGTTTTACATTACATTGTCTCGAAATATTGGGTTGTCACATCAGGACCCCGCTTGAAAGGAGAAAGCGAGTTTCGGGTTTCGATGGTTACGTCTTGAGGAACCTTTGGGTTAATGTCAGGTGGTGCGTGGCAGGAAAATTCTGGAGTAGAGATGCCGAAGGCTTCGAGGGCGAAGCCTAATTTAAGTGGCGGAGAATTGTAACGCCCCGTTCCTAAGAGTACCTAATTGTGAGTCCCCGGGATTTAAGAGAAATGGTATTTTGATCATCTTGTGGGAAAAGTTGAATAATGAGGGCCATGTATGAAATTTGGGGACTTGCCGAGTACGCCCAGCGTAAGCTGGGATTATGCCCAGCGTAAGGCGTAAGTGGACGCGGGTGCAAGGTTGAGTACGCCCAGCGTACTCTCAGAGTTCTAAAACCCTAAAATTAGGGTCAGCCACTATATAAGGAACATGTTGGTGCATACCCTAGCCTCCATAAGCTCTCCTTTAACCTCAGAAACCCTAGACAGCCGTTCCACCTCCATTTTTGGGTGTGTTTGGCCTTGAAAATCTTATTTTGCCAAACGAGAGGCTAGAAGAAGAAGGAGGAAGTTGTCAAGGAAGGAGTTGAGTGGCTGGAGCTTGTAGATCTGGAGAGACATCATCCTTTGGAGACTATTTGAGGTATAAAGCTTCTTGCTTGTCAATTATTTTGCATAGATCTAAGTGTTGTGAGGTTTTGGCATCATTCTTTTCCCAAAAGTCCTCATCTTGATGCATGATTTGAGTTGGCCGAGATTATCTATCCTTTCAGACCTTTGGAGAGGTCTTGAGTGAGAAAAATGAGGTCCCAAGGGTTGTGGTTGTTCCATGTGTGAGATATGTAGGTCTTAATGGATTAAGACCTTGGATTAAGAGCTTTATGGACGTCCCAAGTGATAAAGTTTGAGACTTTATGAATCTTAGGCATATTCGGCCTAGGGAGTTGAAGTTTGGGATTAAGAGCTTAAGCCATTAAGAAGTTATGAGGACTTAATGAGTAGCGAAGTTACGCCCCGCGTAACATGTGAATATGCCCCGCGTGGCGAGTGAGTGCCCCGATCCCCTGTTGCGAATCGGCGTGTACACCCAGTGTACCAAGGAGGGTACGCCCATCGTACTCCCTCTATTGGGTTTTCATTTTGGGCCTTAGGGTTTGGGCTGTTATTTGGGCTGTTGGATTTTGAGTCGTGACTGGACATTATGGTTAGAGTATTGTGGGCCCAGTGGTTGTTATGGATGATGAGTTTAGTCCATTTGGTGAGGTGGGCCCAATTTAGTAAATTGGGCCAATTGTGGCCTTTGCTTCAGACTTTTGGACTTTGGGCCATTGGTGGGCTTGGGAGCTTACCTAGTGTTGGGCCGAATTGAGTTAGGGGTAAAATGGTCAATTTACCCTTCGAAGAGTATTGCGCTTGGCCTAATGTTTATTTGTGATATGTTGGCTAGTTCGGGATTTTCGGTGACTCGGTGATTCGAGAATCTGCTTCTTCAGTTCAGAGTTTCGGCAGTGCGAGGTGAGTTATCCTCACTATATCAACAGGGTCTAAGGCACCAAGGCCAACCCTTTATCGGATTGAGATCTGGGTATTGCTGTTATGTTATTGCTTTGATATGTTTGCATCCTGGTAGCTAGGACGGTGTATGTTAGAGACCTGGTTGAGGTCGGTATCCTGATATGTAGGGTGATGCTATGCTAGTGACCGGTTAGGTCGGTATCCTAGTTAGGATGATGATATGCTAGTTGATCTGTTTGATCGGCTTGTTGACTGTGAATTGTTATATGATTGTATGTTTATGTGCACATGGTTGTTTGGACTGGAGTTGGGTTGAGGCCGGTCCTGCTTTGTGCTGTAGGCCAAGATACCCAAGGCGGACCGGTTGTCCTGAAGGCCCAGCGAGGGGTCCGGATAGGCTGTAGGCCCCAAGAGGGCCGACCAGACGTGTCAAGGCTCGGAGAGTGGACTAGACCGACTGAAGGCCCGGTGTGGGCGGACCAGTCATACTGTAGACTCAGAGAGTGGACCAGGTGGATTAAAGGCCCGGTGCGGGCGGACCAATCACACTGTAGACTTGATGTATATGGCTAGACTCGGAGGGTGGACCAGGTGGACTGTTGGCCGGTGCGGCAGGCCAGTCACACAATAGACTCGAAGTGCATGGCTGTTCTGTGATTGGATATGATATGGCATGTTATGCGTGTATGGTATATGTGATTGGTATTTTGGGGATATCTTACTAAGCTTTCGGGCTTACAGTTGTGGTTTTATGTTTTTTAGGTTCTGCAGGAGACCGTGGCAAGGCGAAGGCGTGATCGTACCGTTCCTCATGTTTATGTTGTGATGTGATTCTGGGAATACTCTAAATAAATTGTATTGAAAACCTTTTTGTAATAATTTAATGAAATCGGGTTGTTTTTGAAAAATTTAAATTGGGTGGAATTTTTCGGTCGTTACAAAACATCTTTATCAGTCCCTCGAAGTTGTGAAGCCTTCATGTCTTTCAAAATTAATGCAAATTGAATCAGGTCATTCAAGTTCATTAGTGGAAAATCAGCAACTGAGAAATCACACACTTGATTGTTCGCCCTTACAACATGATACCGAAAAATTTGTATCATATTTTCGAACAATACATCTTTCGTTATACTGATAACCTTCTTGATCTTCACCAATGACCATATTTCATCTGGTTCTTTCCTAAGAACAGCATGATAAACATCATTTCATTCACTGTAAAATCAGGCTGACTCATATCAGTGTTAGTGATAGAATAGCTTTTCTTTGGTTTTTTTTCAAATGCATACATGTGATTGAAAGCAATTATTGCTTCAATAATCTCATAGCTATAAACCTTCTTTGGATCTCCCTTATCCTTACCAGGTGGATCATTTTCATGAAGTCTTAATATACTTTGTATCTTCCTTTGTTTATCCATTTCGCTTCAACTTCGGCCTTTATTTCTTCTTTTGATTTTTCAACCAAAATTCCCTTCCCTTTTCCATCGGCTTCTGAAGGTTTTGGTTTAGAGGAACTTGAACTTCCTCCTTCATTAGAAGAACCAGTAACAATTCCCTTCAGAATGAGTCTTGTTGTTGCCTTGATGGCTTCTGTTGTATTCCCCTTTGAAACTATAGGTGTTGGGACTTGAGTAGATACAAATTTCGTTAACTCATCAGTGGTTACAATCTTCTCAATCTTCTTTGTCTTTTCAACCCCTTGAATTTTCTTTTCTCCCCCTTGCACCCCTGTGACAGTAGGAGGGGCATTTTTTGGTAAAAGATTGAGAATTAGGGACAATGGTGCCAGTAGTTTATGAAGGACTGACTCAAACAGAAGAAACTTTTGAGATAAGAATTCTGGTGTAATCAGATGACATGAGCCCAGCTTAGAGATTAATGCTTTCAAGTCATTTAACAAAGCTGTGATCTCCATGAAGCTTTTACTATCATCAGTAGATAGTTGAGAAATTTAAGGACTCAAGGGATCATACAGCTTGACAAACTTTGTGACCACATCTGCAATAATATCCATCTTCTGATTAAGAGAAGCATAGTCTTGTTGTGTAGTAGCAATCTCTTTGTGCATGACTTCACGAAGTTCTTGGATTTTCAAATTAACATCCTCCCTCACCTTTTTCACATCTTGTGCAAACAAAACATGATGTTCTTTAGAAACCGTCTTGAAGTCTCGAACTTCGTCATTAAAATTTGAATATTGTGACTTTATCCTGAGTAACTTATTCTTATCATTAGTATCCAACTTCTCAAGGATTTGAGATTCAGAAGCACTAAGCAAATTAGAAAATTTGTTGAACAATCGAGCTTCATGTGCTTTGAGGATAACATCCACTTTTATATTGGACACAAAATTGCTTACCACTGCATCTGCTTGGGATTGAATGATTGAGTTAATCTTTTTGTTCAGAATCTTGAATTGTTTTCCTGACATGAGCATGTGATCAGGAATATCTTCTTCTTCTGGATCAAACTGAAGTTCATCAAAAGTTCCTCCAAATCCTCCATCATCACTGTCAGTATCATCAATGCATTTTAGTGGATCAGCTGATTGGTAAGAAAAATAGAGGAGTGAATGGTTGATTGAGAATTTGAGTGAATGTTGGTGAAGATGAGATTGGGTGTGTTGGAATGATAAAGGGTGGTAAAGAAACAAGAGTACTTGAAAGAGGTTCGGAAGAAGATATAATAGGAATACCTTGAGATGATTGAGCAATAGTTACCGAAACATGTGCACCCGTATCAGATACGTTTGCAACAATGTCAGAAATTGGAACCTCCTCAGAAACTGATTTGGTTACAACAATTTCGAGTGGAACTGTTGTGGTTGGCAATGAAACTGGTGTAAGGATTCATGGTTGTGAGGGTTTTGGGGAACTCGAACCCAAAGGTGTTTTTGGGATAACCTTACCGTCTGATGACTCTTCACAAACCACCAACTTTCGAGTCTTTCTCTTCTTGGTAATATGTTTTGCCATATCTGCAACTCTTCGCTTCTTTGAGGATGGTGAAACTGGTGCACAAATCTCACGAACTTTCACTCATTTCCTATTATGATGAGGATTACGAATAAAAGGAGATTGATCTTCGGATGAAGTTCGTTTCTTATGAGATAATTTCCTTAAGCTTTTTAACAAACTAGATTTCGAAGAGATCACTTCCTTCGAAGATTCAGCAACAACCTTCTCCTCGAGCTTCTCAGTTTCAATTGTAATCTTCTTAGGAGACTTAGACTTAACTTGTTTCTTGAAGCTTTCGTGATCAACATCATCAGCTCCCTTCTTTGATTTCTTAACTTTCTTAGATGAGCCGTCACCACTTATTTTCAGCAAAATCCTAGTTTTAACTGAAGGATTAACATGTATCAAGTATTCCACCAATATTGAATTTGTTGGATCAACTTTCTTCACCATCCCATAAAGGAATTCGAGCTACATTTGGGAATACTTATGAATCATCTTCAACAGTCTTTGGAAAATGATGCTTCATGAATTCTACCTTAGCCTCATCTGCAGGAATTGGAATACCTTCTTTCTCATATACAGAGAGAAGAATCAAACTCCAGTAACGTTCACACGAAACTCCTTTTACCACATTCATGTTTTCCAGACTCTTTATAAACTCTTTCCAAATCTGAGTGGCATAATAACCATTGAGATCGTAGTACAACCCTGCTACCATAGCAGAAACTTCCATTCTCCCCTTGTCAAGCCCTACACTTCCCCCAGTTAAGCAACGAAGGTATATTACGAACAAGAAATTCCATAAGCAAGGAAGTTCAGACTTCTTAAAGGTACTGATCTTGACAAGTGGTGGCTGATGACCCATTTCATTAAACATGAACATAACCTCAGCACTTGTAGGTTGAAAGAATGGAAAAGAATTTGGAATAGCCAATATTTGAGTAAACATCTTCTTCATGAGTTGAATTCGCTTTTCATTCAGCATATTGAATGTGATTACATCATTGGCTTTGTTGTAAGACGTAGTGGAACCAGCCATTGATAACCATGACATCAGAACTTCAAAAGCATTAAACATCATTGTAGCAAGACCTGAATGTTGAAGAGCAACAATCAACATCTTGAGTTCTTCAGGATATAGTGAGACATCTCCTTTAACCTGATAGTTTGTGCTTTGAATCTTCATAATAGGTTGTGATACAACTTCCTCAGTAATAGTATTTGTTGGATTAGGTGTCTAAGTCGATAACTATTATTGGTATGTATTCGACCCGATATTAGCATGGTCCATTTGGGTTGCATATCATCAGGACAATTTGTTAGGATGGACTTTTGAGAGAATGTTATTTATGGTTTATTAATGTATTATAAGTTATAATATATTAATATGAAATCATATGTTTTAATTAGTATAGATCAAGAATTAATTTGCAATTAATTTAGTAATCAAAAGAGACTAATTAAATCTATGGGGACTAATTATGATAATTAGTTATATTTATATGTGTTGGGCTTATGATCCATGTTGGACCAAGTTTATATATGGATACATAAAGATTTGGGTCACATGAACCATGGATCATAAAACCTATGGGTATGGATTTGGGTTATATCCATGACCCTAGAAATCCCACATATAAATAGATATTTCATTGCCCAAAATCGATACTTATATCTTCTTGGAGTTCATGGTGTCTTTTGTGTGCATGGAATTCTATCTCAAGTTCATCCCTTGTCCATGGTGTGTTGTGATTCCATTTGAGGCTTCCACACTATTAGGGCTAAGCTATTTAAGGCTAAATACACCAAGACTTCAAGCTCCATCAAAAGGTATGTTATGCTAACTAGTATCTTATATGCTTTATGTTAAATGCATGCTAGTTGTAAGATTAATACCTTGGAAACCATTTGCATGTATCATTAGTGAAAACATAGATCCAAGGTATTTAGGGTTGTATGTGCACCATAGGATGTTGTATAATACCTAAACCCTACAGTATTTTGAGTAGCAGCCATTGTTGAAAGCTTGAGAGTATTTTTGAAGAAAAGAGAATTAGGGCTTTTTGATTGTCTGAGTTTTTGAACGCGTTATTATAAAAGGATATAAGAGCTTCCTATTATATGTATCTCTTGAATTTGAATATGAAGTTGTATTAGCATTAAATGAGATCCGACATGGCTCCTTGAAAATCGTACTCTATCGCCAATAAACTAGCCACACGTGAAAAGCAACTATCACATCTCCTTGAAACGCGGAAGGAATACAAAGAGTCTTGTCAAACAACCTGTTTGTACATTCTAATAGAATAGTAACCTTCACTAGCCTTCGGTATGGAAGTAGGGCTCTTTCACTTTTAGGGTGAAAAGCGAAGTCATATGCCAGACTGTCGAAATCATCAGCCTGAGTTGGTATTACTAGGAACCTCAAGGATTTCGTGAGTGTATTGTGCCAATAGAATAAGATAAGAAGCAAACTAACAAAAAATTTTGATCTGTGATGTGGAAAAATAAAATTTCGACACAAAAGCAGTTAAACCCCGGGCAAAGGTTGCTTCGTTAATCATCAAGAGAGATGAAAAACTGCTTTTGTGGTGTCCCGTGAATTACAATGGAATACTTGTAAAGAAGTATCAAAGGGCTTCTTTTTTTCAAGGCTTCGTGGATGGCTTAAAATTTTCATTACATATCATCCTAAACATAAGGTGAGTAATTATAACAGAAATTACTTGTGTGACTAGTGTAGTCAGTGACAAGTATGCTTTGGATTAATTTGAAAGTGACAATTGAAAGAATTGATACTCACACGGAAATCATATTCAAAGAAAAATAATGTTCAACTAGATCTTGATGGGTAACAAATGTCGTGGGCTTCGAACATTTGGTCAATACCACTCATAACGAAAGTATATGATATGGAGAATCGGAAATTTTGGTACTGAATCAAATCTTTCATGAAAATCTGGAACACAGTTCCCCATCAATTCCTTAAAAGTGTAGAAAATTGGGTTTCACTTTCATCACGGCCTCATGAATCATGATCATAAACACAAAGTTTTGATATATCTAAGTCATGATTGATGTGATGAATGACCTCTTGGACATATGTCATTCTGTGTGAAATGTGTGAGATGTTTATGATGAAAAAGATTGTTTCATGAATTCACGTGTACCTCTGTTATGTTTGGACCAAACAGAAAACTCTTAACTCATTTGAGAAGAGTTAGGTAGCTCAGTAAACTAATGTGAATGCAAGCCTGATGTAACAGCCCGAAATTTCAGGTATTGCTTTAAAACTATTTTTGAGGGCATTTTAGGAAGGGACTCGGCGAGTTGGAGCCAGACTCGCCGAGTAGGACCGCAGACTTGGTCGCGGGTTCGCGACTGGACTCGACGAGTCCAGATATGGACTCGGCGAGTCGACGCTGTTCAGCAGAAACCCTAGCCGTTTGGTTTTGGATCGTATATAACGCCTCTTAGGCCGTCATTGTCCGTCTTTTGGCCGAGTGAGAAGAACCCTAATCGTTGTGGACGTCTAGAGCAGGAGAGAAAGCTATTGGAACTTGGAGGAACTTGTTAGGCAAGAAGAAGAAGAGTTTGGCCAAAGGAATATCAAGGAGGATCGAGTCCTGAGGTTTGGGGACACAGAGAGTGCGTTTTCAGGTAATACTCGGACCATTTCTGTCATTTTGATGTGTATACGAATCTAGGGTTTATGAAACCCATTTAGTGATTAGATGGGTTATTATGTTATTACCCAGACGTTTATACCCCAGTAATAAGATGTTTAGAAGTCCAGAAAGTCCCATGATTGTATATCTCGGGACCATACGTATTTCAGGAAGCAGTTGCTCGTCTGCATGGCATGGACTCGCCGAGTCCAATGATCAGACTCGGCGAGTAGCTTGAAGGTTTGCTGGGACTCGCCGAGTTGTTCTTCAGACTCGGCGAGTAGCTTGAAGATTCACTGGGACTCGCCGAGTTGTTCTTCAGACTCGGCGAGTGGAGTCGGGGTGGCCCCACGATTCTTCCACGTGGATCTCGTCGAGTCAAGGGGGATACTCGACGAGTAGAAAGGGAACAACAGGGAAAGTTGGGGAGGACGTCTAGACTCGTCGAGTCGCCTTTGCACTCGACGAGTCCGGTCAAGTTGACCGTTGACCAGAGTTGACCTGCATGTAGTTTCTTAGGGTCAGTTGTCTTGGATGATAAGAGTGTTAATAAGGGTATATGGTATTATAGGGAGTCTGCAGATCGGCGGATCGAGTGCGAGTGGTTTCAAGAGTTGATAGTTTTCATTACCTCGAGGTGAGTCTTCTCACTATACTACACCCGGAAGGGTTTGACTGTGAGACCGGAAGGTCGAATATGATATGTGTTAATTATGCTATAAATAGAAAGGTAGTTGCTATGCATGATATGTATGTTTATACGGGCCGGAAGGCGATATGTTATGTGGCAAATAGGTCAAGTATGATGTATGATATATGTGCTATGTGTGCTAGAGTAAATGTATTATGTGTCGTAAACGTTATGGGCCGGAAGGCAATATGTTATGGGCCGGAAGGCAATATGTTACGTGCCGGAAGGCAATATGTTATGGGCCGGAAGGCAATATGTTACGGGCCGGAAGGCAATATGTTATGGGCCGGAAGGCGATTATGTTACGGGCCGGAAGGCAATGTATTGTGGACCGGAAGGTCAGGGCCTGGAAAGGCGTATATGTGTAAGTCGTATACTGGGGAACTCACTAAGCATTTATGCTTACAAATTGTTATGTATGTGTTGCAGGTACTAGCGAGGACCGTGGGAAGGCGCCGGCATGATGCATACACACTGCTGCTATTTGAGATCTTGGGGATTTTATATATGTATTTGATATGAAACATGAAATAAATGCTATTGGTTGAGTAAAATCACTTTATTTTAAATGAAAATTTTGTTTGAAAATTTGCGTTGTTACAATTGGTATCAGAGCCTTGGTTTGAGGGATTCGGGTGTACCTTCGGGTGTAACTGAACTCAAACCGAGGATTTGAGGAAAAATCTTTTAAAAATAATAAAGACATAAAATTTTTATAAATGGTAAAGTGGTAAACAAGAACGGAGCAGTGTGTACGATCAGCCAGCGCCCGAATGGTAAAGATCCCCAGAATACCTTACAATGTTATGTTATGCACTGAATTATGAATTTTTATGCATGCTAGAAGACTAGGTATACATGATAGGACTAGAATGGCCTGTTTTGTGATGCCTTAGTCTAGGGAGATTACTTATATGAGATAATCGGTAGCGTGCAAGTAGATAGTGCATACTAGAAGTAGAGTACTCATTATTCGGGGTTTGGGGAGGAAGATTTGGGACGAATACTGATACGGTGTGGTCGGTAGTATTGGGCCCGTACTACCGAAGGCACCGGGTCGGTGGAAGACCCAAGTAAGAATCCCTGGATATCGGGACTGAGTAGGGTTGCGTTATCGAGTACAATAGTACTTAATGGAGTCTCTGATAATTTTATGTTGTATTTCAGAGACATCATGGTTATCACACGTCATGGGGCGAGTTCGAGCACCGTGAGTGACGAGGATATTCGTCAGATGATCCAGGAGGAGGTAGCTGCAGCGATCCGGGCCGAGATCTCGGAGATGTTTGGGTCTATTAAGACCACATTGATGGAGATGTTCGAGGAGCGGTACGCCGCACTGACTGATGCTGCAGCCGCTGCCGCTACCGCAGTTGTGGCCGCTGCCAGGCCGCAAGGGGGCGATTCGTTGTTGTTCCGGGAATTCAGCAACACGAAACCCCCTGAGTTCGATGGGACGCAGGACCCGATTGCTGCGATGAGGTGGATCGCCGACATTGAGGGATGCTTCTACACTTGCTCATGCCCGGAGCATCTGAGGGTACGGTTCGCCTTGAACCAGCTCCGTCTGGGAGCGAAGGATTGGTGGAAGTTCGTGACGGCGAACTTCACTCTGGCGGAGGTTACAGCGGTGACATGGGAGAGGTTTACTGAGATGTTCAGGGACGAGTATGTTCCCCCAGTGGAGAGGGAACGGTTGATTCAGGAGTTCTTGACCCTTAAGCAGGGTACTGATTCCGTTGCCGTGGTCACACGGAAGTTTCACGAGAGGGCGATGTTCTGCCCAGAGCTGGTGTCTTCGGAGCAGTCACGGATGAGCCGGTATTTAGGCGTTTTGAGGAGGGATATCCAGGAGTTTGTGTCAAACTCCACCTATCGTACTTTCATTGAGCTTCAGGCGAACGCCAGGAAGCGCGAGATCGAGTTGGAGACCCAGGCCAGGGAGGAGGCCGAGTCTCGGCAGGTGGATCGGCGGCCGGCTCAGTCTCAGCCGGCAGCCAAGCGGATCAAGTCCGCTGATTTGAGGATGGGAGGACCGAAGGGCCGCACTTGCGGAAAGTGCGGCAAGAGTCATGAGGGGGCGTGTCGAGCTGGTGGTTGTTACAAGTGTGGTAAGGAGGGACACATTTCCAGGGATTGCCCTAAGGGGTTTATGGTTTGCTTTCACTGCAACCAGACAGGCCATCGGAAGGCCGAATGCCCGCAGCTTCGTCAGGGATCTACACCGACTACCAGGACTACTGAGACCCGACCGGCGAAGGTCGAGGCCCCGAGGGCTCGCGGGAGAGCCTTTCAGCTGACTGCGGAGGAGGTCCGCGCTGCGCCCGATGTTGTGGCAGGTATGCTGTAATTCACGTATTTACTTTAAAGTCGAAATGTTATGCTTATGTTAATGTATGTGTAGGTACTTTTCTTGTGAACTCTATGCCTGCTCTAGTGTTATTTGATTCGGGTGCGAGTAGATCCTTTGTATCTTTAGCTTTTAGTCAGCATATCAGCATTAGTCGTGAGCCGTTAAGTCGGCCTCTGAGCGTTTCTATAGCGGCCGAGAGGGTGGTTTGTGCCACGGAGGTTCTTCGGGGATGCGTACTAGAGATTTTCGGGGTTGCGTTCCCGATTGACCTAATTCCTATTGCGATGGGGGATGTCTGTGTCATCGTGGGCATGGACTGGTTGAGCCGATTCAGCGCTGTCATCGACTGTGAGCGCCAGCTGGTGACTATACGAGACCCTAGTGGGAGAGTTCTTACGGTATACGGCGAGGGTACCCGTTCAGGATCAGCTTTTTGTTCGGCCGCTAGGGCGAGGCAATGCCTACAGCAGGGATGTAAAGGTTTTGTGGCGTATGTGATGGATACGCGGGAGGCTTCCGAGAGACCGAGGACAGTGGAGGAGGTTCCAGTGGTGCGTGAGTTTCCAGATGTTTTTCCCGAGGAGTTGCCGGGAGTACCTCCTGCGAGGCAATTGGAGTTTGGTATCGATCTGATTCCGGGGGCTGCGCCTATTGCGAAGGTGCCTTATCGTCTTGCACCTCCAGAGATGCAAGAGTTGTCCTCGCAACTCCAGGAGTTGTTGGGGAAGGGATTTATTCGGCCGAGTAGCTCGCCGTGGGGAGCACCGATTCTGTTCGTCAAGAAGAAGGATGGTTCACACCGGATGTGTATTGATTACCGGGAGTTGAACAAGGTGACGGTCAAGAACCGCTATCCGTTACCGAGGATCGATGATCTATTCGATCAGTTGCAAGGGGCATCTTGGTTTTCCAAGATCGATTTGAGATCAAGGTACCATCAGGTAAGAGTACGGGATGAGGACGTTCAGAAGACAGCATTCAGGACGCGGTATGGGCATTACGAGTTCGTGGTGATGCCTTTCGGGCTCAACAATGCCCCGGCAGTGTTCATGGACCTCATGAACAGGGTATGCAGGCCGATGCTGGATCGGTCTGTGATTGTATTTATCGACGACATCCTAGTGTATTCGCGAACTAGAGAGCAGCATGAGGAACATTTGAGAGAGGTCCTTGAGGTACTGAGGTCGGAGAAGCTATATGCAAAATTCTCCAAATGTGACTTCTGGTTGCGGGAGGTCCAATTTCTTGGACATGTTGTTAATCAGTCAGGGATATTGGTCGATCCGGCCAAGGTGGAAGCAGTGATGAGTTGGGAAGCACCGAAGTCACCCTCCGAGATCAGGAGTTTCCTTGGGTTGGCGGGGTACTATCGGAGGTTTATTAGGGACTTCTCCAAGATCGCAGTACCGCTCACCAGATTGACCCGGAAGGGTGTTGCATTCTCATGGGGACCCGAGCAACAGACTTCCTTCTAGACACTATGCCAGAGACTGTGCGAAGCCCCGGTATTAGCCCTCCCGGAAGGGATGGAAGATTTTGTTGTATATTGCGACGCGTCGATTTCGGGACTGGGTGCAGTGTTGATGCAGAGGGGCCATGTGATAGCTTATGCATCGAGGCAATTAAAGCCTCACGAGGCGAGATATCCCACGCATGACTTGGAGTTGGGGGCAGTAGTGTTCGCTCTCAAGATTTGGCGTCACTACCTATATGGGGTTCGTTGTACTATATACACGGACCATAAGAGTTTGAAGTATTGATCAACCCAACCTAAATATGCGTCAGAGGAGATGGTTGGACGTGGTTAAGGATTATGACTGTGAGATCCTATACCACCCAGGCAAGGCTAATGTGGTAGCCGATGCATTGAGTCGTAGGGCGGAGAGCACTCCATTGCGAGATGTATGTTTGAGACTGACGGTGATGACTCCGGTATTGGATGCTATTCGTGGGGCGCAAGCCGAGGTTGTGAGATCCGAGATGCAGAAGAAAGAGCGGGTCGTTGGGTTAATTTCAGAGTTTGTTAAGGATGGACGAGGACTTCTGACGTTTCAAGGTCGGATTTGGGTACCATTCGTGGGCGGTACGCGTACTACTTTGATGGAGGAGGCTCATAGATCGAAATTCTCGATCCATCCCGGTGCTACGAAGATGTATTTGGACTTGAGGAAGGAATATTGGTGGCCTTGTATGAAGAGAGACGTCGCATGGTTCGTTGAGAGGTGTTTGACCTGCCGTAGGGTTAAGGCCGAGCACCAGAGATCGCATGGTAAGTTGCAGCCCTTGGAGATTCCCGAGTGGAAGTGGGAACAGATTACTATGGATTTCATCACCAAATTGCCGAGAACTGCCAGGGGAGTCGATGCAATTTGGGTGATTGTGGATAGATTGACGAAGAGTGCACACTTCCTTGCCATTAGCGAAAGTTCATCAGCGGAGAAGTTGGCAGAGTTATACGTGAGAGAGGTAATATCTCGGCATGGAGTGCCGATCTCGATTGTTTCAGACCGTGATGTACGTTTCACTTCCAGGTTCTGGGAGAAATTCCATGAGGAGCTGGGTACTAAACTACATTTTAGTACCGCATACCATCCCCAGACAGACGGTCAGAGCGAGCGGACGATTCAGACATTGGAAGACATGCTTAGAGCGTGTGTGTTAGACTTCGGGGGTAGCTGGGATGCGCATTTACCCTTGGCTGAGTTTTCCTACAACAACAGCCATCATTCGAGCATTGGTATGCCACCTTTTGAGTTGTTGTATGGTAGGAGGTGTCGGACTCCCATTTGCTGGGGAGAGGTGGGACAGAGAGTGATGGGCAGTACAGAGATCGTACTCCAAACGACAGAGCAGATTCAGCAGGTTAGGCAGAGGTTATTGACCGCCCAGAGCCGACAGAAGAGTTATGCGGATAGACGCCGGTCCGAGCTTGAATTCCAGGTTGGCGACTTCGTTCTCCTGAAGGTTTCTCCTTGGAAAGGAGTGATCCGGTTCAGAAAGAGAGGCAAGTTGGGACCCCGGTTCATAGGTCCATTTCAGGTAATTGCAAGAGTAGGTCGGGTAGCATATCGGCTAGAGTTGCCAGCAGAGTTGGGACAGATTCACAATACCTTTCACGTATCACAGTTGAGGAAGTGTATAGCCGATGAATCGGCAGTGGTTCCGTTAGAGGATATTCAGGTGGATGCGAGTCTGGATTACGCCGAGAGACTAGTAGCTATCAAGGATTGAAAGATCAAGGTTCTGCGAAACAAAGAGGTACCTCTGGTGTTAGTTCAGTGGCAACACCGGAAGGGATCGGAGATGACTTGGGAGCCGGAACGTGAGATGCTGGAGCAACATCCGGAGTTATTCGCGGAGTAAGACTTCGAGGGCGAAGTCTAGTTCTAGTGGGGGAGAGTTGTAACAGCCCGAAATTTCAGGTATTGCTTTAAAACTATTTTTGAGGGCATTTTAGGAAGGGACTCGGCGAGTTGGAGCCAGACTCGCCGAGTAGGACCGCAGACTTGGTCGCGGGTTCGCGACTGGACTCGACGAGTCCAGATATGGACTCGGCGAGTCGACGCTGTTCAGCAGAAACCCTAGCCGTTTGGTTTTGGATCGTATATAACGCCTCTTAGGCCGTCATTGTCCGTCTTTTGGCCGAGTGAGAAGAACCCTAATCATTGTGGACGTCTAGAGCAGGAGAGAAAGCTATTGGAACTTGCAGGAACTTGTTAGGCAAGAAGAAGAAGAGTTTGGCCAAAGGAATATCAAGGAGGATCGAGTCCTGAGGTTTGGGGACACAGAGAGTGCGTTTTCAGGTAATACTCGGACCATTTCTGTCATTTTGATGTGTATACGAATCTAGGGTTTATGAAACCCATTTAGTGATTAGATGGGTTATTATGTTATTACCCAGACGTTTATACCCCAGTAATAAGATGTTTAGAAGTCCAGAAAGTCCCATGATTGTATATCTCGGGACCATACATATTTCAGGAAGCAGTTGCTCGTCTGCATGGCATGGACTCGCCGAGTCCAATGATCAGACTCGGCGAGTAGCTTGAAGGTTTGCTGGGACTCGCCGAGTTGTTCTTCAGACTCGGCGAGTAGCTTGAAGATTCACTGGGACTCGCCGAGTTGTTCTTCAGACTCGGCGAGTGGAGTCGGGGTGGCCCCACGATTCTTCCACGTGGATCTCATCGAGTCAAGGGGGATACTCGACGAGTAGAAAGGCAACAACAGGGAAAGTTGGGGAGGACGTCTAGACTCGTCGAGTCGCCTTTGCACTCGACGAGTCCGGTCAAGTTGACCGTTGACTAGAGTTGACCTGCATGTAGTTTCTTAGGGTCAGTTGTCTTGGATGATAAGAGTGTTAATAAGGGTATATGGTATTATAGGGAGTCTGCAGATCAGCGGATCGAGTGCGAGTGGTTTCAAGAGTTGATAGTTTTCATTACCTCGAGGTGAGTCTTCTCACTATACTACATCCGGAAGGGTTTGACTGTGAGACCGGAAGGTCGAATATGATATGTGTTAATTATGCTATAAATAGAAAGGTAGTTGCTATGCATGATATGTATGTTTATACGGGCCGGAAGGCGATATGTTATGTGGCAAATAGGTCAGGTATGATGTATGATATATGTGCTATGTGTGCTAGAGTAAATGTATTATGTGTCGTAAACGTTATGGGCCGGAAGGCAATATGTTATGGGCCGGAAGGCAATATGTTACGTGCCGGAAGGCAATATGTTATGGGCCGGAAGGCAATATGTTACGGGCCGGAAGGCAATATGTTATGGGCCGGAAGGCGATTATGTTACGGGCCGGAAGGCAATGTATTGTGGACCGGAAGGTCAGGGCCTGGAAAGGCGTATATGTGTAAGTCGTATACTGGGGAACTCACTAAGCATTTATGCTTACAAATTGTTATGTATGTGTTGCAGGTACTAGCGAGGACCGTGGGAAGGCGCCGGCATGATGCATACACACTGCTGCTATTTGAGATCTTGGGGATTTTATATATGTATTTGATATGAAACATGAAATAAATGCTATTGGTTGAGTAAAATCACTTTATTTTAAATGAAAATTTTGTTTGAAAATTTACGTTGTTACACCTGATTGGGAAGAAATTTTCGTATTGAAAAATTTCATTAAGGCTTTCGAAATCACACATTGAGTCAATGGAGGCTTGAGTCGACATGCTGCAGCATGCTTCTAGGGACATCCTAACTAGTACAAAGTGTCGAAAGTATACCTTGCCCTAGAAATGCGAGCATAATCCTTGAAAGACATTCTTGTATTCTAAACACTTGAAAGAAAAGCAAAATACAAAATAACAGAAATCCTTAAAAAAAATCTTTTTGGTCTTTTATGTTTTTGAAAAGAAAGAAAATATTTTTGTGTTTTTGAGTTTTTCTAATCTTAAAACAAATAACAAAAGAAAATATTTTTGGTATTTTTGATTTTTCGAAAAGAATACAGACTAACAAAAATATTTTTGGTTTTTCCAATTTTTTGAAATTAAAGAATAAACAAAAACTTATAAATGCACCAAACTATCAAATCTTTTCTTTCCCAAATGTCGAAAACGAAGTGTATCAAAGCGTTGACTATGAACAGTAGCCTTTGACTTTGTCAATTGTTGAATGTTGTACTGGATTATGACAAATGTGTATAGCAGTTTGTGAATCACAATACAATGGAATCTTTTTCATATTAATTGCATAGTCACGCAATTGACTCTGGATCCATATGATTTGTGAAGTGCAAGCGGCAAATGCAACATACTTAGCTTGCGCAGTCGAAATTGCAACACAATTTTGCTTTTTCGATTGCCAAATTGCAAGCTTCCCATCTAACAATTGACATCCTCCACTTGTACTTTTTCGATCAAGTGTACATCCTCCCAGATTTGCATCCGAAAATGCTTGAATGAAAAATCCTGATTACGAAGGATACCACAATCCTAACGAAATTATTCCCTTGAGATAAAGAAAAATATTTTTCACTACAGTCAAGTCTGGTTCTATTGGATTTGCTTGATACCTAGCACAATTACATACAGAAAATATGATATCAGGTTGACTTGCTGTAAGATAAAGCAATGAACCTATCATACTCCTGTATAAAGTAAGATCAACAATAGGTGTGTCTAACAAAGGTGTTAGCCTTGTTCCAACCGTCATTGGTACTCTTAACTTCGTGCTATTTATCATTCCAAATTTTTTGAGCAAATTCCTGGTATATTTTTCTTGATTGATGAAAATTTCTTCTCTGCTTTGAAGAATGTATAAACCAAGAAAATTATTGATTTTTCCCATCATGCTCATTTCGAATTGGCTTTTCATCAAACATTCGAATTCACTAGACAATGCAGGGTCAGTTGAGCCAAAAATAATATCATCGACATAAATTTGAACAAGCATTAGATGATTCCCAACTTTCTTTCGAAATAATGTGGGGTCAACTGATCCTTGTTTAAATTTTGATTGTTTTAGGAAATTGGTAAGAGTTGCATACCAGGCTCTTGGTGCTTGTTTTAACCCATATACTGTGACAACCCGAAATTTCTATTATGTACAACCATCCAACTCAATAGAAGTCAAAACAATTTCTGCTAACTTTCAAGCTTTTTGGAATAAGTTTGAGTAAGTTATGGTTAGTATTCTCGGAGATATCAGGAGAGAGGATGCCCTAGGGTTTATTGTGCAACAATAATGTTCCAGAACTCCAAGAGTTTGGAGTTTACGGCCTAAAAAAAGGTGTTTACGGCCGTAAACCTTAATAGGGGTTATATATATGACACTTAGTCATTATTTACCATTTTTCACAAAATCAAGATCCAAATCTCAATTCTCTCTCAAGTATCATCCACCAATTACTCTAGATCATCAACTTGTAAGTGTTTCTAGCCCTAATAAGTTGATATATTACTTAATCTAGTGATCTAACACACTTCCATCCGTGAAATCATTCAAAAACGTTAGATCTTCTAGTTTCACCAAGAACACACACTAGTGTTCTTGGACTTTGAGCACCTTCTAACTAGTAAGTACTTCTATCCTAAGTATTATAAGGCTTGTTACACTTCTATAAATCAAGGAAACACCGAAGAAAGTCCAGATCAAAGGTGTTTACGGTCCAAGATGTTCTTGGACCGTAAACCCTATAAAGGGTGCCAAAATGTCCCTAGTCCCTTCACAAGCCTTGGGAACTAGTCTAGGCCCCTTCCCTATTGTTTTTAGGACTCAAAAAAATCAAAATACCAAATCCTTAGGGGGTTTACGGCCGTAAACCCAAAAGGAAATGGTCCAAGGACCGTAAACTCTATTTAAGAGTGAAATGGTGCCCAAATCACTTCCATATGCTTATACTTCAAAGTGAAAATACTTCTAACGACTTGTAGAGCATCAACACAACAAATGGTCGAAGAAAAATGAGTTTACGGCGGTAAACCCATGTGTTTACGAGCGTAAACTCAATGATTTATGGTCACAAAACTGTAAACTCGTGTAAGCGGTTCCCTTGAACCCTAAACTCAATAGCAATGTCCTACAACACTTAGATGCAATCCTTAGCACTTATAACACCTATATAAGGTGTTTAACATGCCCTAGGATGTCTTAACTTTATTATTTAGTTTTTTTAAAGACTAATTGGATACATATATGTGTTATTACATGTTAACTAGGATCATAGTGTGTGTACAAGTCTTCACTTGTCACTTAGCATCCTACACCATCTGTTTATCCAAACCACCAACTACAGGTGAGTTCATACCCGTTAATCAGTCTATTAAATGTTTTTAAATGCTTTTATGGGGGGGGGGGAATACAAGTTGAATCATGCTAGTTATCATATCAATCACATGTGATTAATAACTAGCATACAAATGAATTTACTACAATTATAGCTGTTTTACCAAACAGATTCTTTAAAGGGCTTTCTGAAACGTTTTTACATGTTGAACTCTTTAAAAAACTGTCTTACAAACTGTATGTTTCCTTTCAAAACATGTTACAGTTGTGTTTCAAACAAAGGTTTTCTTACCCTTAAACCGTCTTGTCAAACTGTTCTCAAATTGTTTTATAAACTAACATCAAGTCATAAATTCTTAGTTATTAATCTTTTCAAAGGTTTTACAAAACTTCTTTTATACTTTTATGATGTCTAAAGGACTTTGAACGGTTAGCTCACCTGATTTTCCTTTTTAGGGATGTGGCCTTAGGGTATCGGTTATTTGACTGAATGTCATCTAAATATTAGTTATATATCATGTATACCTATATAGACATAAAAGTTCCATCAGTTAGTTCAGTTCCAACACTCTTGGGTAGCAAGGGTGTATAAACCTACTTGGACATTCAACTTACATTCCAGTAAACTATTATAGGTATAGTTTAGGAGATACAAAACATTATTCCTATTACAAGGAATTACACCAGAGTCAGTTCATTCATGAGTCCATACTACATCAATATGAAGAGATACTTTTACATAGATACATCAATATGAAGAGATACTTTTACATAGATACATCAATATAAAGATATACCCTTACATGGATACCCTTACATGGATACTCTTAAATGGATACTGTTACGTAGATATTATATGATGAGATACTATTACATAATATATGTGTAGATATTATTATATTACTACCTTTATTTTGTGACACATTCACATAAACTATGAGGTAGAATAGATCTGTCTATCCTAGTACCAAATGATACTGTAAGGGATTAACCATTCATACACCCAGCTGTTAGCCACAGAGGTAAATACACATCTAGGGATGTCTACGGTTGATACCATTATAGGTATACTTTAAGGGACTAACTATTCCTACACCCAGCTGTTCGCAACAGAGGTAAATGCACATCTACGGCGAGTTTCCACGTCGTGTTTATCCCTAGTACTTATGTATTAGATCATTAACTTTAGTTTGTGACTCAGTTACGTAAACGACGAGGTAGACTAATACTTATATATTATACTAGAATATCCTTGTACCAAAGGATAATACTTAAGTTAATAGGTCATTACCTTATTTTGTGACATGTTCATAAAATAGATGATGTAGACTATGGTTGAATAATAATAGTTGTGTAAGGAAAAACCTTCACTTATGTAGAGGTTCAAACTTTCAAAACATTCGGGTCTTGGTAGTCGACTACCTTTTATACTAGTAGGAAATATGGGATTTTCTAGGGTTTTCACACTTATACTAAATGTTTCATTAAACATTCCCTTGTCTTTCATAACAGCTTATCAAAGTAATGACACTAAAATACTTATGAATTCACCAGCTTTATTGTTGATACTCGCTTTCAAAATAAGTTGTATTCTCAGGTCACAAATAGATAGGTACCGATGCAAGGTTTAGAGAAGACGGAGCGGTCAAAACTCGTCTCTTATTTTGAGTAATCATTATGTTGTTTTATACTATGAAAGAACACACTTGTAAGCAAAATTATACTATTAATGCAATGGATGATTTTGTTTCTTGTTTACTACTTTACCTTGTTGTGATACATTACATGACGTCCTCCGCCCCAGAACGTCTCCGTCGTTCTCGGTTTTGGCTTGTGGCAGATTGGTATCAGAGCCTTGTTTATAGTGAATTGAGTATATCAACCAATAAAAGATATACTAACTATGAATACAATGGGATTAAAATACTCTGACCAAGAGTATATGCTTTTAAGTAATAAAATATTTAATTAAGTATACGTGCCTACATTCATACTAAAATCAGTTTCACAATGACAAGAACAAAAGTATTACGATTGTTGAATATCACAAGTAAGCTTGGGGACGTATGGCCAGTCCCGGGAGTAGCATAGCCAGATCAACTATGCTGGTCCGAGCAGTGATTAGCATATGCCCAAGAATGGTTGTGATGTGGCAATAAGTCTAAAAACTTACCAACACAACCACAATGAAATACCATAGGGGTATTTAGTGTTACTGTAATTACTTATCTAAGAACTACATAGATTTTTATTAGTATGTCAATACTTGTTTAGTGGATACACTAAGGTTATATGTAATAGGATGTCATAGACTTAGAATCTATGGATCTTTGCTTTATGTCCTGTCCTCGTTGGGTTGGGGGCTTAGGGTTAGGGTCACTTATTCGAATGTCTATCCTATCCTAACTACATATAACTGGTATGCACTAAACAAGTATTGAAGCAACTGATAAAGATCATATTGTAATTATCTTAGTTAGTTTGTCTATTTAGTTAGTTCTTATTAACCCTTTTCTCGCGTAGATATCATGGCTGGATTCCATCCCCACGATAACCCGTACTACCCTAACCACGAAAATGTTGGATGGCTCGGAGAGGAGCCAGAGAGTGATCACCCAATCCCTATGGATGGTTACCAAGCTGAAGGCTTTGCTGATGGTTCTGACTCCGAACCTGAAGTGGAGAACCTACCCCCGATGGCTCATGTTCCAAATCCTAACCCTCGTCCGACTTTTCATGGTCCGACGCCCCCTTGGGTAGGATGTTTGGAGACATGGAGTGAAGAGCAAGATTAGCCTATGCCGTTTGATGGAGACCGAAGCTTCTACAACACAAGCGAAGGAAGCTCAATAGAAAGAATTCTTCCAATTCTGGTCCGTAGAGTTGCCCGAAACAAGATTCAGGGCAGGACAGCTCTCCATCGCGTCATAGAGGTTGATGGCAATGCAAGGATGCATACCATCCGCACCAATCGCCTTGAACACATTCGTGAGATATCTGAGAGAGACCATGAAACCCTGCAGCAAACACTGGCTGAAACACGAGCCGAAGTCATAGAACTCCGCGTACGCCAGAGAGTGTACGAAAGACACCTGCTTGATATGGAATGTCAATTGGCTTAACTAAGGGTTCAATAGAGGGATGACCGTTACTAGTAGTAGATGTCTTACTTTCTTTCCCTATTAAGGGGGAATCGTTATCCTTTCTATGTCCTACGTGGCATCTTTCTATGTAACAATCTTGTACTATAAGTACTTTTAGTTAGGCCTTATGCGACCAAAACCCTTCTACTCCGGATATGATGTAAGACCTTCTACAAGGTCAATTTTTCTAGAACTTATTATATCTTACACATCAATGATATTTTCAGTCGGGTAAATTCTGTGTCACTCTTTGTTCAAATACTTTCATCATACTTTCATTGAGGTCTACTTGAAACTCACTCTAGTCAAGTTATTAGACTAGGGTAAGCTAACTTTCGAATCATTTTCAAGCCTCTTTCAAAGGTTGGACCATATTATCCACCAAACTATAAAACTCTGGTTGAACGAAAAACATCATGAGACCATTCTATGAACTTACTACTACTCTGTACTAGGACTACATCATAGGGATGTAGGTCAAACCCTCGAGAACTTATTTTTTACTCTTTACATGAACGATCGGAATACATCTGGTGTCAACTATAATCGCTCATGAACTCCTTATCTTTCATATTACAGAATCATGTCGTCATCCGAAAATAGTCAGCTGAACGACGAAACCCCTATCCTTCATATCGATGCAGCTACCTTTCAAGTTGCAGTCTCAGCTGCCATGACAGTTGTTCTGACTCACCTTAACGCTAGCAATGCAAATGTTTGTGGAATGGGTATCAATGATTCCAACCCAAGTGACAACCAAGTACATCATCGGGTAACGAACCACCACAATACTCCGAATCTCAAGCTCAAGAGTAACAAACGGAAATTTTGGGATAGAGTTAAAGGCAAATCACCCCAATGGGTGAACAAAAGACAACAACCTATGGCAGCCTTCGCGGCCATGACATATGTACCTCCCACTGCTATCCCTACTAGTATCCTAGTTATCCCTAACCCAGCCAGACAATATGGTGGAAATCTCCCAGAGTGCAGCAAATGCAACTCTCACCATCATGGACCTTGTCGGGTCATACAGTGCTCAAATTGCAACAAAAAGGGACACACCATTCGTTACTGCAAGACTCAGATCCAACACATTACTTCAACCACAAATGTCAAAATTTCCCGAATATACCATCTATGTGGCATAATGGGACATTTCAAAAGGGACTTCCCATCAGAGAAGGGTGATGGGGTAACAGGAGGAGTTTGAACCCCAGAACCTTACTGTAACATAGGTTCACTTCCTATCGGAAGTATTTAAGTATGCTTTCAAACTGTTTCATACTAGTGCAACTCGATTCTTATCTTTTGGGAGATCCCGTCAGTAGAGGGATCCTCGTGCTGCGTATACTTGTCTTTTTTAGTATACCTTGTTCGTAGCAGTAGTCTTGTAATTAATCTATGGTACTGAAACTCTGTTAAAAGTTGCGCTCTTGTATTTCGTCCGTAACACCATTATGATCTAATCTAATGTCTTTATTATTCCGAATAGTCCGACATTGTCATTTGACTAGAGTCCATTCGATCCTCATAATACCAGTTTCGTGCGTAAACCTCTTTCTCTGAAATCGTCTTCCTGGCGAAACCGTCATACAGAACATCCCGAATGTACGCAACTTTCCCGAAACATTTCCAGAAGAACTCCCAGGATTACCACCACAACGCCAAGTCGATTTCAGAATTGACTTAGTGCCAAGGGCTACTCCCGTAGTCAAATCTCCATATCGTCTGGCACCAGCTGAGATGCAGGAACTTTCCAGTCAGCTTAACAAAATTCTCAGGAAGGGATTCATTAGGCCAAGCTCCTCACCATGGAGAGTTCCGTTCTTGTTCTTCAAGGAGAAAGACGAATTGTTTTGTAGGTCCATCGACTACAGAGGCCTCGACAATATCTCCAGCAGAAATCATTACTATCTGCCTCGTATAGATGAATAGGCCGACCAACCGCATGGGACGATGTACCCTTCAGAAATGGACCTGAGATCCGAATATCACCAGTTGCGAGTGTTGAGAATGATGTCCCGAGGAAAATCATCCAAACTCGATGCGGACTCTGTGAGTCCATAGTGATACCCCTCGGATAGGAGCAATACGCCCGTAGTATTCCTAAACTTATTGAATAGGGTACACCATTCTTACTAGGATCAGTGCGTCATTATCCTTGTAAATGACTTACTTATCTACTCTCGTAGTAAGAAGAAAACCATCAAGAGCAGCTACCACAAACCATGGAAACAATACGATCAGAGAAGCTTTACACAAACTTCTCTAAATACGAGTTTTGGAATTGAAGTGTCAAATTCCTAAAACACACTTTTAGTGATGTGGGAATTCTGGAGGACCCTTTCAATTAACCCAAACCATTGAGAATTTGGCAAAACACCGAAGACGCCAACTGTAATTGTCACACCCCCAAACCAAGTATGGCGGAAACATCTGGCGGTGGAGGACTTCATGTATAGCATCATAACAACAATTGGAATAGAGATTTAAGCAAACACAACCAACGTATATATAATTGAAAAGGTTACATCATTGTATGAATTACATGTTTCCAAATCAATTACAATATGTTGACAAAATGGAAAATGTTTGATGCCTTAACGTCCCATCCTCAAAAGCACTTGTTTACCTGTTTAGTGATTTCCTAAGAATACAAGTTGTTTAAAAAAGTGTCAACACAAATCTTGGTGAGTTCATAAGCATTTGTAGACAGTTTATGAAAAGTTTTTTCTTGTAAAAGTAATGTTTGTTCCAGAAAAATCCAATATTTTCCTTAGTATGTAAAAGTAGTCTTAAAACCCAAAGACCGAGGTGTACAAGTAAATTGTTATACTTATGATAAAATAATGCAAGTTTAAATCTACATAAACTCGTTTGATCTACATTAATTCCCCGTAAATTTTATGTTTGTTAATACTTAATGTGAGCTATTATAACCATACTATGACCTAGTTGGCCTGAAACGACGTTCTTCTGGCGTCGAAACTATTATGACATTTGTCACCACAGACCTGCCGGTCTAGCTATTGCAAGCAGCTTAGGTGTGGGTTTGTCATTCCCAATATAGATCTATATACAACAATCACACTCTCCCTCCAGCAGACTCTGGTTACAATACAAGACTTATTGGTAAGGTGAAGCGAATGTCTCACAAAAGTGATTAACGAATTCACGTGTAATGCATTGGAAATTCCTTTTTTTATAAATGTACCCTTTTTGTATGAGTGTGTTATGTGATGTATCATAAACTATACCTATTATAGTTTCTCAAAACAAGGGTAAAAGTGGTAATGTACATAAACTATACTTAACATAGTTTATTCAAATGTTTGTATGTAATAGATGTGCTTTGATTATAACAAATCGTTATTTCTATGCTTTATCTAGCAAACTCCATTTGTTAATTGATGTATGTCTACATACTAAGACAATAATGTCATATATTACAATAACATATAATCACATAAAGATATACACCTTGCTCAACATGTTACAAGGTGAAATGAAATTGATAGTATTTTTCTGTTTATAACATTTTCTATCCCTGTTCATAGAAAATTTGTAGAAAAATCATCAAAGGTCCAAATCATAATCCAAAAATTCTGAGAGTTTGGAAAATGAGTTTAGTTTCTCTATAATTTTTCTCATGATTTTTAGTGACCTCTAACTTGTGTGAACAATTCCATAATCACAGACTGGTCCGAATTGATATTTGAAATGATAGGCAGTTTTGTAAAAATCGCCATAAATTGTAGAAAAATCGTATGGAGATGTGCAAGTAGTAATTTTAAATTTAAGAACTTGAACTATTTGAACCTAATACAATTTTGAAAACTAAAATGTTTAAGTTGTCCAAAACAGTCTGTGAATGGAGTCCAACTTTTCTGATGAAAGCTGTTAGAAAAGTTTAGTTATGTTCTTGGTTTTTTTACTTGTATTCCCCCCCCCCCCCCCCACACACCCTTAAAACTTAAGAAAACATGAAAATACAGGGGTATGAACTCACCTTATGTGATTTCAGTTGATGAATGTTGGAGAAGGGAAGTATTCAACTCAAGAACACTTGAAGATGCCTTGAAGATTTTCGAGAATCTAACATCAAAGTGATGGAGTTTGTGTAAGCAATCGACGATTGGAGTAGGATGAAGTGTAATAATCACAATAAGGATGAATTATACTTACCAAGAGTATAATAAAGCTTGATGATCAGCCTTGGAGTCTCGAACTAGAGGAAAAAGTTTGAGAGAAAAGTTGTGTTTGATTTCTGGTGAAATGAGAGCAAGGGAGTGTAAATGAGGAGAGAGGTCGATTTATTCCAGCTCTTAGAACATAGGAGGGGCTGATAATTGATGGAAAGGTACAAGGAAGTGACAAGGGATGGTGGGGAGGAGTGTGGGTTAGTCATAGAGTGGGTATGGTCGTTGCTTGTGTCATAACACATGGAAAGTCAACACTCAACCTTTGTACTTCACTCACTCTTCATGGATAAGGTTTTATCCCCAAAATCGTGGGAAATTAGTAGATATGGGTGCCTAAATGTTAAAATAAAGTTTTGGGTGAAAATCCCGCGTTAAATTGATCAAAAACGGGCTTAAAACGCAAAACTAGTCGAAAACCGGGAAGAAAAGCGAAGTCTGTGAAGCCTCTCGCATGGGACCGAAGGTGCGAGGGTTCGGCCCTGAGAAGGCTAGAACCGAAAGCGAGCTTGTCAGAAGCGAACTTGTCAGAAGTGAACTTGTCAGAAGTGAAATAGACCGAGAGGAGCTTGTGTGAGGTTCGGGCCAGAGAGCACCCTTCGGGTTCGGTCCTCCTGGTTTCAGTTCAGCAGCCTTCGGGTTCTATCCAAGAGGGTTCGGTCCCTAAGAGGACTTTCGGCTCCTTAAGAGGGGTTTCCGCTCCTTAAGGCTGTTTTTCGCGTAGACTTCCGTTTTCGAGCGGTTTTTGACTAAATTAAGGGCTGGGATGCCCCGAGTGATTTTAGAGAGATTTGGGAGAGATTCCACATTCTTGGAGAGATTTGGGAGAGATTTGACATACTTAGAGAGATTTCACATGCAGAGAGAGATTTGAGAGAGATTCCACATATTTGGAGACATTTGGCATTCAGAGAGATATTTAGGAGAGATAGAGTGAATACGATTGGGAGAGGTTTTGTTTGTGATATTTTTGAGTGTCAGGCTTCGCAATGCAAGTTCCGTAAACCCCATTAAGCCAGGTTTTAGGATCTTACACACTCCAGATGAGTATGCAACATTGTTTTATCGGTTTTGGTTCATTGTTTAGCACTAAGGCTAAGGAAAATTAAACACATGAATTTTCCAAGTGATGTTTTCTCATTAAAATAGTGAGTTGTAAAGTAATTACATAACGTAAACCCTAGTATACAAGGTTTAATTGAGTTGACTGGTTTGACTCGTTAACTTTGTTTGACTTTGACTTGACCCAAAATTGACTATTGTCACATCATCCCCCCGTTAGATGGAATTTCGTCCCGAAATTTACATTCTGACAGGGAGAGTTTGAGAAGAGATGCGGGTATTTTTGTTTCATTTGATCTTCGTGTTCCTAGGTGAACTCAGGTCCTCGTTTCGCGTTCCAATGAACCTTCACTATGGGAATACGACTTTGTTTCGTTCTTTTGACCTCCTGATCCATAATCGCAACTGGTTTTTCCACGAAATGGAGACTCTCATTAACTTCAATTTCGTCGAGAGGTATCACAAGAGTCTCGTCGGATAGGCACTTTTTCAAGTTGGATACGTGGAAGGTAGGGTGTACGTTATTAATTTCTTGTGGTAATCGGAGTTTGTACGCTATGGGACCAATCCTGGCAAGGATTTCAAACTGCCCGATGTACCTTGGGTTTAGTTTCCCATGTTTACCAAAACATATCATTCCTTTCCAAGGGGAAACTTTTAGTAGTACTCGATCACCGACCTGGAATTCCAAGGGTTTGCGTCGCTTGTCCGCGTAACTCTTTTGTCGATCACGAGACGCCTTCAGTCTTTCCCGAATTTGAACAATTTTTTATGTGGTCTCCCTTATGATTTCAGGACCAGTAAGCTTGCTATTAGGGACTTTCTCCCTAGCTAGTTGAGTGTCCCATACTTCTACCCAACACAAGGGTGATCGGCACTTACGTCCATAAAGAGCTTTGAATGGGGCGACCTTGATGCTAGTGTGATAGTTGTTATTGTAGGAGAATTCAATAAGCGGTAAATGGGTATCCCATGCCTTACCAAAGTCTATCACACAGGCTCTCAACAAGTCTTCTAATTTCTGTATGGGGCGCTCGCTTTGCCCGTCGGTTTGTGGATGGTAGGCCGTACTCATATCTAGCCAAGTTCCCAAATATTTCTGTAGGGACTGCCAAAATCGCGAGGTGAATCTACTATCTCGGTCGGCGACAATGGATATTGGTACACCATACAGTCGCACAATCTCCTTGATGTATGTCCTGTTTAATTTCTCCATCTTGTCGGTTCCCTTTATCGGCAGAAAGTGCGCAGACTTGGTCAATCTGTCTACGATTACCCATATTGTATCAAGCCCGCCTGGCGTCTTAGGCAGCTTGGTTATAAAGTCCATGGTTATCCGTTCCCACTTTTACTCAGGTATATCAGGCTGTTGTAGTAGTCCTGAGGGTTTCTGGTATTCCACCTTGACCTTGGCGCAAGTCAGACACTTGCCCACATAAGTCGCAAGCTCGACTTTCATGTTCGGTCACCAGTATAACTTTTTGAGGTCTAGATACATCTTGTCCGACCCGGGATGGATGGAATATCGAGTCTTGTGTGCTTCATTCATGACGACGTCTCGGAACCCACCAAACTTTGGCGTACAGATCCGATTCATGAGATAACGTGCTCCATCATCCTTGACTTCTAAGTTTTTATCCACCCCTTAATGCCTCACCTGTCACATTTTCTAGTTTCAAGGCTTCTAGTTGGCTTCCTTGATTTGCGTAGCCAGGTGGGAATGGATGGTCATGGTTAAGGATTTTACTCGGCGGCCCAAATATTCCTTCCTGCTTAGGGCATCAGCCACTACATTGGCCTTGCCCGGGTGGTAGCGAATTTTACACTCGTAGTCATTCAGCAGCTCAACCCATCTTCGTTTCCACATGTTGAGCTCTTTTTGATTGAGGATATGCTGAATAATTTTTGTGGTCAGTGAAGATAGTGCATCTTGTGTCGTAGAGGTAGTGCCTCCAGATCTTTAAGGCGAACACTACCGCTCCCAGTTCAAGGTCGTGGGTAGATTAATCAACTTCGTGTGTCTTAAGTTGTCTTGACGCGTAAGCGATGACTTTCCCTCTCTGCATGAGCACGCATCTGAGGCCTTGATTTGAAGCATCGCAATATATCACGAAGTCATCAGTTCCTTCTGGAAGAGACAAGACCGGTGCGCTGCACAGGGCTTGTTTTAACGTTTGGAAGGAGGCTTCTTGTTTATCTTCCCACTTAAACATCACACCTTTTTGACTCAAGGTGGTGAGTGGTTTAGCGATCTTGGAGAAGCTTTGGATGAATCTTTGGTAGTATCCAGCGATTCCTAAGAATTTTCGGATTTCTGTCGGCGTTGTAGGTGCTTACCAACTTTCGATTGATTTGATCTTTGAGAGATCCACATGTATCCCTTTCTCGCTAGTTACGTGGCCAAGGAATCCCACTTCTCGGAGCCAAAATTCGCACTTTGAAAACTTAGCATAAATCCTCTCACCTCTTAGAGTCCCCAATATTAGTTGCAGATGTTGGCTGTGCTCTTCTTCGCTTCTCGAATAGACCAAAATATCGTCGATGAACACGATCACGAATTTGTCTAGGAAGGGCCGACACACTCGGTTCATCATATCCATGAACACCGCAGGCGCGTTTCTTAATCCGAATGGGATCACTACAAATTCGTAGTGCCTATAGTGAGTTCTGAATGTCGTCTTGGGGATATCTTCTTCTTGAACTCGCAATTGATGGTAACCCGACCTCAAGTCGATTTTTGAAAAGTAGCTTGCTCCCTGAAGTTGGTCGAAGAGGTCGTTGATTCGGGGTAGGGGATATCGATTCTTGATGGTAAGTTTGTTTAACTTCCTATAATCGATGCACATGTGAAAGGATCCATCCTTCTTTTTCACAAATAGAACTGGTGCTCCCCAGGGTGAAAAGCTCGGTCTAATGAATCCCTTGCTTAATAGTTTGCTCAATTGACTAGACAGCTCTTACATTTCTGCCGGTGCAAGGCAATATGGTGCTTTGGCTACGGGGGTAGCACCGGGAACCAAGTCAATTCGGAATTCAACTTGTCGTGCGAGCGATACACTGGTAGATCTTCTGGGAATACGTCGGGGAAGTTGCACACTTCCGGAATGTCTTTGATTTCCTTTACCCCATGATTCTTATCTACGAAGTGGGCTAAGAAGGCATGGTATTCCTTTCGGAGATACTTTTGAGCCTTGTCGCAAGAAATGATTTGTAGGTTTGTACTGGGTTTATTGCCGTAGACGAGAAGAGTTTCTTCATTTGGCAGAGTGAGGCGGACGGCCCTTTCGTAACATAAAATGTCGGCACGATTAGGACTTAACCAATCCATACCAATGATGATGTTGAAAGTTTTTATTGTGACTGGCATTAGATCGATTTTGAACGAATGGTTGTCTAGAGTGAGGGTACACCCTATGTAAATATCATTAGCGCGCTCAACCTTTCCGTTTGACATTTCTATGACATATGAATCTTTTAATGACTGGGGATTTTGCTTAAGTAAATGTTTGAATTGGTGGCCCACGAAACTCCTTTCAACCCCACAATCGAAAAGTACACATGCATAAGAGTTATTGAGGAGGAACATACCAGTAACCACTGTAGGATCCTTGACTGCTTCCCCGTATCCTATTGCCAGGACCCTCCCTACACCACTAGCATTAGAAGCTTGTGCCTTGGGGCAGTTTCTCCTGAAGTGTCCTGCTTCACCACATCCATAGCAGGTTTGGCTTGCCCCTGCATTGACAACTTGGTTGCTCGGTTGTGCTGGCGCTTTACAGAAACGAGCGGTATGCTCTTTCTTGTCGCAACTTTTGCAGTGCATTTTCTGAAAAGCACCATTGTGGTGGTAGTTGCACTTGTTGCACTTAGGGAGATTTCCAGCATATGGCTTCGGTGGTGTTGGAGTGGTAGCAGTAGTGGCAGTACAGACAGCAACAATTTGTTGCTTCTTTGCGGGGTCCAGTGCCGGTTGCATCTTTTTATGGTTCCAGAACTTCTTCTTGTTGCTTCCTTCTTTTGCTTGGTCGGTGGTGGCGATCACGGTACCACGGTTGGCCCTGTGATCGATAAGTTGTTATGCCAATTCCTTGGCACTCTCAAAGGTAGTGGGTGTTGAGGCCAGTACACTATCTTGAATCTGGGATGATAGTCCCCAGAGGTATCGTTCCACCTTTTTCCCCTCTGGAGTGACCATTGATGGACAGAGGAGCGCTAGGTCATTGAACCGGGCAGTGTAAGTATCAAGATTTATGCCCGACATTATGAGGTTCCAGAGTTCTTCTTCGAGTTTTTGTATCTCGCCCCTCGGGAAATACTCCCTTAGCATTAATGCTGTCAAATCTTCCCAGCTTATGGAGTTAGCCACTGCGGGAATAGGTGATTTTACTCGGCCATTCCACCAAGTGAGATCCCTAACGGTGAAAGTGAATGCCACGAACTTGACCTTGCTTGCTTCGGGACAAGCACAGATTTCGAAGACTGCTTCGTTCCTTTCGAACCATTGCATCAGTGTGATGATGCCCCCGCTCCCATTAAAGGTATCAGGTTTTCCATTTGTGAAGTCCTTGTAGGTGCATTCCTTTGTGCGCCCCGAACTGTCACCCTGGTTAGAGGGTGTAGCACCAGATCCAGATCCACCATTGCCATTAGGGCCGATTTGTGACATAGCTGCCGACATAGCTGCTGTTACTGCAGCCTGGAACATTGTTGGGGCAAATTGTAGCGGCGGCAGCGGAGGAGGTGGTGCTGCGCTACTGGCAGGTCTTGGTCTTTTCCTTGGTGGCATAGCTCTGTCATAATTTTAAATGACAAGTCGGTAAGACTTCAATAGTAATAATGAGTCGAGTATTATCTGTTTTATCTCATTCGTATTATATCCCGACTTTATTACATTAGCAGGTAATTCATAGAAAAGTTTATGCAATTAAACATATGAATTAAATAGTGTTGACCCTAACAGAGTCATGTGCTTGGTTCCGTGTCTGACTCACTCCTAAGATTTGCTCGATGTGACCCAGTTATGTGTAATTAAAATTTTAATAATCTGTTGATACTAATGAGTCTGCCTTAAGTCCACAACCAAACAAGGAATAGGTCCTAAGGTGGACTCACCATTTCTAAGTCGATTACTTCTCTAATTACACATAACAATGAGGTACACTAAAAAAAATCTTAGAGTTATTAGTTGTAAATTTGTTTTTAATACTACATAGTAAAAACTCATGTCAACATCAAATGAAGTAAAATGCATGCCAAATTCATTGATAAATTTTTAGTACATATTGTTTTGGGGGAAAGTTTGATCTCATAGGGGTCCACATTACATCAAAATAAAAGATGATCTTTAGCAGCACAAAAGCCCTTTGACTAGTGTAGACACTTAATAGCGGGGCCAACCTATCCGCGAGAAAGAGTAGCACCAACGCATACTCGAAACGCTAGTTTTATAACATAACATGAGCAGCGCGAACACTACTCGCGGTGGGTGGCATCTGGTCCCTGGTGGCCCTGAGATGAGGTCGAGGCTCCCTGAAGTTCCGCAATCCGGCGTTCGGCTGCGATCACTCTCTCCTCGAGAGCTGTGTGCCTCTCCTGGTACTCCGTTACCTCCACTCGAGCAGTGGTAAGGTCCTAGATAAGTTGGTTCATTGGATATAAATCCCTCTCCAAATCCCTGGTGCGTGCATCGGTGGCTGCCGTAACAGCGGTGCAATTTCGAACCTGATCTACGATTTCCCTACTCTGGTTCCCCAAATTCGTGATGTGTTGGACCATCACAGGGAGGGCTCTGTCAGCTGGTCCCCCGTGGCTGAGGTCATAGTAACCACGTTGGTCGCCATATGGTGACCGTTGGTGTTGTTGTCGGCTCCACCTCTCGATCGTTGTTGCCCAACGGGGCTCAGGCCCGTTGTAGCCATAGCGGTTTGCAGGCACCCTGGGGATGTAAGGAGGGTTGAAGACTTCTGGTTCTTCTTCACTTTCATCCTCATCCATGTCTACCTCGTCGTCTTCCTCTTCTTCTTCTTCATCTACCTCCTCTTCTTCATCTTCGGGTTCCTCTTCGGGATCCTCTTCAATTGGTTCTTCGGGCTCTTCTTCAATCCAGCCGGCATTTCCCTGATTGGAAAAGTATGGATCTCTTGGTAAGTGGAATCCTGCCATGTCGTCTGCGCGAGAATAGGTGTGTAAGAAGCAGGTAATGGTTAATAATAATAACATTGCGCTATAGCAACATACAAATACTCCTATAGTATTCTAAATGTTTAGGTTTGGTTCTTAGATCATTCTTTGTAAAGTGAAGTTAGGTTATTAGATTTGTTGACCCTACGACTATCCCCTAGTATGAGTAAGTCACTTCTTGGACAGATATAGTTGATCATGCTATATCCTTCCCAGAACTCATTACTCATACCAAGGCATACTCGTAGCGTTCAACTCCTCTTCTTTTACTTTATGTTCTTCTAGTTATGACACTACGCGAGTATGTAATGCATGTAGGTATACTTTTAAACGAGAAAACAATTTATTTTCTAAAAGTATAACCCGTTAAAATGTTTTAAAATCAGAGACTTTTAGTCCCAAATGTGTTTATAGTTTGTATATCCTATGTGGTTTGATATACTTAATTCACTATAAACCGTGCTCTGATACGAATCTGTCAAACCCCCAAACCAAGGATGGCGGAAACGTCCGGGGGTGGAGGACTTCATGTATGGCATCATAACAACAATTGCAATAGTGATTTAAGCAAACACAACCAACATATATATAACTGAAAAACTTACATCATTGTATGAATTACATGTTTCCAAATCAATTACAATATGTTGACAAAATGTAAAATGTTTGACGCCTTAACGTCCCATCCTCAAAAGCACTTGGTTAGCTATTTAGTGATTTCATGAGAATACAAGCTGTTTGAAAAAGTGTCAACACAAAGGTTGGTGAGTTCATAAGCATTTGTAGATAGTGTATGAAAATCTTTTTCTTGTAAAAGTAGTTTTTGTTCCAGAAAAATCCAATATTTTCCTTAATATGTAAAAGTAGTCTTAAAACCCAAAGACCAAGGTGTACAAGTAATTTGTTATACTTATGATAAAATAATGCAAGTTTAAATCTATGTAAACTCGTTTGATCTACATGAATTCCCCGTAAATTTTATGTTTGTTAATACTTAATGTGAGCTATTATAATCATACTATGACCTAGTTGGCATGAAACAACGTTCTTCAGGCGCCGAAATTGTTATGACATTTGTCACCACAGACCTGCCGGTCTAGCTGTTGCAAGCAGCTCAGGTGTGGGTTTGTCAATCCCAATATAGATCTATATACAACTATCATGCTCTCCCTCTAGGAGACTCTGGTTACAATACATGACTTATTGGTAAGGTGAAGAGAATGTCTCACAAAAGTCATTAACGAATTCACGTGTAATGCATTGGAAATTCCTTTTTGTATAAATGTACCCTTTTTGTATACCTATTATAGCTTATCAAAACAAGGGTAAAAGTGGTAATGTACACAAACTATACTTAACATAGTTTATTCAAATGTTTGTGTGTAATAGATGTGCTTTGATTATAACAAATCGTTATTTCTATGCTTTATCTAGCAAACTCCATTTGTTAACTGATGTATGTCTACATACTAAGACAATAATGTCATATATTACAATAACATATAATCACATAAAGATATACACCTTGCTCAACATGTTACAAGGTGAAATGAAATTGATAGTATTTTTCTGTTGATAACATTTTCTATCCCTGTTCTTAGAAAATTTGTAGAAAAATCATCAAAGGTCCAAATCAGAATCCAAATATTCTGAGAGTGTGGAAAATGCTTCTAGTTTCTCTATAATTTTTCTCATGATTTTTAGTGACCTCTAACTTGTATGAACAACTCCATAATCACAGACTGGTCCGAATTGTTGTTTGAAATGATAGGCAGTTTTGTAAAAATCATCATAAAGTGTAAAAAATCGTATGGAGATATGCAAGTAGTAATTTTAAAGGTAAGAACTCGAACTATTTGCACCTAACACAGTTTTGAAACCTAAAATGTTTAAGTAGTCCAAAACAGTCCGTGAATAGAGTCCAACTTTTCTGATGAAAGCTGTTAGAAAAGTTTAGTTATGTTCTTGGTGTTTTAACTTGTATTCCCACCCCCCCCCCTTAAAACTTAAGAAAACAAGAAAATACAGGGGTATGAACTCACCTTATGTGATTTCAGTAAATGAATGTTGGAGAAGGGAAGTGTTCAACTCAAGAACAATTGAAGATGCCTTGAAGATTTTCGAGAATCTAACATCAAAGTGATGGAGTTTGTGTAAGCAATAGATGATTGGAGTAGGATGAAGTGTAATAATCACAAGAAGGATGAATTATACTTACCAAGAGTGTAATAAAGCTTGATGATCAGCCATGGAGTCTCGAACTAGAGGAAAACGTTTGAGAGAAAAGTTGTGTTTGATTTTTGGTGAAATGAGAGCAAGGGAGTGTAAATGAGGAGAGAGGTTGACTTATTCCATCTCTTAGAATGTGGGAGGCGCTGATGATTGATGGAAAGGTACAAGGAAGTGACTAGGGATGGTGGGTAAGAGTTTGGGTTAGTCATGGAGTGGGTATGGTGGTTGCTTGTGTCATAACACAAAGAAAGTCAACACTCAACCTTTGTACTTCACCCACTCTTCATGGATAAGGTTTTATTCCCAAATGTTAAAATCGTGGGAAATTAGTACGTATGGGTCACTAAATGTTAAAATAATGTTTTGGGTGAAAATCTCGCGTTAAATTGATCAAAAACGGGCTTAAAACGCAAAACTAGTCGAAAACCGGGAAGAAAAGCAAAGTCTGTGAAGCCTCTCGCATGGGACCGAAGGTGCGAGGGTTCGGCCCTAAGAAGGCTAGAACCGAAGGCAAGCTTGTCAGAAGCGAAATAGACCGAGAGGAGCTTGTGTGAGGTTCGGGCCCGAGAGTACCCTTCAGGTTCGGTCCTCCTGGTTTCGGTTCAGCAGCCTTCGGGTTCTGTCCAAGAGGGTTCGGTCCCTAAGAGGACTTTCGGCTTCTTAAGAGGGGTTTCGGCTCCTTAAGGCTGTTTTTCGCGTAGACTTCCGTTTTTGAGCGGTTTTTGACTAAATTAAGGGTCGGGATGCCCCGAGTGATTTTAGAGAGATTTGGGAGAGATTCTACATTCTTGGAGAGATTTGGGAGAGATTCCACATTCTTGGAGAGATTTGACATACTTAGAGAGATTTCACATACGGAGAGAGATTTAGGAGATATTCCACATATTTGGAGAGATTTGACATTCAGAGAGATATTTGGGAGGGATAGAGTGAATATGATTGAGAGAGGTTTCGTTTGTGACATTTTTGAGTGTTCGGCTTCGCAATGCAAGTTCCGTAAACCCCATTAAGCCATGTTTTAGGATCTTACACACTCTAGATGAGTATGCAACATTGTTTTATCGGTTTGGTTCATTGTTTAGCACTAAGGCTAAGAAAAATTAAACACACGAATTTTCCAAGTGATGTTTTCTCATTAAAATAGTGAGTTGTACAGTAACTACATAACGTAAACCCTAATATAAAAGGTTTAATTGAGTTGACCAGTTTCACTCGTTGACTTTCTTTGACTTTGACTTGACCCGAAATTGACTATTGTCACAGTAATTCTCCAAATTCTGGTTCTCACCGACCTACTGTCGTAGTTCATTTAGAAGTCCTCGCAAATTACGGAACCCCTTACGACTTTGACCTAGAAGGGAGCGACCCTTGACTTGGAAGAGAAGCAAGAGGGAGAAACCCTTGGAATTCCAAGTGAGAGACCAAATTCTTTTGGAAGTCTTACTTTGTGAAGGCTTAATACGCTTCGAAAAGCGTGGAAAGCTAAAATCCAAGATAGTTAGGACCTCCGAGATTATGGTCAGAGTCGGCCCTGCAACTCCCAAATCCAACCTACCCTGCGAACTTAGTAACGTACATTCTACCCTCCATGTCTCGGACTTGTAAAAGTATCTGTCCGATGAGACTCTTAAAATCCCACTCGACAAGATCAAGTTCCACAAGAGCCTCACCTTCATGGACGAACCGTAGTGACCATGGACCGAGAGGTCAGACGAACAATTCAGAGCCGCTTCCCATTAGTGAAAGTTCACTGGAATGCCATCCGAGGACCTGAATTCACTTGGGAGCGCGAAAATCAATCGATTAGGAAGTATCCCCACTTCTTGGCTCAATTAACCATGCCTACTCCTTACCTAAATTCTAATTTCGGGACGAAATTCCCTCTAACAGGGGGATGATGTGACAACCCGAAATTTCTATTATGTACAACCATCCAATTCAATAGAATTCAAAACAGTTTCTGCTAACTTTCAAGCTTTTTGGAATAAGTTTGAGTAAGTTATGGTTAGTATTCTAAGAGATATCAGGAAAGAGGATGCCCTAGGGTGTATTGTGCAACCATAATGTTCCAGAACTCCAAGATTTTGGAGTTTACAGCCTAAACAAAGGTGTTTATGACCTTAAACACTAATAGGGGGTATATATATGACACATAGTCATTAATTACCATTTTTCACAAAAACAAGATGCAAATCTCAATTCTCTCTCAAGTATCATCCACCAATTACTCTAGATCGTCAACTTCTAAGTGTTTCGAGCCCTAATAAGTTGATATATTGCTTAATCTAGTGATCTAACACACTTCCATCCATGAAATCATTCCAAAATGTTAGATCTTCAAGTTTCACCAAGAACACACACTAGTGTTCTTGGACTTTAAGCACCTTTTCAAGCTTCTAACTAGTAAGTACTTCTATCCTAGAGTATCATAAGGCTTGTTACACTTCTACACATCAAGAAAACACCGAAGAAAGTCAAGATCAAAGGTGTTTACGGTCCAAGATGTTCTTAGACTGTAAACCCTATAAAGGGTGCCAAAATGTCCCAAGTCCCTTCACAAGCCTTGGGAACTAGTCTAGACCCCTTCCCAGTTGTGATTACGACTCAAAACAATCAAAATACCAAAACCTTAGGTGGTTTGCGGCCATAAACCCAAAAGGAAATGGTCCAAGGACCATAAACTCCATTTAGGAGTGAAATGGTACCCAAATCACTTCCATAGGCTTATACTTCAAAGTGGAAATACTTCTAAGGACTTGTAGAGCTTCAAAACAACAAATGGTCAAAGAAACATGAGTTTATGGCCGTAAACCCATGTGTTTACGAGCATAAACTCAATGAGTTATGGTCACAAAACCGTAAACTCGTGTAAGGGGTTCCCTTGAACCCTAAACTCAATAGCAATGCCCTACAACACTTAGATGCAATCCCTAGCACTTATAACACCTATATAAGATGTTTAACATGCCCTAGGACGTCTTAAATTTATTATTTAGTTTTTTAAAGACTAATTGGATACATATATGTGTTATTATATGTTAACTAGGATCATAGTGTGTGTACAAGTCATCACTTGTCACTTAGCATCCTACATTATCCGTTCATCCAAACCACTAACTACAGGTGAGTTCATACCCGTTAATCAGTCTTTTAAATGTTTTTAAATGCTTTTATGAGGGGGGAATACAAGTTGAATCATGCTAGTTATCATATCAATCACATGTGATTAATAACCATCATACAATTGGATTTACTACACTTATAGCTGTTTTACCAAACAGATTTTTTAAAGGGCTTTCTGAAACGTTTTTACATGTTGAACTCTTTAAGAAACTGTCTTACAAACTGTATATTTCCTTTCAAAACTTGTTACAGTTGTGTTTCAAAAAAAGGTTTTCTTACCCTTAAACCGTGTTGTCAAACTGTTCTCAAATTGTTTTATAAACTGACATCAAGTCATAAATTCTTAGTTATTAAACCTTTCAAAGGTTTTACAAAACTTCTTTTATACTTTTATAATGTCTAAAGGACTTAGAACGGTTAGCTCACCTGATTTTCCTTTTTAGGGATGTGGCCTTAGGGTATCGGTTATTCGACCGAATGTCGTCTAAATATTAGTTAGATATCATGTATACCTATATAGACATAAAAGTTCCATCAGTTAGTTCAGTTCCAACACTCTTGGGTAGCAAGGGTGTATTAACCTACTTGGACATTCAACTTACATTCCAGTAAACTATTATAGGTATAGTTTAGGAGATACAAAACATTATTCCTATTACAAGGAATTACACCAGAGTTAGTTCAATTATGAGTTTATACTACATCAATATGAACAGATACTTTTACATATATACATCAATATGAAGAGATACTTTTACATAGATACATCAATATGATGAGATACCGTTACATGGATACGCTTACATGGATACTCTTAAATGGATATTGTTACGTAGATACTATATGAGGAGATACTATTACATATTATATGTGTAGATATTATTATATTACTACCTTTATTTTGTGACACATTCACATAAATGATGAGGTAGAATAGATCTGTCTATCCTAGTACCAAAGGATACTGTAAGTGATTAACCATTCCTACACCCAGCTGTTAGCCACAGAGGTAAATGCACATCTACGGATGTCTACGGTTGATACCATTATAGGTATACTTTATGGGACTAATTATTCCTACACCCAACTGTTCGCAACAGAGGTAAATGCACATCTATGGATGTCTACAGGTAATACATTTACGGCGACTTTCCACGTCGTGTTTATCCCTAATACTTATATATTAGATCATTACCTTTATTTTGTGACTCAGTCACATAAACGACAAGGTAGACTAATACTTATATATTATACTAGAATATCCTTGTACCAAAGGATAATACTTAAGTTATTAGGTTATTACCTTATTTTGTGACACGTTCATAAAATAGATGAGGTAGACCAGGTTTGAATATTAATAGTTGTGTAAAGAAAAACCTTCACTTATGTAGAGGTTCAAACTTTCAAAACATTCGGGTCTTGGTAGAAGACTACCTTTTATACTAGTAGGAATTATGGGATTTTCTAGGGTTTTCACACTTATACTAAATGTTTCATTAAACATTCACCAGTCTTTCATAACAACTTATCAAAGTAATGACACTAAAATACTTATGAATTCACCAGCTTTATTGCTGATACTCGCTTTCAAAATAACATGTATTCTCAGGTCACAAATAAACAGGTACCGATGCAAGGTTTAGAGAAGACGGAGCGGTCAAAACTCGTCTTTTATTTTGAGTAATCATTATGTTGTTTTATACTATGAAAGAACACACTTATAAGCAAAATTATACTATTAATGCAATGGATGATGTTGTTGCTTGTTTACTACTTTACCTTGTTGTGATACATTACATGACGTCCTCCGCCCCAGAACGCTTCCGTCGTTCTCGGTTTTGGGGTGTGACATATACTGCTTTATTTAAAATACAAACATGATCAGGATATTTTTCATTTATGAAACCTGGAGTTTGTTAGACATAAACTGTTTCTTCGAGTTCACCATTAAGAAAAGCACACTTCACATCCATTTCATAAACATCAAAATCTTTGTGAGCCGCATAGGACAAAAATATTCGAACAACCTCAAGTCTTGCGAATGGGGCAAAGGTTTCTTCATAATCGATATCTTCTTGTTGTGAATATCCTTTAACAACTAATTGTGCTTTATTTCAAACAATATTTCCATCCTTGTCGGTTTTATTTTTGAAAATCCATTTTAATCTGACAATCGAAATATTTCCAAGCCTTGTTTCTTTCGAGCTCAGCCAGTTCAGATTGCATTGCTACAACCCAATCTAAGTGTTCCATTGCAACCTTAACTGTCTTTGGTTCTATTTTCGAAATGAAAACATTAAACATGCAAAATTTTTGATAAGCATTCAGTACCTCATTCTTTGCACAAATTTGAGCTCTAGTCAAAACTCCATCTCGTGGATTTCCAATGACTTGTGTCTTTTGGATGATTTCTTGTCCATTTTTCCAAAGGTGGATATGCTGGATCAAAGTCCAATGGTGCATCTTCGTACATTTCTTCATTTTCAGATCCTACAGCAAAATTATTATCATTTAGTTCATAAAATTCATCATTTTGATTAAGATTTATGGTTTCAGTATCATTATGCTCCCCCTCAACATAATTGTCATCTTATTGCTCCCCCTCGAAACTTTTATTTCCACTGTTATTTTCCCCCTCGAAATGATGCTCCCCCTCAACATTTGAAGGTATATTCAAGGGCTCCCCCTCACTTGTCCATCTAGCATACTTTCACCATTAGCAGTTGTATCTCATGTAATTGTCGAATCATCAATATGTTTCGTAGATTCAGAAGTTTGATTATCAGCAACATTTACTTCAGCATCAGTAGCCCTGCCTAGAACACCAAAAATTAAATCATAACAAAAATCAGATGAATTATAACTTTCAGACTCATCATTTGATTCGTTAAGAATTAGTGTTTATTCAAAACACTTTTCAATTTGTTTGACATAGTAATAATCAAAAGTGAGGTTAAACGTCTCTTCAACTTTCAGTGTTCGTTTATTTAAGACTCTGTATGCAACCGAGTTATTTAAATATCCCAAGAAATTCTTCATCAGCCTTAGCTTTAATTTTGAAAGATTATCTTTGAGATTCATGATAAAACACCTGCAACCAAAAACATGAAAGAATTTGACATTAGGTTTTCGGTTATTTATTATCTTATATAGAGTTATATTGAAACGATGATGAATAAAGGATCGATTCTAAGTAAAACATGTTGTCGAAACTGCTTCTTCCCATAGGTATTGAGGAAGATTCGCATATGTCAACATGGTTCTTGCTACTTCACAAAGAGACCTATTCCTCTTTTCAACCACACCATTTTCTTGTGATATATATGGTGATGAGAAATTATGTGAAATTCCTTTATCAGTTAAAAACGAATCAAGCACATTGTTTTTAAATTTGGAACCCTTATCACTTTTGATTTTTCGAACTTAATTCTTTAGGCTCATCTCAATTTTCTTGATAAATTCGATCATTGTTTGAGCGACTTCAGATTTTAGCCGGAGAAAATAAACCCAAGTAAATCGTGAAAAATCATCAACAATAACCAAAATGTATCGTTTGTTGTTGAGTGTTTCAATAGTTGAAGGTCCACAGAGGTCAATATGAAGAAGTTCCAACGGTTCAACAATTTTCGAATCTATTACAATTGGATGCCCTTTCCGATGTTGTTTTCCATGTTCGCAAGCTGCATATAAAGTATCATTGTCAAACTCTAAAACTGGTAAACCTCAAACAAGATCTTCAACTACCAACTTATTCGGATTATGGAAGTTGAAATGTGATAAACTTCGATGCCACAACCAGCTAACATCAGATGGAGCTTTCGAAAGTAAACAAACTGAAGGTTTCCCAACAATAGGTTTTATGTCAACAGCGAACATATCGCCATATCATGTTGATTTCAGCAACACTTCGTTCATTTGAACATTGGAAATGATACTTCCAACTTCGTTTAACACAACTTGATTGCCAATTCCCACAACAAATTGTGAAACACTTATCAAATTATGTTGAAGACCTTCGACATAAGCAAAACGATTTACAGTAAATTGTCCATTCATTACTTACCCATATCCTTTTACTTGACATTTATGATTGTTCCCGAACTTCACAACACCAACATTGGCTAAACTTCTAAAATATCTCAAATTTTCCTTTCTTCTAGTCATGTGACGTGAGCAACAACTATCGATGTACAATTTCTCATCATATTGCTCGTCACATAATATCTGCAATCATTAAAAGAATTTAGGTACCCAAGGTTGTTTGGGTCCTTGGTTATTAGTTTGAAAAATTAAAAGAAGTTTAAAACCTAAAGCCCAAGTTCAAACTTTTGTTTTGAAAGTATCAATTAAGTCGACATCATCAGTTAAAGGTATCGAAACATAATTGTTCGATAGTTTTGGACTTTCACTGACTTTCTTCTCATGCTTCTCACTGTGTTTGTCTGTTGAGATTGGTTTCCATTTTTGAAATGGAGTATTTGATTCTTTCAAAGATGAACTTCCAGATGAAGTATCATTCAAATACTGTTCATAGGCAGTCTGATTTGATGTTGAGAAAACTTTCCCGATTGATACTTTTTCCCTTTCTTCTCAAGCCAAAGATTGATTGTTTCCACCTCAGATGTACCTTTTGTGTATGAAACTTTAGTGGCTTGTTGTGCAGATGGATTCAAAAAATTTGGTTTTTATGGACTAAACTTTGCAAATGTTTTGGAATAATCATTCACAAATGTTTGATTGTCCGCAAACTTTCGAACTTTTTCAAATATTTGAACATTCTCAAATTTTCAAACATTCTCAAATTTTCGAATATTTTCAAATTGACGAACATTAGCAAAATGTTGATTTGTTTTATTTTATGAAAATTTGTTTTGTTTGTTTGATGGTTTTGAAAAATATGAATTTGATGTTGAAAACTTTTGTTGGCTTTTTGAATGAAAACTTTTTCTGTTGAGCATTTGTTTGAAAATCCTTTGAAGATGACGATTTTGAAAATTTTGTTGTAGTATTTTGAGAATCAGTCGAAAATGGTTGAGTGGGATTTTTCGTTTTATCCAAACGAGTTGAAAACTTTGTTTGTGCTAATTTAGACAACCCTTTTCAAACATTTTCTTGGATGTTATTTTTGATTTCTTTTAATTTGACACTAACTTCAAAAAAATTTCTTTTTTGTCTGTCTTTTCGAAATTCCTTTTTCCTTCCGGCCATCCATAGCCCGTGTTGTTGCTGATGCTGGCTCCACTGCCGGCGATATTGCTGCTGCTGCTGTCAACCTGGGACAATTAGCCTTTTTATGGCCCTTCTGATTGCAATGGAAGCAAATTAGGTCTGATATCTGAACCGCAGAAGTAGGGGTGGTACAATCTCTGCCAAAATGCCCAACCTTGCCGCACTTATAGCAGCCTGAACCCGGCCCAGTGCAACAAACTCCTTCATGTGACCGACCGCATTTCCCACAGCGGTCCCACCCTGACTGGCCTTTCGGCCTACCATCGGATCCCTTGGGCTTCTTCCCCAAAGCCCCCATTGTCTGCCCCTCAGCGGCCTTCATCTTCCGTATGTGCTCCAAATTAATCTCTCTCTCCCTAGCCCTGGCAATCATGGAATCCAGGGTAGGGCAAGCAGAGAAACTAACATGCTCCCGAATATTAGACCGTAGCCTGTCATGGTATCGGGTCCTCCTCATATGCTCATCCCCCGCATACTGGGGTACCAACAAGGCCCTCTCTCGGAACTTGACGGTGATCTCTTCCACAGTCTCAGTCGTCTGTCTCATATCTAGGAACTCCCTGGCCAACTGCTGAAGCTCCACTGTAGGTGCGAACTCAGCCCTGAACAGGGTCACAAAATCTGGCCATGTCCTAGCCTCAACAACCGAGGCTCCCAGAGAGTCACCAACCGACTCCCACCAATCTCTGGCCCTGTCCCTTAAGCATCCTGCTGCATACCTCACCTACGATCCCTCAGGACAGAAGCTAGATAGCTGTGCAGACTCAATGTATGCAATCCATTTTCTGGAAGCAATGGGGTCCTTCGCCCCATGGAAATCTGGCGCACCGCTCCCTCGAAAGTCCTTGAAGGACAGCGTGCGCGTACCCACCTGGCTAGACGCCATATCACTCCTGAATGCTCGGAGGTGATCATCCATCAGATCCACAATCCCTTCCTTGATCGACCCAAAAATGACAGGGGTCGACTCAAGAATGCCTCTCATGATCTCAGACGCGATGAACTCGCGCAGTCCGTCATCAGCCTGCTCGGGATCCTGCACCCGAGCCTGATCCTGATCCTAATCCGGAACCTTCTGCTCCATGTCGCGTAGTCATCATGCTGAAAATACACGCATAAAATGTCAGGATCATACATATTCTCGAGAGGTCTAACACACTCCCCAAGGTTCATGGTTCGGTCTCAGCCTTCCTTGATTCGAGTACGGGTCGTCTACTTTCACTAGTACGGGCCCATACTACCTTCCACATCTACCCGTGCATTCCTCAAGGATTGCTTCGACTTTTCCAAGTCCTTTTTACCGATACCCTTTCCACCGACCTCATCCTAGGCTTCCCTAGGGCACTCTCCGACCTACCCTCCGCCATCAGCTGCACTGGGAGTCCCCACCACCTCCCCCTAACTAGCTTGCGGATACTGTTACATATCCGTTCCTTAGTTAGTTGAAGATGGCCAGAACCCCCATAGCACAAAGCAAGCAGCATTCGTGCATTAGGTAACCAAAAATCAGGCATAACCTACTCAGGCCATCCTACTGTTGACTAAACAGTCCTAGCATATAGCTCATACAACAGGCATATAAGGAATCCTCCCTAGACCCTTAGCCCTAACTAGCATGCAATTCTCAGAATCATATATCAGGCACACAAGGCATCCTCCTAGATCCTTAGTCCTATTCTAGCCTGCAATTTTCCGAATTAGAACCATATAACATAACACAGCAAGTATGGGTATCTTGGGGAAAACTTACATGAGCACAGTCGGTCGCACGCATCACACACTTCATCTTTCTCAAAATACTTCCTTTTAGATTTTGAAAACCATTTTCATTGTAAAAATCTTTTAGTACCTCAGTTTGAGTCTAGACACTCCTGAGGGTGCGTCTGAATCCCTCAAACCAAGGCTCTGATACCAACTTGTAACATCCCAAAATTCAAGCCCAAAAATTTCATTTTTTGAATTTAAAACATTTTACCAAAACATTGTCGATAAAACAACACCGTAAAAAATCATAATGTTACGTCTCAAATCATGACATCAAAAGTAATAAAAATCAGAGTACAATCCCAGAAGTTCAATGCGGAAACCATGTGTGCATGTGATGCGCTGCTACACCACCGACTCCTTCCCCTTCGACGAAGAGGTACCTGAGACCAAAACCAAAACTATAAGCATGAAGCTTAGTGAGTTACCCCATCATACCACATACCATACAATATCGTCGGTATCTTTCAACCGGTAACCTTCTTCGGTATCTTTCAACCGGTAACCTTCATCGGTATATTTCAACTGGTAACCAACATCGGTATCTTGCAACCGGTAATCAACATCGGTATCTTACAACCGGTAATCAATATCAGTATCTTGCAACCGGTAATCAACATCGGTGTCTTTCAACCGGTAACTGTGGACTATTTCACCCCTATCACTAGCATACAATCAACAGACATAAACATACAGTTAGGCATATCAGGGTACTGACCTACCCTTGGGTCCTACGGACCTCAATTAGGGAAACTAATCCCTACTATACACATAACATATCATCCAAATAAATCTCATAACCGAAACATAACCACAAGATAATTATCACAAAGACCATTATCTTATGAATACCCCTTACTGGTGGGCCATGATTGTGGCCTTAGACCCACCCCTACTGGAAGGTAACTCACCTCAATGTCGTGCAGTGTTTGAATTATCTTCGGTGCACTAGTCGACTCTCTTCAACTCTTCGATCCCTACACGACAACCATCAAGTCAACACACAGCAGGTACAACCCCAGACAGGGTCAGTCCAAGTCTAGTCAAAGTCAACTTCAAGTTGACCCGACTCGCCGAGTTGACTCGTCAACTCGCCGAGTCCCTCACCCTTTACTTTTCCTTATCCATGACCTGACTCGTCGAGTTGGGTCGTCTACTCGAAGAGTTCCACCCTCACATGAACATCTTATGAAACTCATTCGACTCGCCGAGTTGATGAACAACTCGCCGAGTTCATCTTCATCCTTAAGAAGATTGCCTTGGACTCGCCGAGTTCTTTCTAGCACTCGCCAAGTCCCATGAACTACAGCTCTTAAACTAAGTGCAATGTGTTGCGTCATTCTTTCTGTCCTGCTACAACCTTTCTAACACCCCACTGAGTTCTTTTGACCCCCAACAGATATGGGACTCAAAGTCTTGGACTCGCCGAGTCCTAAGAACGGAGTCGCCGAGTCAGTCATGTCTACAGTCTAAATCCTTGATTTCTGATGTACAACACTTGTCCAAATGATAGATCCAAGCCCTTAAACTCGATCTAGCACGTAAAGTTACAAACTTTACGTGCATGCATGGGATAATGAGCTCAAAAGACATAAAACAAGCTCCTATGGTGCATGGGACCTTTCATGGGTGCAAAAGCAACCCAAATCTGTCTTGTAACTCCTTTAATGACGTGATTCAGAAGCTCAAACCCCCAACCATGTTTGCAAACATGGTTGGCCACCAAAAATGACTTATAAAAGCCCTAAATCACCTCAAAGAGGGATCTAGCAAATGAATGAGCAAGATTACAACTTTTTACCTTCAATGAGTTGCAGAAGGTGCACAAACTCGGGTTCCCTTGGTCTTTTACTTTTTCCTCAAGCCTTTCTCTTCCTCCTTATGGTCACAACTAGCAAGATCCACCAAAAATGCCTTAGTTCTTCTAAAAAACGGCTAGGGTTTGCTATGAGGGGTTTCTGGAAGCATAAAGGGGCGATGGGGGTTGTATAAGGGTGTTTAAATAAGGTGCAAACCCTCATGTTAGGGTCTTTGTCTAGACAGAGCCTACTCGTCGAGTCCGGGAACCGACTCGCCGAGTCCATCACTTAAACCATGTGTCTCGTCCTGCTTCTACTCGGCGAGTTAGTCCTTCAACTCGCCGAGTCCAAGCCCAAAAATGCCCAAATACATAAATAAAATACATACCAGGAATCAGGTGCTACATTTTTGCCTTTGAAAAACATACGAATTCTTTGTTAGATTATTTTCGACAGTGCTTTGATTTGAAAAGAATCCTTCGTCTAATATTTTCTTGTTATCTTCTTCAATTATTTTATTGAACTCTGATTTGATATTCTCAACATTCCCAGTAGTGACAAACACCTGATTCGGGAATACAACATCATCTGTGCACTTAAAATTTGGATACACCACAGTGTTTGATTCCAGAAAATGAGCACCTTTTTCAGATAACACTTTGTCGAACTATTCGGTGTCTCCAAACACTTGATCAACAATAATTCGTTTAACGGTTGTTTCTTTTGAAACATTCTTTTTTTGCTTCAGAATTGTTTGACACTTCGTCTTCATTTTTCATCATCACTACAATCTGTTTGACTGTCTCTGTGACCTCCCCATTTTCACGGCCAAAAATGACCGATTTTGTTTATGCTTTATAAAAATCAGAGTACTTCTTTTCATAAAAATGTTGTGGAATTTGTTCCCAGAAAAATACGATAAATACGTTATCAAAACATTTTTGAAGAAATGTATTTTATTCATTTTAAAATGTTTGGTATGTCATTGTCAATACAGGAACATAAGCATAAACGGAACTTACATTTATTTACACTAGTGATCTACATCTCTTTAATCTCTCAGTGTAATGTCACTTCATATCGACACCTTTGATATAAATAAACGTAGTGGGTCAGGTTGGGAAACCTGGTGAGTACATAGAATTTTCAACCCACAATAACATAATTATTATGTTTAATTATCAAACAGTTAACGTAATTACCCATTCCCATTATCTTCTTTATTCTTAGGGATCTACCCTAAGAATCAGCTATTTCTTGTTCATTCATTCCTAAGGAGTTTCCTAAGGAATAGGTACGAATTGCATCGTTGTAAATGTCACATCTGTCAAGCACAACTGCTAGTTCTGTCACTTAGGTGCGGCTTCCAAAATTGTGACATTCTCTATGGGGCGCATCTGCCGAAATAGTCCTTTTAGGCGAATTTATACTAGTGATCTACATCTATTTAATCTCTCAGTGTAATGTCACTTCATATCGACACCTGTGATATAAATAAACTGAGTGGGTCAGGTTGGGAAACCTAGTGAGTACATAGAATTTTCAACCAACAATAATATAATTATTATGTTTAATTATCAAACAGTTAACGCAATTACCCATCCCCATTATCTTCTTTATTCTTAGGGATCTACCCTAAGAATCAGCTATTTCTTGTTCATTCATTCCTAAGGAGTAACCTAAGGAATAGGTACAAATTCCATCGTTGTAAATGTCACATCTGTCAAGCACATCTGCTAGTTCTGTCACTTAGGCGCGGCTTCCAAAATTGTGACATTCTCTATGGGGCGCATCTACCGGAATCGTCCTTTTAGGCACATTTGTCGGGGTTATGAGGTTCTCTATTAGGCGCTTCTGCTGGTAAATCCCTTTAGGCGCATCTGGCAGGGTTTTATTGACAGTATCATTATCGAGAGTCCACTCGCAATACATATCAATGGGTTTTTAGAGTACACCGGTGAACACATCGTTCACAACACCTACAGGTTGCGAGCCTGCTAGTGTCCCACTGGACTGTCTAGAATAGTCCGTGGTTGTCATCCATACTCTGTTGAATGACGGGGCCATCATTTGGGAAAAAGGCTTCTCACATCGTCCACCTCTCACCCTCACCTCACGATTTATTTCACCTCTCAACTCATCATCCAACTGATATTTCATCTATTACATCTACGCATGTCTTACCCCCTAACATTTTCGTAGATATAAAATACATATACAATTTAAATCATTTAAAACGTGTATAAAATCGTTCATCCAGCATAGACAGCAAGTACTCAGGTAATATGCACACATAGCACATAATTTATATAAAATACTTCATATCTATGTGTAAGATGAAAGTAACTATGCACTCACCTGGGAAGGTGGTGACTCGGCACTCGGACAGCACTTCGTTACTCTTAAAACAATTATCCCTTGACGAAACCTAGTATCATTACCACTAGAGTTTAGTCTAACGTTTGACGAGACTAATTAAATAGTCTAGCTATAAGGTCCTTATAAGGTCCTAATAACATTACTATATTGTAACACAAGCTATACTAAAGATAGGATAGGTACAGCTCACTTACAACGGGTTTTTCGCAAAATGGGCTTCGCTGGAGCAGCGTTCCCGAGCCGAAAGGCTCTTTTCTCGGGACTCCAGGTGCCTCGGGGCTTCTTTTGGGTGCTAGGGTGTTTACCGAGGCTTTATGGGGCATAAGGGGAGCTAGAGAGAGTTTAGAGAGAGAAAGTGGAAGAGGAAAGGTATGAGAATGAATGGAACCCGACACATCTATTTATAGTGTGAAATCCTGATGGACTCGCTGAGTAGGAGGACCTACTCACCGAGTTGGTGCCACGTGTCATCATCTAATGGCTTTCCTTGGAGAGAAAGCAATGGTTGTGATCGCGCCACATCACCCAATATCGTGTATCAGCCTTCAAACTTAGAAAAATCACAACTCTCGCATACGAGCTCCGTTTTCGACGTTCTTTTGTTCAACGCGTAGGTAAAATCAATATCTACAACTTTCATTTAGACATCGTTGGCTAATTCTCGACCGATCTCAAAGTTAACAGTAGGAGGCGTTTAGACTGTTAAATAACCGCGAAGAATTCGTAACTCTTTCATACGGACTCCGTTTTCGTCTATCTTTTTACCGTTGAGTTCCTATTAATGAGATCTTCAACTCCCATTTAGGTCACGTAAGCCAAAAACCGCTCGAACTAAATTTCGAGTTTCGGGTCGTGCACTCATACGAAGTCAGATTTGGGCGTTCTTTTTTTTTGTATGCTCTCAGTTTAACATATACTACAACTTTCGTTTAGATTTCTAAGGCTAAAAGTCGCTCCATCATAAATTTACTATTTATGCTTCCTGGTGTCGTGCCGGTTTTGCCGTGAAACTTCGACGGGCCATAACTTCTTCGTTATAACTCGGATTTCGGCGTTTTTTATATGTACAGAAACCTTGAGACATATTCTACAACTTGGTTAAGACTATTTATTATAAATAATCTTTTTCCGAAAATTCCGTTTCGACACTTTTTGTCTCTAAATTGACTAGCCTGGATCTACGGGCGTTACAATTATCTCCCCCTTAGGATTATTACTCCCGGAATCATCAACGAAATAGGGCTCGTATAACGACTCCATACGTCATCTCTTCATCCTAGGTAATAATTATAACTTCTATATTCCTTCAAGTCTATCTCTTAGACTTATTGACAGTAAGCAGTACTTGATCGTGCACCTACTCTCTAGCTCAGGTTAGAATCCAAATTATGACCTATCATCATGTGATGCACGTTTAGACTCAGGTCTCTAAGAGTTAAATTCTAAAATAGACTATGCCTTACTTCATGTTCTATTGTGATATAATCACACTTTAACATGTAGCATTTCTAGCTACCAACTTCTTTAACAACGAGCGCGATACTTCTATTGATCGCTTTGATTTCTATTGTTTGGTTTAAGTCGGACGCTACATCAAACTTGGTTCTCTGAACCACGTAACCTACTCATCGTAGTCAGACTTAATGTGATATGACCACTAGGGTCGGGATAACAACAATTTTCCTCAGTCATTACCGAAACAATGGTAACGCCATACATGAATAAAACGAAATCAATTATTAGCTTCTTGGTAACCTTGTTACTTTCTCTGATCCAAGTGTGAGTCCTGTGATTTCGGTAGTATAGGCCTCTACTACCATCTACACTTACTCATACTCGTCCCAAGTATTGTCTGGCAGTTTTCCAAGTCACCATACAAGAAAATGTCATAACAGTTTAACACATCAAATATCAAAACGAAGGTTTTATATTATTACCTGAAATGTTTACATAGGTGTTCAAGTTCACCCTAAACTATGCCCTAACAGGCTACATCGCGAGGTACTATCTACACGATTACTCCATCACTTGAGCCTTGGATGTCAAGCCTTCACTCTTGAATCCTCGCATTGTCATCTGCTTCGTCAAGTATCATTTGAAATACTATCGCCTTTGGCTTTGGTGGCACATTTGGCTTTGTAGCCCCCTCTCTCTTTGGGAAGTCTTGCTTGAAGTGCCCTTGCTTGTTATATCCGTAACACACCCTTTTGCTGAATGTACACTCGTTGGCATAGTACCCATGATTCCCACACTTGAAACAAGTCACCTCCTCACCTCATTTTCCAGTGTGTTTCTTTTTGCACTTTTCGCACCATCTTTCTTCACTTCCTCCTCCTCTTTCGAACTTCTTCGAGAATTTTCTCTTCTCGTTGGACTTTGAAGATCCTTCAAATTTCCTTTTCTCTCCCACCTCTGCTCTCTCCAGACCCTTCTCTCGTATCTGGGTCTCCATATTTTTAGTAGCCCAGATGGCGGCTTTCAGAGTGGTATTTTGCTTGACCATTGGACCAAAGTCCGCTGGTAATCCGAGGGCAAACTTGTTAAGCTTGGAGAGTTCAGTTGGGACGAGGTGAGGAACAAGCTTCATTTTCTCAGTAAAGATTGCAGCGTATTCAGTAACGCTCATTCTTCCCTTCTTCAGATTCTGGAATTCGTTGTTGATCTCCAGAAGATCCTGCTTAGAGCAGTATTGCATCTTCAACAACACCAGAAAATCCTCCCATGACATCTTGCTTGCTTCACCTTTGTGCATTGAATTAGCCAGTAGCTTCCACCAGCTTAGTATTCCAAATTTCAACAGAGGAACCGTGAGAACGGTCTTCTGCCTATTGCTACACTCACAACTCTCAAACATCGTCTCCATCTCAGAGATCCAGTTCATGACTTCCACCGGTGTCGGGCTTCCAGATGGACTCGGTGGTTTGGACGCCATGAAATCCTTGTATTTGCCTCTACGTCCATCATTTCCTCCATCCTGGTGGTTTTTCCTAACTATCGGTGGGTTGGCTTGACCAATAGTCCCACTGTAGTTTCCCTCCTCAGTCTGCCCTTCATTCAACTCCGGCTGTTCAACCTGTATGGTCGCTTCCTCTCGATTTTGTTGGAGCAAACGTCTGGTTTCCTCCATTTGAAGATCCAACATCGCCTGGATCATTGCTTGCACTCCGGCCATCGCTATTGGCTCAGTAGGGGCCACCACAACCGGTATTTGCTCAATCACTGGGGGCTGATCTCGGTTCCCATTTGAATTCACGTTTCCGCTACGGGTCCTTGCCATCTTGAACTATACACCGAATAAGGTGAATCTATATCTTTATTTAGGATTGACGTTTAAATCATCCTTCTCACCCCGAAACTTTTATATGCTAGTTCTAATATCGTAGTTAAACGCTTAGAATCCTAAACACATAAGGTTTCCAGATCCGGTCGGCAATAGTCCATAGATCCGAACAAATAACAACATATCATGCACAAAGCATTTAGAAAATAAAAGCATTTTAGGCATAGTTCCTAAAATAATCTAGTGCTCACACCTCACAATCATCACTTAGCATTCTAAGTTTAAGTCTAGAAATAAATCCATATTCCTAGTTCGCTTAAACTAATGCTCTGATACCAACTGTGACATCCCCATTTTCACGGCCAGAAAAAACCGATTTTGTTTATGCTTTATAAAAATCAGAGTACTTCTTTTCATAAAAATATTGTGGAATTTGATCCCAGAAAAATACGATAAATACGTTATCAAAACATTTTTGAAGAAACATATTTTATTCATTTTCAAATGTTTGGGATGTCATTGTCAATACAGGAACATAAGCATAAACGGAACTTACATTTATTTACACTAGTGATCTACATCTCTTTAATCTCTCAGTGTAATGTCACTTCATATCGACACCTGTGATATAAATAAACTGAGTGGGTCAGGTTGGGAAACCTGGTGAGTACATAGAATTTTCAACCCACAATAATATAATTATTATGTTTAATTATAAAATAGTTAACGCAATTACCCATCCCCATTATCTTCTTTATTCTTAGGGATCTACCCTAAGAATCAGCTATTTCTTGTTCATTCATTCCTAAGGAGTAACCTAAGGAATAGGTACAAATTCCATCGTTGTAAATGTCACATCTGTCAAGCACATCTGCTAGTTCTGTCACTTAGGCGCGGCTTCCAAAATTGTGACATTCTCTATGGGGCGCATCTGCCGGAATAGTCCTTTTAGGCGCATCTGTCGGGGTTATGAGGTTCTTTATTAGGCGCTTCTGCCGATAGAGCCCTTTAGGCGCATCTGCCAGGGTTTTATTGACAATATCGTTTTCGAGAGTCCACTCGCAATACATATCAATGGGTTATTAGAGTACACCGGTGACCACGTCGTTCAAAACACCTACAGGTTGCGAGCATGCTAGTGTTCCACTGGACTGTCTACAGTAGTCTGTGGTTCTCATCCATACTCTGCTGAATGACGGGGCCATCATTTGGGAAAAAGGCTTCTCACATCGTCCACCTCTCACCCTCACCTCACGGTTTATTTCACCTCTCAACTCATCATCCAACTGATATTTCATCTATTACATCTACCCATGTCTTACCCCCTAACATTTTCGTAGATATAAAATACATATATAGTTTAAATCATTTAAAACGTGTATAAAATCGTTCATCCAGCATCGACAGCAAGTACTCAGGTAATATGCACACATAGCACATAATTTATATAAAATATTGCATATCTATGTGTAAGATGAAAGTAACTATGCACTCACCTGGGAAGGTGGTGAGTCGGCACTCGGATAGCACTTCGTTACTCTTAAAACAATTATCCCTTGACGAAACCTAGTATCATTACCACTAGAGTTTAGTTTAACGTTTGACGAGACTAATTTAATAGTCTAGCTATAAGGTCCTTATAAGGTCCTAATAACATTACTATATTGTAAGACAAGCTATACTAAAGATAGGATAGGTACAACTCACTTACAGCGGGTTTTTCGCAAAACGGGCTTCGCTGGAGCAGCGTTCCCGAGCCGAAAGGCTCTTTTCTTGGGACTCCGGGAGCCTCGGGGCTTCTTTCAAGTGCTAGGGGGTTTACCTAGGCTTTAGGGGGCATAAGGGGAGCTAGAGAGATAGTTTAGAGAGAGAAAGTGGAAGAGGAAAGGTGTGAGAATGAATGGAACCCGGCACATCTATTTATAGTGTGAAATCCTGATGGACTCGCCGAGTAGGAGGACCTACTCGCCGAGTTGGTGCCATGTGTCATCATCTAATGGCTTTCCTTGGAGAGAAAGCAATGGTTGTCATCGCGCCACGTCACCCAATATCGCGTATCAGCCTTCAACTTAGAAAAATCACAACTCTCGCATACAAGCTCCATTTTCGACGTTCTTTTTTTCAACGTGTAGGTAAAATCAAGATCTACAACTTTCATTTAGACTTCGTTGGCTAATTCTCGACCGATCTCAAATTTAACAGTAGGAGGCGTTTAGACTCTTAAATAACCGCAAAGAATTCGTAACTCCTTCATACGGACTCCGTTTTTGTCTATCCTTTTACCGCTGAGTTCCTATTAATTAGTTCTTCAACTCTCATTTAGGTCACGTAAGCCAAAAACCGCTCGAACTAAATTTCGAGTTTCGGATTGTGCACTCTTAAGCCAAATCTTAGAAAATTCATAACCTCCTCATACGAAGTCAAATTTGGGCGTTCTTTTTTTTTTGTATGTTCTCAGTTTAACATATACTACAACTTTCGTTTAGATTTCTAAGGCTAAAAGTCGCTCCATCATAAATTTACTATTTACGCTTCCCGGTGTCGTGCCGGTTTTGCCGTGAAACTTCGACGGGCCATAACTTCTTCGTTATAACTCGGATTTCGGCGTTCTTTATATGTTCAGAAACCTTGAGACATATTCTACAACTTGGTTAAGACTATTTATTATAAATAATCTTTTTCCGAAAAGTCATTTTCGATACTTTTTGTCTCTGAATTGACTAGCCCGGATCTAAGGGCGTTACAGTCTCGTACACTCACATGATCAAAGTCAAAAACATTCGAAGTAGAGGGTCTATCAATGTCATCCTCAACCATCGAATCATCACAGATTTATTTACCTTTTGGACTTAGATGTGACATTAATGACAGATAACTGAGAACAATCGATACTTTCCTCCTCAATTTCACTGATTTCGCTAAAACTATTAGAATTATCATCGATATCAGCAAAATTAGATTTAGATTCAAGTTTCGAATTCTCAGTTCTTTTCAAAATTTTGAGTTGTTCACTTTTGGATAAAGTATTATTCACTATTTCAACAAGTTCATCAGCATTCGAATATTCGTCTATTTTAGCAATACCATAAACAAATCGATTATCAGACACTTTATCGAATTCTACTATGGTTTTCTCACAGTCATAGCACAAACAATCAAATTTCTCTCTTTCAAAAACAAGAAAAGGCAATAACTTCCTATGTTGTTCTTTGCTTATCTCAGATGAATGATGCAATGAATTCAGTTTAGCATATAATCTTTTTGCTAAATTACAGTAAATGTTTCTCTGAGCAAGTAACATTTGAACATCCTTATCTAGACATTCCCTATCATTATTCACATTATCCAATTGCTATTTCAGATACTCTATCATGCGTCGTTTTGAATGTAGCAATTTGTGGGTCTCTAGCAACTGGATGTTTAGTTTCTTAGCTTCATTACTAGCAGACACCACAATTGTATCAAAGTAAGCAACAATATCATCAAATAAAAGTATTTCAGAATCATAAGCTTGTAAAGAAATGTTAAAAGATTGAAGAATAGAACGTACCTTCGTTGTCTTCGGTGATTTGTCTCCATATTTGGTCATGAAACAACAACCAATCACCATTTCGTCCTCATCTTCTTCAAATTGTGCGAACATAGTACCATGCGTCGGGTTACGCATTTCTTCGTCAGATCCTGAAGACCAGATCTGATACGTGCCATCTTCCTCACCTTCTCCTTTTGCAACCAATGACATCCCTTTCGCTTTTGTTCGTACCTCTTCCGGTTACTCTACATAGTATGCTTCGTCCTTGACTTTATTCTTTCTCTCTTCCTTCTTATGAAGCATGCAATTATTAGCCAAATGATTTGCTCTATTGCAGTAATGACAGTCAATGCCCGAATCTCCCCTAAGTTTCTTCTCAATTTTGGCTTCAGATGCCTTCACATCATTCTTCTCGAATTTCTTCTTCTCCTCACCTACAGACTTATTGACGAAACTTCCTTTCACATCACTCAGCTTCATCTTGGAATGGAAAGGTTTCTTGAAAAGCTATTTAACTTGATTGTTTGAGTAAAAAGCAATTGCTTCATCATCAGAATTCATTATAAAGCCTTTTTCATCAAAATCAACTTTCTCAACTGCTTCTTTCTCAGACATTTTCGAAACAAGAGCTAAAGGACCTCCCAAGATAAGTTTCGACTCTTCAGCCATCTCATTCACTTCACTTTCATGAGTTTTCAACTAATTATACAAATCATTCAAAGATGAAGTATTGAAGCTTTGTTGATTCTTCACCATCATGTTGACACTTCTCCACTCCTTGCGAAGTCCCATCACAAAAGTGAGATTGGACTCCATTGATGACCTTTTGATTCCATAAAGAATGCATCTATAGATCAGTTCATTAAGACGATCATAGTTAACTGCAATCGTTTCATTCTCTTTTTTCTGAACTCTTTCAGCTCCACAAGACATTGCTTAACAGAATTTATCTTTGTTTTCTTGCTTCCCTGATATTTTTCCTTAAGAGAATTCCAAATATCCTTTGCAGTTTTACAACCACGGACGTAATTGTTAACAACAGGTGGCAATGCACCTCGTAATTCTCTCAAATAATGTTTTTCGTTATTCTTTAGCCTGGTGGATTGATCAGTAACAGCAGGTGTTGATCCAGATGATCCGATAGTTTGAACATTCGATGGAGGTTGAGCGATTCCTATAATGCAGCTCCGGAGTTCCTCGTCCAATCCGTTCAAATAATCCTCCATTCGATCAGCCCACAGATCATAGTACTATGGAATCAACATAGGAATCTTCCTAGAAGATCCTAACAGATGAGAAAATGAAGTCCGTGTTCATGTTGAAACTCACCATAAACGTACGGATGAGATTTTTCAGAAAAACTTGAAGCAATTTGAAATTTGATGAATGAATTGATCAGAAACTGAAAATCAAATACTCGATTACACAATTCAAACGCAGAATCAAATCAAAGTTGTAAATGAGAGATGATTTTCATAATCAAAAAGTGCGAAAACTTTTGATACAAACTCACGACTCAAAAACTAGAGATTCAATTGAAAATCAGATCTACGCAATATTGATTCTTGCTCTGATACCAATTGTAGAAGAGTTTAATCGAGTATATGATTCAAATCAGAGTAAAACAATGTAATATGAACATTCGAAGTAAATAAGATCTGGTTTAGCTCATATTATGTAACAGCCCGAAATTCAAGTTCAACTATTTAACCCTTCATCTTTTCCAAGTTGTCATTTTGGGCCCTTTGTGTTTGAGTGTTAAGCTTATGAGTACGTTGAGTGTACAAGGAGTACACTGCGCGTACTCGTGCGCTTATTCTGTACGTGGTTCCATCCGGGTACGCTGGGCGTACCTAGGGTTACGCCGGGCGTAACCAGCCTAGACTCAAAACCCTAATATGAGTTGAGGGCTATAAAAGGAATGAGATGGTCTTGTCCCTCAGCCACCATCTTTCAGAAAGAAACCCTAAGAGATCATTTCCTTCGTTTTTAGCTTGGGTGTGAGTGTTCTAAGCTTCAAAGTGGCTTTTTAAGGTGGTGAGAGAGAAGAGGAGACCATTGTGGAGGCTAGAAGTTGGTGGTCAAGTGTGGATCTGAGGACTACAAAGGTTGGATCTTCTTCCAGAGGTAAAATGTTCAGATCTTGGCTTGTAGTTTATGGTGTGCTTCGTGGACCAATTTCTAGGGTTTTTGGTCCCAAGATGGAGACTTTTTGAGCAAGTAGTCTCCATTGGCCTAGATCTATCATATTCCAGAGCTATATGAGTTGTATGTTCATACAAATGAAATCTTGGACGTAAATGTTGAGCCATGCATGAGATCTAGACTCTTGGATGTGAAAGGAAAGGTGTTAGAAGGTATGGAGAGCCTTTATAGCCATGCAAAGGCTTAAAGGTTTCGACTTTATGGATTAAGAAGTTTTAAAATGGCCAAATCTGGAATATGGGGTTATGTCTTAATCGTTTAAGGCATTAGAATAAGGAAGTGAGAAACTGGGATGTACGCTGGGTGCAATCCCAGTACGCGCCGCGTAATGGGTCGCGTTCCCCATTTCTGGAATGCAAGGGTACGCCCCGTGTACAGAAGCTGGTACGCCCCGCGTACTGCTTGCTGTTGACTTTTGTTAACTTTTCGGGTTTTGGTCAACATGTGGACTTTCGAGTCAGGGAGGGGTAAAATGGTCTTTTACCCTTCTGTGGGAAAGTGAAAAAGGACGTAGCATAGCCTTGGAAGCCGATATTAATTAGAATGATTATTTGTTGTATTTAGGCGGGGCTAGGTCATTGTTTCGAGATTTCCGAGATATCGAGCACGTGAGATTCTAGACATCATACGAGGTGAGTCTTCTCACTATACTGTACCGGAAAGGTACCTATGTGTAACCGGAAGGTCTTGTATGCTATGAGATGCATGTTTTGTATGATATGAGTTGTATGTTCTGTATGTGTTATGATTGTTGTATCTTCCTCAGTTTCTCAAGCAGAACTGAATATTGTTTCTCTTCCATTGGAAATAAATGTCAAATGTCGAAATGATTGTTGTATCTTCCTCAGTTTCTCAAGCAGAACTGAATATTGTTTCTCTTCCATTGGAAATAAATGTCAAAACAACCCAGATGTTTTTCTTCTTATCTTCATGAGGACATTTCTGAAGTAGATCGGAATAATGAGAAGCGTGTGAAGAATCAATTGTCTACTTTTTCTTCTGATCTTCAAGACCTGAAAGCTGTTGCGAAAGAACATCATATTTTATTTGTTCAAGATGTTAAGAAGGTAAGGGAGGATGTGAATTTCAAGATTCAGGAACTCCGAGGAGGATATGAGCAAAGAGATAGCAGTTGTGCAACAATATTATGCTTTTCTTAATCAAAAGATGGACATCATTAAATATACAATGACAAAATTATTCAAACTGTATGAAGTACTTGGCCCTAAGGTTAACCAAATGTCAAAAGATGAAGTTCAAAGCTTTTTAGAAATCAACAAACTGTTGACTGAATTAAAAGTCCTCATTTCGAAGCCAGGTTCCTCTCCTTTAATCACACCAGAATTTTTATCTCAAAAGTTCCTTCTCTTCGAATCTGTTATTCACAAACAGTTAGCCCCATTATCTCAACTTTCCAGTATTTTACCAATAAATGTCTCACCTGTTTTCACAAGGGTGCAAGGGGGAGAAAGGAAGTATGTTGATGAAGGAGCTTCTGGAAAAAATGGTGAAGAAGCTAAAGTAGTTCGTAAAGTCTTTACAACAAACATTCCCACAACAAAGCCAGTCATATCGAAAGCTGACCCTATGATTTCGACTATTACAACTACAAGGCAAGTGTTAAAAGGCATAGTGATTGGGTCTAGTGGAGAAGGGAGTGCTTTGAAGCCCATAGATATCCCAATAATACAAGATAGATGGAAAAAGGTTGTTGTGGAAAAATCAAAAGAAGAAACAAAAGGCAAAGGATGAGGCTAAGATGGAAAGGAAGAGGCAGATTCAAAGTATTTTGAGGCTTCGACAAAATAATCCTCCTCATATGAACAAGGGATATCCTAGGAAGTTGCATAGCTACGAAAATATCGAAGCTAGGGTGGCATACAATGAAATGCATGAATTCGAGAAGAAACCCAGTAAAAGCTATGCCATCGAAAACTCAAATTTGAATCAACTTGACTTCCCAATCAATGAGATGATGTTCATAACAACTCAGTATAAAATTGTTTATCTATTCAAGAATCCAGATGACTTCACTCACATGAAGCTGCGGTTTCATGCTGTTTTAGGGAAAGAATAGGAGGAAGTATGGTCTTGTGTGAAGATAGTCCAAGTGTTGAGTATTACAATATATGAGTTGTTCGAAAATATGCTACAAAATTTTCAATATCATGTTGTGCGGGCTAGCAAAGTGGCATGTAATTTCACCATTGCTGATTTTCCACTAATGAACTTGAATGATCTTATTCAAGTTGCGTATATTCTCAAGGATTCAGATGCGTCAAAGCTTCAGGGAACCAGCAAAGAAGTGTTGAGATTGGGATTGGGACATCTTAAACCCTTCATAGACAATTATTATGATTGTCTAGCTTTGACTGACATAGAATTAGCTATGTCTTTGGGGAAAGAAGTTTGGGTTCAACAATCGTTGGTGGAAAACAAAGTTGAATTAATTGCATATGTTGATGGTGAAATTTGCTTAAAGCCTTATGGGATTGTTTTTGTTGGGAAGGGCATGAATGGAAGACAGTCAAAGTTTTTATTTCAAGAAAATGACGTAGAAAGGTACACAACAGCTCAATATACGAACTTAATTGTTCATATGAATAGTTGTAAGAAGAACTCTGAAGAAGATAAAGCTGAAATGAGAAAGATCATGAATTGGAATGCTGAAGTTCAGAAGACATTACATAAAGCTGCTCAAATGATAATCAACTGACTTCAACACTTATTACAAAGGGGAAGATTGTTAGTGTCATGTTTGTTGTAATGTGTCGAAGTACATCTTAGTAGTTCTGAATAGTATGCTATCTATTTACTAAGGAATTTAATGTTTCAAAGTCTAGATGCTTAGTCCTTAGTATTTTTTGTATGCTTTACTTTTTTCCTATAAATACGAATTGTTACTTAAAGATAGATAAGAACGTGAAGTCTATTTTGTCTATTTTCTCTTTGCAACTGTGAAGCATAATATGAGCTGAAACAAGATCTTATTGACTCCTTGTGTTCTTAATTCTCGTTACTCTGATTTTGTTTTCATTTCCCGATTCAATACTTCATCAGAAGGTAGTCACCAGAATGAGCCGACTTTTGGTTCGGATCGGGTTATGGGAAGAACCGTCTGAGTGGCCCAAGGTAAGATTCGGGATCACTACCCTAAGTTAGTTGCAACAATGGACTTCGAGGATGAATTCTGATTTAAGTGGGGGAGAACTGTAACATCCCGATTTCCAATTATTTATCTTTACCCCCCCCCCAATGGTATGATAATTGTTTAAATTTTGGCCCTTTGTGGTGTCTTGTTGACTTTCGCTAAGGACTTAGTACACAGGACGTACATTATGTATGTTGGGCATACTTGGGCGGAGCTTAGTACGCTGGGCGTACATAGTGAATCCTCAAACCCTAATTTTTAGGGTTTGGTCCATATATATACACCATTAACTTCTCATTTCTCAGTCACCCTTTAACCTCCATCTGGAAAATCATTGCTTAGCCAATGTTAATCCTCTTTAGTGTATTTTAGATCTTTGTTGTCTATTTTGGTGTCCTTGAAGGAGCTAGTTGGAAGAGAATATCATCCTTGAAGAGTGAAACACTTTGGATCTAGGATTCCAGCATCTTTTGACATCCTTTGGAGGTATAAAGTTCTGAACTTGAGGTTGATTTCATTTAGATCTTCTTAGCTTTAGATTTGTAATTATTTTGATCCCATTAGCTTGGTATTATGAGTATGTGGTACTCTAATCCTTTTGAGCTATCCTTTCAGACGTTTGGGAGTGTCTTGGAGCATTAAAATGTGATCTAGAAAGTGATATTTAGGCCATGCATGTGTTAGAGTGTCTTAGTAAGTTAAGAACATAAGGTTTGGACATTAAGCACTTATTAGCCATGCAAGACCGTAAAGTTGGAAACTTTATGGTTAAGGATGCTAGTTTAAGATTGGATCTGGAATTTAAGCAAAAGGGCTAAAGGAATAAGCTCTTAACGGATGAATGGAGTACAAGCAGCGTACGTTGGTCGTAACCCAGGTACATCGGGTGTACTAAGTCAACCAACCTATAATTTGGGTAAACACTCATGTACGCAAGGGCGTACGAGCTAAGTATGATGGTCATACTCAGCAACGTTGACCAAGTTTGACTTTTGATTTTTTGAATTTGACCAGGGTTGACCAAGCTTGACTTAAGGTAATTTTGGGTATTTAGAGCCATAGTTAAGCCTTGGTCTCTATCTGTTGAATAGGTGACCTGTAGAGGGGCGTACTTAATCAGCCTTGGACTTTGACTTTTGTTGAATCCATTGATCGTTGACTTTTTTACCAAGTTTGACATTAGGTCAAACTTGAGGGTTTTTACTAGTGATTAAGATTTTATTAATTCTGATTTTAGTGGATCCGTGTGCACAAGTAGTGTAGCAGGGAGCGTATCACGGTGTTCTCGGGTTTCTTCATTTCAGGTGAGTTTCGCCTCATTATACCGTGGGTTGAAGGCACCAATACCGACCAACTAGTTTTGACTATCTATTATTAGAGGGATGCCTTTGGGACTGTATATATTCATGTATGATAGAGTGATGACTCTTGGTCTAGCCTCTCTTACCTGTTCCTTGTTTGGTTTTGGTTCTAGAGTAGGACCACCTGTCCGGGTGGCAATCTCACCTCTGAATATATGTGGTCATGCATTCCTTTGATTTTGATACTTAGTATGTTGCTATGTTGTAGTGATCTATGTAACAACTGGATATTTTTTTGCTTTGAAAGCTCAGTCAATCAACTCAACCGAGTGTCAGACTCATTCCTGCTATCATTTAGCACAGTTTAGAGTCTGTTTGAAGTGTTCTGAGCCTAGTACATTCAAAGAATGAGTGTTAGGAAGTACCTGTTAGATTCACTGAACAACACTCAAGCCCTAAAGTCCATCATGTGGAGTTTACGATCGTAAATATGGATTTTACGGCCGTAAACTCAACTAGGGCTGTAAACTCCCCCTTATAGTCTCATATCCTTCAACTTTCTTCATTATTTCACTTCCACCTCAAGAACTTCCATTTCTCTCTCAAGTATCATCGAGTTCTTCATCCTAGATCATCAAAAACGTAAGTGTTCTTCCTTTGATTTATTGAGACATCTCTTTATCTAGTAACGCCCTCATGATTCATCCATGAAAACATCCTTTTCTTCTAGATCTTCATAATCTTCAACTTTCACCAACAACACCAAGAACACACGAGTGTTTTTGGACCAAAATCGACCCTTTCAAGCCTCTATATCATAAGTACTCTCTCCTTGGCTTGTTGTATGTTTGAAACACTTGAGTTACACCTTCAATTCATCCAATTCTCAAGAACAAAAGGAGTTTACGGCCAAGAGCATCTCCCTTGGCCGTAAACCGCTATAAACGTGCCATATTGGCTGAAAACCCTTCTTAAAGTCCAAGCCTTTGACCTTGAACCCTTAAAGGATGTTATAGGACCTTAAACCACACACTTAGGCATGTTTAACCATGAGTTTAAGGCCGTAAACTCCCTTGGCCGTAAACTCCATTGGTGACTGTGAACACTCCTTAGTTCAATCACATGTGATTCCAACACTTGGTCAAAGTGTTTCCTAGTCCCGTGAGGTGTTTCCTTGCATTTAGTTGCTTCTAAATACTATATGTATGTCAATATATGCCATTATATTTCCTTTAGGACTCGTTAAGTCTTGGGACTTCATTCGTGGAGCTTCTAATCCTTATGCGCATATTCGTTTGAATCACCCACATCAGGTGAGTTCTTACCCCGTAATGAATCTTTTAACTGTTTTAAATGCTTTTAAGGGGGGGGGGGGGGAATACAAGTTAAACACAATCATAATTGTGTAAATGTTTGTTATAAAAATCTTTCAAAAGATTGCTTATTTCTTTTATAAGTGATCAAAACACTTCGAAAACTCTTTTAAAGTTTTGTTACTTTATAGTTTAACAAAACTCCATTTTTAAACTACAATCATAACTTAGTAGATAAAATGAGTTTTTTCTTCAAATCAGTATCAGTTCAAGTAAACATACTAGTAAACTATAATAGGTATAGTTTAGGGGTTCGGTTCATGCGATAACAAGTACAAAGATAAACATGCGATAACAAGTACAGAGAGGAATATACTATAAGAAGTACCGGGAAAAACACGTTAATATATTTTTCTGGGCTTGCATTGACACGAGTACGATTTCACATACTAGGGTTAGCAGACACGAGGCGATAAAACTTAATAATATATCTTTCCCAGTTTGCGTTGACAACAGTATGATTTCACGTACCAGGGTTAGCAGACACGGGGTGATAGTTATGTCCGACCGAACTTTTTTATAAAAAGGGGTACATTTGTAAAGTACCCGATGATAATAAATAAGATACCTAACTTATTCGTAACATAAACATTAAGTGGGAAAGGGACCTATAATGCTAACCTTATGATTCCTCAATGTATACAACAAGGGATATGTGTTAATAGGATCCGACAGGTAATAGGATGTGTGCCTTCCGCTTCATTTGTTGTTCCTTGTTTGGTTGTGGGCTTAGAGCGGATCCACCCAGCCTATTATCCATTCAATCTTAGTATTATATATATATATATATTACGTTTACATTAAGTCATCATAAGGAGTACCAGGTATGGGTCAGGTCATAGGACATTAATTCAAAACACAGTTTTCTAGTACAAAACATAATTTACGAATCAGAACATTTGGTATACAAAACTGGAAACTTACTAGTAAAGGGTTTAATCCATTTTATTAAACCAGTATAAACTTAAAGGACCTTAGGTGGTTAACTCTATAATACCTTAGTTTATACATCAAAGTTATATATAATTAATACGCGATAGGTAGTTGGGTGTGTGCCTTCCGACTCATTCCCTGTTCCTTGTTTGGTTGTGGGCTTAGGTCAGATCGACACAATTATCTATCTGTTCAATATTGGATTATATATATCTAGTATAAACTAAGTAGTTATAGAAGGAACCATTGTGGTTACTATTTTATTATAAGAAATAAGAGTTTTCTTAAAGAATCTTTTCATCAAATATAAAAGAACTATTATAGTTAACTCCGTGAGTACAAAGGGAATACACCAGGGTTATATACAACAAGGATTTAAAAACCAATGGGATGTGTGCCATCCACCTCATTTCCTGTTCTTTGTTTGGTTGTGGGCTTAGGGCAGATACACATAATCGATTGTTTGTTTACTCTGAGTTTTATATAACTTGTATACATTTAGTACTCATAGAAAGGATTGTAGAGTCATTTTTACTTATCTTTCATCAAAGCAGGAAATATAGGATTTTCTGGAGGAACTAGAAAACTTTTCTAAACATAATTTACAACTTACTAAACTTTCTTACAACTTACTTACATCACTAAAATCTTATGAACTCACCAGCTTAATTGCTGATAAACTCTTTCAAAATAAATTGTATTCTCAGAAAACTAGTAAACAGGTACTCGCACTGGGAATTCAGAAGATGGAGTTGTATAGCTTCAAGTCTTGTTTTGTTACTTGCTTATGTACTCTATGTTTTGTGAAAACATACTTTGTAAACACTTTCTTTCTAATGAAATGGTTGTTTATTACTTTGATTACTATGATTCATGTCTTGTGATACTAAACATGACGTCCTCCACCCCATAACATTTTCGTCGTTCTGGTTTTGGGGTGTGACAATCTGTTAGACATGTATCCTGGTATCGAGTACGTTGTTGTGTTGCATTGATCTGTTAGATTGGTATCCTGGTATCGAGTATGTTGTTATGTTGTAGTGATCTCTTAGATCTGTATCCTGATATCGAGTATACTGTGTTGCTATAGTGATATGTAGAACCGTATGTTATCTATGATTTCCAGTTATCCACTGGTGGACTGCCCTAGGGACTGTCTGTGGTCATGTAGGATAGCCTGAGAACTCTTGATCGAGACTTTCTTTTATGTTCCTTGCTTGGTTGTGGCTCTAGAGTAGGATCATCTATTCAGGTGGCTATCTCACCTTTTGTTACTTATGGTTGCGCATTTCATAGAGGATAGCCGGTAGCATGACTATATGTTGTGAGAAGACTTGTAGGCGGTAGTGAGTTGTAGGTTTGATGTTTGACTGTATTATGTGCCTACTTGATCCTTGTTTGTTTATATGTTGACATATAGTAGTGGTGGATTGAGGCGGTCTTGCTTTGTATTGTAGGCCAAGATACCCGATGCGGGCCGGTTGTAAGCCGTAGGCTCGGAGGTTCTGGACGAGTGGTTGGGTTGAGGCGGTAGACTAAAACAAACCTTGGGTATTCTAAACCGATGGCTGATTGGATCTATTTCATGTTGGCATTATAGTCCAAGGTACTGATTGGGCCTGGGCATTCCAACCGGGAGGTTGTGGCCCATTATGCATGCTTGTATGTTGTATGGGGTATTTTGGGAAAAACTCACTACGCTTCATGCTTATCCATTTGCTTATTGTTTTAGGTATCATCGCTGATTATGGAAAGGCCAATGCGTTACTATACACACTTATCAACAGCAATGAGGATTTCACATGCTTTATAATACTCTGATTTTGAATAAATGTAATTTGGAATAAACAGTTTTCTAAATAACAATTTTATAAGCTGGGAAGTTTTACCTTAATAAAAATGAAAATTTTGGTAGTGAAAATAGGACGTTACATTTTAAATTTAAACGCTTGATTTTTTCTAAACGAGACCAAATACATTTTTATAACTCAATTATCTTATATTTTTGATAGAAATGTACGTATTTGTAAAAGGTGGTCAACCAGATAAATTTCATAAAACACTTTTGGTGATAAAAATACTTCGTGTCAAAACCTGTAGAACTCACCGACAATTTTTTTGATGTATTTTAAATGCATGTATTCTCAGGTTATTTAGTAGGTCGGAAGTGTTCGCTTCGAAGGTTGTCGGTTATTTTTAATATACCTTTGTAAAAGCCGAATTGTTAGACGTGTGTCTCGATTTAGCAATGGTCTTGTCAATGTAATTTCTATTTTAGTAATAATAGAATATTATATTTGTACTTTTCAGTGTATGTTCAATAACTGTGATTATTGGTTTACGCCGGGCACATCAGCCTTTCCGTCGGCGAATGGGGGTGTGACAGTCATAAAAATGTTGCATGACAAAAAAAAACGACCGTGTAAATGCTACGCAGTATTTTCGGCATCAGAATTTTGGTGTAGAATGCTTTGAGATAAATACGCAATCGTGTAACAGGAAACACAACCGTGTAAGGGTCATTTCTCAGTGTGAAAATTCACGTTGTGAAATAGGTTATTTTTTATTTGGAGAAAACAATGTTGCCCAAAATGCTAATAGAGAAAAAAAATTATAAAGTTGACGGTATACAACATATCACATACAGTGGTTGTTAATTGGACGTAGAACGCACCCAGGAGAACCACTCTTTGTGTGCACTTCCCCCTTTCCTCTACTTATCTCCTCATGAAGCAGTCTTGATCCTCATGTATTTTCAGCTCCAGTTAAGCTCCAAATATGCGCCAAGCTGCGTCCAAATGCATCAAAATCGTGTTTCACTTTAAATTACCCAAAATAGATATCAAAACATGAGTAATATGACCATTACAATGAAAAACATAAATTATCAATTCATTATACTAAAACAAACACATGTACAGAAAACACAAAACATATTAGTACAAAAAACTAACATAAAATGATGCATAAAATCACATATAACAATAAAATAACAACTAACATTAAGAAATAACACTAATACGAAAGTGAGACATTTTGTATGCGAAAAATCACCATTTCACAATACTACGAAGATGTCATTTTTCATACAAAAAGACCCCCATTGCTAAATGGGTCATTTATGAGTGAGGAAAATGACAATTTTCTACAATGAAAAATGGTCACTACGAAAAAAATGGTCATTTCTCAATGTGAAAATTCATGTTGTGAAATAGTTTATTTTTTATTTGTAGAAAAAAGAATAATGTTGCCTAAAATGTTAATAGAGAAAAAAATATAAGTTTGGACGGTATACAACATATCACACACAGTGGTTGTTAATTGGACGTAGAACGCACCCAGGAGCACCACTCTTTGAATGCACTTCCCTTTTCTTCTACTTATCTCCTCATGATTGGGCGATGCTATACAATATAGATATAATATATATATATATATATATATATATATATATATATATATATATATATATATATATATATATATATATATATATTAGTTTTCTGTAAATTGAATATACACTAAAAATTAAAAAAAAATGTATTCAAATGTATGGTTTTTCCTTCTCTAAAAAATATAATATTTATATAAAATATATGTTAAAATAAAAATAAAAAAATAAAGTGAAGTGAAAGATGATACTTTTTTAAGTTTAAAAGATAAAAAGAATTAGAGAAAAATAAGATGACCGTGGCATAGATAAAATAAAAAATAGATACACCGATCTAAATACATTTTTTCATACAAATATCAATGCACATTGTCCTCCTTATATTTTATTTATGAAAATTAAAGCGGTATTCTCATATGGTTACCATTGTCCTTATATTTTATTTATGAAAATTAAAGCGGTATTCTCATATGGTTACCTGGCTTGGTTTGTCTCTTCTTTTAAAAAGATTTTTTTTTTCGTGTGTTCAAAGATTTACATTGGAAGTTAGGGAAGATCTGGTGGTTTGTTTTTCGGGATTTGACAAAGACCATGTTTATGACCAATTATAACTTTCTTAATCCATCAACACCTTTTTTATTTAGATCTTGTCTCAATCTTAAGACCTAAGAGTGCCTTTTTCTTAAATGGAAACGGCAAATTTTAAAATAAAGTAAGAAATATATGTTTTCATGTAATATAATTAATTAGAGAAATTAAACATTTTATATCCTATTTATTTTCTTATTTATATAAAATAATCACATATGTAATTCATTATTACTTTCTTGTAATGGTGAATTTTATAAAAATATCTACTAAATAGATATGGTTTTAAACACATCTTTGTAATCTATTCTCTTTGAAGTCGTTGCCCTAACTTCTCATTGCGCCTACATCGGGAATCCTCAGACAACTCCATTTTTGGCCATATGTGGGCACGTCCGACCATACCACTTGACCCTCTATGATGTTGATTGCCTCAACTGTTTACCACCGACATTTCATCCACACTGTTCATGTGAGTTAATGTGAGACGACCTATTTTTGTAAGATTGTTAAACCAGTGTTTTTCTAATGAAATATTCTAATATTCTAGTGTTTATAAAAATATAATACTTTTAATATTCTAATATTTTAAATGATATTATTAACAGATTTTTCATTAAAATATTCTAAAACATATAATGTAATAATTATAAAAATTATATTTTTACGATCACTATAATAGTAAAATATTTCATTCGAAAAATCGGTCTCACGGTCCCACAAACTTATGTACGTTTTAAATCAACTTTTATATATATATATATATATATATATATATATATATATATATATATATATATATATATATATATATATATATATATATATATATAAGTTGAGGAAGAACTTGATGAAGGTTTGGAGAATTAGGATATTGGGTTGATGGGTTCACCGGAAAAGCATGAAGATAGCGGGTGGATAAAGAAGATGTTGGAGGAGGAAAGGTTTCTGGTGAAGGTCTTCGTTGCTATTGACGATGTCGAGGAGACATATTCAAATTCCAAAGTTGATAACGGAGGATCGAAAAATCGATGTATCCCTAACACAACAAACATGGGTAATATCCCAATTAATGATATTAAGAATGGGCCACAACATAATGAACTCGAGGAAAGTTTTAGGCCAATTCCAGGTACAAATAAGATCGATTGTAAATATTTACCTAAAATAAGCCGATGATGGATTCTAATGAAAGAATATTAGATGTATCAGTTGCTGGGCTTTACATGTATTAACACGAATAAATCCTTAACACTTAAGGGTACATGTAACCTAAAGATCTATGTCGTAACACTACTGAAGTAATAAAACCTTTGAACTATATGTCAAATTTGAAAATCACATAAACGTTAAGGCATACATACTTTGTAGTTATTGTATTAAATAACTAATCAGAAACCTTCTTGAAAAACTCTTGGAAGCAAGCACCACAAGTGTCGTGCCTCAAATGGTTCACACCCAAACCTTGGCAACCAAGGACTTGAAGAGAAAGGAGAGAGAAGCAAATTTTCGGGCCTATCTATTCTTTTGAAGTTATTGCCGAAATTAGAATCATAATGGGTCTTTATATAGTGTAACAAGGAAACCCTAGATAAGCTCCAAACCAATAAAATAACATTATCTTATTTTTGGTAATTATCTAGCTTCCTAATTATCCTCCAAATATAATTCTAGAATCCTAAATCCCTATAAAAAAAACAGTCCAAGGCTTCTATGGAGGTTCTAGAATGCCTTTCGCTCAACTATTGGACAATTATAATTTAACCCATGTACTTTTTATTAATCCAATTAATCCTAAAATTAATTCCAAATAAGTTCTGATTAATTCTTAATTAAATTACTATTTCTAATTAGTATATTATTCTCATAATATATTAACAAATCATTTATTTTGATTTCGAATTAATTTATTAATCATATAATAAATTAATAAATCAATTTCTCTCTGTCTCTAAAACTTATCCTATTCAGTTGCTAGATTTGAGAGCAACCCAAAAACACTGTGCTACCATTTATTCAACTTTATACCAATTATATTTATGGGCTTAGACACTCAATCCTAAAATCTCCCACTTGGATAAGTCTGTAACAATAATTGTCAGAATAACCTCCAAATTGATCAGCAAATTGTAGCTTCCAAAAGCCGTTGTCGAACTCTGACCCAGTCGGTTAAGTTTCCTAAGATAAGTGATCAAATATTCTTCCATTCTGTGACAACCCGAAATTTCCATTCTGTACAAACCATTTGAAGCCAATAGAAGTAGAACAGTTACAGTGAAATTCCAGACTTGGGGTATAAGTTTGACACTTTTTCAGGATTTACACTTAAGGAGATATCAGGAGAGTGGATGCACTAGAGTTTTGTACAACACTGTTATTCCAATACTCTAGGATATTAGAGTTCTTTCCGGGAATAAAATATTTATGCCCAAAAATCTCAGGACTATATATAGAATTCTGAACCAAATAATTCATTAGTTACATTTCCAATTAGAGAAAAGTCGAATTCTCTCTCACGGATCTTCGGGTTTTTATCCCAAATCGTGAGTACTTCGATCTAGTTATATTATATACCTTAGATTGTGTTTAGAAACATGAAAATCATGCCAAAACCCCAAGATTTGGGAGTTTACCGCCCAAGAACACTTGGGGAGTAAACTCCATTTTAAGGGCCAAAAGTGTCCCAATGTCCCTCAAAGACTTGGAACTCAAATTAGAAGCCACCATTGCATGTTTAGGACACCAAAATCAATTAGAAACAAGGATGAAAGTGAGTTCACGGCCAAGGAAGTTCTTGGGCCGTGAACTCCATGTTTAAGTGCCAAAATGCCCTAAAAATCCTCCTTAAGCGAAGAGACTAATTAGGACAAGTACCCTAGTGTGTTTGGGGCTAGCAAACACCCTTAGAACACCAAGAGTAAGGTGTTCACGGTCCAAAAGGTTCTAGGGCCGTGAACTCCATAAAATGGTGCCAAATGGTGCCATAAACTCTTCTAAAGCCTAGTACAAAAGCCTAGTTTTATTCCTAGTGAAATGAAGGACTTGAAAACACCATAAACATCCTCCAAAAGGAGATTACGGCCGTAATCTCCAAGGGATATGGTCCCAGGGCCATAAACTCCTAAAGGGAGTTATATTATGCCCTAAACTCTTCCATAGACCAAGCCATTAAGTAGAAATGCTTATTAGGGCCTTATAGAGCATCAAACATCAAATGGACACATAGGTATGAGTTCACGGCCGTAAACTCATGAGTTTACGACCGTAAACTCATTTGGTAGTGTCATTAGGGTCGTGAACTCCCTTATGGAGTTTTCCTTGAGCCCTACACATAATAGCTTCCCCTACAAACACTTAGATGCAATCCTAGAGGCTAATAACACTTGATAAAGGTGTTTAGCATGTCCTAGGGTTTCTTGACTTGTTTATTAGTTTTTTTATAGACTAATTTGTTACATATATGTGAAATTATATGTTAACTAGGATCATTGAGTGTGTTCAAGACTTCACTTGACACCTAGCGGTCCTACCTCTTTAGTTCATCCGTATCACCCACAACAGGTGAGTTCATACCCCTTAATCAATGTTTTAACTATTTTAAATGTTTTATGGGGGGATACAAATAGAATCATGCTACTTATTATATCAATCACGTGTGATTAATATGCATCATTTAAATGATTTACTACTCATTAGCCATTTTACCAAACAGTTTCCTTCAAATGATTTTCATAAAAATTTTATATGTTTTAAAACTCCTTATTACACTGTACATTTTACTCTGTATGTTTTATTTCAAACTTTCTTACAATTGTGTTTCAAACAAATGTTTCTTTATACTAAATTGTTTTATCAAACCCATGCCTTCAAACCGTTTTATCGATCGACATCAATTCGATCTTTTCTTAGATAATAATTATGTTCAAAGGTTTTACAAAACTTATTTTATGCTTTTATATTATAAATTGCATGCCTCTATATGTATAGTTATATAAGTAATATTTAAAAGACTTAGGAAGGCTATCCACCTTGTTTCCTTTTCCTCGATTTGGATGTGGTCTGATAGTATATCGGGTACTCGTCCGAAGGTCGTTTAAATATTAGTTATATATCATGTGTACATATATAGTCATGAAAGGTCCTTCCAGTTCATTCAATGCCCATGGGTAGCAAGGGTATACATCCATGTTCATACGTCTCAGTTAGATTACTAGTAAACTATCATATGGGTAGTTTAGGAAGTTACTAGAACCATTACTAGAACACGATATCATACAATGAGTCAGTTCATTCATGAGTCAATACTTTCTAGGTAGAGAGCACGTACATTACAGCTAGAACATTACAGTACATTACTATACTTGCTAGGTAGAGAGCACGTACATTACAGCTAGAACATTACAGTACATTACTATACTTGCTAGGTAGAGAGCACGTACATTACAGCTAGAACAGTTCATTACATTACATATACATGAATACGTTAATTATTGTGATATGAATCGGAGCATGACTTAAATGTCATGGCCCGTTTTGTAGCCAGAGTCTCTTAAAGGGAGAGCGTGAGTTTGCGTATAGATCTATACTGGATTGACTATCCTACACCTTGCTGCTAGCTACAGCCGGACCTGCAGGTCTGCGGGTGCCAAACGTCATTTCTTTTTTACGACCATTCTTATGTCGTTGTTACCAGTCAATAGTATGGTGCAATTAATCACATGATGCCTTAATATAAATCCGGTTTAAGGTAGTTAGTACAGCAGTAGTTCTTATAGCGCTACATTTCAGTACTACATTAATTTTCCCTGTACATATATTTAGTGATCTTTTCACTTAATCTTTAAATGTAAAAACTATATTTTGTTATTTATAGTTACACTTGGGTAAATTACACACTTTTACAAGAAACGAACATTTAGAACAGTTAAGTCTTGGTAGAAAACTACATTGAGAATAGTTAAGTCTTAGTAGAAGACTACATTGAGAATAGTTAGGTCTTGGTAGAAGACACCCTTATATAATAGTAGGAATCATAGGGAATTCTAGGGTTTTTCAAACGTTTACAGTTGTTTTACAAACATTTTTGTACTTACAGTTTTACATACATTTTCAATACTTACAAATTCTTACATACAAATACTTACATACAAATTAAGACACTAAAATACTTATGATCTCACCAGCTTCAAAGCTGATACTCGCTTTCAAAATTACTTGTATCCTCAGGTCATCATAGACAGGTACCGATGCAAGGAATAGGGAAGATGGAGCTTGTTCAAGACTCATCTTTCATTTTGATTTATGCTTTAGTGTTTATCAAAATTTGACAGAACACACTTGTATAATAATTATATTATTAATGCAATGGATGATGTTGTTGCTTGTTTACTACTTTTCATTGTTGTGATACTGTACATGACATCCTCCGCCCCAGAACGTTTCCGCCGTTATTGGTTTTGGGGTGTGACACATTCTACAAGATATCGTACAAAAATGAGACATGGATTATAATCTATCTCACTATCCAAGTTTTATTTCCCGATTTCTGATTTATGATGATGACATACGACTTCTAGTCGAACACATCAATTTAGTCTTAGCTAGTACTAGTACTTATAAGTCAACACTAAATCACCGAAGGGCCAAAAGATATTGCTTTGCCTGTTAAGAAAAAAGGAACGAATAAATACTGACTTATTTGCTCGCACTATTTACTCATTAAATTTTACACAACAATATGTTTTATAACATGAAGTTACTGATGCGTTTATGTATTATCCATGCACAACTGACTTCTAAACCACAACTCATATATCTCTATTTCAAGAATATAAGATATTATCGTATCAGAATTACTCGTGATAAAATCCATGAAGTAATTTTTTAAGCGTGGGTTTATCCAATACTTAAAATCTCCAATACTAAGTACTCAATAACATTGCAACAAAACTATTGCTTTGTCTAAAACTCTTTAGAAAATCTACAATCCAGTTCATGACAGTGTTACTTCAATACTTACTTCCAAAAGTGTGAGCAATTGTGGAATTTCAAATAATCAAATTATTCAGGAAGTAAAACATGCAAAGTGAAACACAATAGTAACCTAATTAACTATGGTCTCAAAACTATTAAATATAAATAAAATTCTTATTATTTAATCACCATATTAATTAAGACTTTATTTATTGTCTAATGTTTCGAGTAATCAATTAAACCTTTGAATTAAACATCAGTTATGCTATGTTATGAACATGCATACTATGTTTCTCTATGGTCCTTCCTTTGTGCACAGATCGACTGGACACTATTCTAATGATGCTCATTTCACAATTCTAAATTCTTGTTACTATGTTAAATGTATTGGCATTCCAACTTTACATGGATTTTCCTTCTGTGATGTTGAGGCTTCAAAGTCACAAAGTCTTAGCCAATGACATTACAAAATGTTCCATTGAAACTTTGTTACTATAAACAATTCCATGGAAATGAAATCTCAAATTCAAGGTACAGTCCTTGAATAACTTTTCTTGCATTAAAGTTTCCATCTCACATGTAGCTTTTAACAATTAACTCATGTTATGGAAACATTTCCATATTCCTATATGACCATCAATTCTGATCAAGAATCATCCCAATCTAAAACATGTCACTATAGTACGTCCAAATTAAAAACCATACTTCCAGCAATCCACAAGAAACCAATCTTTTGGTATAACCTCATAATGTTCTTCACAGTTGTTTAATAACATTTGTCACACAAAGTTCTAGTCCTTTTCCCTTTTCAATGCCCAAGACATTTGGAAAAATTAAAACAAGTGAATATTATAGTAGATATAATTCATCCTATATCCAAATCATATGGGTCTCGATTCATTATGTCTTACATAAGGACCCGATATTTGTTATGCCTCTTGCTATAATATTTCCTTATATTGAATTTCTTATGTTGAATCGCTTCAACATGATATTCGTATATGTTAATAACTATGTTCTATTAAACTATGCAATCTAAACTTTTAGATTTAAAAAGAAGTATGAGTGTCCCCTCCCTTAAGTCTAACATAGAGACACAATTCCCAAACTTTGCAATTTGAAAATTGAAAACTTTATTCCTTATGAATAATATTTCCAACTTGCAATACTAGCATAACAATTATGATTCCACTAGCATAACAATTATACCCCCACTAGCTTTGAAATGTACCCAAAAATCAACTGGACTTCTAGAAATCAATACTTTTGACTTCCTTACTACAATGCAGATTCTGTTATTTGATGCTTTGATAAGTCTTCAAATAGACTTCTCAAGCTTATATAACTTCTTTGGATAGCTTATGTATGTGTTTAAACCCTTTCAATACTTGTAGCCACAAATCTTGGAAGTTCAAATAATTACTTGCCATTTCTCATAATTCGAAATATAAAGAGGGATGTTGTAATGATATTGTGAATTTGAAAATGCAATTAACACAACCACTAACCATGATGATATATATATTAGATCTTTAAAATATACTATAGAAAGTGTTTCCTTATAATTATTCTCATGGTATAGAGCGAAACCCTTTCCTACCTAGATTTAATGGTGTATACATTCCCATCCATATGAATTTATCATTTCCAACCTACAATCATAAGAAGAGGTTAAGGACAAAACCAAATTCAAATTTGGCTTTCCTTCATCGACTAAACTTCGTTAGTCTAAATTTCTTCCTTTTTGGTAGCACAAGGACCTACCAGTGCTATTGTGTTGTTTAAGCAGCTCAGCCATACTGATCAATGTACTTTCGCTGACCAACATGTTTTGCTTTTCCAGTTAAATGAGAACCATATAGCTCATCAGCATTGTCAACTCCACTAGAAGGTGCACAGAAACAAGAATGTGTCAACTGAACACGATTGGTTATCAACCTCAGGTCGTGTGCTAGTGATAATTAAAAGGTTCACTGTCGATGGACTCTTGTAACTCTCAAGATCAATAAGACTCCCACTAACTTCTTGACATATAAGTTTCTGTCTCAAGAAGCATTCCTTGATAACTAAAATAGATATTCAAAAGTTTGTGTAGATTCTCAACATGAAAACATTTCACATAATAGGTATCAATTTATCCTTTCTTTCTTGATTAACGATAACATCACAACTCCAACTTTAAATGTGCTAGAGTAAGAAAACATTATTACTCCGTATTTCATGAGGTGTTAAAAACCTACTTAGTATGAAATAATTTTTCAAGATATGATCTATAGTAACTAGAGCATGGCTCTAAAACTTGATTGGAAACAAAGTATGACTCATCTCTCGATTTTAACCATTTTAACAATATATGGTTCCTCTTCTTAGTCAAACAATTGCACTAAGATGTTTTTCAAGGATCAATTGTGATATAGTTCCAGATTCATTAAGATAATAAAAAACATGATACTAAAGTACTCTCCTTTCCTTTCAGATTGGAGAAACTTTTATCTTTTTGCCTGATAGATTCTTGTTATTCGTTCTGCTACTTTTTGAATCCTTTCAAAGTAAAAATATGCTTAATCTTATAAACACAACCATATTTACTAAAACATTAGTAAACCATGACGAATAGAGCTATCATCATTTGTGATGGATCTGAACAGTCTATATCAACATGTACTAGATCCTTTAGTCCTTCACTTGACTCACATAAACATGTGATCAATGAATTTGTCATAATCTTCCAATGATCAAGATTCTTAGACATCACGCAATTCAAATTACATAACTCCAAGTTTCTATCTAATTGAAACTTGGGTGATGAGAATCCTTTATTCCTTAGTTAATTATGATTAATTATGACATAAACACAAGCGATATCATAAGAATCAAATTCATAATTAATATTGCTAATATTAGAAATGTAATCAACAATTTCATAAATTCCATTGGAAGGAAATATAAAGTAAGAAAACTAGATAAACCAAAATTCACTTTTATTGATAATAAACAAAAAATTGGAACTTGTCCTTACAATGCATAAAAATGAAAACTATGTTTCTAGACATCTCTTAAGCAATCTATTAAATTATCATAACTCCTAAGCAGTGGCTTCCAAATTCTGATCATCAAACCATGTGACTGAAATCCATCTCTCATGATTAGAATCAACTCACTCTTCTTAAGCTTCCTTGTTTCTTTTAGATCATGGAATACCATCAAAATGTGATCATCACATCATATATTAAGAGTCTATTAATAGGAACTTGTTAAAATAATGGAGTTAGATAACGGATGTACCTAAAGTAGAGTCACACAAATTGACTTTACCATCTCTGACATCTTTCAGATAGTCAGGGAAGCTTAGCAACCAATGTCCCTTTAATTGGCAATTGAAATATATTGACTCTTTAAGGCTAACACATGGAACTATCTCAGAACTAGCATTTCTTTTTACCATACGATCAAATTGTTAGAACTTGGCCAATCCCTTTCTATTGGGAAAAGAATAAATCTTTTCTAGACAATTATTGTTACTATCATTGTTGTAAAACTCGCCGAGTTGGCCGATTACTCCTCCGAGTACTCGCTACTCCCCCCCCTTGCCGAGGCAAGTTATATAATCCCGAGTACTCCCTGATCGGTCCCTTACGAACTGAGTAGTGTTGTGAAATTCGGTCAACTCGGTGATTAATATGTATAATATACTTAACGATTTATTATTTAACACACACACATGTGATTATTACTACATATATATCTTAAATTTTCAGTAATTATTCACGAAGTGAGACCATTATGTGTTTTTCATTTTTTGTGTATTCACATGTATCCAATTTTGTTATATATTTCAATCAACGTATGATTTTATCTTATGACTTTGACATATATAATTTCCCTAAAAATATTTCTACACAAATTTCCAAATCTGAGTACTCCCGAGTACTCGCTACTCGGTAGTCATCCGAACAGGCACCGAGTAACGAGTTCTACAACCTTGGTTGCCATAATCAATCTTCATGGAAACTTTAGAATTAGACCCTTCAAGCACATTTGCTTCACTTTTGCTCTTAAGCATTTCTTCTTCAGCAATAATCAACATTTGCGTCAGATCAATTAGGATCACATCGAGGTTCCTCATATAAAAGTTCTTAGTGAACTGACTATATGACTTAGGAAGCGAAAGTAAAACCAAATCAATGGCTTTCTCCCTTGGGAAAATGACACCCAAAATATCCTGTTTTTGAATGAACGATTTCATTTTCAGAACATACATAAAAACTGAATTTCCAGCTTGATGTTTACATGCCAATAGGGCTTGAGTAGTTTCGATCTTCCAACTCGAGAAAAACGTGACGTGGGGAGAGTCACTGTAGGAGGAGGAGGAGGAAGTGTTGCAGAAGCATGACGTCCAGTTCCATTATTTCCTAAAGAAGGGAAAAAAATTTCACCTTGATCTGAAAGTGAAGATCATCTTCAGAAGATAGAGGAAAACTATTTCCAAAAGAATGAGGAAAACCATGATTGTCTTAACCTGACATCTATTAAACGGATAAAAGAGAATTAAAGTTAGTTGATTTTAATCCTTAGCTATTTAACCCATAAATTTTAAATTAAGGCTAGGATCGATATTTTCGATTCAAACGTTGAAGAGGGATGTCATAATCAAATTCGAATCTATTTTAGGTAGGTAAAGATTTTACCAATTTCAATCTTATGTAACTCCTAGATCCTTTGAGATTCATTGAATCTAATCAATGGCATGTTTAATCTCGGATTATTCTCCCACTTTTGTGACTAAGATGCCGAGGATCACAAACGAGATGTGAATAACCATGAAAATTACCTTGTCACTCTCGATGTCATTTATTATCCCGTTTTAATGTGTCGGTTAGCCGCACACATTCCATAATCAATGATAATTTTCGAGACACCCATTACCACTCTTTATTAGTCCCTTATTAGTGTGTCGGTTATCCACACATGCTCCACTAACGACTTATAAAGTGTAATGTGCAATTTCATGGATTAGGATACATTTCAAATTTTTCCTAAAGTAACTAAGAGTAGGATTTTAAAATTAGTTTAGTTACTTTATTTCATTATACTTATTAATGAGATAAAGTTTTATCAAATCCGTTCAACTATCGACCCTCCACCACACAGGAAAGCAGTGAGTGAAAATGGACGCTCATTCAACGGCCATTTTATAGGCCACTTCCTTATACCCTCTTTAAAGCGTGGTTTCGTGAATGAGGCGTACTAGCGATTTGACTAGATTTTTTTACAGATATAATACATATTAAACTTTTAAATATATATACATAGTATAAGGTGAATTTTAAAACATTTTAAAGTTGCAAGGGTTTAATCTTTTAATAAATTAAACATTTAATTAAATTAAATTTAAACCAATTTATGGATTTATTAATTATCTTTTAGTTAATAATTTAATTAAATTAGTAATAAGATCCATCAGGATAATTTTAATCATATAAGTTAATCATTATCATATCTATAATCATCTCCTAATATTTAGGGTTTACTTAATTATCTAATATGACCAAAATTCGGATGATGATAGATTTTACAAAAGATAATTACCAAATAAATCAAATCAGGCAAGAAAATGTGAAAATTCGAAATATACTGTGCTCACGTCCTGAGCATGGACTGCTCACGTCGTGAGTATAATCTAGCAGAAATAGATTTCTGGATTAACCTGTGCTCACGTTGTGAGCCTCGAAGGTCACATCGTGAGATCTGATTTTTCAGAAAAAAATCGGTTTTTGTTCAAGTTAAAGCAATATATATTCAATTTTTAGACAACGTACACTTTGATACCACTGATGGGTTTTAAATGTATTAACACAGATAAATCCTTAACACTTAAGAGTACATGCAACCTAAAGATCTATGTCGTAACACTATTGAAGTGATATTCTATTGAACAACAAAAACCTATGAACCCTATGTCAAATTCAAAAATCACATACAAGTTAGGGTATACATACCTTATAGTTATTGTAGCAAATAACTAATCACAAACCTGCTTGAAAAACTCTTGGAAGCGAGCACCACAAATATTGTGCCTCTAATGGTTCACAACCAAACCCTAGCACCCAACGAACTTGAAGAGAGAGGAAAGAGAATAAAATTTTCGGCCTATCTATTCTTTTAAAGTCATTTTCGAAATTTGTATCCCAATGGATCTTTATATAGTGTAACAAGAAAGCCCTGGATAAGCCCCAAACTAATAAAATAACATTCTCTTGTTTTTGGTAATTATCTAGCTTCCTAATTATGCTACAAGGGTAATTCTAGAATCCTAAATCCCTAAAAAAACCGTCCAAGGATTCTAGGGAGGTTCTAGAATGTCTCTTGCACACATATTGAACAATTACACTTTAACCTCGTTACTTTTAATTAATTTAGTTAATCCAAAATAAATTTCAATTAATTTCTGATTAATTCTTAATTAAATTTACTATTTGTAATTAATATATTATTCTCATAATATATTAACAAATCATTTTTTTGATTTAGAATTAATTTATTAATCATATAATAAATTAATAAATCTCTTTCTCTCTCTCTCACACTCTTTCTCTCTCTCTCTCTCTCTCTCTCTCTCCGTGACAATCCTAAAATCTTTGCCTCGTATGTTCATCCATTCAATCCAACAGTGTGTCAGACTTGTTTCTGCTATCTTTTAACCTTGTTTAGAGTCTGTTTAAGGGTTCAAAGCTCAGTACATTCAAGCATTGAAAATAGGATCGAGTTGCGTATGTTCTTCGCGTTGAATTTGAGCCGAACACTCAATCAGAGGGAGTGTACGGCCGTGCACAAGTGTGTGTGGCCGTACACCCATGTTGGTCGTACAACCCCTCCATTAGTGTGATATCCCTTCATTCCTAAGTCATTTCTCTAGTTTCCAAGTCAAGAACATCGATTTCTCTCTCAACTATCATTGAGCTTTCACCCCGATCTTCAAGTATGTAAGCCTTTCTTCCGTTTTGATTTGCTGTTATCCTTCTTCTCGGAGTAACATTTGATTTCATCCATGGATATCATCTTTTGGCTAGATCTTCAAATCTTCATCCATTTCACCAAGAACACCAAGAACACATACTTGTTCTTGGTGATTGTGAACCCTTTTGAGCCTCCAAATCGAAAGTACTCTTTCCTTATTCTTATTACGTGTTAGGAACACTTTATTAACACCCTAAAAATAACCAAAACTCAAGATCATAAGGAGTGTACGGCCGTACACCCATGTGCGGCCATACACCCCTCAAAACACCCCTAAAGGGCCTCCAAAATCCAAATCTAACTTCAAGACTTGATGAGCGACAGTCCCACAAGATTCCCTATCATCCAAGCAAACTTTTGTGCACTTGTTACCATGATTGTACGACCATACACTCCCTGACCGCACACTCATTGTGGCCGTACACTCCCTTTAGATGAATCACATGTTATTCTAACACTTGGTCCAAGTGTTTCCTAGTCCCTAAAGGCGTTTCCTTGCATGCGGTTGCTTCAAAAAACTATATTCATGCCAATATATGCCATTATATGTCATCTAGGACTTGTTTTTGTCTCGGGACTTCATTTATGGAACTTCTCATCCTTACGTGCATATTCGTTTGAATCACCAACATAAAGTGAGTTCATACCCCTATAAACAATCTTTTAACTATTTTTAATGCTTTTAAAGTGGGGGGGGGGGGGGGGGTTACAAGTTGAACATAATGTTAATTGTGTAAATGTTTTGTTATAAACATCTCTTATAGGATTGCTTATGTATTAATAAGTGATCAAAGCGTTTCAAAAACTCTTTTAAAGTTATGTTACTTTATAGTTTACAAAGCTCCGTTTTTAAAAGTATAATCATAACTTATTAGATAAAATTAGTCTTTTCTTCAAGTTAGTATCAGTTCAAGTAAACATACTAGTAAACTATAATATGTATAGTTTAGGGGTCCAGTTCACACTACAACTAGTACAAAGAAGAACATACTATAACAAGTACAGGGAGAAATATATTATAACAAGTACAGGGAGGAACATACTATAACAATAACAGACGAACAATTCAAGATTTACGCACTTATACGATGTTCTTAGTCCTCTAGGAAGACGTTGTATCCATAACTCATTGTTTGTAACAAATTAAGGTGTTAACATATCTTTCTGAGCTTGAGTTAACACTAGTATGATTACACGTACCTAGGTTAGCAGGCACGAGGTGATAAAAAATAATAATATATCTTTCCAGGTTTGCGTTAACACTAGTACGATTACACGTACCTAGGTTAGCAAGCACGAGGTGATAAAACACAATAATATTCTTTCCAGGTTTGTGTTAACACTAGTAAGATTACACGTACCTAGGTTTGCAGGCACGAGGTGATAAAACATAATAATATATCTTTCCGGGTTTGTGTTAACACTAGTATGATTACACGTACCAGGGTTAGCAGGCACGAGGTGATTGCAATATATTGAATCGAAATTATTTATACAAAGTATCTTTGTAAAGTACCTGACAGTAATAAATAGAATACATAACTTTTTCGTAACATGAACATTAAGTAGAAAGGGGCCTATAATGCTAACTTTATGATTCTTTAGTGTATACATCAAGGATATATATTAATCGGGTCTAGGAGATAGTAGGACGTGTGCTTTCCGCCTTACTTCTTGTTCCTTGTTTCGTTGTGGACTTAGGGCAGATGCACCTAGTCTACTATCTATCTGATCTTAGTTATATATATATATATATATATATATATATATATATATATATATATATATATATATATATATTCCGTATACACCAAGTAATCATAAGGAGTAGCAGGTATAGGTCTAGTAAACTAATTCAAATACATTGTTTTCTAGTACAAGAACATACTTTTCAGAAAGAACACGAAGTAGACTAAACTAGAAACTTATCAGTAAAAAGGGTTTAATCCATTTTATTAAACCAATATACTTAAAGGACCTTTAGTGGTTAATTCACAATACCTTAGTTTATACATCAGAGTTCTATATAATTGATATCCGATAGGCAGTTGGATGTGTGTTTTCCGCCTTACTTCCTGTTCCTTGTTTGGTTGTGGGCTTAAGGCAGATCCACACAATTAACTATCTGTTCAACAGTAGATTATATATAGCTTGTATAAACTTATTGATTATAGAAGGAACTATTGTGGTTACCATTTTTACTAAAGGAAATAAGGGTTTTCCTTTAGGAATGTTTTCATCAAATATAGAGGAACTATTACAGTTAACTCTGTGAGTACCAAGTGAATATGCCAGGGTTATATACAACGATGATCTAACAAACAATGGGAGGTGTACCTTCCACCTCATTTCCTATTCTTTGTTTGGTTGTGGGCATAGGGCAGACACACATTGTTTGTTTACTCTAGGTTTTATATAACTTGTATCCACTTAGTAATCACAAAAAGGATTGTAGAGTCATTTTTACTTATCTTTTATTAAAGCAGGAAATATAGGATTTTGTGGAGGAACAGGCGAACTTTTGTAAACACGACTTACAACTTACTACAACTTTCTTACAACTTACATTACATCACTAAAATCTTATGAACTTACCAGGTTAAATGATGATCTACGCTTTCAAAATAGCTTGTATTGTCAGGAAACTAGTAGACAGATACACGTACTGGGATTTAGAAGATGCAGCATAATAGCTTCATGTCTTTTTGGTTATTTACTTTGTAGTCTATGTTATGTGAACCACATACTTTGTAAACACTTTCTTTCTAATGAAATGGTTGTTTATTACTTTGAATACTATGATGCATGTCTTGTGATACTAAACATGATGTCCTCCACCCCGGAACGTTTCCGCCGTTCCAGTTTTGGGGTGTGAAAGATTGGTATCAGAGCATTGTTTATAGTGAACTAAGTATATCAACTGATAAAAGATATACAAATTTAAATACAATGGGGCTTAAGTGCTCTGAATAATAATTTATTTTAAGAATATAACAATACTTTATAAAAGTATACATACATGCTTATACATATATATACATACTAGAACCAGTATCACCAGAAGAACAAGGAAAGAAGTATTTAAAGGTTGAACATTGCGGTCAAACCTGGACAGTTATGTAATCATACCTAGGATTTATATAGCCTGATCAACTATATTCATTCGAGACGTGACCGGCATGTATTTGGGAGTGATGTGGTGTTGCAACAGTCTTAAAACTTACCTAACTCTACTCAATGAATTCTGGATTAGAACATAAGGATAAGATACTATGAGAGCATTTTATGATACTACAAGACTATAACAAGCTTAAAACATATGAATTTCATTACATTAAAATACTATAGGAGTATTTTAGGCACTATAAATAACTTATGTGAGAATTTAAAGGACCCTTCTGGTATGTCTATGATTCCAGAGTGTATACTTCCAAGGTTTTATATAATTGAGATTTTATAGACTTAGAATTTGTGATCTATGCTTCACTACCTGTTCCTTGTTTGGTTGTGGTTATGGAGTAGGATCACTTATTCGAAGGTCTATTTATTCTTAAATTATATACTACTTGTATACATTACGCAATTATAGGAGGACCCAGTAAGGATCACCCCATAATGTTACCCTTAAATGAAAGGCCCAATTAGTGGTTTGGTCTAGGATTTGCATTGTAATAGTGGTTGTGTATAGATATAATATTTTTGTGGGCTTGATAGTTGTTTACGAGTCTGTAATGAGTTTACGGTTGTAAACACCTTACGGTTGTAAACTCTTTCCGATCGTAGTTCCCTGTATATAGAGGGTTAGCCAGTAATGTTTTGTTGCTGATGCCTAATAGTTCACGGTCATATATCGAGTTGTACCAGAAGTTTTCAGCAATAGAACGTGTGCAAGCTTGACTTCTTTTATTTTCCTCTATTATTCTTGTTTCTGTGATTGTGTTTGCTTTTGATCACTGGTAAGATCCATTCTCAGGACCATACAATTGGTATCAGAGCAAAACCAGCATCAAAGGCACTCTACAATCGATCTTGGAGTGAGTTTTCATTGATTTGAGACTAACGTTTGTAACTGCTGCAAAAAGGGTTTTTAGTTTAGACGAAAAGCTGCAACATTAAAGTTTTCAGCCTGAGTTTACGGCCGTAATCACTGTTTACGGCCGCAAACTCTTGAAATTCTTGAACCATGAATAAGGAATATTCATCAACCGAAAACTGTTTACTCTTGGACCGTAAGCTTAAGACCGTGAACATATTACGATCGTAAACTCAGAGTTTACGGCCGCAATCTACAGCTTGACTATAAACATCATTTACGGTAGTAAACTGTGTTTGACCAGAACTTAATTTAATCATAATTAATTTAATTTCTGTTTCAAATTAAATAAATAATAAAAAAATGGATTCTCAAAGTCAAACAAACCACCAAGAGCTGGATTCAGTAATGGGCACGACCACCTGGATTCCTAGACTTTTATCCGCTGAAGGCTTCCCAGAATGGAAGTAAAAAATTGAGAAATACATAAATATGAAACACTTCAAGATCTGGAAATGCATAATCAAGGATCCAGTCAGAATAACCACTACAGTTGCAGGGAAAATGGTTGATAAGAAGATAGAAAACTACACTGATGAAGACTTCGAGAAAGTGGAAGAACAGGAGAAGGCTTTGGCCACTTTGACCATGGCCCTATCTCCAGATATTGCTCAAGGTTTCAGGGAGTATACCTCTGGTAAGGCTTTGTGGGAAGCCCTAATTGAGGTCTATGAGGGGAACGAAGACATGCGGGAGAGTCGCCAAGATCTGCTGCGACAATGATTCAATATGTTTAACTATGTTCCTGGAGAGACTCTTGAAGCATAGCTGCAACGGTTCACATCTCTCAATACTGAAATGACTATAGCTGGGATTTTCTATACAAAGTCAGAGATAAAAAAGAAGCTACTGAATGCTCTCCCAAAATCTTGGGACATGAATGTAGCTGTCATCAAGAAGACTAAGGACCTTAGCCGTCTCACTCTTGCTGAAGTGATGGTTGTCATCAAGGCTTGTGATATTGATGACAAGCAGCGACAGATCAACCATGTGAAATCATACTTAGCTGCAAACCTTGGCATCTCTACTAACAATGCTGTTTCATCTTTCTCTCTTTCTCTTCCTTCTGCAGGTCAATCATTCACTTCTCCGCAAGCTCAGATTCAGAATTTTCCCACTCCATTAGCTTCCTCTGCATCAACCATGCCTTTCTCACAGAATCAATCGTTCGTGGCTTCTCAAGCTACTTCATCCTCAATTGGGGCTTCTTCTTCAAGGGGAAAGTAGGGTGATGAAAATCCTGCATTTGCTTCAAGGCTTGTCAATTGCTACAATGCACTCGTAGCCGGGGATCTTCCACCCCAACTATTATTTGCCGATCTCGATTAAATTCACCCTAAAGACGTTGAAGAAATGGATATTACATGGCAAATCGCCATGGCAGTCTTTAGGGCAAAATAGTTTTCCAAAAAGACTAGAAAGAACAACTGGGAGATGAGTGCTGACAAGAAAGTTGGGCTCAGCAAGGGAAAGTTGCGACGTTTCAACTGCCACGAGCCACGACATTTTGCTCGTGATTGTCCACAGCCAGACAAAAGATTAAATAATGATAGGACAATAGTTGCAATTGGAAACAATCGAAGTGTGATCAGATAAATAACGAGAAGGCTATGGTTGCATAGTTATTCGACTGGGAGGATCAGATGCAGGCCCTGAACTTGTCTGTACCTGAAAATGCTCACCTGGCAAAAGTCTGTGATGATGCTCCGGCAGAGATTGTGGCAGCTGAAGACAAAATGATGGAGCTGCAGTTTGAGTTGATGGTATCTTCTTCTTATGAACCGAATACAATAGAGGTAAGTCTACCATCATGCTCTCAAGCTTGCATTGATCATGTTAAAATTCTGCATGAGAAAATTGAGACTTTAGGTAGTGAAGTAGAAAGCCTTAAGATTCTCTGTGAACTTAATGACTCACTAAAAAAAGAAGTAGAAGACCTTAGATATGAAGGTTACCAACTCAGAAAAGGTCAAAAACCACTTAAAGCCCAATTGGAATCCAAAATAAAGGACTTTAGGAGACTTCAGGAAGACTACAGTAATAAATGTGAAAATTATGATTATGTAGTGAAACAGAACGTTGAATTAGTGGCTGAAATTGAATCTTTAAAGGGAAAATTTGAAACCGTTGATTTTGATTTTAGAAAATATGATGTCTCAAGTGAGGTAGTTGCAAATATGATAGACCACTGCATGTAATTTAAGAAAAATCAATCAAAGGGTCTAGGTTATAATCAAGTGCCCCCTCCCTTCAGTCATTCATATCAGCATAAGCCTTTGTCCAAAGAAGATATTGCTAATGAACAATTTATGGTTTATGGCAAGCCATCTGGTTTTATTTCGGGAGGATTTATTAATGTTAAAAGTACTAACATTTCTACTTCTCCTGCAGATCAATCCTTGAATCAGTCAAAGCACGAAGTTGAAGGATATGTTTCTGAAAATAAAATCGAGTCTAAACCTGAAGTTTTAGTTTTGAATAAAGACAATACTTTTTCTGATGTTTCAAACGACAATGTTTTTTGTGGTGGTGTTTCTATTGTTTCTAATACTATTTTGAATGGTTTGAAAGTGTCTGCTTTGAACAATTTAGTTGACAATTCTGATGTGCATGATAATGATTTTAAAGAACCACCAGTTTCACAACTTTCCCCATCTAGTGCACCCTCACTTACCTCGCAACCTAATTCTCATTCATGTTCTAGTGAGAGAAGCAAGGGTGTTGAGATGGAAAACAAATCTGATTAATGTAGTACAAGTTATAATAATAACAAACAAATTTGTTTCAATTGTGGAGTTGGTGGGCATATAGCTAGAAATTGTCAAAATCGTAAGCTTGTACACTTCAAATTTCCAAGAGGAGAAAATGAATTCAGAGAAAGGTCTTTAACTAGAAAGTCCTCCAGAAATCATTCCAGGAATGATGATTGGAAAGATGATCAGAGTAGAAAAAGGGCCATTTTTCAAAAACATAAAAAGGTTTTTCATTACAAAGTCCCAGGCAGTTTGCCGAAACCGAGCATGGTTAAGCCAAGGTCGGTTTCGTCATCAAGAAGCAGTGAGTCTTCAACCAACTCTGGTAGAAAACCCACATGCTTCAAGCAAACTGATAAACATTCAAAATCACCCGGGACTATTAGAAAACCAAATTATCAATGGCTGCCCAAACTAGCTTCCAATTCATCTTCCGTGTCCTTTGAAAAATCCGAAAATTATCAATTTGAAAATGCATCGGGACCACCCAGGAAAATAATGACCTGGGTTCCCAAATCTAATTAAACCCGCACATTTTTCAGGGACAGTTGCGGGGGAATGTCGTCAGACCCAGGTTTGTCGACAACGGCTGTTCCCGGCATATGACTAGACATATCGCCCAACTACACAACATTCAATCATTTAATGGGGGATACATCTCCTTTGCGGGTGGAGAAGGGGGAAAGATCACTCAAAGAGGAACTGTCACAAACAGGGTTTTGAGTTTCGAGAATGTTAATTTTGCTCCCGAACTGAAGCATAGTCTATTAAGTGTATCTCAGATCCGTGACAAGAACTATTCTATGCATTTCACTGATAAGGAATGCATGATTCTCAAGCCAGGCTTCGTCATCCCAAACGAGTGGATTCTCGTAAAATCTAAAAGGGATGGGAATGCCTATATCATTTATATGAATAGCAATCTTCCAGAACAAGTTACGTGCCTTTTCTCCAAGATCTCCGAACAAACTGCAATGCTGTGGCATAGAAGACTAGGTCATGCGAATGCCAAGAACTTGAATCGTCTTGTGAAAAATGAGATGGTCCATGGATTGCCTGTCAAAGACTTCATTACGTTCGAAAAGTGTGTGTCATGTGCACAAGGAAAGCATCATAGAAAACCACACCTACCAAAACAGGTCAACTCAATTAGTCAGGTGCTTCAGTTGCTACACATGGATTTGTTTGGACCAGTAAATGTTCTCAGCATCAACAGAAATTCTTACTGCCTAGTTGTGATTGATGATTTCTCTCGGTTTACGTGGGTCTTCTTTCTATCCAACAAAGCCGGAGTTGCTAATTTGATTAAGAAACTCATTGTATTAATTGAGAACCAAACTAACAATCGAGTGAAGGCACTTCGTATCGATAACGGAACAGAGTTCAAGAATTATGCGTAGAAAAGGGTATCATGTGTCAATACAGCTTTGCTCACACAGCCCAATAAAATGGTGTTGCTGAAAGGAGAAACAGAATGTTGAAAGACGTTGCAAGGACGATGTTGTGTGATTTAAAGCTACCAGTCTTCTTTTGGGTCGAGGAGATAAACATTGCCTGCTATGTTCAGAATCGCGTGTTGATCAACAAAGCTCAGATGAAGACCTCGTATGAAATTTTATATAATCACAAGCCATCAGTCATTCATTTCCGTGTATTTGGCTGTCCTTGCACCCTTCTTCACTTAGATGCCAACCCAAAGTTCATTGCTAAGGCCAATGATTGTTACTTTGTAAGGTATGCTGCTCGCACTGGTTATAGAGTCTACAATAAGAAGACAAAACAAATGGTGGAATCCTATGACGTGCGTTGGCTGGAAGAAAATGAGACGGACGGTAGAGTGGGTCCAAATTGGCTGTTTGATTACACGTTGCTGTTCAAATCAATAAATGTGTCGTCGAGTGGCTCGTCTGGATCTTTTTCTAGTTCGAAGAAGACTTCTGAAGATGAAGACGAAGAAGTTGTCTACAGACCTCCATATGCATCCTCTTCTTCATCTAAGGGGGAGTCCTCTGCTATACCTGAGGGGGATTCCTCTGCTATAACAGAGGGGGAGTCATCTGTACAACATGATAGTCAAAATGATACTTCTAATGCTGAAGCTACGCCATCTGCTCCTATAGGAAGAGAATTCATGTCTAATGACGCTTCCGCAACTTCTTCAACCTTTATGGAAGTACTCTTTCCTGAACTTATCTCAAATGAGTTTGTATCAGAGCCTTCTGGATCGGCTCAGTCAGCAAATGAAGGAGGTATCAACATTCACACTCTTCTTGTCTCTCTTGTTCACATCAGCCAAGAGATACCTTCAAGAATTCAACACGATCATTCGATCGTTAACATCATTGGTCAGCTAGGGGACAGTGTTAAAACAAGAAGTCAGAGTTGAGATGTTAATACTTGTCTCTACTCTTGCTTTATCTCTCAAATAGATCCCAAGAATGTTGAAATGGCTCTGAATGAGCCAAGCTGGGTAGATGCAATGCACGAGGAACTGCATCAATTTGAAAAACTCGGTGTTTGGAAGTTAGTTGAGTTACCAAAGGGAAAGAAGTCTCTTGACACAAGATGGGTTTATCGCAGTAAGCAGGACAATTCAGGGGTTATAGTGCGAAATAAAGCTATATTGGTGGTTCGCGGGTTTCGACAAGTCGAGGGTCTTGATTACACTGAATTTTATGCTCCAGTAGCTCGCCTGGAGGCTATTCGTATCTTTCTAGCATATGCTTCTTACATGAACTTTACTGTATATCAAATGAACGTTAAGACTGCCTTCTTGTATGGCAAGGTGAAGGAAGAAATCTACGTTGATCAACCTCCGGGGTTCGTTGACTCAAAATTTCCTAATCATGTCTACAAGCTGGACAACGCATCTTATGAGTTGCATCAAGCTCCTCGAGCGTGGTATGCAACTCTAACAAAGCATTTGCTCGAGCATGGTTACTCTCGTGGCACTATCAATCAGACTTTGTTTATCAAGCATGTCGGCAATGATCAAATTCTTGTGCAAATCTATGTTGACGACATTATCTTTGGGTCGACTAGTCCACAGCTCTGCAAAAAATTCGAAGGTGTAATGAAGAAGCGGTTCGAAATGAGTGCGTTGGGAGAAATGACCATGTTTTTGGGGCTTCAGGTTAAACAAAATTCAACCGGAATCCTGCTACATCAAGCCAAGTACGTGGAGAATATTCTTGAGAAGTTCGGGTTTCACGACGCTAAATGTGCTTCAACACCAATGGCTGAACGACCTCTTCTGACTCCAGATCCTGACGACGAATCCGTAGATCAAACCCACTATTGATCAATGATCGGATCGCTGATGTATCTTACTGCAAGCCGATCTGACATCATGTTTGTAGTTTGTCAATGCGCACGTTATCAGTCTAATCCTAAACTTTCACATCTTATTGTTGTCAAATGAATTTTTCGGTATATCAAAGGGTTCCCAAAATTCGGTCTTTGGTATCCAAAGAATTCTGAATTTGATCTTTATGCTTTTGCTGACAGTAATTATGGAGGCTGTGAGCTTGATAGGAAATCAACCTCAAGATGATGTCAATACCTAGGTGACAGACTAGTTTCGTGGCAATGCTAGAAGCAACACACTGTCTCAACTTCCACAGCGGAGGCGGAATATGTTGCTGCATCGGCCTGCTGTTCTCAAGGCATCTGGATCCAACATCAGCTGTTGGATTACAGTTTGAATTATTTAGAAACCCCTATTTACTCTGATAATGAGGCCCCTATTCAAATTGCCAAAAATCCAGTCCAACACACTAAAACCAAGCACAAAGACATTAAAATTCACTTTATCAGAGATTGTTACGAGTGTTCACTAATCCGACTGGAACAGGTCCCTACTGCTAATAATGTGGCGGATCTGTTCACGAAGCCATTTAACAAAGCTCGCTTCGATGTGCTTGTGGGTTTTCTGAAAATGATTCGTTTTGAGGATTAAGTTTTATATTCTTTTCTTTTTCTTAATTCTTCAATTTTTATTTTTATTTTTATTTTTTTATTTTTTGGATAGATTAAATTTGCGCATGTTATTTTTATTTTTATTTTATTTTATTTAATTCTTACCCGTGCACAAATTTAGGGGGACAAATAAAAACAAAAATCCAAAAACAATAAAAAATAATAAAAATCCAAAAACATTAAAAATCCGGAAAATTAAAAATCATGTTGTTAGTCTTATTTGCAGGTGTTGTACTGGGATATGAAATTAAAAAGTGATAAAAGGCAATCTGAATATGTGTAACGTACCTAAATTGAATCGTCTACGCTCTGTGCTCGATGCGCTGGTAGGCACGAAAGATTTTAAATGGACTTGACTAGGGAAAGTTGAACCTAATGAATTTAAGGACTTGACAAACTTTGACCTAGTTAGATCCGTTTAGCCTGACATCACGACGCTTGGATAGGTTGAGCAGGGAGATATACATGGGAATCTATCGGTCACACTGAATAACCCGTATCTAGAACTGTGGATTCATTTTTCCTTGATGTGCAGATTTTGTCCTTAATTCCGGTTGGATGGGGTGACTGGGGAATTCCGATAAACTAGGTCTGTAAAAGGTTATTTTCTTTCTTTCTGTATGTTAGTCATATGTTGCCTCCTCTGCGTGATCGAGACATCCGACCTGGACTGTAACATATGCAACTCCATGTCTCTGCATCTTCTCTCTATGCAATTCTTTCCATGTGATAGCCATATACTATCTCCTCTGCGTGATTCAAAATCCGACCTGGTACACAGTATATGCACCATTCTATTCTCATTCCCTTTGAAACTTCAGTTAGTCATATGTTTCATCTTTTGCGTGATTGGAAGAGATCCGGTCTGGATGTATAGCATATGGATTCTAAATCTATCTTCTCTCTTAATAATTGTCTGCTCACCCGGTGTAAGGAGTATTTGGGAAGTCCTTGATGGCTGGGGCATGCCAGGAAGTGGGAAACACGTTCTAGTATAATTAAAAATGAACATATACAGATTATCTGTAGATCTCGCTGCTCAATATAGGTAGACAACAATATCCCTGGTTGTAGTCAGTTAAATGGTCATAAGAAAATTTTATTTAAGAATTAGGGCCAATCATGATAATAAAATTATAATCATCTATATGTATGTGTCATGTCATTGGTAAATTGTCCTAAAATTGTCACAAAGTTTTCGTGTTTAAGTGGACCACAATACTGGCGATCGATCAGACGAAGACGTGAAAATAAGGCTACCGACAAGTGGAATAAGGCAGTCCAACAACTATGATCCCAGCGCCACAATTTTTTCTCGATAATTAATTTTTAAGTTGTATATTTTAATTGGAGTAAATTTAATTTTAATTTTAATTTTAATTTTATTTTAATTTTTATTTTTTTATTTTTATTTTGTTAACTGCTAAAATAAAACCGTTTTATTTTAGTTTTTAATTTTTGCAAAGTTAATTTCATTTTATTTATTTTATTTTTAATTTAAGTGTTAATATTAATCCTCAGAAGATTTTTAACTTTTTTTTTAAATATATTGGACTGTGTTGGAGACTGTCTTCTACTGAGTAGCTATCATGTAAATGTGGAATGGGTATAAATAGGAGTTTACCGCCGAAATCTCCATCACTTTTCTGATTCCGGCCGCAAACTCCTCTCCACCCTCTCTCTCTCTTCAAAATAAATTTCGTCAAATCTTGCAAATCTAATCTGATAGTCTCGAAGGTAATGAGTTTTGGACCAGGAATATGTATCTTATTGCATGATTCACAACGTTTTTGAGGCAGAAATCGAGAAAGAAGAGTCGTCGGAGTTTGCGGCCCAAGCTTACGGTTGTAAACTGCTTGCGACCGTAAACTCCGCAAATGATCGATAATTTACTGGCAAGGGGTTTACGGCCGTAAACTCCTGTTGACCGCAAACCCCCTTGTTGACCGCAAACTCCAATGTTGACTAAGAAAATTGATTTTGACCTAATTTTAAAATTGTTATGTTATTGTTGGGATCAAAATTAAATTGTCTAAAATTTTGGTTGTTTGTTTGGTTCTTTCTGTCTTACTTGGTATGGTTAGTGCAGATCAATGGCGAACCTAAAATTTGTGGACATGCATAACCTGGATATTGTTTTGGTGGACCCTCCAACTGTTCACTCGGACCTCAAGTTGATGATTCACAAACTCAGGGAATGTTGTCTGTCATCAGCTATCACTGTGAATCCAGTTGTCTAGCAAAATTTGATCAGAGAGTTCTGGGCGACTACTAAAATGGAAATGGATGATACTGGAGTTGTCGTCATTAAAGCTACTGTAAAGGGATGCGAGATAGTGATCACAGAAGGCTTTATCAGAGATACGTTAATGATTAACAATCAACCTAATTTTCTTACCGAAATTGGGATTGAGGATGCTCAGAGAATTCTAAGGAGGATGGGATATGAAGGCACTTCACCTCCAACTTTAAAGAAGCTCTTACCTCCGTATTGGAGATTTTTGGCGCATGTGTTCGTTAGCTACATTTCAGGAAGAAGATCAGGAGCTGATGAAATTTCAATGAGGAATACTGGAGCGATCGTTTCTCTTGCTGCCGGAATAAAATTCAACTTTTCTAGATTTATCTTGGATGAGTTTATAGTAAACATCAGGGCTTCAACCCAGGATACTTTCTTATTGTATCCTAGGTTCGTTCAATTGTTTATCAATACTCAGTTTCCAGATATGGTGAAGGAAGGCGATACTCTTGATATGAAATCATTGGGTCCTCACACCGAAGGGCTCATCAAGCAAAACCGGAAAGGAAAAGTTATTTTTCAAGGAAAGTATCCTCTAGAGAAGTTTGGAAAGTTCGCAAAACTGAATGAGTCCTCCGAATCTTATGGATCCTCTGACAAGGCCTCATCTGAGCCTGCATCTTCTGAGAAATCATCTGCAGACGACAATGATATTACTGTATCTGACGATGAGAATAGAGAAGAAGAAGAAGAGACTCCGAATCTTGAAGCTAATGTGGCGGAAGAACATGATTTGATCCCTGCTAATGTTCAAAGTGACTATGTTGAAAGGATAGTAGCAACTGAGACAGAGGTTGAGGGAGATAATCATGATTCTTTTGATGATCTTGATCTTACCGGATTTGATCATGATGATATTGTTGCATCGCTTGCAAGTAGTGCTAATTTTGTTACAAACGAGAACCTTGACACGATTTTCAGCAATGTCGATGAAGTCGTTCCTCCAACGACAGAGGAAAGGGAGCCTGATGAAGTTCGTGAAACTACACTTCCTACCACAAATCAAATGGCGAATACTTCCACTCCTATGGAGACGGTTATAGGATTTCCCCCTCCTGTTTCTGCTTCTCCTACTATTGAGCCATTCATGAGTGATCTACCATCAACACAGACCGGTCAACCCCCATTGAAGAAAAGAAGAAGGGATCCAAGGCAAAATGATTTAATTGTAGATCTTGTTAGTGGCCTTCGAGTACCACCTACCACTACTCCTAGTCTTACTACAACCAAGCTTTTTACTGTAGGACCAGACACCACTTTTGCAGTTGGTGGATCTTCTTTTCCATCAGGTTTTTCTCCTCCTCGATCTGATGACGATGATGCTTCTATCAGATTAGCCAGGATCTTGGCTGAGGAGCAAGTTTTGATGCCTCCCCCTCGCAGTAAAGGTATTTCTATTGGGGACGGCAGTTCTGGAGGAGACAATCTCACTATCCCTGTGCTACAGAAAGAGATATCGGTGCTTAGTCAGAAGAACATTGAGCTTGACATCCGTGTTTCGGAGCTTCAAGTTGAAAATACAAAGCTTAATGTTCAAGTATCTGAAATTCAATCAGATAATTCAAAGCTCGGTGTGCAAGTAGCTGATCTACTTAAGGACAAAGCATGGAAGTCAAAGCAGATTTCTGATCTTCAAGATCATTTCAATCTTTTGACTTCAAGCAATTTTGAGCTAAAGAAGAAGCTTGAGGAAGATCTCGGTGATAAGTATCAAATGTCTGCTGATGAATACAAAATCAATCTTCATGTTCAAGCCTTTCCTGTTACCATGCCAACTGGTCAGACATCAGGGGATGGTGATCGTGTTGAGAATGAGCCTCCCCAAGCCCCTCATGTCTCAGCAATGATACGTGATGCTCAGGAAGAAGCAGCTAAGAAGGGACAACTGTTGTTTAAAAGGAACCCTAACCAAAATGCTTCTTGGGATGAACCTGAGATTACTGTGACTGATCTTGAGGTTGTTCGATTTAGAGATACATTCGGTGATAGATTGGGAATTGTTTCTTAGGGATTTCATGATCCTCTCAATATGTGGATCATGCTAAGAAAGAGTGGCAACTTTGAGCTTTACAGAGATAGTCATGATTTCAACTCATGGACTAGGGTAGATCTGACAGAATTGTCACGAGCTCCTTTTTCAAATCTCACAAACAATCCATAGGCGACCTAGTTCAAGCACTTCCTTGAAGATCATGTTAGAAGAGGGTTTCCTACCATGAAAACTGTTGAGTCCGTTATGTTGGAGCATCCTGATATTATTGATCCAAAAACCGACAAACCTCTTCAAGTTGTGATGTGGCCTGCAACTAAATAGGTTAAACAGTTCCCTGTGCTTCAGAATTGTCAAGATGGATCTCTAAGCTCAATGGAGTGTTGGGTTTTCGATGAAATTACTTCAGTTGCGGTAATCAAGATTAAGAATGGATGCATTCGACTCTATGACCGAAGAGATTTGTTACAATTCCGAAAGTGGGACATTCATCACCTAAGCAAATTTTAGATATTGGTTGCGGAGGATATTTTTGAGGATGTTGCGAAGGTATATATGACCATGGTTGCTGAGATTCTGAATAAGTGTATGTGGAATGGGGCGATGGGGCAAGCGGACGTTATGGTAGTTAACAAGGGTTAACTTCAAGCTAGCACCAAACCAAGGGGGAGATTGAAAGGCCCAATTATTGGTTTGGTCTAGGCTTTGCATTGTAATAGTGGTTGTGTATAGATAGAATATTTTGGTGGGCTTGATAGTTGTTTACGAGTCTGTAATGAGTTTACGGTCGTAAACACCTTACGACCGTCAACTCTTTCCGGTCGTAGTTGATGGGTTTTGAGCATTCTAACACACCTATGGTGTACATGCAACCCTATAAACCTTGGATCTATGTTTTCTCTATAATACATGCAAATAAGAACTTTCCAAGGATTTAATCCTAACTAGCATATTATGAAGTTCTTATACTACAAAGTACTAGTTAGATGACATACCTTTTGATGTAGCTTGATGTCTTCAAGCTTTAAGAGCTTAGCCCCAATAGTGTGGAAGCCTCAAATGGAATCATAAATCACCAAAACACCTTGGAATACTTTAGAGAATATGGATACTTAGTTCTCTCTAGTGAAATTGGCTAGCCCTTCTTAGTGTACCACACTAGTGCCAATTTCACCAACCAAGGACATCTTTATATAGTGTGGAGGATTAGGATTAAACCCTAATACCCATGACCTTTCATTTCCTAGGATCCATGGGTTAAGCACTCCATGGACTATCCATGAAAGCTTAGCCCAACCTAAATGAACTTGGCCCATTCCATATATATAAGAGTCCATATTTAATTAGTTCCTTTTGATCACTTAATTAATTATAAATTAATTCTTGATCAATACTAATTAAATAATATGATTCCATATTAATATATTAGAACTTATAATATATTAATATTAATCATAAACATACTATTCTCAAAAGATTATCCATATAAATTGTGTTGGTGAAGTGCAACCCAAATGGACCATGCCAGGTCGGGTCAAGTACATACCAAATATAGTTATGGACTTAGACATTAATCCAACAATAGTTCCCTATATATAGAGGGTTAGCCAGTAGGTTTTGTTGTTGATGCCTAATAGTTCACGATCGTATATCGAGTTGTACCAGACGTTTTCAGCAATAGAACGTGTGCAAGCTTGACTTCTTTTCTTTTCCTTTATTATTCTTGTTTTTGTGATTGTGTTTGCTTTTGATCACTGGTAAGATCCATTCTCAGGACCTTACATTAAATCTCACAGATTCTCTAGACACTTCCATCCTTGTACGATAGACCCTGATAAATGTAACCACTCCCTCATAACAGTCAACAGAGGAGTGAAAAAGGAACAAGAAGGGATTCAACAAGAGATTTAAAGGAAGTGATCAACCGGAGAAACTAAATCGTCATAATACGTCACACTAATAAATAATACCCATGAATGATTTAGTTAGCTACTGATTACACTACTCACACTATGTGTTAAGATTATTTCTTTTCATGCAGCCTGTATCAGTTATTCAATTCACAAAAATTCATTCGGGGATAGCCGCATCTGACTCATAAAGTTTATTTTATATAGACTTCCTTTATAAATTGTTTCCAGAACCCTATGAAAGTTGGAACCAGATACATTCAGAACCGGGATAACATTTTCATTCAGCTTCCAGCTTATAACCTCTGCTATAGACTTATTTCCGTCTTATCTTTGTATTCTTAGCAAAAGATGCCTCGCAGTAGACCAGTAAGGCGCGTAGTCAATAGAACGACAGAAAATCCGCCACCACAGTTCGACCTAGCTACTTTTCAGGCAGCGGTAACAGCAGCAACGACAGCTGACCTAACCCAAATTCGCGCAAGTGGTACCAGTGCATCTGGTACCGGTGCTCACCCAACCAACCATAGAGATACCCACAGATACCCACAGGAATGTTTGTATAAGGACTTCATGAACTGTAAACCCAAATCCTTTCATGGAGATGGAGGAGTCATTGCTTTGATGCGTTGGTTCGAGATAACAGATTCGGTATTTGAAATCTGTTCATTCCCAAAAGGGAGCAAAGTCAAGTTTGTTGCCTGCACCTTCTTCGACAGAGCCCTAACATGGTGGAATGACCATGTTAAGTCACTGACTCTATCAGTGGCTAACTCTATGGGGTGGGAAAACATGAAGGAAATGATGATGGGAGAGTACTACTACCTAAGAGGCGAAGTACAAAAGCTGGAGCATGAGCTGTGTAACCTTTCCATGATAGGCTCGGACATAGTGGCCTACACTGACAGGTTTAGCGACCTGGCAACACTATGCCCCGGGATGGTTACCCCGGAGAGTAGGAAGATTGAAAGGTACATTGGGGGACTACCTATCCCGATTCAAGGAAATGTATTGTCTTCTAAACCATCTATATTTGATAGTGCCAAACACCTGGCTCAGCGACTCATCGACCATGGAATCCGCCATGGCGTGGAAGTCCCCGTTCCCGAGCCATGAAAGGTAGAGGACTATAAACAGAAGTCGGGGAACAAGAGGAAGAAGAAGCGAACAACACAGGAACCCCCACAAGAGCAACAAAGAGTACTATGTACGCCGCTACAATGCCTACTGCTCCAGTACCTACCAGTCGGTATGCTGGAACCCTCCCGAGGTGTGGAAAGTGAAACTATCACCACACCGGAGTATGTTGGGAAATGCAGTGTCTGAACTGCCATAGAAAGGGACACACAGTATGTTTCTGCAGGGCACCGGCTCAACCGATCTCCCAAGTCCCCGGAGTTGAAGAATACCAAGCCTTCTATGGCTGTGGTAAGACTGGATACTACTAGAGGGACTGCCCGATAACAAAGAACTCAGGAGTGGATGGACGAATTCTGATTATCATCGTAGCAGAATCAACCTCGGAGTCGCCAGCGAGTAGCGGTACGTTTTCAAAATAATAATTACTTAAAAAATTATTTATATTTATATAAGATTAAAACTTGGGGAAAACAATTAAAGTAATTATAATAACTCACGTATTGAAACGAATCACAGTGTCTAAGAGAACTAAAAGATCCATTCGGAGAAGCTATGATGGCTTAGTATGTACATCAGGGTTGTGCATAGCTAAGATTTTGCAGACTTAGAGTGATTAATTCCGCCTTAATTCATGTTCCTTGTTTGGTTGTGGATTTGAGGCAGAGTTAGTCAATCGAATGTCATATTTATCTTAGTTATTCATAACTTGTATATGACAGGCGATCATAGTGGTACCAAGGAGGATCATGGTATAAAGTATCGACACTAGTTATCAAAGCACTTTCATTATATGTACTCACTCATCGCGGTACGATACGTAGAAGTGTTAACATCAAGGGGAAAACAGAAAGCACTAGAACATTTACAAAGAGTACATGGTCGAACACACTAGGAGTACATCATCGTATAACAGACATTTCTTTCAAATCGGCCAGACTTTTGTTCAGTAAAGAGTTTGTTTCTATCATTCGTTATGAGTTGGTGTGGTCCTCACCATACTAATTTCATATGTTTCTCTTGCTTTGACCGTCAAATTCACGAAACCTTTGTCATTCATAACGACAGTCCAACCAGGACCTCCGTTTTGTCTCTCGTATTCTAAACCCCGATGTGACAACCCCAAATTTAACTCCGTTACAACCCCCGTTTCACTAACGGAACGTGTCACTATACGTTATTTTATGTAATATTTGAAATCGTCAATATCCGAATGTCTAAATTTAAACATGGCTTGATATTATTATAAGAAATATAACTCGTATGTGTTAACCCCGTTTAACCTAATAGAGTTGTATTACCTTTTCAACCCCCTCACCCGGGTACAAAGTTTTAACCCAGTTAACTTTAAACATTGGGTAGCCGTGTATCGGGTGCGATTCCCAAGACATATGCAATGGGTGTGCACAACATTTGAACACTCATTTACTACACACCCACTCTCTCTCTCTACTTTCTCTCTCTAGACTCGAAAACGACCCCGATTCCGCTAATTTCCGACTTCCAAACGTAAGTACTCATCCTCTATCTTATTCTAGACATGCTTCATTGAATTTGAGGGCCAAAAATCATAGGAATCAAGGTCTAAAGAGGAGTTTACGGCCTAAGAAGCTCCTTAGGCCGTAAACCCCCAAAACCAAGCCAAAGACCAAGTTTTCCCTTCTTGTAAGTTAGTATACTAATTAAGGCTTATAACTAGAAGAGTTTGGACTTTAAAACACAAGAAAATGATGCTTAAAAAGGAGTTTACGGCCCAAGCTTGTGCTTAGGCCGTAAACACCTCAAACACCCCATAAATCTATGTTTAAAGCCCCAAAAACACTTCTAGGGTGTTTGGTAATTTAGACATGACAACAAGGAAGGCTTAAGTGCATTAAACATCATCATTTGAACACAAAAAGAGGAGTTTACGGCCAAGGCTAAGCTTGGGCCGTAAACACCCAAATTTTTGTGTCAAACAAGTCCCTAAACTACCCTAATGCATGAAAGGAATTTATCTAAGGCCTATGGAAGGGTGTTGTACAATTAAACTTCACATTTGGGAACAAAATGAAGAGTTTACGGCCAAGGATGTTCTTGGGCCGTAAACTCCCCAAAAATGTATGCCAAATTGTTCCAAACTCACTATAGGGCCTTCTAGGATTTTTCTAAGCCATTTGGGACCATGTTGTACAAGTAAAACCTACATCTTGAAGGGTCTATAGGAGTTTACGGCCCAAGAACAAGTCTTGGCCATAAACTCCCTAAAAATGACACAAATTATGATGTTTAATCCTTCCCTCTTGGTCCAAAACACACACCACTAAATTAAGGAAGTGAGATAAGGCCCTAAACACATATTTTGGAGTGTCAAAAGAGTTTACGGCCAAGCCTGGGGGGATTACAGCTGTAAACTCCCAAAGAATGGCTTTTAGGCCATAAACTCTAAGAGAGTGAACTCAAGGACCTTCCCGTAAATCATCCATGGCCTTGTACCACTCCCGGGAACCCTTTCTAGGCCTTAAAACCCCGAAAACGACACTAGAATGTCCAAATACTATAATGAAAAGCATAAGATGATTAACTTCTTGTAAAATACATATTTCATATGACATTAGGGTCCTAAAAGGTGCTCAAGTGGTTATTTGGTACCAAACGCTCAATCGGCACTTTTACCCGATTTACCCGATTCACCCGATTTCCGCGATTTCAGGTGAGTTCATACCCCTTTAATGAACCTTTCCAGTGTTTTACATGTTTTAGGGGGGAGATACAAGTTGCTTATAAATGTTTATGTAAAGTCTTACAGAACGATTTCCGAGTTACAAGGATTAATCACATGTGATTCACTACTCTTAGTTCAAATCACATGTGATTTGTCCCTATGCCTTATAAACGGGTTTCACCCTTTTCAAACTATTTTTAAACAGTGAGTTAGATAATAAATGTTCTTTTGGAAAAATACTTTTATTAAATCAATTTACTTATAAAATGTAACCACTCTGATATATTTATATAAATAAGACTTGGAGGACTTAGGACCGATATCTCGCCTTATTTCCTGTTCTTGTTTGATTGTGGGCTTAGGGTAGTAGTTATCCGTCCGACTGTCGTTGATTTCTTACTTATATAATCTGTATATCAGTATGGATACGAATATTATTGCTTTCACTTAATGCTAAAGTCACTAACGTGCTAAGAAACATCCCCACTAAGATAACCATAATAGGTATGGTTAGGGTCGCTACCGCTACTACTCGCTAAAGTTATTACTATCTACACTATAATACTCACTATTACTAGACGATACATTAGTAAGAGAATACACTATGATCAATACTAAAAGATTACTACACTATAACCATAGAGAAAACACTAAACAAACAATAATACACTAACCCGCTACGAGATACTCTATTCGCTATTCACTACGCCCGGAGTGTTCCAGCAGGAGACGACTCTACATGTATAGATCTATACGGGGCAGACGCTATTACATCCCGACTGTTAATCTCAGTCCGCGCCGTGCAGGCCCAGGGATGCCACTACTCACTATACTGTGCATGACCGAGAAGGTCATGGGATCCTCTATTGTCCTCACTATTAGTAATATACAAGGAATACGCTACAACTACTCTAAAATACCACACTAAATGCTAAACTGCATCCCGAAGTAAGTAAGTATCTATCACTAAAGGAAGCTTGCACCTCTATCACTGATTACAGGCTCAACCTATTCCATCACACTTGTTATTTGGAGATTTGCCAATGTATTTTTAAAATAAACTGTTTTCAAAGGAATAAAGAATGCATACTTTTCACAGATTTGTCACTTACAATGTATTTCCTGGAAAATATGGGATTTTCTAAGTTTCTACTACTTATGAACATAAATGATACATCTTTAACACTAATGCTTTGTATACAAAAACTCACACTAAACTCTTATGAACTCACCAGCTTTATGCTGATAATTGTTTTCAAAATAACTTGTATCTTCAGGTCCAAGATAGACAGGTACAGACGCGGCATTTTTGGAGAAGGTGGAGCACACAAGACCCATCTCTTATTTTTGAATTACTTTTGAATGATTGTTAAACATTACTAAACACGCATGTAATTAGATTCACTATGTAATACTATGGTTGTATGTTTCTTGTTTCTACTATTATGCAATTGTGATGATACTGTTCACTACGTCATCCACCCCGAAACGTATTCCGCCGTTATCGGTTTTGGGGTGTGACAGATTGGTATCAGAGCATTGTTTATAGTGAATCAAGTATATCAACCTATAAAAGATATACGAACTATAAAAACTTCGGGGCTAAAACACTCTGACCAAGAATATATACTGTGAAGTATCTAAAAGATCTAACTAAGTATATATATACACACATCACTATAAAACACAGGAATCCGTATTATCCTAGGACAAAACGAAAGTATTAAGATTGTTGGGCAGCGCAATTGGGTTTAGAGACATATAGTCACATTCAGGATGATGTAGCCTGATCAACTACGTTTTCCTGGGAGTGACTAGCATGTGCCTAAGTTTGGTTGTGATGTTGCAACAAGTCTAAAACTTACCAACAATACCACAATAACGCTACCATAAGAATACTATAGGAGTATTCTGTATCTCTAGATTATACGTAGGTGTTAACAAAAAGGGTCGTTACTAGTAGGACAATAGTTGCTAAGTGGATACAGAATCTGCAGCCTTTGCTTCATTCCCTGTTCTTGTTTGATTGGGGGTCTGAAGTTAGGGTGGTTTATTCGAAGGACTATCTTGCTTCGATTACATGTAATCGGTATGCACTATGCAAGTATTGGGTCAACTAGTAATGATTCTCCCTATAAGTACCTTAGAATAGTACGTCTATTAATCTTCCTTTCCCCCTTTCTCGCGTAGATAGCATGGCTGGCTTCCACCAACCCGGCGATCCGTACTTTCCGAACCAGGGCAATGGAGGATGGCTCGAAGAAGAGTCCGACGACGATCACCCTATTCCTTTGGATGATCATCATGCCGAAGGCTTCTCGGATAGCTCGAGCTCCGAGCCAGAAGTCAACAACCAACCTCCTGAAGCCCCAAACCCTAACCCCCGACCCGCATTTCAGGGCCCCACTCCTATGTGGGCAATGTCCTTGCATCGATGGAGCGAGGAGCAGGGTCAGCCCTTGCCTTACAATGGAGACTGGAGCTTCTATAACATAAGCGAAGGAGGATCAGCAGATCGGGTTCTGCCCATCATGATCCGAAGAATTGCCAGGAATGTTGAGCAAAGTCAAGCTGCCATTGGTCGAGTGGTAGAAGTGGATGCCAACTCAAACCTCAACACTGTTCGCATCCGCCAACTCGAAGAAGCCATGGACAGGACAAGGAGGACCAACGAGGCTCTGCAGCATCAGCTGGCAGCATCCCGAGCTGAAGTTAGGGAACTCCGAGCACGCCAAAGGACTCAGGATCGACATCTTCAAGAAGTTATGCGTCAACTGGAGGATCTGAGGATTCGGCCGACAAGCAGCCGTCGCCAGTAGAAGACATCTAGTTACCTCACTCTTTTGTTTAAAGGACTAGCCTTTTATCTCTATGTTCCGTAGGTCCCTTGTCTGTAAACATTCCTAGTTTAAAAGTACTCTAGCTGAACCTCTAAACTGCCGACATTTTCTCTATGGTGTGATGTAAGACCTACTGCTAGGTCAATTTTCATGAACTTGTGTTGCATCATTAATACCAGTATATTGGCAGTTGATCTCTCTTGCTATAACTCTTACCCTGATCTTGGGTTATGTTGATTTAATCCACGAGACACTCTATTCATGTTCGCAATAGGCTCTTACTATTGCTATCATTTCTATGATCTTCCAGTGAAGGATGCCTCCACGAAAGCGTCCCAACAGAAGAAGACCTGAAACTCAAACCCCTCCTCCTCCACCACCTCCTCCTCCTCAGTTCGAACCGGTGTTGTTCCAAACGGCTGTGACTGCGGCTGTAACAGCAGCCATGGCCCAAATGAACTCGGGTGATGCGAGCGGTGGAAATTCTAGATTTGGTGAAGTCCACCAACGAGTGCAGGGATGCACTTATAAAGACTTCATGAATTGTAAACCTGCTTTCTTTGATGGGACCGGAGGAATTCTGGCATTGTCCCAATGGTTCGAAAGAACCGAAGCTGTATTCGAGATGTGCTCTTGTCCCGAGGAGAGCAAAATCAAGTTCGCTGCTGCTACCCTCACTAACAGAGCTTTGTCATGGTGGAATGGCCACGTCAACACACTCTCCTTGGTCACAGCCAATGCCATGGGCTGGGACACCCTAAAAGATCTTATGAGAAGAGAATACTGCCCTAGGGGCGAAGTTCAGAAGCTTGAGGAAGAACTCTGGAACCTCAAGATGAAGGGGACCGACATAACGGCTTATACGGCCAGATTTTGCGACTTGGCGGCTATGTGTCCTAACATGATCCCCTCTGAAAGCAAGAAGATTGAGCGTTACATCTGGGGTTTAGTGCCCCCGTATCGAGGAAATGTTCTGGCTTCACGCCCTACCACTTTCGACAGCGCCAAGGAATTGGCCTAGAGTCTGATCAACCACGAAATCTCCTCCACTCCAGCAAAAACAACCACAACTACCACTGCACCATCCCGATCATCTGACAGAAAAAGGAAACGATGGGATAAGAAAAAGGGCAAGAAGACTCAAACCGCCTCTAAGGACCAGCAAATTGTGGCGGTCCATGCTGCCACCACCCCGGCCGCACCAGCTGCTCCAGCCCCGCCAAAGGCTTACAGTGGGAACTTGCCTAAGTGTCCCAAGTGCCCTTTTCACCACAACGGTCCATGCCGTGAATTGCAGTGTTCCAACTGCGGATGGAAGGGCCATACTGTCCGATTTTGCAAGGCCCCTCCCAAACCTATCACACAGGTTCCTGGTACGGGAGTGACCCCAACTTGTTATGGCTGCGGTGAATCAGGCCATTTTAAGAGGAACTGTCCGAAAGCTGCAAATGCTGGGGGAACTGGAAGGTTACTTGCGATCGGTCATAATGAAGCGGTAGCCGATCCCACAGTGGTCACAGGTACGTTTCTTCTCAACAACTCTTATGCCTGTGTCTTATTCGATAGTGGTGCAGAGAGAAGCTTCATAAATCAAAACTTTAAACACTTACTCAAACAAACCCCTCAACCACTAAAAGAAACATTCGTTGTAGAAATGGCTAATGGGAAGACAGAAAGCTCTAATGAAATCTATATAGGTTGTACTCTCACGTTAGATGATCACCCCTTTTTAATCGATCTTATACCAGTCTCAATCAAAAATTTCGATGTCATTGTTGGTATGGATTGGCTAAGCCTTCACTACGCCGACATCCTATGTTCCGAGAAAGCCATTCGCCTGAACTTTCCGAATCGAGAGACCCTAGTGATATACGGAGATAAGCCAAGTACAAACCTTCGTATCATCTCTAGTATTCAGGCTCAGAAATACTTGCGCAAGGAATATCTCGCCTTTCTTGCTCACGTCGTCGACACTAACCAGAAATCGAAAGATCCAAAAGACATTCCAGTAGTATGCGATTTTCCTGATGTCTTTCCGGAGGATCTCCCAGGCCTACCTCCTAAACGACAGGTTGAATTCAGAATCGACCTAATCCCAGGAGCTACCCCCGTAGCTAAGTCGCCCTACCGCCTAGCGCCCGCCGAAATGCAAGAACTACCCGGCCAACTCAACGAACTGCTTAGCAAGGGTTTTATAAGACCGAGCTTCTCACCTTGGGGAGCTCCGGTCTTGTTCGTGAAGAAAAAGGATGGGTCGTTTCGGATGTGCATCGATTATAGGGAACTCAATAAACTCACGATCAAAAATCGCTATCCTCTCCCTTGTATCGACGACCTATTCGACCAACTCCAAGGAGCCAGTTACTTCTCCAAGATTGATCTTAGATCGGGGTACCATCAGTTGCGGGTGCTCGAGGAAGATGTTCCAAAGACAGCTTTCCGAACCCGCTACGGGCATTTCGAGTTCGTAGTGATGCCCTTTGGACTGACTAACGCCCCCTCAATATTCATGGACTTGATGAATAGGGTATGTCGTCCATATCTAGATCAGTTCGTCATCGTCTTTATTGAGGACATACTTGTCTACTCTCGGAGCGAGGAAGAGCACAGAAGCCATTTACGATTAGTCCTGGAAACCCTGCGATCCGAGAAGTTGTATGCGAAGTTCTCTAAGTGCGAGTTTTGGATCCGGAGAGTAGAATTCTTAGGGCACGTGGTCAGTGAAGACGGAATCCACGTGGACTCCTCCAAAATCAAAGCTATTGAGAACTGGTCAGCACCAAAGACGCCTACAGAAATTCGTCAATTTCTAGGCCTCGCTGGCTACTACCGTCGGTTCATCCAAAATTTCTCTCGGATTGCGAAACCTCTCACCATGCTAACACAGAAGGGTGTATCATTCGATTGGGAAGAGAAACAGGAGAAGGCTTTTCAGACCATGAAGCGAGCCCTATGCACCGCACCAGTATTATCCCTTCCCGAAGGGACAGAAGATTTCGTCGTATACTGTGATGCATCCAATCAGGGGCTCGGTTGTGTCTTGATGCAACGAGGCAAGGTTATCGCCTATGCCTCGAGGCAGCTAAAGAATCATGAAGTGAACTACATTACTCACGACCTTGAGTTAGGAGCGGTCGTCTTCGCACTAAAAATCTGGAGACACTACTTGTATGGGACGAAGAGCGTGGTGTACACTGATCATAAAAGCCTCCAACATATACTAAACCAAAAAGAACTCAACATGAGGCAGCGTCGATGGGTCGAATTACTTAACGATTACGACTGTGAAATTAGATATCATCCGGGGAAAGCCAACGTAGTAGCGGACGCCCTGAGCAGAAAAGAGTATTCCGGACGAAGGAGCAAGTCGTTGACAATGACTATACATTCACATCTATCCACGCAGATCAAAGAGGCTCAGCTGGAAGCTTTAAAGCCTGGGAACATGACGGGAGAATCCCTGCGCGGCATGGAGAAAAATTTGGAGGTTAAGGGTGACGGAGCCTATTATTTCATGGACCGAATCTGGACTCCACGCCATGGAGGTTTCAGAGATTTGGTTATGGGAGAAGCACACAACACTCGTTACTCTGTTCACCCGGGTTCAGATAAGATGTATCTGGATCTCAAAAAGCTATACTGGTGGCCGAACATGAAAGCGGAGGTCGCTACCTTTGTAAGTAAGTGCCTTACTTGCGCGAAGGTCAAAGTAGAATGTCAAAAGCCATCAGGACTCCTCCAACAGCCGGAAATACCAAAATGGAAGTGGGAGCGAATCACAATGGACTTCATCACCAAGCTGCCCAAGACAGCAGGTGGATTAGATACCATTTGGGTCATCGTTGACAGGTTGACCAAGTCTGCCCACTTCCTACCCATCAAAGAGACGGATAAGATGGAAAAGCTCACTAGGACTTATATAAAAGAAATAGTGTGATTGCATGGCGTCCCTATATCTATTATATCAGACAGAGATAGTAGATTCACCTCTAGATTTTGGCAATCATTACAAAAGGCACTAGGGACGAGGCTGGATATGAGTACAGCCTACCATCCGCAGAGTGACGGGCAAAGTGAGAGGACGATCCAAACCTTGGAAGACATGCTGCGAGCTTGTGTGATCGACTTCGGGAAATCGTGGGATACACACTTACCTCTTGTGGAGTTTTCCTACAACAATAGTTATCACACGAGCATCAAGGCAGCTCCATTCGAAGCTCTCTACGGCCGAAAGTGCAGATCCCCTTTGTGCTGGGCCGAGGTGGGAGACACTTAGTTAGCTAAAGGACGAGTTCCTGATAGCGCCCTCACTGGTCCAGAGATCATTCGAGAGACGACCGAGAAGATTGTACAAATACGTGAACGACTAAAAGCCGCTAGGGATCGACAAAAGAGCTACGCTGACAAACGAAGGAAACCCTTGGAATTCCTGGTCGGAGACCGGGTCCTTCTGAAGGTCTCGCCCTGGAAAGGCACGATACGCTTCGGGAAGCGTGGAAAGTTAAACCCAAGGTACATAGGGCCTTTTGAGATTATTGCTAGAATCGGCCCCGTAGCTTACAAACTAAACTTACCCCGCGAGCTAAGTAACATACATCCTACCTTTCACGTCTCAAACTTGAAGAAATGTCTGTCAGACGAGACTCTCGTGATCCCCCTCGACGAGATCCAGATCAATGAGAACCTCAACTTCGTGGAAGAACCTGCCGAGGTTTTGGATCGTGAAGTAAAGCGGACGAAACAAAGCCGCATCCCAATTGTGAAGGTTCGGTGGAACGCCAAACGAGGACCGGAATTCACTTGGGAGCGCGAGGATCAAATGAAACTCAAATACCCTCATCTCTTCGCTTAGTAGCATTGTAATATCGTATCTGTTTGTATTCTAAATTTCGGGACGAAATTCCCCTAACGGGGGGATGATGTGACAACCCCAAATTTAACTCCGTTACAACCCCGTTTTCACTAACGGAACGTGTCACTATACGTTATTTTATGTAATATTTGAAATCGTCAATATCCGAATGTCTAAATTTAAACATGGCTTGATATTATTATAAGAAATATAACTCGTATGTGTTAACCCCGTTTAACCTAATAGAGTTGTATTACCTTTTCAACCCCCTCACCCGGGTAAAAAGTTTTAACCCAGTTAACTTTAAACATCGGGTAGCCGTGTATCCGGTGCGATTCCCGAGACATATGCAATGGGTGTGCACAACATTTGAACACTCATTTACTACACACCCACTCTCTCTCTCTCTCTCTACTTTCTCTCTCTAGACTCGAAAACGACCCCGATTCCGCTAATTTCCGACTTCCAAACGTAAGTACTCATCCTCTATCTTATTCTAGACATGCTTCATTGAATTTGAGGGCCAAAAATCATAGGAATCAAGGTCAAAAGAGGAGTTTACGGCCTAAGAAGCTCCTTAGGCCGTAAACCCCCAAAACCAAGCCAAAGACCAAGTTTTCCCTTCTTGTAAGTTAGTATACTAATTAAGGCTTATAACTAGAAGAGTTTGGACTTTAAAACACAAGAAAATGATGCTTAAAAAGGAGTTTACGGCCCAAGCTTGTGCTTAGGCCGTAAACACCTCAAACACCCCATAAATCTATGTTTAAAGCCCCAAAAACACTTCTAGGGTGTTTGGTAATTTAGACATGACAACAAGGAAGGCTTAAGTGCATTAAACATCATCATTTGAACACAAAAAGAGGAGTTTACGGCCAAGGCTAAGCTTGGGCCGTAAACACCCAAATTTTTGTGTCAAACAAGTCCCTAAACTACCCTAATGCATGAAAGGAATTTATCTAAGGCCTATGGAAGGGTGTTGTACAATTAAACTTCACATTTGGGAACAAAATGAAGAGTTTACGGCCAAGGATGTTCTTGGGCCGTAAACTCCCCAAAAATGTATGCCAAATTGTTCCAAACTCACTATAGGGCCTTCTAGGATTTTTCTAAGCCATTTGGGACCATGTTGTACAAGTAAAACCTACATCTTGAAGGGTCTATAGGAGTTTACGGCCCAAGAACAAGTCTTGGCCGTAAACTCCCTAAAAATGACACAAATTATGATGTTTAATCCTTCCCTCTTGGTCCAAAACACACACCACTAAATTAAGGAAGTGAGATAAGGCCCTAAACACACATTTTGGAGTGTCACAAGAGTTTACGGCCAAGCCTAGGGGGCTTATGGCTGTAAACTCCCAAAGAATGGCTTTTAGGCCATAAACTCTAAGAGATTGAACTCAAGGACCTTCCCGTAAATCATCCATGGCCTTGTACCACTCCCGGGAACCTTTTCTAGGCCTTAAAACCCCGAAAACGACACTAGAATGTCCAAATACTATAATGAAAAGCATAAGATGATTAACTTCTTGTAAAATACATATTTCATATGAAATTAGGGTCCTAAAAGGTGCTCAAGTGGTTATTTGGTACCAAACGCTCAATCGGCACTTTTACCCGATTCACCCGATTTCCGCGATTTCAGGTGAGTTCATACCCCTTTAATGAACCTTTCCAGTGTTTTACATGTTTTAGGGGGGAGATACAAGTTGCTTATAAATGTTTATGTAAAGTCTTACAGAACGATTTCCGAGTTACAAGGATTAATCACATGTGATTCACTACTCTTAGTTCAAATCACATGTGATTTGTCCCTATGCCTTATAAACGGGTTTCACCCTTTTCAAACTATTTTTAAACAGTGAGTCAGATAATAAATGTTCTTTTGGAAAAATACTTTTATTAAATCAATTTACTTATAAAATGTAACCACTCTGATATATTTATATAAATAAGACTTGGAGGACTTAGGACCGATATCTCGCCTTATTTCCTGTTCTTGTTTGATTGTGGGCTTAGGGTAGTAGTTATCCGTCCGACTGTCGTTGATTTCTTACTTATATAATCTGTATATCAGTATGGGATACGAATATTATTGCTTTCACTTAATGCTAAAGTCACTAACGTGCTAAGAAACATCCCCACTAAGATAACCATAATAGGTATGGTTAGGGTCGCTACCGCTACTACTCGCTAAAGTTATTACTATCTACACTATAATACTCACTATTACTAGACGATACATTAGTAAGAGAATACACTATGATCAATACTAAAAGATTACTACACTATAACCATAGAGAAAACACTAAACAAACAATAATACACTAACCCGCTACGAGATACTCTATTCGCTATTCACTACGCCCGGAGTGTTCCAGCAGGAGACGACTCTACATGTATAGATCTATACGGGGCAGACGCTATTACATCCCGACTGTTAATCTCAGTCCGCGCCGTGCAGGCCCAGGGATGCCACTACTCACTATACTGTGCATGACCGAGAAGGTCATGGGATCCTCTATTGTCCTCACTATTAGTAATATACAAGGAATACGCTACAACTACTCTAAAATACCACACTAAATGCTAAACTGCATCCTGAAGTAAGTAAGTATCTATCACTAAAGGAAGCTTGCACCTCTATCACTGATTACAGGCTCAACCTATTCCATCACACTTGTTATTTGGAGATTTGCCAATGTATTTTTAAAATAAACTGTTTTCAAAGGAATAAAGAATGCATACTTTTCACAGATTTGTCACTTACAGTGTATTTCCTGGAAAATATGGGATTTTCTAAGTTTCTACTACTTATGAACATAAATGATACATCTTTAACACTAATGCTTTGTATACAAAAACTCACACTAAACTCTTATGAACTCACCAGCTTTATGCTGATAATTGTTTTCAAAATAACTTGTATCTTCAGGTCCAAGATAGACAGGTACAGACGCGGCATTTTTGGAGAAGGTGGAGCACACAAGACCCATCTCTTATTTTTGAATTACTTTTGAATGATTGTTAAACATTACTAAACACGCATGTAATTAGATTCACTATGTAATACTATGGTTGTATGTTTCTTGTTTCTACTATTATGCAATTGTGATGATACTGTTCACTACGTCATCTACCTCGAAACGTATTCCGCCGTTATCGGTTTTGGGGTGTGACACCCGAAGTACTCATGCGAAGAGTACTTTGTCCTCCGAATCATTGCTGTTGTATGCTCCACAGACTGCCAAGAAATACCACTCGTCCAGCAGACTGAGTTCGAGCACAGAGGCTATCGACGAATACAGTCCACCTATCACTATTCAGTGTATGCGCGAGATTTGTACATGATTATGATTACGCAGATTTAGTATGTGTGCTTCCGCCCTATCTCCTGTTCCTTGTTTGGTTGTGGACCTGGGTCAGAGTCTCACATCCGACCGTCTAACTAATCTTAAATTATATACGACTTGTATACACGAGGTAATGATAAATGGACCAAGTATGAATCCTATCATAGACATTAGGGCAAAGTTTTCCAGGTCTACAAGTGGGTATTCTGCAAATTAGAGGAGTAAATCCCAGTCGTTTTGCTAAGAAAGCTAATTTCGGGACGAAATTCCATCTAACGGAGGGGTGGTGTGACAACCCGGAAATATTTTCCTTGTAAGTTCAGCCATTCAATCCAACAGTGTGTTAGACTTGTTTATGCTATCTTTTAGCCTTGTTTAGAGTCTGTTTAAGGGTTCAAAGCCCAGTACATTCAAGCATTGAGAATAGGATCGAGTTGCGTAAGTTCTTCGCGTTGAAATCGAGCCGAACACTCCATCATAGGGAGTGTACGGCCGTACACATGTATGTGCAGCCGTACACCCATGTTGGCCGTACACTCCCTCCATAAGTGTGATATCCCTTCATTTCTAAGTCATTTCTCCAGTTTCCAAGTCAAGAACATCGATTTCTTTCTCAACTATCATCGAGCTTTCACCCCGATCTTCAAGAATGTAAGCGCTTCTTCCATTTTGATTTGTTGTTATCCTTCTTCTTAGAGTAACACCCTTTGATTTATTCTATGGAAATCATCTTTTGGCTAGATCTTCAAATCTTCATCCATTTCACAATAACACCAAGAACACACACTTGTTCTTGGTGATTGTGAACCCTTTTGACCCTCCAAATCGTAAGTACTCTTTCCTAACGCTTAGTACATGTAAGGAACACTTGATTAACACCGTAAAAACAACCAAAACTCAAGTTCATAAGGAATGTATGGCCGTACACCCCTCAAAACACCCCTTAAGGGCCTCTAAAATGCAAATCTAACTTCAAGACTTGATGAACAATAGTCCCACAAGCTTCCCTATCATCCAAGAAAACTTTTGTGCACTTGTTACCATGAGTGTACGGCCGTACACTCCATGGACGTACACCCATGGCCGCGCACTCCTTATTGTGGCCGTACAGTCCCTTTAGATGAATCACATGTGATTCTAACACTTGGTCCAAGTATTTTCTAGTCCCTAAAGGTGTTTCCTTGCATGTGGTTGCTTCTAAACATTATATTCATGCCAATATATGCCATTATATGTCATTTAGGACTCGTTTATGTCTCGGGACTTCATTCGTGGAACTTCTCATCCTTACGCGCATATTCGTTTGAATCACCCACATAAGGTGAGTTCATACCCCTATAACCAATCTTTTTACTATTTTAATGCTTTTAAAGGGGGGGAGGGAATACAAGTTTAACACAATGTTAATTATGTAAATGTTTTGTTATAAACATTTTTTAAAGGATTGCTTATGTATTAATAAGTGATCAAAGCTTTTCAAAAACTCTTTTAAAGTTATGTTACTTTATAGTTTAAAAAGCTTCGTTTTTAAAAGTGTAATCATAACTTAGTAGATAAAATGAGTCTTTTCTTCAAGTCAATATCAGTTTAAGTAAACATACTAGTAAACTACAATAGGTATAGTTTCGGGGTCCAGTTCATACTATAACTAGTATAGAGAAGAACATACTATAACAAGTACAGGGACGAATATAATATAACACGTACAGGGAGGAACATATTATAACAACAACAGACGATCAATTCAAGATTTATGCACTTATACATGTTCCTAGTTCTCTAGGAAGACATCGTATCCTTAACTCATTGTTTGTAACAAATTAAGGTGTTAATATATCTTTCCGAGTTTGCGTTAACACTAGTACGATTACACGTACCTGGGTTAGCAGGCACGAGGTGATAAAACATAATAATATATCTTTCCGGGTTTGCGTTAACACTAGGATGATCACACGTACCTGGGTTAGCAGGCACGAGGTGATAAAACACAATAATATATCTTTCCAGGTTTGCGTTAACACTAATACGATTACACGTACCTAGGTTAGCGGTCACGAGGTGATAAAACATAATAATATATGTTTTCGGGTTTGCGTTAACACTAGTATGATTACACGTACCAAGGTTAGCAGGTAAGAGGTGATAGCAATATATTGAATCGAAATTATTTATACAAAGTATCTTTGTAAAGTACTTGACGGTAATAAATAAAATACATAACTTATTCCTAACATGAACATTAAGTAGAAAGGGACCTATAATGCTAACATTATGATTCTTTAGTGTATACATCAAGGATATATATTAATCGGGTCTAGGAGATAGTAGGACGTGTGCTTTCCGCCTTACTTCTTGTTCCTTGTTTCGTTGTGGACATAGGGCAGATGCACCCAGTCTACTATCTATCCGATCTAAGTTATACATATATATATATATATATATATATATATATATATATATATATATATATCGTATACACCAAGTAATCATAAGGAGTACCAGGTATATGTCAGTTCATAATAAACTAATTCAAATACATCGTTTTCTAGTACAAGAACATACTTTTCAGAAAGAACACGAAGTAGAATAAACTAGAAACTTATCAGTAAAAAGGGTTTAATCCATTTTATTAAACCAATATACTTAAAGGACCTTTAGTGGTTAACTCATAATACCTTAGTATATACATCAGAGTTATATATAATTAATATTCGATAGGCAGTTGGATATGTGTTTCCGCCTTACTTCCTGTTCCTTGTTTGGTTGTGGGCTTAAGGCAGATCCACACAATTAACTATCTGTTCAACAGTAGATTAGAAGGAACTATTGTGGTTAGATATTAGATTAGATACATCTTGTATAAACTAAGTGATTATAGATTAGATATATCTAGATATATCTGTTCGATATTAGATTAGATATATCTTGTATAAACTAAGTGATTATAGAAGGAACTATTGTGGTTACTATTTTTACTAAAGGAAATAAGGGTTTTCCTTTAGGAATGTTTTCATCAAATATAGAGGAACTATTACAGTTAACTCTGTGAGTACCAAGTGAATACGCCAGGGTTATATACAACGATGATCTAACAAACAATGGGAGGTTTACCTTCCACCTCATTTCGTATTCCTTGTTTGGTTGTGGGCATAGGGCAGATACACATTGTTTGTTTACTCTGGGTTTTATATAACTTGTATCCACTTAGTAATCACAGAAACGATTGTAGAGTCATTTTTACTTATCTTTTATCAAAGTAGGAAATATAGGATTTTGTGGAGGAACAGGCGAACTTTTGTAAACAAAACTTACAACTTACTACAACTTTCTTACAACTTACATTACATCACTAAGATCTTATGAACTTACCAGCTTAAATGCTGATCTACGCTTTCAGAATAGCTTGTATTGTCAGGAAACTAGTAGACAGATACGCGCACTGGGATTGTAACATCCAAAATTTCAAAACAATTAAAACTTTTCAAAATCACCCATTTTATTAACATTGTTGCAAAAAGGTTTTCAATACATTATTAAACAGAGTAATTTCCCAGGTTCATATCATAAAACACCAACGCGAGGAACGGTACGATCACGCCTTTGCCTTGCCACAGTCTCTTGAGAACCTGAAACATAAAACCACAACTATAAGCCCAAAAGCTTAGTGAGATACCCCCAGAATACCAACCACATATACGCCTTTCCAGGCCCTGACCTTCCGGTCCATGTGTCTCAGGGGACTTCCGTCCCTGCTGGGTAAACCTTCCGGTCCTACCCACGCCGACCTTCCGGTCCATCACACAACATAATCGCCTTCCGGCCCATAACATATTGCCTTCCGGCCCATAACATATCGCCTTCCGGCCCATAAGCATATAATGCATATATAAAATAACAAGCAATCATATAGCAGTTCATAGACAACAATCGATCAACAGATCACATATCATAGCATTACTCTAACAAGATACCGGTCTAGCCGGTCACTATCATAACATTACCCTATGAATCAGTCAACATACTAAATGCATACATACGCCTTTCCAGGCCATGACCTTCCGGTCCACATAATAATGCCTTCCGGCCCATAACATATAACAACTGACAACTACCCGGATTTCCATCCGATAAAGGGTTGGCCTTGGTGCCATAAACCCTAACGATATAGTGAGGATAACTCATCTCGAAACTGCCGACTGAACAGATAGCTCAAGCTGCTCCGATCACTGATACGATCTCCACCTCTGGATAGTCACCAATGCACTGAACTCAAACAATAACAACAATTACCAAAATACCCCTGGAACCACTGGTCAATCCTTGGTCAAAGACAAGGTCAAAGTCAACCCCTGACTGACCCTACTCGCCGAGTCAACCCTATGACTCGCCGAGTCCCCATACTCAGAACTTCACTTAACCCGCGACCTAACTCGCCGAGTCACCTCAAGACTCGCCGAGTTCAACGACTCTGAGTCCACTCGCCCTTGACTCACCGATTCCTTAAGATTCCTTTTCTACACGTCGAGTATCCCCTTTTTGCTCGACGAGTTCCTCCTGGAAGAATCGCGGGCCACCCCAACTCAACTCGCCGAGTCTGAAGAACAACTCGACGAGTCCCAGTCAATCTCCAAGCTACTCGCCGGGTCTGTTCATCAGACTCGTCGAGTCCATGCCATGCAGTCGATCAAACTGCTTCCTGAGATAAGTATTGTCCCGAAATACACAAGCATGGGACCTTCTGGACCTCTAAGGTCCTAATACAGGGTTATAGTCGTTTGGGGACTAGGGTAACACTTAATCTAATCACAAAGGGGTTCCATAAACCCTAATTCCATGACACATCAACATAGCAGAGCATAATTCGAATTCTTACCTGAATAATGTGCCCTCTGTGTCCCCAAATCCTCAGAACGTGACTCCCTTGCTATTCCTTTAGCCAAGCCCTTCTCTTCCTTGCACCACAACCATTCCAAGATCAACAATGGCCCTTAAACTTTGCTCCAGATGCACCCAATCGATTTAGGGTTCTTCTCAGAAGGCCAAAATGAACAATGACGGCCAATAAGTGCCTCTTATACGTTCCAACCTGAACGGTTAGGGTTTTCACCAAACAGCGCAGACTCGCCGAGTCCATATCTGGACTCGTCGAGTCCAGTCGCGAACCCGCGACCCGGTCTGCGATCCTACTCGGCGAGTCTAGGCTCCAACTCGCCGAGTCCCTTCTTAAAACACCCCCAAATCATAGTTATATCGATATTTGAAATTCCGGGCTGTTACAACTCTCCCCCACTAGAACTAAACTTCGCCCTCGAAGTCTCACTCTGAAAAATATCTCCGGATGCTGCTCCCGCATCTCACGTTCCAGCTCACCGGTCATTTCCGGCCCATCCGGTGCTGCCACCGAACTAATACTAAAGGTATCTCCTTATACCTCATAGCCTCGATCTTCCGATTTCTGATGACCACTGGCTTCTCGGCATAATTCAGGCTTGCATCCAACTGAATGTCTTCTAATGGAACCACTGCCGACTCATCGGCTATATACTTCCTCAATTGCGACATATGAAAATATCGTGGATTTGTCTCAAATTTGTGGGCAACTCCAACCGATAGACCCTCCGGCTTACCCCCGCAATCACATGAAAAGGCCCAATATACCGGGGCCCCAACTTGCCCCTCTTCTCGAATCGAATCACTCCTCTCCAAGGAGAGGCCTTCAGGAGTCCGAAGTCACCGACCTGAAACTCAAGCTCGGACCGGCGTCTGTCTGCATAACTTTCCTGTCGGCTCTAGGCGGTCAATGACCTCTGTCTCATCTGTTGAATCTGCTCTGTCGACTGAAGCCCGATCTCTGTACTGTCCATCGCTCTCTGTAACCGAAAATTACCCAAGATGTAACTCTGCTCTAAATCTCAACAATCACTCGACCCATAAGGGTTAGGAAACCATGAACCACCGGATCCCCGATCCAAAGCCCACTTTGTCCATTCCGAACCGACCGAGAGATCCATTCTCACTCTCAGAGCAACTCTCACAAGTTCTCCTCTTGCCGTCACATACACATGCTGAACTAGCCCCAACACCCGCAGGTTGGAAGACCCGATACACTGATGATATCCTCGAACATCTCCCAAGATGAACCACTACATCCACCCTACACTCTAATCAGAATCACACTGAGAATTTAAGATTCTTTCTCCCCCTGCATCCCTTCTGAGCCTCGACAGACATCCCAAAACCGGATGGGTTCCTACTTCTTGCCGCGAACACGATGCTCAAAGCCATACTCGAAATACTCTAACCATAACTTCTGCTCTGCAGCTTTCACTTTCGTGAACTTGCACTCCCCTTCGGAGTTACACACCTTTCTCTTTTCCTTTTCCAAGGAACCCTCTTGGCCATAATGCCACTCCAACCAGTGTCACGGTGCTCGCTCCAAGCGACACCACCCTTTTTGCGTAACCGCTATTCACATACTCTGGTTCTCATCGCAGGGGCTCTCAATCCCATGCACTCTCTCCACTCATCAAAATCACTGCCTCAGCTAAACAAGATCACTAACCCGGGGCCAGACCTTCCAATGCATTCACATTGCAACATACACAATCCGCAATCTCAAACTGATCCATCAATACCAACAGAGTCTCCAGCATGACTGGACCAACTCTCATAACACATACTAGCCACTCGAGGCTATATCTCTGTGGGTCCGTACACCCAAACTCTGCGAACCCTCAGGTTCTAACTCTGGCAACCTTCCGGTTCCAGCTCTAGAAACATGCACCACATAATCCCGTGGGATTAATGCAGTACAACCCATCACGTACCTCAAACATACAAATACTCTGATCGCATAGCCCCGGTTACTTACTCAAGCTTGATCACGGCCTTCTCTCAGGCCTCCACAATCAAATGCCCTAGGTCTGTATCCCGCCCCGCATACCCGACACTCGCTCTCGTCGGCCTATACTCTGAGCTGACAAACACTGCTGAATCCCAACAGCTAAGCATCATCACCTACTCATCGATCTCCCGGAGAATTCTCCAATTCTCCCCCACTAAAGCACTGACTAACTGCCACCGATCGTCATTAACGACCTTTCAGAACAATCCTGCACAAAGAGAACATTTACACACTGACTACTTCCCACAAGCATAAACAACCCTCAGCAAAACACATCTCCTCCCTGATCAATCCACTCAAAAGAATCCGGTCTTTCAATTATCCACTCTGCGACTGCAGATGCTACTCGACATTCAACCCAGTGCCGCGTCTCCACTAACAACCCTCACGAACGATAACCAACGAGAATTCCCAACAATAACCCGAGAAACAACAAATACCGCATCGAAATCCACACCAGATATCAGCACAAACAATACGCCACAACAACGCAAGATAATCAAGACATCAAGAAAGCATCATACCCGCAGCTGCCTCCGGCACTGCTCCGTCTCCCTCTTTCGCAAGCTAATAAGCACGACCCTGAGCCCTTGGGGCTCCACTCCATCCTGTCCTCCTCCTGAACTCCTCAAGGTGGTCGGTGCTAGAGCCTGCACCGGTCTTGCAGAAAGCTGTGGACAGTTGACCCTCAAATGTTCAACCTGCCGACACTGATAACAAATCCTCAAATCCCGAATTAGCACTGACTGCCGACAATCCCGTGCACCGTGCCCTTCCTTTCCGCACTTGCGGCATGCACCACCGGACCAACAAGCTCCGGTGCCATCCCTCCCACACTTCCCACAAGTGTGGCCGCTCCGATCCCCCCATTCTAACATCTACGGTCCTGGACCGTTTCAGCGCCGACTGCGACTGCATCGGGGCCTGCCTCAGCTCACGCAACTGCAACTCTCCTCTAACTCACGCCGCATGGCGGCCTCCTGCAACACCAACAAGGTCTCGCACCTCTGCGCAGAAACGAACTGTCTGATATCCCCCTTGAGCATACTCAGATATCGGGACATCTGAGCCTGCTCCGAAGCGAACTCAGGGCAAAACATCGCCCTCTCAATAAACATCCTGGTGATCTCAGTCACCGGCTCCAAATCCTGCTTCAGCTCAAGGAACTCCCGAGCCAATCTCTCCTTTTCATCCCGCGGAACATAGCGAGTACTGAACATCTCTCCAACTGATCTCCCTGAAACCGCAGCCCTTTGCGCGTCGGAATATGACCCCATGGTCAATCTCCACCAATAGGTCCAGAGCACACCTCGCCCTCTGATCAGCAGGGCATAAACTTGTGTAGAAACACCCCTCCACGTCTGATAACCATCTCACAGCAGCAATCGGGTCCTGAACTCCATCGAATGTGGGAGGCTTCGCATAATAGAAGTCCCGATACTGAAAACCCCGACTAGCTCCTCTCTTTGCCGCTGCTACAGCCGTTGTAGCCGCCGCGGCAACCGTCTCTGCGAGAGCCGCATATCGCTCATCGAAATACTCAATCATGGCGGTCTTGATCGACCCAAACCACTCCGGCAACTCAGCCCGGAACAATGCAGCAACCTCATCACGCAGGATCTCGCGAATCCTCGCATCCCGCTCGCTCGTGCTCGTCCGATCGATAACCTTCGACGACACTGATCCACCCGGAACTCGCTCTCCATCTCCCGATCCTGGTCCGGATCCACTATCATCATGCCTCGAAATCTCCATACTGAAGGCATCCTACCAATCTCAGACACTTCCCAAAATCCTGGGATCCAACTCTCGCAACCCTACCCTAGAGACCATGGTTTCCCTGATACGCGTATGGGTCCTGTGCTTTCAGTAGTACGGGCCCATACTACCTTCCACACCTACCCATATTTGTATGAAGTACTACCACAATACCCTAGGAAACATGCATAACAGCTATCAACCCTCACCACTAGAGGAACACTGAGAACATCCCATAAGGGACCCTAGGCTACAGGCATCACATATCAGGCAACATTATCATGAATTCCTGAAGATCCCTAGCCTAACTCTAGCATGCTGTTCTATCAAGCTCGAATAAACAAATATCATGTATGGTATCTTGGGGTTACTTACTGGCTCCGGCTGATCGTACCTCCGCGTCCTCCTTTTACCAAATTTGAAAACCATTTTAATTTCTCATTTTAATTTCTCTTTTTAAAATCCTCCTCGATTTGAGACTGGAGTCACACGAATGTTTCCCCAATTCACTCAAACCAAGGCTCTGATACCAACTTGTAACATCCAAAATTTCAAAACAATTAAAACTTTTCAAAATCACCCATTTTATTAACATTGTTGCAAAAAGGTTTTCAATACATTATTAAACAGAGTAATTTCCCAGGTTCATATCATAAAACACCAACGCGAGGAACGGTACGATCACGCCTTTGCCTTGCCACAGTCTCTTGAGAACCTGAAACATAAAACCACAACTGTAAGCCCGAAAGCTTAGTGAGATACCCCCAGAATACCAACCACATATACGCCTTTCCAGGCCCTGACCTTCCGGTCCATGTGTCTCAGGGGACTTCCGTCCCTGCTAGGTAAACCTTTCGGTCCTACCCACGCCGACCTTCCGGTCCATCACACAACATAATCGCCTTCCGGCCCATAACATATTGCCTTCCGGCCCATAACATATCGCCTTCCGGCCCATAAGCATATAATGCATATATAAAATAACAAGCAATCATATAGCAGTTCATAGACAACAATCGATCAACAGATCACATATCATAGCATTACTCTAACAAGATACCGGTCTAGCCGGTCACTATCACAACATTACCCTATGAATCAGTCAACATACTAAATGCATACATACGCCTTTCCAGGCCATGACCTTCCGGTCCACATAATAATGCCTTCCGGCCCATAACATATAACAACTGACAACTACCCGGATTTCCATCCGATAAAGGGTTGGCCTTGGTGCCATAAACCCTAACGATATAGTGAGGATAACTCACCTCGAAACTGCCGACTGAACAGATAGCTCAAGCTGCTCCGATCACTAATACGATCTCCACCTCTGGATAGTCACCAATGCACTGAACTCAAACAATAACAACAATTACCAAAATACCCCTGGAACCACTGGTCAATCCTTGGTCAAAGACAAGGTCAAAGTCAACCCCTGACTGACCCTACTCGATGAGTCAACCCTATGACTCGCTGAGTCCCCATACTCAGAACTTCACTTAACCCGCGACCTAACTCGCCGAGTCACCCCAAGACTCGCCGAGTTCAACGACTCTTAGTCCACTCGCCCTTGACTCACCGATTCCTTAAGATTCCTTTTCTACACGTCGAGTATCCCCTTTTTGCTCGACGAGTTCCTCCTGGAAGAATCGCGGGGCCACCCCGACTCAACTCGCCGAGTCTGAAGAACAACTCGACGAGTCCCAGTCAATCTCCAAGCTACTCGCCGAGTCTGTTCATCAGACTCGTCGAGTCCATGCCATGCAGTCGATCAAACTGCTTCCTGAGATAAGTATTGTCCCGAAATACACAAGCATGGGACCTTCTGGACCTCTAAGGTCCTAATACAGGGTTATAGTCGTTTGGGGACTAAGGTAACACTTAATCTAATCACAAAGGGGTTCCATAAACCCTAATTCCATGACACATCAACATAGCAGAGCATAATTCGAATTCTTACCTGAATAATGTGCCCTCTGTGTCCCCAAATCCTCAGAACGTGACTCCCTTGCTATTCCTTTAGCCAAGCCCTTCTCTTCCTTGCACCACAACCATTCCAAGATCAACAATGGCCCTTAAACTTTGCTCCAGATGCACCCAATCGATTTAGGGTTCTTCTCAGAAGGCCAAAATGAACAATGACGGCCAATAAGTGCCTCTTATACGTTCCAACCTGAACGGTTAGGGTTTTCACCAAACAGCGCAGACTCGCCGAGTCCATATCTGGACTCGTCGAGTCCAGTCGCGAACCCGCGACCCGGTCTGCGATCCTACTCGGCGAGTCTAGGCTCCAACTCGCCGAGTCCCTTCTTAAAACACCCCCAAATCATAGTTATATCGATATTTGAAATTCCGGGCTGTTACAGGGATTCAGAAGATGGAGCATAATAGCTTCATGTCTTTTTGGTTATTTACTTTGTAGTCTATGTTATGTGAACCACATACTTTGTAAACACTTTCTTTCTAATGAAATGGTTGTTTATTACTTTGATTACTATGATGCATGTCTTGTGATACTAAACATGACGTCCTCCACCCCCAAACGTTTCCGTCGTTCCGGTTTTGGGGTGTGACACTCTCTCTCACTCTATAAAAGTTATCCTATTCAGTTGCTAGGTGTGATAGCAACCCAAAAGGACTGTGACTTTAAATAATCTAACTCAATGGGTATCAGATCAGTCAGACTTAAAAAAAAAGGTTTTCACTTCCAACATAAGGAACAAGGAGACCTAAATTAAAGGTGGATGTAGGTAGATCTTCGATTCAGGTCTTAGAAAGATATATAAATTCGATCTCGAATGGGGGAAGCCATGTTACATCATCACATTCGGTTTCCTTTGAAATTCAAGAAACCATCAAAATGGGAAATCAATTGGATATTAGTTAGAGGGGGCTGAAGGTCTAGTGAGAACAATCATCAATGGGGAAGGACCTTAGACAATTATTAAATGAATAGCTTGTCTCTAAACTTGAGAGGTGCTAGGGATATGTATAAAGCAGATTAGGTGTATGAGTTGAAAAAAAACATCACATTAATTTCATCAACTGTCAAGAAACTCTGATGACTAATATTCGCTCGATTCCTCTTCATATGTATTGGGATAATTTTGAATGTTGTTTTGTGGCATTTGATTCTTGATGTAGGTTTGGAGGTTTGTTTTGTATTCGGAACCCTCTCCATTCTATGATGTGAATGTGCACCAATGCAATTCTTTTATCTTAGAATTTGGTACATGGAGGGGTATTGCGGAGAAGTTAAATTTTATAAATATTTATTCCCCAAACGATATGAATGAAATATTGAAACTTTGGATTGATTTGTTAGGCATCAAAGAGAATATGCAGGGAATTTGGCTCCTTATGGGAGAGTTCAATAAAGTAAGGGTGAAAGAAGACATAATTTCAGAGGATTGTATTACAAGTATGGAAGCCTTCAATTCATTCCTAAGAGATGTAGAGCTTTTTCATTTTAGTATAGGAAGGAGGAGCTTTACTCGGATGTGTGATGATGACAGATGCTTGAGTAAAATATATTGTTTTCTTTCTTGCGGTAATTTTCTTACTAAATGGACAATAACGTAGGTTACCGCCTTGCCTAGGCTTTACTCAGATCATAGCCCGGTGATTCTTGTAAGTGATTTCGTTGATTTTAGTCTTGTTCTATTCTGATTTTTTAACCCATGATTGTCAAGACACTGTGATAAATTCATGGAATTATGAGGTGGTAGACAGTAGGCCAGATAAAGTGTTGCTATTAAAGATAAAGAAAAGCTTAAAGAGGATATTAAAAATTGGAGTTATGACAGACGGTTAAATAAAAATGGTGAGTATTCCGATATTTTAAAAAATATTGAAACCTTGGAGATTAAAGCTGAGTCTTGTAGCCTCTCTTCCACGGAGATATTAATTTTAAAAAACTAGAAAAACATATTAATTGAAATTAACACAATGAGAAGAATAGATCTTATACATAAAGCCAAATTAAAATGGTGTATTAATGGAAACGAAAACATCAAACTTTTTCATGGAGTTTTAAACGGAAAAAGAAAGAAAAAAATAATAAACATGCTTGAAATTGAAGGTGTTTGGTTCACAAATCTGAATGAAACTAAAGAGAAAGTTTGGAAATTATTTGCCTCAAAATTTGACGAAGATGTTCCTGTTAGGCTCAAGCCGATCAACTCAAGATTCAAGAATTTATCACCAGTCGATCATGAAATTCTAGATGTCTCTATCTCTCTTGATGAGATAAGGAGGCGGTATGGTGTTGTGGAAATGACAAAGCCTCAGGTTCTGATGGATTTACATTTAGGGTTTTGAAGGAGTTTTGGGAAATTATTAAAGCTGAGATTTTAATTATATAAAGAGCTTTGAGTCAAGGGGAGAATTTAGTAAGGGTTGTAATGCGTCTGTTATATCGCTTATTCCGAAGATTAGAGACCCTCTTTTTCTAAAAGACTATAGGTTGGTGAACTTAGTTAATTGTGTGTACAAGATTTTGGCTAAAATCCTTACCTTGTGGCTTAAGAAAGTCCTGAATAAGCTTGTTGGACCGGAGCAATCAGTTTACATAGAAGGGAGAAGCATTTTAGATGGGACTTTAGTGTTAAATAAGTTATATAATCGGGCTAAAAAGACAAAAAGAAAGAATTAATCTTCAAAGTTGACTGCGATAAAGCATTTGACTCACTTAATTGGCATTATTTGGATTCGATTATGGAACAAATGGAGTTTAACAAAAAAAATGGAGAGGTTGGATAAAATGGTGTCTTGTTTTCAAGAGAGCTTCCATCTTGGTCAATCAATCCTCCACCAAAGATTTTGCTATTGGGAAAATAGGTAAGACAAGATGACCTGCTTTTACCTTTTCTTTTTATAATTGCAATGGAATGCCTTAGTGCTACTATGCATGATTCTTGTGATCAACATATGTTTAATGGTATTGTTCCTCCAAAAGTTGGTCCTACTTTGTCTCATTTAATGTATGCAGATGATGTTACCTTTGTTGGTGAATGGTCCGATGTGAATTTTGTTAATCTTAATAGGCTCTTGAGATGTTTCTTCGTTACTTCCGGCTTGAAGGTGAATCTTCATAAAAGCAAAGTATTCAGGATTGGTGTGGATGATTTGGATATTAAGTGTTTATCAAGTTTTATTTGTTTTGAATTGGAAAAGTTCCTGTTTTTTATCTTGGGCTCTCGACCGAGGCCAACATGAAGCTTTTCAAGAATATGATATTAGTTTTTGATAAATTCAAAGTAAAGCTTTCAAAGTGGAAAGCGACTAATCTCTCTTTCAAGGATCTACTCATCCATGTGGAGTCCGTTTTGGGAAACCTGCCATTGTATTCTTTCTGTCTTTCTAAAGCTCCTAGAAAGGTTAATCACACTATGGAACGCTTAAGGAGGTGGTTTTTATTGGGCAGAATAGATGACAAGAGGAAGATAAATTGGGTGGCATGGTGCACTTTGCTGAAACCAAAAAATCAAGGTAGTCTTGGCATTGGGTGTCTTCGTTAGTTAAATGTATCTTTGCTAGTCAGATGGTTCTGGATACTTAAATTAGAGAGTAATGCCATTTGGTCAAAAAGTATTAAGGCTTGTCATAATATATTGGGCGTGGATGGTAAGCCCTTGACCAAGGCTTGTCTTTCAGGTGTCTAGCATGTCATTACTACTATAAATGTGGATTTGGATCAATGGGGTATTGACTTAAATGAGCTCCCTATGAGGAGGCTTAGGGCAAGAAATAACACTTATATTTTTCAAAGACAAATGGTGCCAAAATCTAGTGTTGAAAGACACTTACCCGACACTGTATGAAAGATCATGTATGCTCAAGAATCATATTCAAGTCATATTGCTAACTAACATATGATACTAACGGGTCACACTAACAACAAATTGATATAATTGATTATTTATTAGAAATTGGTTTTAACCAATATTCAATAAACTCTTATAATTAAATTGGAAATTATTTAATTTCTAGGAAATAATAATTTTCATTAGCAAGTAACATAATATTTCATATGGTATGAATTAATAAGTCATGCACAATATTTTGGACTAGAAAGACTTGTCATTTACCAAAATGTCAAAGTTTATATTTTATAAACATGGGTTTTATAAAATATGAAAACTACTTTTCTTTTTTTATATATAAAAGCTGAAAGCTGGAGCGGGTAAGAGAGTAATGGACTTTTGATGTGCCATATCTTCAAGCATGGGGAACATTAGGCTATAATTGCATGGGTTGTCTTAAATACTTAAGACCCTTTCTATAAAGATTAAACTTTAGGAGGCTTACACTCGTCCTTCCCTTTTTAGTGGTAAAAATTATAACATGCATGGGTGTATGTATTCTTTCTCAATTTTGATCATCTCTTGAAGCACACTTGCTTATCTTATACTCTCTTGAAGTTCATATTGGTTATGAACTTCTAGTTTAAGAGTCTTAAGAGTTTTATACAAAGAACTAGCATTCTACATCAAGTTGAGTGATTGTTGGTGTTTCTAAAGTTCAATATTCTTCGTCGACTTCCAAGCCTCCCAAGAGGACCAAAAGAACTAAAAAGGTTGTCATTTCTTCATATCTTCTTTGGTTGGCATTTAAATATTTATGCAACTTGCAAGTTGATCCTTGGTGCATTTAATTTATTATTGTTGGATTAGGTGCCTAAGCCCAAAACTATAATTGGTATATACTTGAATTGAGAGTGACACAATCCTTTTGGGTTGCCCTCAAAAATAGCAACTAGACAGGAAGATTTTTGGATAGAGAGGTTGATTTATTATTTGATTAATCAATTGAAACAAATAATTTGATAACATATTATGTGAATAATATATTAATTGGAAATAGTACTATTTAATCAAAAATTAATTAGAATTAATTTTGCGATTAAAGGAATTAATTAAAAGTGTAGGGACTGAATTGCAATTGTTCAATTGTTGAGCAAGAGGCATTCTAGAACCTTCCATAAGGCTTAAGGTTTCTTCAAGCCTTAGGGTTTCTAGAATTATCCCTGGTGGATAATCAGGAAGGTGGATAATTACTCGGTTTTGAGATAATCTTGGATTTGGGCTTATCTAGGGTTTCCTGACTGCACTATAAAAGAAACATCAACCCTAGAATTTCCGACCACCTTTTATTTTGAAGTGTCAGCCGAATTTCTGCGCCTCCCTCCGATATCTCAATCTTCTTCCTTTTGCTAGTGTTGGGTGTGAACCACTAGAGGCATGAAATTTTTGGCGCTTGCTCTCAAGGCTTCAACAACACAAGGATTTTCATTGTTATTAATCAAAAGCAATCATGGTATGTTTCTCCTAACCCTAATTTGTATTTTGGAAATTATACTAGATGTTCTAGGGTTTCTTATTTGTTGTTTAAAGTTGTATGTTCAATTAGAGAAAACATAGATCAAGTAATAGGGTTGCATGCATACATATGAAATTAAATGTTTTGCATAATACCCAGCAATGGTATCAGAGTGGTGGTTTAGTTTTCTATTGAATTGTTACAATTGTTGAACTTGAACAAGGAGAAGCAACACCGAATCGTCATTCTGTTCCGCCACCATGACATGGTTACCTTCGATATTGTTCGACCACGACGTGGTGGACTGTCAGATCCATAAAATTCACTTTTATTCGTATCTCATGAATTGAATAGGATAATTTTCTTTAATAATGTTTTAATTGTATAAACCTGAATATTTTTCTAAGTAATTTGATATCCTAATCTTGAATTGATGATTGTTTTAGTTTTAAATTAAAAAATTAATTTCTTAATTTTTGAAAATTAAAATATAACCTAGTATTTTTGAAAAGTTTTAAAAATGCACCCTTATACTATCTGTAACATTAAAAGTCTAATATTACTATATGTATAATACAAGTCAGTTGAACCGCAAGTACGCCTCATTCACAAAGTCGTACTATAAGGGGAGTTTAAGGAACTGGCCTATAAAATGACCACCATTAGGTATCCACTCTTACCCACCACTCCCTTATATGGTGGAGGGTCGTTAGCCGAACGGGTTTGACAGGACAAAATAATCCTCATTAATAAGTATAATGAATTATAAAGTAACTATACTTATTTTTTTTTTTAATTCTTAATCCTAGTTTCTTTAGGAAAAATGTTAACTTGTATGGTAACCCATGAAATTACACATTTCACTTTATTAGTCGTTACTGGAGTGCGTGTGATTAACTGACACACTAATAGGGACAAATAAAGAGTGACAATGGGTGTCTCAAAAATTATCATTGATTAATGAAGCGTGTGTGGCTAACCGGCATATTAAAATGAGATTATAAATGACATCAAGAGTACAAGTTAATTTGCATGGTTATTCACATCTTGTTTGTGGTCATCGGTATCCCAATCAAAAATGGAAGAGCATAATCAAGATTAAACATGTCATTGAAAAGTTTAATGATTCTAAAAAATATCTAGGAATTTCATTTAAAACCAAATTCATTAAAATTTCGTTTTTCGATGGTGAAATTAGTAAAGTGTCATTTACCTACCTTTATATAATTTTACAATTGGATTACGACATCCCTTTTCTAAGTTGTGAATTATTTAGTTGGATCCTAGCCTTGATATTTCATTTTGAGTGTTACATTGATGATTATTCTTATCTAATTACAACTATCTTTCTTCTCTTTCAGATGTCTACTCCAGCTGATGGTTCTGGTTTCTCCTCCTCTAATAACAACCACTTCTTCCTGCTAAACATCTACTCGAAGGTGCAATTGGATGCCACCAACTACAACAATTGGATGTGCAACATTAAAATGGCCCTTCATTTCGAGGACAAGGAATATGTACTCGAGATACCATTGGATGAGATCGACGAAGAGACGGCCACTCCTGAAGAAATGGTCGCCTACAAGAAACACTATAATGATGCCACAAAATTTTTGTGCATAATGGTGGCAACAATGACTCTAGAATTTCATAGGCTCTATGAGGATTACTGGCCGTACGAGATGAACAATGACCATATGGTGAAATACCATAATCGAGCTCGTCAAAAAAAGTACGAGGTGGTAAAGTCCCTCATTGCTAGCAAGATGAACGAGGGTGAGTCTGGTAGTAGCCCCATTCAAAGAATGCAACGATATGTGTACAGGCTAATCAATCTCAACGTTAATTTTGATGAAGAGTTGGAAATCGACATAGTGTTGAACTCTCTGCCAAGTTGTTATGATCAGTTTATATTGACCTATCATTTGGACAACAATGAAACTACTGTCACAATTTCACAACCTCCTGCGAACAGTAGAAGCATGAACAAATGGAAAAGGTATTGCCTCCACTCCTACTAGTGCTCCAATTTTGGACATAAGGAAAGGGAAAGGGAAGAAGTGGAAAGGTCCTCCTAAACAAAACTAGAAGGGAAAGTCCTAAGTCGGGTCATCAATCACAAGACCTAAAGGAAAATCCTGTTCTAATGCTCCACCTAATTCTGACTCCAAAGAGGCCACTTGCTTCTATTGCAATGAAAAAGGGCATTAGAGACAAAGTTGACCAAAATACTTGCAGGATATCAAGGATGGCAAGGTGAAGCCAACATCAGCAGGTATTTACACTATCATATCTAATAACTCATTTTGGGTCGTTGATATAGGATGTGGGTTTAACAATTATTCTAATTTACAGGGGCTAAAAATAAGTGACGATGTGGAGCATGGAAGGATGAACTTGATCATGGGGAATAGGCGATATTCACCTGTTACCAAGATTGGAGTTCATGGATTAGTGCTTAGTAGTAGGTTAGGTTTAGATTGAATAAACTGTTGCTACTCATTAGAGATGACACGAAACAACATTTCTTTTCATGATTTATTTAAACAAAGTTTTAGATATTCCTTTAATGATTAGAATGGTTCTATTTATCCTTAGAAAAATGGTATTTGTATTTTGAAGATTTACCTTGTGATGTATGTATAAAACTGTGATGATTGTAAACACTTTAGGAAATAGTGTTTTTCAAATTGATTCCTCTAATGGTATAGACAAAGCGTGCTTATGGCATTGTCATCTTGGACATGTTAATAAGAAACACATGGCCTAACTCCAAAAGGATGGAGAGTTGGAATCATTTGACTTAAGGTCATATGATACATGCAAGTCTTGTTTATTGGGAAATATAACAAAATCACCTTTTACTCGTCCTTGTGAAAGATGTGAAGGATTGTTGGATCTCATACACACAGATGTGTGTAGGACCTTCAGATCAACCACAAGGGATGCAAATTGATTGTATGTGACTTTAACTGATGATTATAGCAGATATGGATATATCTACTTAATCAAGCATAAATTCAGAAGCCTTTGAAAAGTTCAAAGAGTTTAAAAATGAAGTCGAGAATCAATTGGGCAGGAAGATAAATATGCTTAGATCTGATAGAGGCGGTGCGTATCGTAGTATCTAATTACATGACTACCTTAAGGAATGTGGAATAGTTTCACAATAGACACCTCTTAGTACACTACAACTTAATGGTGTGGTTGTGAGGCGTAATTGGACCTTGTTAGATATGGTTCATTCCATGATGAGTCGATCTTCAATTCCAATCTCATTCTAGGGGTATGCCTTAGAGACTGCCGCCCACATTATTAATCTTGTCCCAACAAAGAAAGTGGCCAAAACACCTCACGAGATGTGGACAAGGAAATTTACCTCGTTAGCGCATATCAATGTTTGGGTTTGTGAAGCTTTCATTAGATGAGAGACTCACGAAAAGCTTGAACCTTGAAGTAAGATATTAATTTTCATCGGCTACCCACAGAAGTCCTGTGGATATTAGTTCTACAGACCTAGTGAGAACATGGTCTTCGTAGCACGAAATGGAGTCTTTTGAGAGAGAGAGAGAGATTGTGTGTTTGTGTGTGAGAGAGAGAGAGAGAGAGATAGATCATATGCAAAGAGGATAGTGCGAGTACCATTGATCTTAAAGAAATTCAAGAGTCAAACGATGAAGAAACTTCTGAAAATGCTAGGGCTGAACCTGAGGAGGAAATTCCAGTTGAGCTAATTGAAGAGTCATTGCCTCTTAGGCGTTCCAGTAGAGTTAGAATGTCACCTGATTTTTATGGTTTCCATATTACTACAGATGGTGATACGTTTATCAGTGATAGTACACTGGTAAATTTGGATAAATCAATAAACTACAAGGAAGCCATGGCAGGGGCTGAGTCAGCCAAGTGGAAAGAGGTAATAGACAGCAAGATCAAGTCCATGTATGATAATCAAGTTTGGAATTTGGTTAATAATGTACCAGGTCGCAAGATAGTTAGGTATAAATGGATCTTCAAGAAGAAGATTGACATGGATGGAAAGGTACACACCTTCATGTCTCGACTGGTTTCGAAGGGATTTACCTAAACCCTAGGGGTTGACTATAACGCTCTGTTCCGAATTGAATCATATTCTGAGGCGGTGGCTCGAAGGTCGGTCATTATAAGGATTATGACTCTTGGGAAGGTAAGATCTAGGCCCTTTCAGGTGCGGGTGATGTATTAAAAGTGATCCGGCTGTTCAGTTCGTGTTTTGGAGCCTAGGGGTATTTCGGTAAAGTGGCAGTTCGAGCTTCTGTGGAAAATGGATTTTTTTTCAGAAGGTCTTAATAAAGGTTTGAGTTTTTAGAAGTGTAGGGCTTCTCGTTACCTTTCTGTGGATATAAGGATCGTCGAAATCGGGCTTAGAACGAAGAAGTTATGGCCTTCAGAAGTTTTGTCGTTTTCAGGCATAGGCGCTTAGCCGAGTACACGGGGCATACTCAAAGTGTACGCGTGGCGTACTATCAAAGAATGTAGTACGCTGGGCGTGCTGAACAGGAGGATCACGAATGTTCCCCGGAGTATGCTGGGCGTACTCTAGTCAGATCAGAACCCTATTTTAGGGTCTTGCACCCTATTTAAACTCGTTATCTCATAACCTAACCCTAATATCTTTAGCCTCCACCCCTATAAACCCTAGAAATCATCTTATATCATCTATGGTGGCATTTTGAGCTTATGGAGTCCATTTTGGGGTGTTTAATCCATTTTCAAAAAGATGGAACTTTTTGCAAAGATGGGAATCAAGGAGGAGCTTATGGATCTAGCTTTTGTGACTCATTTTCAGCTTGATGAAGGTATAAAGCTTTGAACTTGACCATTGGATGGTTAGATCTATTATGTTGAGTTTTTGGATCTTTTTGGTCCCAAGAATGGAGCTTTATGGTTCCAAATCCGTTTTTTTAGGCTTAGGGTTGCCACCCTTGGTGCTAACTAAGTCCCTAAGGCAGAAAGTTGCCATCTTGGAGGTCTTAATGGATTCATGTAAGAGTTATGGTCATTTTCATGGAAGTAGATTGTTATACATTGATTTTGGGTTCATGTGGGTCGTATAACTCACCAAGTCAGTGACTTTATAGATTAGGGTGTTAGGTAGAGCTCAGATCTGTAATTTCGTCAATTGGTTTGAAGCATTAGGCACTTAATGGATTTTGTGCATCAGCTGTTTGTACGCTAGGCGTACAATGTAGTACGTTGCGCGTACAACCCTTTTGCCTAGTATGCTAAGCGTACAGAAGAGGTACGCTTGGCGTACGCTCTCAGGAGGTCTTGGGCCTTTGTGGACTTCGGACCTTTAGGCCCTAATGGTTGTGGGCCTAGATTTGGTGATAGTTGGGCCTGAATGCATCTTTGGGCCAATAATGGAATAGTTGGGCCTATTGGGACTTGTGGCCCAATATAGAAATGAACTCCGCATTATGGGCCTCTAAAGGGTCTAATTAATGGTTTGCTCTAGGCTTTCGTTGTAATAGGTTCTTTTATGTATGAATGCAATTTTGGTAGCCTGTATAGTAGTTTATGGTCAGAGTGTGAGTTTACGGCCGTAAACCCAGTGTTGGCCCAGGTCAATATATATAGAGGTCTTGTAGGTCATTTAATGGTTGTTGATGCCACAAAGTTCACGGTTGGTGTAGACGAGTTGTACCAGACGTTTTTTGTTAATAGAAGCGTGTGCAAGCTTGTTCTGATTTCTGTTTCTACTTCATTCTCATTATTATTGATTGTTTTGTTTGCTTGATCACTGGTAAGATCCGTTTCAGGACCTTATAGCCTCGGTTTGGGCCAATTCTTAGACTAGGTTGTTGTGGGCCTTCATGGGCCAATTGGGTCAGGATTATTGACTAAATAGAATATTGGGTTTTAGTATAAGGTCCATTAGAAAGCCTAATTTGGAAAATTAGGCCATTGATGGTTTTATGGACATTATAATGTTGGGCTTTTGTTTTGGGTTTGGACCTTAGTTGTGGATCATATTGGGCCATGGGTAAAATGGTCATTTTACCCCATGCATGGATTAAGGATTATGGTATGGGGCCCAATTGCTAATTTAGGTATATTGATTGGTAGTGGTAGCTCAAGAAGTTGGCGGGGCAGCAGCTAAGGATTTATTTAAGAAGCTTCTGCATTCAAGGTGAGTCTCCTCGCCATACCAATGGGTCTAAGGCACCAAGGTCGGCCCATTTTATGATATGTGATCCACTACCTGAAGTTATGTTATGTGGCATGTTAGCTGGTTATGTGATAGGGAGTATGCTAGTGAGTATGTGGTATGCTAGTTGAGAATGTGGTATGTGTTATGCTAGTTGTCTTTGTGATACTTGCATGGAAGACCATGGGAGAGCCCATGACACCTGGATGTAAGACCATGTGGAGAGCCCAAGGATTTCCTACTAAAGACCATGTGGAGAGCCCAAGGCTTTCCTACTAAAGACCATGTGGAGAGCCCAAGGCTTTCCTACTAAACACCATGTGGAGAGCCCATGGAACCTCATTATAAGACCATGTGGAGAGCCCACGACTTTCCTATTGAAGACCATGGGAGAGCCCATTGGACTTAGGTGTAAGACCATGTGGGGAGCCCATGGCATCCTGGAGTAAGACCCTGGGGACGAGCCCACGACATCCTTATATGTTTACACGCATGGCTTATGTGATTGATATGGCGTATGTGGTAGAGATAGCTTTATAGCTGATATGATATGTGTTATGTGGATTGTGTGTGGGGTATGCTCTAGGGAACTCAGAAAGCTTTGTGCTTACGGTTTACAGTTTTGGTTTCAGGTATCATCGATTTGGAAAAGAAGAGATCTGATTGATCGTAGCGCACACACCTACGATTTCCGTAATGAATGATTTTGGGATAAACTCTGATAAACGATTTACTTAACTATGATTTGGTATGTCTAAATTAAATGGTAACAATGTATTAGATATATTAAAAATGAAATTTTTACCCTTGATTTTTGGGACGTTACATTGACTATGATGAGACCTTCTCATCAGTAGCTAAGATAAAATATATTAGGGTAATGCTATCCATAGCTGCATTTCATGACTATAAAACATGGAAGATGGATGTCAAGACCGCTTTCCTTAATAGGAAGTTGGCTGAGGATGTTTACATGAGTCATCCAAATGGTTTTGTTGATGCAAAGTATCCAAATAGAGTGCGTAAGCTTGAGAAATAAATATATGGATTAAAACAAGTTTCTTACTGATGGAATCTTTGTTTTGACGAGAAGATCAAAGAGTTTGGTTTCTCTAGAAATGAAGATGAATCTTGTGTATATGTAAAAACTATTAGGAGTATAATAACCTTCCTGGTATTGTATGTTGATGACATACTTCTTATAGGAAACGACATTCAAAGTTTGCAAGAGGTTAAGTCTTGGCTTGGAAAATGTTTCGCGATGAAGGATCTGGGAGAGGCTGCTTATATTTTGGGGATAAGGATTTTGATAGACAAGAGTAAAAGGCTAATTGGACTTAGTCAATGTGCATACTTGGAAAAGGTACTAAAGCATTTTAGTATGGAGAATTCCAAGAAAGGAGAGCTGCATATACAAAGTAATACCAAACTGCGTAAGACTCAGATCCCGAGTACTGATGCAGAGATATTAGAAATGATTAGAGTTCCATATGCTTCTACCATTGGATCTATCATGTATGCTATGATGTGTACTCTCCCTGATGTGGCTTTTGCTTTGATCATGGTCAGTCATTATCAGGGAAATCTAGGTAGAGCTGATTGGATAGTAGTTAAGAATATTCTTAACTATCCGCGAAGAACTAAGGACTAGATCCTTGTGCTTGGTGGCAGTGATAATTTAAGAGTAACTGGGTATAGTGACCTCAACTCTCAGATAGACAGAGAAAAATTATGTTCTCAATCTAGTTGGGTTTTACCCTGAATGGAGGAGCAGTAACCTTGAAAAGTTCTAAGCAGGAGACGGTGACTCATTCTACTTGTGAATTAGTAGTTCTTTGTCTTTACAAATCAGAAATAGGGAAACAAAGAGAATGATTATGTCCGGTGTCTTATATCCGAATGATATCTTGCAGAATGGAGGATTATATGATCACTTATCTTAGGACACGTAACTAATTAGGTTAGAGTTCGCCAACAGCTTTTGAGAGTTACAATTTGCTGATCAGTTTAGAAGAATATATTGGCAATTATAGTTACTAGACTTATCCAAGTGGGATACTATTAGATTAGGCGCCTAAGCACATAACTATACTTGGTATATACTTGAATTGATAGTGGCACAATCTTTTTGGGTTGCCCTGAAAACTAGCAACCAGACAGAATGATTTTTGGAGAAAGTGGTTGATTTATTATTTGATTGATAAATTAAAATAAATAACTTTTTAATATATTATGGGAATAATATATTAATTAGAAACATTAATATTTAATTAATATTTAATAAGAAATTAATTAGAATTAATTTTGGGATTAAAAGAAATAATTAAAAATGCAGGGACTAAAGTGCAATTGTTCAATAGTTGAGAAAGAGGCATTCTATAACCCTCCATAAGGCTTGGATGGTTTCTTGAAGCCTTATGGTGTCTAGAATTGTCCATGGTGGATAATTAGGAAGGTGGATAATTACCCAGTTTAAGATAATCTTGGATTTTGGCTTATCTAGGGTTTCCTGACTTCACTATAAAGAAACCTCAACCATAGAATTTTCGGCCACTTGTTATTTTGAAGAGCTAACCAAATTTCTAAGCCTCCCTCTCGCTCTCTCTCTCTCTCTCTCTCACACACACAATATTGTTCCTTTTGCTAGTGTTGGGTGTGAACCACTAGAGGCGCGACATTTGTGACGCTTGCTCTCAAGGCTTAAACAACACAAGAATTTTCATTGCTATTAATCAAAAGAAATCAAGGTATGTTTCTCCTAACCCTAATTTGTATTTTTGAAAATAAACTAGATGTTCTAGCGGTTCTTATTTGTTTTTCAAAGTTGTATGTTCAATTAGAGAAAACATAGCTCAGGTAATAGGGTTGCATGCACACATAGGAAATCATATGTTTTGCATAATACCCATAAGTTATGTTATGTTCGAAAATCATAAGTCTTCCGTTTTCCATTTTACTAGTTTATGAAACTAATTTCGAAATAACACCCAAAAATTGCTAACAAGAGCCACCATGGAAGTTTGATTAGATTATTTTCATTTTTCGGAAATCTTAATTTTTGGAGAACATGGATAAGTGTTTTTATATAAAAATGAGTTCATACATAATTTCTTTAACAACTTTTTAATTGTTATTTTTTGTGACAAAAACTTACATGCAGTTTTTGTCACTTAAAGTTGTCTTAGAAAAACAAATTTTTTTTGTTTATATGTATTTTTTAGTGTATAAACAAGTCGTCAACCTTTGTGTTGTTGTTGTTGTTGGTTGATTTATTAAAATGGTTTGTAATATTCTTTTTTTTTCATAAAGTATGTAATAAAAGTAGCTAGTTTTTATTCTTGTTATTTTTATGTAATCGATTACTTTTAGACTAGATTTATTTTATAAAATTTGTAACAAGATGAATATATAGGCCGTTTTTGAAGATCAAGATGATGACCATGGTTTTATAACATTTTTTATAAAAGGTTATAACTTTTATTAAAGTTTTGTAAAACTACAACAAAGTAGATTGTCAATGCAAGTGGGAGCTTGAAGTCAAATAAAGAACAACTTGAAGATTTTGGTCCATTAGGAAAGGACTTGACACTTTTATGTTTGCTCATAAAAGTGTCAATAGAATTTGGTTTGTTTTACACTATAACACATGCTTGTGTTGTTTATTTATATGCAAATATTTTGTGTGGTTGATAAACTATATTTTCACAAACTCAAACTATGTTTTGGAAAAATAAACATCACATGGAGTTTGGTTTTTGAATTATAAAGGAGAACATTAGATGATAAAAGTTATAATTTTAAATTAAAAATCGTTTTATTTAAACGTTAATAACCGCAAATTTTAAAATTGTAAAATTATAAGTCTAAAATGGCGATTTTATAACATATTCAAACTCCAAAATATTAATAATAAAAGAAAGTTTTATTAAGTAATAAATAAGGTTCTATATGGCTCAAACTCAAACATAATATTGGATATTATCGTTAAAACTAATCTGCGTCAAAATATAAAACAAGATCTTATATTTGAACCTTAAATGTGATTTTTTGGAAAATCGATACGATGATTAATTGGATGCATGCAATTATCATGATATCATATGTTTTTAAAACTAGAATTATAAAACATACAAAAGACCCTTTCAAACCACAAATCTATGCAATCCATCTTAAAGACACACTCACACATCTCGTGTATGTACTAATGGGATAAAGGTCTCCTAACCGCTTAGTGTTATCTTTCACGATTTCTATAACCAAGTTATATGCTGATAAACATGTTTTTCAAATTGGATGATTTGATCGGAAATCTTTTGTGATAAATTTCACCAAACCAAGAGAGTACTGAGGCATAGTGAATGTAACAAACCTAGTTTAAATACCCTTTGTAACATGTTGAGCAATGGGTTACATTCAAAAACAGTTAATACCAATTTAGAAAGTACATATAAATTATAATAGGTACAATTTATGATACATAGAAAATTAATTCATGATTCAAGTATACTAGAATACACCGTTTTACAAGAAACAAAGGTTTGATTCGAAACAAATCAACGGTATACAACTTTCAAATACATATTAAGAATACTAATTCAGGAATATACAATCAATCATTATTTCAGGATGATTGGGTTTTCATAGCTATTATATGTGTAAAGTTTATATGCTTTTTATGAGTCATTTGATTCAGGTTGTTTAATTAATTTAAACAATATAGTTAAAGTCCTGATATTATAACCAGAATCTCCAATCGGGGGATCGAAATAAGTTGTGTGTAGATTTATATTGGGATTGACAACCCTGCACTCGAACTGCTAGCTACAGTCAGGCATACACACCTATGAGTGACAGTGGTTATCAACAGCTTTCAACGCATTCATAGCATTGGGTCAGACCATCTAGTCAGTATGGTTATAATAACTCATATAAAACATATTAACAATACGTTAGTGTATAATTAACTAAAATTAAGTACTTTTTCAAAGTACTAGTTTACAAGATACAAAATTTCAGTATTACATTACAGTTTACAATAACAGTTGATTGAAATCAGGCACACTCTTGGATACAAGTTTACAAAAGGAATACAAATACAGAACAATGGTTTACAAACAAAACAGTTTTATGTAATTAAAACTACTTTTCATATACAACAGAAAATATAGGATTTTTTGGAACAGTTTACATATTCAAGAAACAGAAAACATTCCTTCAAACATAAATACTCATGCACTCACTCAAGTTTATGTTGATACTCTCTTTTCAAATTACTTGTATTCTCAGGGAAGCAGTGGACAGGTACTCCCCGTTCTTTTGAGAAGATGGAGCTATTTATGTCTTGTCTTCTTCGTTTGTATAACTATTTGGTTTCAGTATACAATGATGAAACACATGTAAAAACTTATACTTTTTAAATACAATAGTTGTTTGTACTCCCCGTGGACATTTCCGCCGTCTGGTTTGGGGGTGTGGCACATAGATGAGATCAAACATATATAATTAAATTTTTTATTAGCGATCCCATAAATCTAGGAATTATATAGTACGATATAATTAATAATCGATATCTATCGTGTTGGATTCAATTAAATGGGATAAAGGTCACCTAAACATTTATTGGTTTGCAGCTTGGATCCTAGACTTTGATAACTATTGTTTTTGGAAATTAAAGGGTATTAATTATTAAAAAGTTTAAATATTGAAAATACTAAATGAATTTTGTTAAAATTTTGCAGTTAAATAATCCATTCTCATTACCATGATTTGTCATTTTCTTTAATGACTTGATCAAACAATAACATTCAGTTGATACAACTTCAATGAATGGGTTTGTGTCTTAAGCAATAATCTCATGAGAGATATGAAATTGTATACTCTCAAAAGTCCTAGTTGTAAACTATTTACTTTGAGCAATTGACTTGAACATGACACCTAGTAACGACATCACTATGATGCTAAAGATACTTCTAACATCTAACTAGGAGTAGTTATTTCTGACTTCTACGAAGTCTTGAATATATATATATATATATATATATATATATATATATATATATATATATATATAGACACACACACACAATATAACAGGTTAAGGAATATTCCAATAAATACAATGATATTTAGCTTTAAACTAGTTCAAACAATGAAATAATACAAGGCTAAAAGAGTCCCCTTGTGTGATCTAAGCGGCCTATATTTTATGGACTGGACACCTTTAAACCCAATAAATCTAATAAGGCCCATATAGATGAATCTTGTTTCTTTTATTGAGAAACTGGACACAGGAAGAGGATCTGCTCCTCTTATCTAGAAAGAAAGTCTACAAGAGACTAGTACTTCAAGTATCTACTAGATATAACTCATACTTTTCATATAAAATTTAGGCTCCTGGTACTTAAATGTTAATCTAATATTTGTAAATGGCTTGCAAATATTTATAGAAGAGTAACCAATTGAGCACAATCAAGTTGGAACTACACTCTCGGATTTTAGTTTAATAATTATGCTAGGAACATAATGTACTTGTAATATAAAACAATGTTTATTTTAGAATAATGTATGTTTTAAATTTAGCTTGTCTAAATATATGTCTCACTTTAATTTATGAGTGATTGACTATTTACTTAAATCGTTTTCCATAACGATCACCTTCATATTCGAAAGTGATTAAAATTCTTATTATGAGACTAGATCTCTTAATAATAATTGTAAAGTAAATGTCAATATTTTATAAATAACAAGTTCTATATGCAAAATAATTGTGACTTAAAATTGTTTTAAATCAAACTCATCTTTGATATAGTTATCTTTATTCTATAAATGAAATTCACATATTCCAACTTTAAGAAATAGATTTTTGAAGGCAAATAATGTAGTTTATTTGACATATGTAACTCTTATTTATATATAAAAGATTCATAATAATATTTTCACTAGGTAGTAGAGAAAATAAATTATTAAGAGACTATACATTGTGATGTATGGTTTCGTTTCTAATGAGTGTCTAAGATTTTGCACAAGATACCAAATCAACTTTATTAACAACTATAGTAGTTTTTATTATATTTTATATGGTAAAGCATGATTGTGAAACCTTTGTTAAGTTTTCAAATATAAAGTTGAGATACAAACCGGTAAGAAATATCAAAGGCCTTAATGATAATAAAAGATGAATTAAATATTACTTGGTATGATTTACTTTCTAATCGCTAGAAATGTCCTATTTTTATTTTCTTGAGATAACACCTATAATATTATCAATTGTACCTTGAGTATAGATACCAACCAGTAATTAGATAAAACATTTTTTTATAAGATTTTGTTTAGAAAAACTCCATCCCTGTCTTATTCAAATGTTTTGTGGTTTTGAAGCCTATGTTAGACTAAAGATTCTAAAGCCAAAATCTACCAAATACATATATGTATAATAATCTAAATGTGTCTTATATTATTATATGCAAGTCCAACAAGAATAAGTTTCTTATTCATTTGATAGCTAAGTTAATAGAAACAAAACTTCTAATGACAAAGCGAATGGGAGGTAGATGGAGCTTGAAGTAGCTCAAGAACCATAACTTGATGTAGTAACATTTGGCCTTAGTTTTAAAAAGTGATTGTTAAACTTGAATAATAGCTATTCACAAACTCAAATTGTCTACATTAGTGGTAGAAATCATCGTTGACTTGAGAAATGTTGAATCTCTCATTGATGAGCTTTTCTTGATGGTTTCTAGCGAATCCATCAAATACCAAGCTGATATGTCGATCTTAAATCTGATTAATGACTTAGAGTCATGAACATGAGATGTTACCATGTATAATAATCAAGTATGGTCTTGACTAAACTTTCTTCTTATTGCATGGCTAGAAGGAGTAAGAGATTCTTCTACAAAGAATACATTACACGGATAACTATACACATTTAAAGCAATACTCGTTATAAAAGGGTTTTCTCATACTAATGTCATTGACTTTGGTCCTTATCATACTCATGAAATTGACTATGATCAAACATTTTTCACAAGTAGCTATGATTAGATCAACAAGGATATTATTTAATATAAATTCATATTCTTAAGGTGACATATAGCAAATAGATTTCTAGAAAGACTGCTTTTCTTAATAGACATCTACTAGAAGATATCTATATAGTTAGCCTAGAGGTTTTCTTAATCCATGTTATCCTAGAAAAATGTGTAAAACTAGAGATCCACTTGTGGACATAAAGAAAACATCTCAATGTTGAAATCATCATTTTAATATAAAACTGCAAGGTATGATTTTATATCAAAATGAATAGAACACGTATGTTTACTAAGAACTAGTGGGAGCATAATGACATTCTTAATCTTATATGAGTGAGACATACTGAATCATGAGAAATTACATTCTAACGATGTTAGACCTTTTCATCTTGACTTGAAATGTGTTTTTGTAATGCCTGCAGATTCGGGCTAATCAAATTAGAGACAATAAGCTTCAAAAACAACCTTTTTGAAAGAATATTATTTAGAATGAATATTCTTAACTAAGTTGTAGAATATGTCACAAGGGTTCCATACATATAAAGAATGCCAAAATCCGAGTTATAACGAAGAAGTTATGACCTGTTGAAGTTTCACGACAAAACCGGCACGACACTGTGTGACATAAAAAGCAAGTTTCTGATAAAGTGATTTTTAGCCTTAGTGATCTATACAAAATTCGTAGTACACATTAAACTGAGAGTGTGCATAAAAATAACGTCAAAATCTAACTCCGTATGAGGAAGTTATGATTTTTCTAATATTTCGCATTACAGTATACAACCCAGAATTCGAATTTCAGATCGAGCGATTTTAGCCGACACAACCTAAATAAGAATTGAATATTTCATTAATATGAGATCAACGATAAAAAGACAGATGAAAACAAGGTCTGTATGTAGAAGTTATGAGTTTTACACGGTCATTTAACACTGTAATCTTCTCATACTGTTTAAATTAAAATTGGTTGAGAATTAGCCGATGGGGTCAAAAGAAAACTTTTAGATCCCATCGCTACCTATGCTTGGATATAAAGAACGTAAAAAACAAAGCTTGTATCTAAAAGTTACTGAAATTAGAAGATAATTAGTTTTTAAAACTACCACGAGGCGACACATGGCGCGATCTGAGCCATTGCATCCTTACCACGGCTTTCCACCAAATGGTGACACCTGGCCACGAACACCCTGAGTTTATCTAGGGAATGTGTCGTGTTCACGAACGCACTACGTTCGTCTCTTGAACGCGCCGCATTAGCGCCAAACTTAGCCTATAAATAGAGGAGCAAATCTCCCATTTTCTTCACACCTCTCCACTTCTTTTCTCCCAAATACCTTGAAACCCTCAAGGTTTTTTCCTAGCACCTCCAAGGTGTTAAAAGTGAGTCATAGAGCACCAGAAGGCTCCAAGAAGAAGAGCTTTCGGCTCCGAAGTTCTGCCCCTGCAGAGCCCGGTTCCTAACCAAACCCCCTGGTAAGTGAGTTATGCTTACCCTACTTTAAGTATAACTTATGTTTAATTTTATTATCGATATTATGAACCAACAAACAAGATTTATAAGTGATTCGAAGTCATTATACTGATTGATCTACTTATGAGGATGATGTCTAGGCTGTGATTTAGTAAGGTGTTTAAAGTGGGATTTCCAAACAGTATACTTCGTATACCAAATGGACCCTACCTCGGATATGATCCTACCTGCTTGTTCCTTACTTGATAGATCATGAAAGTAGACTTTGATTTAATGATGAATCTAGAATAATAATTAGTCGCAATAAATATTAGACTAAAACTTAGCGATAATAATGTTAGGTTTCGTCGAAGGAAAATAGAATCGTTAGAAGTGAAGCGTTGCCCAAGTTTGGAATCATCACTTTAACAAGTGAGTGCATATTCCTTTTGATGAACATAATTTTAATACAAGTATTGATTGAAGTATTAAGTATATGTTTATGTGCGAGTTATTTGATGTTGCCTAAAATACGTGTTAAAGAACATACCTAATTATATATGATAATTTAGGTTAAAGAGTAAACCTAAATTAATTATGACGAATATTAGGTAGTATCTTCTTATGAGTACGAGTGAGTTATATACAGAAAAGAGAACTTTAAAATATGTCATTGATCTGGGAGCATGGAATAGACATAGTCATTGTCCCTATTTTGAGACTATGGATTGAATATAGTTAATTGTCATTAATCCAGAAGTATGGATTAAGACACACTCAGTTGTCCTTAGTCTGGGAGTATGGATAGGGCATAGTTATTTGACATTAATCCGGGAGAATGGATTTAGAAATTTGTCCCTAGTTCGAGAGTATAGAATAGGCACAGTTATTGATCCGAGAGAATGGATTAGATCCGGGAGTATGGATTAAGTAAGAGGTAAAATTTAAGGTCCGAGAGTATGGATAGTTTCGTTGAGAGGATCGACAGGGTGGGGTAAGAGTTGCTTATATATATGGTGAAATTATATATTTTGTGAGTTCTAAATGATATATATGATATACATTGTGGGATTGAAATCCCTATGTACTCACTAGGTTTCCCAACCTGACCCATTCAGTTTATTTGTATCACAAGTGTTGATACGATTCTACATTACACTAAGAGACTAAGGATATATAGATTACTAGTGTAAATGAATGTAAGGTCTGTTTATGTTTGCGTTTCTATATTGATGATGACATCCCAATGTTTTAAAAGGAAAAATTACATTTCTTCAAAAATTCTTTGATAATGTAATTATCATGTTTGTCTGAGAACAAATTCCACAACATTTTTATTAAAAGGGTACTCTAATTTTTATAAAGCATAAACAAAATCGGTCTTTTCTGGCCGTGAAAATGGGGATGTCACAGTTTCTATCTAAAAGACTTGGGAAGGACAAGAAAGATGCTAATGGAAAACTGATATTTCAACCTCTTTGTAAGATTGAAAGTTTGATTGAAATTACCATGAATATGTTATGTTGGCATGATAAAAAAAAGGAGGAAAAGAAAGACAATTATTATAAAAGGAATAATGTTTCTCTTTTTGAAGACCCAAATGATCTTCATGCTCTTGAGTTTGTTGAAGATGTTCTTGAAGAAGTTCATCATGCTCATGATGCTCTTGATGTTCAAGACAAGGGAATTCAATGTGATTTTCATGAAGATGTGAAAGTTTTTCGTTCAATTGGAGTTCAAATCGATGATTTCTTGAATTCTTGTGATTCATTTGATGGAATAGTGTCATATAGACAACCTTCAATCGAAGAATTTCAAATGTATCAAACTCCAAAAGATTTGATTCAAAGTTGCCAAGTTCAAGTTGAGAAGAATGAGGTTGTTCTTGAAATCAATCTTCAAGATCCAAAAAGATGAAGAAGAAGAAGAAGAAGATCAAAAACAAGAACATTTGGGTTTCTAAACAAAATTCTTCAAATGTTGTCTTGAAGCCGAAATCAATGAAGCAAATTTGGGTTCCAAAGCATCAATCATCAAATGTTGCAATGAATTCAAATTCCAAACCCAAAATTATTGAAGATTCTCATAATCGTTATGAAGATGAAGTTAGATCTTGGAGAAATGAGAAGAATGGATTTTATAATGTGTATCGTGGTTAGTAAAAATGTGAAATTTGGAGATTTCTTAGTTCCAACCAAGGAACCAAGATCTTCCATGATTGATTCGAGTATTGCAAATGGAAAAGGATTATCAACAAGATTTCTCAAATTCTCAAATGGATTCCGAAAAATTCATGTTAAGATTGATACCTTGTTCATGAAGATCTGATGATGAACGATTTAGGTTTTCTCTAAATTCATATCCAATCATATTTTCAATTCGTGCATTCGTTATTGATTTTGTTGATCGTTTTGATTCGTTAGATCTAATTTGTTTCAAGCCTGATTTTTGATCCAATATTTTTTTTAGATCATGCCTAAAATCAAAATTATAATCTAATCATTGTTCATTCAATCCAAAGTGAAGCCCAAATCTTGACCTTCTTACTGTTCATAGATCTGATTTTTTTTAATCAAGCACAAAGCAAACGATTTAGGTTTTCTCTCAATTCATATCCAATCATATTTTCAATTCGTGCATTTGTTATTGATTTTGTTGATCGTTTTGATTCGTTAGATCTAATTTGTTTCAAGCCCGATTTTTGATCCAATATTTTTTTTAGATCATGCCTAAAATCAAAATTATAATCTAATCATTGTTCATTCAATCCAAAGTGAAGCCCAAATCTTGACCTTCTTACTGTTCATAGATCTGATTTTTTTTTAATCAAGCACAAAGCAAACGTTAAAATTCATTTGATTTGAGCACTACAGTTCATTGATCCATCTTGAGGCCAAACAATCGAATTGTTATTGTACAGTTCCAATTCCTATCCCAAATTCTAATTGACTTCGTCTTATGCTTCTTTCTATTCTTCGTCATCTGATTTCAATACTTCTTGTAATTTTAAGTCGAATCGAACATGAATTGAATTTTTTATTAGAATCAAACTACAGTCGAGAAAAGAAAAGTGAATTTCTTGGAATCGAATCGAGTTGCTTGGTGTTTTTGGGTCAAACAAATTTTGTCCAATGTCGATGTTTACAATTCGAAATTGAAGACTTGGAGTCGAAATGCTTGATTTCAAGTTGGTCTCACGATTGGCTTTTCACATCTGAATATGAATGGAAGACGAATTTTTTTATCTGAATATCAATTTTTGATTGCGAAGAAGAAGAACTTGGAATTGAAAGTCAAAGTTTACGAGTCAAAATCAAAAGTTGAGTTCAACTATTATGAAGACTGATGAAGTAGAAATTTGATTCAAGTTGGTTAGAATTGAATTTGATTAGTACCTATGATTGTTTGGAGTCATTTCGACAGGTACTACTTGGCTTCGTTCGAAATCGAACATGTTTTTTTGCTTGGAGTCAAATGCATTAGAGTCTACTGTGTTTTCTTGGGGTCAAAACTGAATTCGACTGATGTTGTTGTTGATGTACCTGGTTCGAATCGAGTGATTTAAATTTCAATGTCGATGATATTGATTGGAGTCAATTTCGATATGCTTTTGAGCTTAGTAGTCGAAAGCTTAATTACTGATCGAAATTTACTGTAATGGCAAATGAAGAAGTGGAGTTACTTATCGAAAGTGGATCATTTGAAGTCGTTCGAGTCAAGTTTTGACTGTTGTTGAGTAGTCCAAGTCGAACATGTTTTGGCATGCATAGTCAAAAATCACTAAATTGGAGTCAAAATCGATTTCAACTAGTGTTGGTTGTTGATTCAAGTCATGCATCGCGATTTTGACTGATGATGTTGATCTTGTATGCATTTCACTTTCGCGTTTGTGACTAATTGGAGAAGAGCACTACAAATTTTGAATATGGTCCTTGTTGTTTCAATGTATTGACAGGATTTACCCAATTACAAACTAGGGTAATTTTCTGTGAAGAGTAAAGATATTTTAGTTCAAATCCCTACAGTTTAAAAAATTTGATAGTTTATACCAGTTACGAATTAAGGGTATAATTCTGTGAAGTGGGGAGAATTTTTAGATTAAGTCCTTGGAGTTGATGCGAATTGACAATTTATACCCAGTTTCGCATTTCGGGTAAAGTTTCGCATTTGAAACTGAATTGTCGCAACAGATCCCTGTAGAATTTGCAAAATTAACAGTTTTTACCCAATTTTTGAATTTCTTGCAACTCTCACCCAAAAGTTAAAATCTTCACAAAATTTGAAGATTTTTCTTGGATTTTCGTGATTGGTTTTAGTACAAGATTTCCGTGGTTGCATTTTTGTCACACATCGAGGGGTAGTTTTTTCAGGTCTATTCCTCGAGCGCTTCTCATCCTTTTATGGGTTTTATAATCATTTGTTGATTATAAAAAGGGGGAATGTGGAAATAGGTATTCATCGCTTCTCGGATATTCATTTTCAATGTGGATTTGAAGACTAGTGTTACTTCAAGGTGGAGTTGGTCTTGATCACTTGGTGCTCGTTTGGAAATTAAAGTTAGGACATCTAATCCTAACTTTGTGGGGGAGGATGTTAGGATGCAAAGTTCTCACTGGACGTGGCCTACTCTCTTGTGATGTATAACGGGTTGAGTCTTTCCTATAAATTGGAAGTGAGTGACTCCCGTTAATGTAAGAACCATTATGGAACCCATTTGATATGAGATTTAGTTTAGACATAGAAACAATTACAAGACCCACTTTTTATACTCTATCTATTCTAGTGGAGCTTAAAAGATTTTATTTACTCTTTTTGTTCTTCATGATAAATTGATTCACTTGATCTTTACTATTTCGTACATGTTATCATAATCAGGTCACTACACCTTTAGAGGAACCTTAGGATTATAACATGGCACTAAATTTGAGCCAACCTCAAAAGGAACCTAGCTTAGAGGTTGGAAATAGATGAATTGATTCATATCTGATTTGCTTGGCAAATGAGTCCATCATTTATACCATATTATACATAAGAGTTGGTATATGATCATGCAATAAGCATATCAGAAGATGCCAATCTAATACATGGTTAAGTCATCCTGATGACTATAGGAACATTCTTAGAGTACTTTAGAAGAACTAAGAGAATGCATATGAGACAATAGGTTAGAATAAAATCTTCATGTAAAGAACTACATAAGATTTTTATTTATAAACAGTTATATATAATTATGAATTATAATTAGATTATGATTTCATTGAGGGGTGAAAAGTAAGTTTAGTTGGAATGAGTTCCAAGAAAAACAAAATGAAACACAACATACTGAAAAATAAGAATACACTACTTTAGAAGATGATATTTAATATGATTGGATGAATGATTTTATTGAAAAACTATGTTTATTTCTTCCATTTAAGGATCGCATAAAAATATTTATGACTTCGAGAGTATACTTAATCAAACTAAGAAACTCTATGTCACAAAAGAAAACCAATCATATACTCCAAGATATTTAACTATACATAGAGTAAAGTCAAATATGGAGATGATAGTATTCACAAAATTCACACAAATTAAGTTTAGACTAACCCATTAATAAAGTCATTCTTTTGAGTTAAGTATGAATGGTTACACTTCATCTGTAAGACTTTGTTATTCTAGAAATGGATTTGGATTTGGATTTAGTATTTGGATATTGGAACATTGTGACAACAACTATTATACAATATTTTGATATAATGGGATATGATCATAAAATCAATACTTTCTATGTTCCATATTAACATGTTTAATCTATGAATAATCTTATTATTCTAAAAGCTCATCGTTGGTTATAATTATGGGAACAATTATGAAGTAAGACTAATATGAATTAGATTGGTTGACTTTCACCAGATTAAGGTAGGCAATGGGGTGTAAGCAAGTTATATAGGTACTTATTAAAGAACTAGTATTGAACCGACCCACATCAACATCACCTCATCGATTGCTATCATGAGTGATACTTGATTCAAATGTACTATATTTGTATCCTTAACACATGAGATACATAGTGGGACATAATTGTGGGTGTGGGGAGTGCCGTGCTTTCATATGGTCATATATTGGTCCTTAATCGAACAATTATAAAATCCATTTTTAAGTATGGTGTGAACTATGCAAGAGGGTTATGTAGTCAAGATGGGATTTGTTCATCTTATGTGTTGAGAATTATACATCTAAGGCGCCGTACCAAAAGTTGAACACTTAATGAGATTGATCAGAATCTATATCTAATGTTCAACATGATGTCTATGACAATGGGATACCCGATAAACTTACCTTATACACCAGTTGTAGCTTTGAGCTTTTTGGGAATTGGGCATTGATAGAATGGCACAAAGTCGTATGTTGATGGGGGCAGTGAAATATTGCTAGATGTTCACCATTGTCTATATCAGTCTAATATGAGTCTTGCGTAAGTGGGGGATTGAATGATCTTCTATGCTCAAGAATCATATTAAAGTGAGCTAATTAATATATGATACTAACGGGTCACACTAACAACAACTTGATATAATTGATTATCTATTAGAAATTGGTTTTAATAAATATTTAATAAACTCTTATAATTAAATTGGAAATTATTTAATTTCTAGGAAATAATAATTTTCTTTACTAAGTAACACATTATTTCATATGGTATGAATTAATAAGTCATGCACAAAATTTTGGACAAAAAAGACTTTTGTCTTTTACCTAAATGTCAAAGTTTATATTTTATAAACTTGGGTTTTGTAAAATATGAAAACTACTTTTCTTTTTATATATAAAAGTCAAATGTTGTAGAGGGAAAGAGAGTAATGGGCTTTTGATGTGTTTAAAGAAAAGTTATGCATATCTTCAAGCATGGGGAACATTAGACTATAGGTGCATGGGTTGTCTTAAAGCTTTAAGACCCTTTGTGTAAAGATTACACTTTATGAGGATTACACTCGTCCTTCCCTCCTTAATGGTCAAAACGGTAACATGCATGGGTGTATGTATTCTCTCTCTTTTTTATCATCTCTTGAAGAACACTTGCTTATCGTATACTCTCTTGAAGTTCATATTGGTTATGAATTTCAAGCTTAAGAGTTTTAAGAGTTTTATACAAAAGAACTAGCATTCTACATCAAGTTGAGTGATTGTTGGTGTCTCTAAAGTTCAACATTCTTCATCAACTTCAAAGCCTCCCAAGAGGACTGAAAGAACTACAAAGGTTGTCTTTTCTTCATCTTTTCTTTGGTTCATGGTTAAATATTTCTATAACTTGTAAGATGATCCTTGGTTGGTATAATTTGTTATGTTGTTTTTGAAAAGCAGAAGTCTTCCATTTGCCATTTCACTTTTTTATGAAACTGATTTTGAAATAACTGTATAGGTTGGAGGTTAACAAAATTCTATGGTGTCTGATAGAGTGAACAACAAGGGAATCGATTGCTTCTAGGGGATGTGGTAAAGACTTCTTAGACGTGGCAAGGTGGCTAGTTTGCTTATAGATCTGAACAACAAGATAACTATTGTCACCTTGACAGACTACTTAGACAAATTGGTCTGGAAAGGTAAAGATGTTGAAAGTTTTTTTGTCTAGAATATGAGAAGTTTGATGGCTAAGGCGGATTTGATAAATGATGAGGAGGACATGAATTTTCACTCGGAGAAATGGGCTCCATTAAAAGTTAACTACTCCATGTGTCATTTGTTTTTAATAAAATTCGTACTATGCGCAATCTTTCACTTTGAGGATGCCCATTTTGCATTAATTCACAGGAAGATATTGACCATTTGTTCTTTGGTTGTCCTTATGCGAGTGAAGTTTGGAGATGGTTTGTTAACTAGTCCAAAGTTGTTATGTTCTTCTCTTTTGGATAAAGTGAGTTTGAATATTGATGTGTGCTCCATAAATCTAGACAAAAAAAAAGAGATTGTTGTGGACTCTTATTTTCATAGTTTTGTGGAGCATATGGAAAACTATGAATGATTTGGTGTTCAAGAATAAGAGGTGAAGTCCTATGAAGTTGGCATACAAGTTGAGGCTTTTAATTGGATCAAATATAGGGTTGACTTTAATTCAACTATTTTTTTTTATTGGTGTTATTTTCCTATTAACTCTCATTGTATGATGTAATGCTTCTAGTGCCTCGCCATATATATATATATATATATATATATATATATATATATATATATATATATATATATATATATATATATATATATATATACATATATATATATATACATATATATATATATATATATATATATATATATATATATATATAGGTTCAGATTCATTTGAGACCATACTAATTTTGTCAACCTGTGAGACGCAATCTAAAAAGAATTTTAAAATGCAAAATAAAAGGAAAAATCCGCAAAAAAAAATTAATTAATATTTTCAGCTTTATTTTTACCTAAAAAAATATATATATAAAAGTAATTGCTTTTTTTTTTTGAAAAATACGTGAAATATTTTAATTGAATATTACATTGTAATGTGATTTTTAGAATGTTAGAATATTCTACTACATTTCTCAGAATATGTAAAATATTCTAACATTCTACTAGAATATTATAATATTCTATTAGAATATGTAAAAAAAAACGGTATTTTTAATTTTTTTTTTGATATTTTTTTTAATTTTTTTTTTGGAAAATATAAATGATGAAAGTAATATTTGAAATTTTTTTCTCAAAAATTTTCAATTATTTTGCATCTTAAATAATTTTTTATCTACAAAATGAGCGGATAGGATTGCATATCACGGTTATAAAAAATTAGGGCGTCTCAAATGAACCTGACTATATATATATATATATATATATATATATATATATATATATATATATATATATATATATATATATATATATATTCTTTTGAGACCATGTTAATTTTGTGAGACATGGGGACGCGATCATAGCCATTTATCTTGGAGATAAAAAATAAAAAAAATAAATCTAAAATGTAAAATCATAGGAAAAATAAAAAACTTATGTTTATAATTATTATTTTCGTTATCTTATTTACACAAAAAATGAAATAAAAAATAAAACAAAATATATTTTTTAAATATACGTGAAATATTCTAATATAATATTACACTATAAATATTTAAATGTAATTTGTAGTATTCTACTATAATTGTTAAATGTGTTAAAATATTCTAATATTGTACTAAAATTGTTAGAATTTGTAGAATAATCTAATATTCTATTAAAATTGTTTGAATATTTGTAGTCTAATAATCTAGTAAAATATGTGAATATTCAAACATTTTTGTTGTAATTTTTATACTAGAATATTTAATCATAATATTTCATAGATATTAACAAAAAGAACAATATGTTTTTTCTTTTTTTATTTTTTTTGGAAAACATAAATGATGAAAATAATATTTTTTTTTTATAAAGTTTCAATTATTTTGCATTTTAGAAATATTTTTTTTATCTCCAAAATGAGTGGCTAGAATTGCTTCCCCATGTCTCACAAAATATAGTGGTCTCAAATGAACCTAACTATATATATATATATATATATATATATATATATATATATATATATATATATATATATATATATATATATAGATGGATATGTTATTTTGTTTTTACTAACTATTGTGTACCAGAATGCACAGATCTGGACCAACGGATAGAATTAATAAATGGACATGATTTGAGATTGTATGATATTACAATGGAGTAACATGTACCATATAATCAAATAATTTTAAGCAAAAGCGTATTTTGGACAATTAACTACATTTATAAAAGGAAATTTTCGGATTTTTAAGGATGATTAATTCTCCTAATTTAAAAAATCTAAATTTTTTTAATTCAATTTTAATTCTAACGTAATTTGTAAACATAATTGATTTATTCTGTCAGAATATTTTTTGTTAATATGATGCTCTTTTAGAATTTTTTTCTAATAGAATATTATTGAAGAATAACAAAATTTTTGAATCAGATGTTGAAAAATAACAACATTCTAATATATTCTTATACATCCGAACTTAAATACAAATTCATACATATTTTTACAGACTAAAATCCTTATAAATTTTAATATAATCATACATATTCTAAAAGAATATCAACAAAAATGAATAAAATTCTTAAAAAATAACAACATTCTTAAATTGTGAGTATGATCAAACTTTATTCATTCTTCAAGTTATTCCTATTAGGTCTTCAAATCCTTCTTCCAGTCATTCCTATCACAAATACAATAAAAACTAATAATGGTTAAAAACATGTTACTAGCAATTAACTATCACTTAATATATTTTGGTAGAATACATAGAATATGACAGAATACATATAATACATTCTTGCAGAATACATAGATTTTATTATGGCATACTACATTCTGATAGAATACATAGAATACATTCAAAAGTATTGTATTTAGTGCTAATATAATTTTAGATTTCAAATATACAATAACGAGGGACAATAGAAATTGGAATTCAAAATCACAAATTGAACCAAAATAATACACGGACAAATTAATTATTTTTTTTAAACAATTACATAAAACATGTGTTGTTAGTAATTCTGACAGAATGCATACGAAAAGGTTAAATTCTTTAGATTCTCTTTCAGGCATTTCAACAAACACTTGTTAGGCATTATCATCAAACAAGCCAAAAACCATATTTCATTTACTTGCAATAGTTTACCTATAACCATAATTTGCAGCAACATATTTGATTTAGAATACATACCACAAGGTTCAAAAGTATTGTATTACTTATTCAATATATGAAAGGAATAGAAACCTCCAGAAGGGTAGATTTACGGGTTCTATCAGACTGTCTGGCAAGTTGGATTTTCTTCAAGACATACCTGAAAGTGTAGACTTTTCATCAATAGAATTGACCTAGATTAATAACATATATCTGAAAGATTTAAGCCATAGACATGGAAGCCTCACATTTTCTTTTCACGTTTATGCCTCACAAGTAGAGCAGAAGCAAAGGAACCCTTCCCAATCTGCTCTAATATTTCATAGTTCTCCATCTGATGAACCCCAACAGTCTCTTATATTCCACTCAGCTTTATTTTCATGAATTTCGTAGTTCTCCCGTCGGATGCCCACATACCGACCAACAGATTCTACATAAATAGAGAGGAGAAGAGTGAAGAGGTCGGTGATTTGCATTAGGGTTGTGGAGATGATGGTTTGAAATAAGTCAAACAATAGTAGATGTGATTTAAGGGATATACCAAATATATAAGAATTGTTTTTTGGATTATAAAAAATGACTAATCTACCCTTTTTTTACATTAATGATTTATTTTTTTCTTGAATTCTTATTGGTGTATACATACACACAATAGTTGCTAGAAACATTTGAACCTAGCTCTCTCTCTCTCTCTCTCTCTCTCTCTATATATATATATATATATATATATATATATATATATATATATATATATATATAATAAAGAACAACAACGAACTCCCTAACAGGCAGAAAACTAACGAACTTTAGTTGATTTGTTCGATTGCATCCAAAATGTTACCAGAAAACCACACCAACCATCGATTTCTACATATACCAAAGAACTTATACAACGATTACAGTCTATAATCAAAGACTTGTAATGAAATTTGTTCAATTTGCACTAAATGCTAACAAATAGAAAAAAAAACTATGCTTCTATAAAATTCATAATATTTTTAAAAAGAATTACTTGAATATTATTATTCACTCCATAATATCCACTAACGGCATTGTAGATACATCTTGTTGTTGCAGTTGCTGCCGGTGGTTGATAACCATATATTATTTACATTATTTTATCCCGTCAATATTATTGAAGCTTGTTCTTGTTAGTAAAAGTGCTAAAAAAATTGGTTGCTAATAATGTAGAGGATGAAGGAAGCAAAAGTCCTCTTCATGAAAGGGTATTTTAGTAATTTTATTTATGAAATATTAGGGCCATAAAGTTTTAGGCATTTTTCATGTTTAACTATTTTAAATTGATATAACTTATCAAAATGGTTTATCTGGAAAAAAGTCTGAAACTATTATGTTTTTGATTGAATATCAGATGAGGGAATCGCTTATGAGAGGTGGGTAGAACCAGATGGTTTAGATGAAAATAATAAAACTCATGATGGGAAGAAAGGGTAAATAACCGAAGTAACCCTGGAAAGAATTGAGGATTGTTAAGGTCTATAGGGAAAATAAGAGTGAATGAAGGTGGTGTGGAGATTGAACATGTTCTTAATTCTCTAGGGTCTGGAATTAGATTAAGGGGACAGGGACAGGGCAAAGGAAGGAATTTTAGGGACAAAATTTTGGTGAAGAGTGTCGAATTAAAATGTGTGGTTGATGCTAAAAAGTTATCTGGAATGGTAGGTTGTGATCTTATGATTGTTGAAAGAGATGATAGTGATGACTGATTTCAATATTGTAAAGTTCGATCAAAGGATATCTTTAGATTGTTAAGATGGTTGTAAGAGCTTCTAAAGCTGAATCTAGAACAACAAATGCTTCTCTGGAAGCCATTAGAGTTGTTGCTGATGTTGCTGCTGAACTTGTTAAAACTGCAGCTTTAGAGGTATGTTCTAATAATCTAAATACTCTCTTCCATTTGATTTATGCTCATTAATTTACTTTATTACTGAGTTATTAGTGATTTATATGCTTATTAGTTTAAAAAGTCAAACAATGAAGAAGCTACAATTCTATCTGTATCTCGAGTCGCCTCTACAATTATTGATGCAACTAATATTATTGAAGTTTCCAGGTTCAAGAAACCTATGGCCCAATTATGTATGTTATCTGTTGTCCTAACATCTGCAATTATTAATCATCAATTTTTTAATGCATCATCCTGTTTACTATATGTAGGCCAACACATAAACTGAAAAATATAAACAAAGACAAAACATCTCCTGGGCAGCAGATGGCACTAAAAGCAAGCCTAATTTTGTCTATACTGTGTAAAGTATGTAAATCAATTGTACCCAAAATTTTGGCCTAAAGATCAAAAAAATCATATATAGGGCACCTATAATTGATTAAAAACACATATTTTGGTTCCATTTTCATGTTATATTTCTAAAATGATGATTAGCTAATCAAATATCAATCAACCTGATCTAAAAATCATACTTTAGAGAGGAATCAAACTTTAAGGTGTACAAACACAAGAGAAAAATTTAGGCAAGATAACAATAAAGATAATGATTAATGATCAAGTGTAAATGCTTACAAATCCCATTAAACTTCAATGTGATTTCCAATCCTTGATTTTTTTTTTCCTTTAAGTTTAGCAATATGAGCATTCATACCCCGCCATTTTTGTGTTGTATTTAGCTCTAAGTGTATCATTGTATGTCCACCTGCCAAACATCAACAAAAAAACATCTGTAAAATAAGTAAAACACAACATGAATAACAAATCCAAAAAAGATGTGAGTTTCTAAAAGCTTTCGCTACTACGCCTTCTCCAAAGCAACTGACCTCGCCATCCACATATCACCTTCTTCATCGCCATCATTTGCCCACTCAAGAGCCTTTCTAGGCCAACACCTCTTCACTTTTGTTTGTCCAATTTTACCTAGAAGCGTATCCCCTAACCGCTATGACAATATCATTAACTATCATATATAGTTTATACAAAATAAGTACATTATACATATGTTTGTACTTATTTATATTCATATATGCATATACTTATGAATATGCATATATTTATCTTTATGCATATGTCATATTATGCATATGCATATGCATAATATTGAAAAATAAAATTAAAAAAAAAATAATATTTTTTTGAATATTTTACTATTTTATGAATATACATATGCATATACATAATCATAATCATATGTATTTAATAGTCTTATGTATATACTTATTTTTATGCATATCTTATTCATATGCATATAGTTATTATTATGCTATGCATATACATAAACATAATAATATGTATTTAATTGTCTTATGTATATGACATATCGTTATAGTTATGCATATGCATATACAAAAAAAATTGAATATACATTAAAAATGCATTTAATTTTTTTTTTTAAATATTAATTTCCAAATGTAAGGAATATCTTCGTTGATTTAAAAAAAAAATAGAAAGAAAATAAAGAAAACAAGAAATATATTTTGTTTAAAATTAGGTGAATATATATATATATATATATATATATATATATATATATATATATATATATATATATATATATATATATATATATATACTACATTGGTATGAAATATATAAATTCATTATAAATTAAAATGGAGATGAAGGGTATTACCAAAAGAAGAAGCAATATATGCGAATGGTGAGTGCGCTGACAACCGACAATTGCATGTAAACATAGCCGACGATGTGTGGGGTGGTAGTTAAGTTCCTCAAAGACTGGCTCGACTTGTCACCGATGAGCCGGTAGTCAGTGACCAAAGATGTTTTGTCCATAAGCCGTACACAAATAATGTTTCTATTTGAAATAATTACGTCATCATTAGAATACAAAATAGTAATCTATGAATGAATTAAGTTAGATTATAATTTATTTTTATTAGATTTGAAAGTTATAGTACAAAACTTTTACTAAATACATGTTTAATGATCCAAAATCACCTAAAATGAATGTTTGTTTCTATTAGCCAAATGAAAAGATATAAATGAAAAAACAACGGCATTGCTAGCAATTTTTATTGATAGAATTTCTAATCTATAAAGTTTTCAAAATAGTTAATAGAGGGTCTGATTTTTTTTCTCTTTTGCTAATCGAGAAGATGTGCAAAATCTAATTGTCTTTTTTTATTTTTTCACAATAATAATAATAATAATAATAATAATAATAATAATAATAATAATAATAATAATAATTGAACTTTTTTATCATAAAATAGTACAAAAATGAAAAATAACGTAAATAGTCATTATTTTCAGAATTTCAAAAAATTTTGCGAACATCTAGTCCACTGCAAAAACATATTATGTTATTTTATTCTTTATTTTTATAATTTGAGATAATCGCAAGTCAATGTCTGCAAAAATTTATGTTGACTGCATATTTTTAAAAGATTTTCGCAGGTCAAAGCCTACGAAAATTATGGTTGACTGCAATATTTTCATTCGATTTTTATTGGTGACTCATGTGATTGTGAGAACCCAATGATTTTTATGAAGTTGATATGCGAAACTATGAAGTGTTTTTTTCAGTAACTTTTACCAAATATCCGGCTTCAGAGCTAAAAAAAATGATTTTTCTGATATCCAAATTGAGAGTATAATATGTTAATGGAAAGACTTTGTTACAACGAACACAATGAAAATTTCTAAATTAAATGGAGTTTGTCTGTGAAATTTATGAATGAATAAAGTAATGGGTTTTGAGCATAACAACATCATATGTTTTCATGCAATCCTAATTGCTTTGGATCTAAGTTTTTCACTAATTGAATCTGCAAAAGAAATTCCAAAGCAATAACCCCAGATCTAGCATATATAATTCGAAATTCATATATGAAAATGGTTAAGAAGATTGTCTTGCTTGTTATGTAGCAATAAAAAGAATTCCTCGATTGATGTTGACCTTTGAAAGTTTAGTGTCCCAAATGTTGCACCTCTAATGGCTCACAAACACTTGTAGCAAGAGGATGAGAGGAGAGAGGAGGGAATATGCAGAAAACCAACTAGCATTTTTATGCTCAAAGCATTGGCCAAAAACCCTTGGTAGATGGGTCTTTAAATAGTTGAGGCTGCTAGGGTTTTCAGGTGGAAACCCTAATTTCTTGCTTAGGCCTTAAGCAGTCCATGGACCTCCACTTTTAGAAGTCTTGAACGAATTCTATAGGGCCTCTCTATAGATTTCATTTAGTCCATCCAAAAGGAATCCAACAGCCCAGTTTTGCAACTATCAATGATTTGCAAAACAATCCCCGTTCTTTTAATCAATTCCTTTAACAAAATTAATTTCTAATTAAATACTAATTAAATAATATGATTTCTAATTAATATATTATTCTCATAATATATTAATAAATCATTTATTAACCTCTCTCTCTATAAGTCATCTTGTCAATGTTGTGTACCGCTCATCAAAAGTCTCAATCAATGTGGTCTTGATGTTCCCAAACATCTCGAGAATCTCAGCCCGAATGGCAGCAGCAACCTCCTCATGAATCAATCGATGGATGTCCTCATCGCTAACACCACTACTCTCAGGTATGTGTCGAGTCCCAACCATGATGCTTCTGAAATACAACAAAAATTATCAGAGACTCAATCGATCATACACATACTCGATGACGCAACCCTACTTGTCCTCCGTTGTCCAAAAGATTCTTACTTGGAATGCCCACTGATTCGGTGTCTCCAGTAGTACGCGCCCAATACTACCGACCATACCGCATTAGTATTCACTCCAAGTCCTCCTCCTTGGATCTTGGATTACAAGTACTCTACTCTCAAAGCATCTAAGCAGCAGAAATCTCCTAGGCTAAGGCATCACAAATCAGGCCACTCTAGTCCTAATATGTATACCTAGCCTACTCTAGCATGCATAACATAACATATCGCATAACACATAAAGTAAGGGTACTTTTGGGGATTCACCGTTTGGGCGCTGGCTGATCGTACACACGACTCTGATCTGTTTGTCTCAAAACTCTTTTTTACTCTTTTCAAAAGTTTTACTTCATTATCAAAAATTTCCCTCAAATCCTCAGTTTGAGTTCAGATACGCCCGAAGATGCATCCGAATCCCTCAAACCAAGGCTCTGATACCAACTTGTAACAACGTGAATTCTCAACAAAAAACTCCAATGTGTGTGTACGAATCATGTTGGCGCCTTCCCGCGTTCATCACTAGTACTTGAAACATATAACACAACAACTGTAAGCATAAATGCTTAGTGAATTCCCCAAAATACCACATACAGCACATACGCCACTCAAGGCTATAATACGACCCTCCGGTCAATGTGTCTCAGCGGGACCCTCCAGTCCCGTAGCTCCTTGGACCCTTAGGTCCGGTCATCACATAATACAACATAAAAATATCATAGAGCACATAATCTCATACATAACACATAAGACCCTCTGGTCATCACATAGTACCACGCTAGGTAATGTATAGTGAGAAGACTCACCTTGATGTCTCGGAGAATATCTGACTCGTAAGAAGTATGATCTAGCCTCCGCCTAATCACATAAAGTAATACTCTCATAAATACAACTGTACTCAACCCTAAAGTCAACAAGGTCAACGGTCAAACTTGACCCGACTCGGTGAGTGCACAAGGGCGACTCGGCGAGTCAACATGTGTCCACTGACTCTCTTAGATTCTCTCTTGGCACGTCGAGTACTCCCCTTGACTCGACGAGTTCCACCTGGCATGAATCGTGGGGCCACCCCGACTCAACTCGCCGAGTCTCAAGAACAACTCGGTGAGTTCTAACTTGAACTCAGACCCCTGACTCTCCCTGACTCACCGAGTCATTCCCCCAACTTGGCAAGTCCACTCACTGAGTGATTAACGGGCAACCTTCATACTACTCGCCAAGTCTGTTCTTGGAACTCGGCGAGTTCATGCCATGCACAAACTCAAAACAACTTCTGAGGTCAGATCTGTTCCATCCAATCATAGATCTGGCCTCCCCAAGCATGATAATCACGTAAAGTTCGGACCTTGACACACATATAACATAGAAATGGTCCAAAATGGTGATTTAGCCCCAAAAATGACATTCCAAGCTCATGACTTCCAAAATGACTCATAAAGCTCCAAGGGTTAAGGTCTCTGGACCTCTTTGGGTCCAGATCCAGAACACAAACTCGAGGATGGACCAAATACACCACTTAATCAATCTCTAAAAGGGTTTGGAAAACCCTAACACTAAGAATCAACACCAAAACTGAAGAAGGTCCGAGAATAATACCTCAATGCAATCTCTATGAGCTCAAAACCACCAAAAATCGCACCTCCTATAGCCTCCTCTTGCCTTAAACACTTCCTTCTTGCAAAAACACCCACCAAATATCAAGATTGGCCTCTCCTTCCTCACAAACGCTCTAGATCTCTTCAGGGTTTCTCTCTGGGGTTGGTGGCCGCAAATGACGGCCATAAGGCCCTTTAAATAGGTCTCAAACCCTGGAAATTAGGGTTTCAATAAACAGCGTGGACTCGCCGAGTCCACTCATGAACTCGCCAAGTCCAGCTGTGAACTTGCGTACAAATCCGCGACCATACTCGGCGAGTCTAGATGCCAACTCGCCGAGTTCCCCCACAAAACCCAAAAATAAAAGAACAAAATATCATACCTGGGAATCCAGGTGTTACACCTTACGCTTCCGTAGTTAGCTTGATCATGTATGCTATGACTTGTACTCGCCCTGATGTGGCCTCCGCTTTGAGCATGGTCAATAGATCTCAAGGGAACCCTGGTAGAGCGCATTGGACCGCAGTCAAGAAAACTCTTAAGTACCTTCGAAGGTCCAAGGAATGGTTTCTTAACCTCGGTGGCAGTGATGACTTAAGGGTACGAGGGTATAGTGATGCTATTTTTCAGACCAACAGAGACAACTTCCGCTCTCAGTCGGGCTGGGTCTTTACCCTGAATGGAGGAGCAGTGACTTGGAAAAGTTCCAAGCAAGAGACCATGGCTAATTCAACGTGCGGACCAGAGTACATAGCAGCGAGTGAAGCGTTGAAGGAGGTAATATGGTTGAAGAACTTCATAGGAGACCTTGGAGTTGTACCAGCGACAAAGGAGCCTATGTAAATGTCCCAGTGATAATGAAGGTGCGGTTGCCTTAGCTAAGGAACCAAGGGATCATGGCAGATCCAGGAATATCGACAGGAAATATCACTTTATTAGACATCGGGTAGAAGAAGGACTCCTCGTAGTGAAGAGGGTATCGCCAAAAGAGAACCCATCAGATCCCCTTACGAAGGGACTGAGTAGGGTTAAGCACTTGCAACACGCTAGGTGCATTGGGATGAAGGACGATATAAGTTTTAGTGAGTAGATAGTTTTGAAACGTGTAATAGATAAATTGTAATTAACATTTGATGATTAAATGAAGGAGTATTATTTATAAGTAAACGTACTGTCTTGTGTTAATTTTTTACCTATTGTTTCACTTTGCATGTTTTGACTTCCTGATTAATAAGATTATTCGAACAGTCCACAGACGCTCATATGCTGGAAGTAGACGTGAAAGAAGACTGTCGTGATTTTGTTTGTAGACTGTCTAAAGTGTATTAGACATAGTAAAAGTTTGTTGCAACATTCATGAGTCCTTATGAAATAAGATTTGAGAATTGGATTAAACCTACACTTACTTTCATCACTTCATGGAACTTATCAAGAGTGATCGTAAGACGATAATATCATATAGTCTTTAAACCTAGATATATGGTTTATTGTTTGTGAGTTGGTTATGCATTGATAATGCGTAAACGCATCATTAACTTGATGTTATAAAACGCATTGTTGTGTATGATTTGATGAGTGAATAGTAAATGCATATAAGTCAAATTTTATCTATTCCTTTTATCCTAAGAGGGTAAAACTGATATCTGGGCCCCTCGATGATTTGGTTTGACTTATGTGTCGGACCCAGATAGGACTGAGTTGATGTGTTCAATTAAGTTCTATGTCAGACAAATCAGAGATCGAAAAACAAACTGCTGGACAATAAGTATGAATATGTTGCATGTAATTGCCCGCACAATATCTTGAGAATGGAGAACTATACAATCCCTTATCTAAAGGACGAGTCAGAGTTCGAAAGTGGCTTTTGAGAGCTACGATTGCTAATCGGATCTTGAAGTTGTACTTGCATCTATAGTTATTAGACTTATGCAAGTGGGAGATTGTTGGATTAGTGTCTAAGTCCATAACTATTTTTGGTATGTACTTGACCCGGTTGTAGCATGGTCCTTTTGGGTTTCCTTCACCAGAGCAACTTGATTGGATGATTAGTGGAGAAAGAGGATATTATGGTTTATTAATATATTATATGATTAATATATTAAAAGAGAAATCATATTGGTTAACTAATATTGGTCAAGAATTGATTTTATGATCAAAAGATATTAATTGACCCTAAGGGGGTGGAATTGCAATTATAAGATAATTGATTTTTGGGCCGAGGATCCCTTAGAAGGGGGTGGATGAAATTGAGGTGGAAGCGCACATAGATTTCGTCCATGCCTTGTTCTGGAAGGTTCCTTTCGACTGCTTAAGGCCTATGCTATCCAATTAGGGTTTTGACTGAAATCCTAGTAGCTCCACTATATAAAGTCCTCAGGGCTTCATAATTTGCCTACTATAAGCCCTAAGAAGTCTTAGATCCGATTTCAAGCCTTCCCCTCTATATCTATTGTCTTCCAACTTGCTTTGGTGTATGTGATCTTTTAGAGGCACAACATTTTAGGTGCTAAGGTTCTCAAAAGCTCAAGATCTTCAATCTACAATCAAGGTAATCATCTAAACTTGTTTTTATTTGATATTTTCGGATTTTGTATGCTAGATATAGGCTTTGTAAGCTTTGGATAATTTGCATGTATAATAGTGAAACCGAGATCCAAAGCTTTAGGGTTTGCATGTGCACCATAGGATTGATGTATTTCTCAAAACTCATCAATCGATCCAACAGCAACAACATATGGAATCTGCCTCATTTTTGCTATCTCGACATCGGTAGTCGGACTCTAAGTCTTACTAAGCTTGGTATTGCTCTAGATACGTAATTCTCCTTTTTTAGAATTCTCCATGCTAAAACGTTTTAACACTTTATCCAAGTAAGTACTTTAACTATGTCCAATTAGTCTTCTACTCCTATTTCTCAGGATCCTTTTTCCCAAAATGTAAGCAACTTCTCCTAGATCCTTCATAGCAAAACACTTTCCAAGCTAGGACTTAACTTCCTGCAACGTTGGAACGTTGTTTCCTATGATCACTATGTCATCAACATACAATACAAGAAAGCTATACTCCCACTAGCTTTGACATATACACAGGACTCATCCTCACTCCTAGAGAAACCAAAGTCTTTGACTTTATCATCGAAGCAAAGATTCCATCTGTGAGAAGCTTGCTTCAATCTATAGATTGATTTCTCAAGCTTACACACTGTATTAGGGTACTTAGCGTCTACAAAACCCTCTGGCCAACTCATGTAAACATCTTTAGCCAACTTCCCATTAAGGAAAGCAGTTTTGACATCCATCTGCCATATTTCATAATCATGAAACGTAGCTATGGCTAGCATAAACCTAATAGATTTGATCTTAGCCACTGGTGAGAAGGTTTCATCATAGTCAACCCCAGGGGTTTGAGTAAAGCCCTTCGCAACCATTCGTGCCTTGTACATATACACAATGCCATCTATGTCGGTCTTCTTCTTGAAGATCTATTTGCACCAAATTGTCTTACGACCTGGTACATTGTCAACCAAGTTCCAAACCTTATTGTCATACATGGGCAAGATCTAGTTGTCCATTGTCTCTTTCCATTTAGCAGACTCGGGGCCCGCCATGGCTTCCTTGTAGTTAGTAGGCTCATCCAAATTTATCAGTGTACTATCACTAATAAATGTATCACCATCTAAAGTAATAAGGAAACCATAAAACTCAGGTGCCATTCTAACTCGAGTGAAGCGTCCAAGAGGTTCCTTCATCACTTGACTCTTGAATTTCCTCAAGATTAATTATACTCCCACAGTCCTCTTTACATATGAGTTCCCTCTTGAGGAAAACTCACCTTCGTGCTACGAAGACCACATTCTCACTAGGTCTTTAGAACAAGTATCCAAAGGACTTTTGTGGGTAGCCGATGAAATTACATCGCTCACTTCGAGGTTCAAGCTTGTCGTGAGTCTCTCATCTTACGAAAGCTTCAAAATCCCAAACCTTGATATGTGCCAATGAGGGAACCTTTCATGTACACATCTCGTGATGTGTTTTGGAAACCTTCTTTGTCGGGACTAGATTAAGGATATGTGCGGCAGTCTCTAAGGCATACCCCCAGAATGATATCGGAAGTGAAGCTCAACTCATCATGGAATAAACGATGTTTAAAAAGGTTAGATTGCACCTCTCAGACACACCATTAAGTTGTGGTGTCCTAGGAGGTGTCACCTGTGAAACAATTTCACATTCCTTAAGATAGTCGTCGAACTCGATACTAAGATACTCACCACCCCTATCGGATCTGAGCATCTTGATCTTCCTGCCCAATTGGTATTCAACTTCATGTTTAAACTCTTTGAACTTTTGAAAGGTTTCTGATTTATTCTTGATTAAGTAGATATATCCATATCTGCTATAATCATCGGTAAATGTCACATAAAATCGACTTGCATCCCTTGTGGTAGATCTAAAGGGCCCACACACATCGGTGTGTATGAGATCCAACAATCCCCCATGTCTTTCACACGAAACTGTGAAAAGTGACTTAGTCATCTTTCCAAGCAGACAAGACTCGCATGGATCATCTGACCTTAGGTCAAATGTGTGACAACCCGATTTTTCAAATCTTTGTAATGACCTAAAAAGTCAAGTATTGTAACCACTTTTGAGTTAATAAAATTAACTTTGATAATAAAATGTCCAAAAAGTTCTATTTAAATTCCCTCTATGTTTAAATGTCATTAAACCATGATCGTACGTAAAAAGAACGCCCAAATCCGGCTTCGTATATTGAAGTTAAGATTTTTCCAAGTTCGGCTTAGCAACAGACAGCTAAAAACTCGAATCGGAGATCGAGCGACTTTTGGCCGGAATGACCTAAACGAGAATCGAAGGTCTCGACAATGGTATTTCTGCGGTGAAAAGTCTGGCAAAAACCTACGTCAGATAAAGAAGTTATGAATTTTTAAAAGAAATTCCTTAATCACGTCATTTTATAAATAAATAATAAAAATAAATTCGGAATTTGCCAACGGAGTCTAAACGAAAGTTGTAGAGCGTAGTCTCACCTACATGTGGATATAAAGACCATCAAAAACAGAGTTCGTATGAAGAAGATATGACTTTTTGAAGTTTATTAAATAAATTATATATAAATTAATTCAAAAATCCGGTAATATCCGAAGGAGGAGTCAGCGTCCTCATCCGAGTTACGCGCTGCGTAACCCCGTACGCCCCGCGTACCCGAGGGCCTTGGTCTCGGTCCATCCACGTCGCCCCTATGCGAAGCTACCGACCCGCCCCATCCGACCCGCCCCATCCGATCCGTCCCATCCGAAGCCGAGGCAGTCGAGGACTCGCTCATGCATGACGTACGCGTACGCCCCGCGTACCGAGGCTTCTCAGACCCCCTATAAATAGAAATGCGAGGGTTCCCGGAAATTCACCCCATTTCTCTCTTTTCTCTCACGATCTTGCCTCGATTTCCGTGCCCGTTCAAACCCAAAGCTCTTGTCTTTTTGCTCAAGTCCCAAGGGTCGATTTTACTCCCGAGATTCCCGAGAATCTCGAGAAAAATCCGTTTCCCAAGACGAAACTCTGCCCGGTTTTCCATCTCGCTATCTTCAAACTTTCAAGTGAGTTCATACCCCTTAATTAACCTTTTTAAGATAATCTAAATGCTTTTATATGCTTTCAAGGGGGGGGGGGGGGGAGGGGGAATACAAGTAAAACACACGAGTATTATCGTGTGTTACATAAAGAATTATTTTATATGCTTTTATATATCCAAATCACATGCGATTTATAAACTTTATAGTAAACTTTCGTATATAAAATATGTTACAATAGAATTCTATCTTTTGAAATATAAATTGTTGTAATGCATGTATAAACTAATCTTTTCTTAGATTTTATGTATACTTGTCAATCTTAGGCTCTACAAAAATCTATACTTTCATAACAAGTGATTCCTTTTCTAGGTATTTCTAGACAAACGAGACACACTTTTAGAAAACTATAATAGGTATAGTTTTACGAGGATATTGCTAACTTTTACATACTAGAAACATGATTTTCAAGAAGTCACTTTTATATACAAGAACAAACGAACATTTTAACACGTAAATCTATTTTTATACCATGGTTATGTGAGACATAAACTTCACGTACGTTCGAGTACACATTTCAAGTCCTGTATTATATACCAGAATCCCTTGGAGGGGGAGCATGGTGTTTGTGTATAGATCTATACGGGCTTGACAACCCGTGCCCTGACTGTTAGCTACAGTCCACCGTTTGGGGTAACAAACGTCATAACATTCCAACGCCTGAAGAATGTTGTGTATAGGCATTCCGAGTCAATAGTATGGTTATAAAACTCACATGGGGTATTAAAAATGCATTGATTTACAAGGTTTTCAAACACATTGGTTATTTCACACTTACATACATTTTAGAAACAATCATTGGTCTTAAGAGAAGGCTACTTTTATACTAGTAGAACATATAGGATTTTCTAAACACAAACAAACAAGGACAAAACATTTCATTTTCATACAAACATTGTCATTTAAATACTTATGAAACTCACCAGCTTAAATGCTGATCTACTCTTTCAAAATTACTTGTATGTCCCAGGAAATCAGTAATTTCAGGTATCATTATGCTTTTGATGAAGGGATGCTGCGGCGCCAGTTTAATCTCATATTTTGACATCATATTGTAATTGGTTTTGAACATGTAACTTTTGACAAATGTAAGCTTTCAATTATATATGTGATGGTTGTATTGCTTTCTTTACTATGTATTCATTTGTTACGTTACCACATGAAGTCATCCGCCCCCGAACGTTTCCGCCGTTCATGTTTGGGGGTGTGACAGATTGGTATCAGAGCAATGTTTATAGTGAACTAAGTATATCGAACCACATAAGATATACAAACTATAAATGCTTAAGGGACTAACACTCTCTGACAAAACATTTTTTTCTTTTTACGCTTAAGCAACGTTACGTTAACTTAAATTGATAGTTCATTTAAGTACAATTACATGCATACAACAAATTATTTTCATGATATCTAACTATACAACAAGTATTTAGACAAGTTGACACTATGATTAAGCCTCGATATATGTAATCAGATTTTGGACAAATATAGCGTGATCAACTATATTTGCTCGAGATTGGACCAACGTGTATCGAGGAATGATCGTAGTACGAAACAAGTCAAAACTCACCAAACCGTTACTAGAATCAAACACAAGAATTTAAATACTATAGGAGTATTTGCTACCTAAGCTAGTTTAACTTACATGTTTTGCAAGTTTCAGCTTTATTCAACTCCTATAACCCTATTTCTCGTACAGTCAAATGGCTGGATTTCACCACCCCGGCGACCCCTACTTTCCAAACTAAGGCAACGGAGGATGGTTCGAAGATGATCCCGAAGAGGACGAGGAATCCATAGAAGTGGATGATGACTCCGGTACCGACTCAGAACCGGAAGTGATCGATCCACCACCAGTTCAACCTCCCGTCTTCGTAAGGAACTTTCAAGGACCGACTCCCGTCTGGGGAAGTCACCTCCATCATTGGAGCCAACAACAGAACTTACGCCCTCCCTACGGCATGTGTCGGGACTTCTATGATGTCCGCGGCGGAGGGTCGGCTGATCGGGCACTCCCGGTAGTCCCATCAGTCCGGAGTTCAAGCTAGCCGACTCCGGGATGTCAACGTGGAAGTGCAGGTTCACACTTCTGACATCCGTAGGTTGGACAAGATACAAGACAATGCTCAACTCCAAACCGAGGCATTCCAAGCGCAAATGATTGCAGCCCTCGCTGAACTAAGGGGACAACAAGCCGCTTTTGATAGGCGTCTAATGGAGTCGAAGCAATCAGATGCAGAGTCAAGCTCCAAGCGCAACCTACGTCGCAAGTAGTGCTTGTCAAAGACTCAAATTTTGTTATAGCTTAGGACCTCGGCTAAAAGTCTTTAAATTTCTCAAACTTTGTAATCGGAGACCCTTATAGGGGTCAAATTTTCATGATCGTGTATCAACTTTTATATTAATATAAGTGACACTATTATTACTACGTTGAGTATTTCGTTCAAACCTTGAAAAGTCTTTGAGAAACCAAATACTTGTTTCATACTTTCAGTCTTACAAATAACTTTCATTCTTCTATTTTAAGACTCATACTAGCATCTGTTGTTGAACTATAGCAGTTTAGTTCATGAGACACATTAATTCTCTATTCTATGGAATTCTTATCTTTACCTTTTCAACCTATAGTTGAAGGATGCCTCCGCGTAGGAATCCAAGGCGAATCAACGGTGGGGAAGCACCTGTACCACCACCACCTCCACCACCTCAATTTGATGTTGTTATGTTCCAAGCAGCAGTCACCGCAGCGGTAGCAGCTGCCATGTCACAGATCAATAACTCGAGTACTAATGGCTCGGGATCTGGCACACACCCATCCAACCATGGCGAGAGTCATGGACCACCCCGAGAATGCACCTATAAGGACTTTACTAATGCCAAGCCCCGGATGTGTTATGGATCTGGTGGTGTGTTAGCCCTGAGACAGTGGATTGAAAGGACAGAGTCAGTCTTTGAAATCTGCTCCTGTCCCGAGCACAGCAAAGTCAAATTTGCAACTTTCACCCTTATTGATAGAGCTTTAACTTGGTGGAATGGACACATTAAAGTACTTACCCTGATAGTGTCAAACTCCATAAGCTGGGAGAGCCTAAAAGCCATGATGATGAGAGAATACTTCCCACGGGGAGAGATTCAAAAGCTCGAACACGAACTATGGACTCTCGGAATGGTTGGTACCGACATCGCAACTTATACCAACCGATTCTGCGATCTGGCAGTCCTGTGCCCAGATATGATTACTCCCGAGAGCAAGAAAATAGAAAGGTACATCTGGGGACTGACGCCCCAAATACGATCAAGCGTGTTAGCTTCCAAACCTGACACCTTTGAAAGTGCCAAGGAACTGGCACAATCTCTGATTGACTACGGAGGTCATCAGAACTCAACCGCTTCTGCACCAGAACCACAGAAAGGAAACAAAAACAACAACAACAACAACAACAACAACAACAACAGGAAGATAGTATGGAATAAAGGGAAGGGTGGGTCTTCCCAAGAATCCGCAAAGAGACAACTGGGTTCAGTGAATGCTGCCACTGTACCTACTACAGTCCCTACAAATCCCTACCCCACAAAGCCTTATGTGGGTAACCTTCCAAAGTGCACCAAATGCACTTACCACCACCATGGACCTTGTCGGGAAATGCAGTGCGCCAACTGCAACAGAAAGGGACACACAGCCCGTTTCTGCAAGGACCCCGCAAAACCGATCACTCAAGTTCCCAGTGCGGGTGTAGGCCAGACTTGCTACGGTTGTGGCGAGGTGGGCCACTACAAGAGGAACTGCCCTAAGGCAGCAGGCACCGGCGGTGTGGGACGAGTTTTGGCGATAGGCCACAACGAAGCTGTAGCTGACCTAACTGTAGTTGCTGGTACGTTCCTTCTCGATAATTCATATGCATGCATATTATTCGATAGTGGAGCGGAGAGAAGCTTCGTGAGTCAAAACTTTATTCATTTACTTAAACCTAAACCTAGCAAGTTAGAAAAATCATTCACTGTAGAGATGGCCAATGGAAAAACCGAAAATACTAACTACATATACATGGGCTGTACGTTAACTTTAGATGGCCATTCTTTTCCAATCAATCTCATGCCGGTCCAAATTAAAAGTTTTGACGTCATAGTCGGCATGGATTGGTTGAGTCTTCTTCGCGCCGACATCATGTGCTTTGAGAAAGCAGTCCGTCTTAATCTCCCTAACAACGAAACATTAGTTATCTACGGAGACAAATCAAGTACAAACCTTCGCATCATTTCGTGCATCCAAGCTCGAAAGTGCTTGCGGAAGGATTGTCGAGCATTCCTAGCGCACATCGTTGATACAAGTCAAGAACTGAAGGACATCAAGAACATTTCAGTAGTACGCGACTCTCCCGATATCTTTCCAGAAGAACTACCAGGATTACCACCACAACGCCAAGTCGAATTCAGAATCGACTTAGTTCCAGAGGCTACCCCAGTAGCGAAGTCACCTTATCGTCTCGCACCAGCAGAGATGCAGGAACTTTCTAGTCAACTTAATGAACTCCTTCAAAAAGGATTCATAAGACCAAGTTTCTCACCATGGGGAGCACCGGTCCTGTTTGTAAAGAAGAAAGACGGATCGTTCCGTATGTGCATCGACTATAGAGAGCTGAACAAACTTACTGTCAAGAACCGTTATCCTCTACCCCGTATTGACGACCTATTCGATCAACTTCAAGGAGCAAACTACTTCTCAAAGATAGATCTACGATCCGGATATCACCAATTACGAGTTCTAGAGGGGGATATTCCAAAGACAGCTTTCCGAACTCGTTATGGACACTACGAATTTGTAGTGATGCCGTTCGGATTAACCAATGCACCAGCAGTATTTATGGACCTAATGAATAGGGTATGCCGTCCTTACTTGGATCAGTTCGTCATCGTCTTTATCGATGATATACTTGTCTACTCCCAAAGTGAGGAAGAGCATAGTCAGCACCTACGAAAAGTCCTAGAAACACTGGGAACGGAGAAACTCTATGCGAAGTTCTCTAAATGCGAATTTTGGATTCGAAGAGTCGAATTTTTAGGCCACGTTGTTAGCGAGAAAGGTATACACGTGGACCCCTCCAAAATTAAGGCCATCGAGAACTGGTCGGCACCAAAGACACCTACAGAAATTCGTCAATTTCTAGGTCTCGCCGGCTACTATCGCAGATTCATAAAGAACTTCTCTAGCATTGTGAAACCTCTTACTACATTAACCCAGAAAGGCGTGGCCTTTGGCTGGGAAGCGAAACAAGAGAAGGCATTCCAGACGCTAAAACAGGCCTTGTGCACCGCACTGATACTATCCCTCCCCGAGGGGATTGAAGACTTCGTAGTGTATTGCGATGCGTCAAATCAAGGACTAGGTTGTGTTCTTATGCAGAGAGGGAAGGTTATTGCTTATGCCTCCCGACAGCTTAAGACACACAAAGTGAACTATACGACACACGATCTTGAGTTAGGAGCAGTGGTATTTGCTCTGAAGATCTGGAGACACTACTTATACGGAACAAAGAGTACTATTTTCACCAATCACAAGAGCCTTCAACACATTTTCGATCAGAAGGAACTCAACATGCGACAACGACGATGGGTTGAGTTACTAAATGACTACGAATGCGAAATTCGTTATCATCCTGGCAAGGCCAATGTGGTAGCTGACGCCCTCAGTCGAAAGGAATACACTGGTCGGAGGGTCAGATCTCTGACTATGACTATCCATTCCCACTTATCCACACAAATTAAGGAGGCACAAATGGAAGCTTTGCAACCTGAAAATGTGGCCAGCGAATCCCTGCGAGGAATGGAAAAGAATCTAGAAGTCAAGGGTGGCGGAGCCTACTATCTCATGGACCGAATCTGGACCCCGAAACATGATGGTTTCAGAAACATAGTCATGACCGAAGCACACAACTCAAGATATTCCGTTCACCCAGGTTCAGATAAAATGTATCTGGATCTTAAGAAACTGTACTGGTGGCCTAACATGAAAGCAGAAATTGCTACCTTCGTAAGTAAATGCCTTACTTGCGCTAAGGTTAAGGTCGAGTATCAGAAACCGTCAGGATTACTACAACAACCAGAGATACCAGAATGGAAATGGGAGGGGATTACTATGGACTTCATAACCAAGTTACCCAAGACGACAAGTGGACTCGATACCATATGGGTCATTGTCGACAGATTAACCAAATCCGCACATTTCCTACCCATCATGGAGACTGACAAAATGGAAAAGCTTACAAGAACTTACTTAAGGGAAGTAGTGCGACTGCATGGTGTTCCGATATCCATTATCTCCGATAGAGATAGTAGATTCAATTCAATATTCTGGCAGTCACTACAAAGTTCCCTGGGGACTAGGCTAGACATGAGTACAACCTACCACCCACAAACAGAAGGGCAAAGTGAGAGAACGATACAAACTTTAGAAGATATGTTATGAGCCTGTGTGATTGACTTTGGAAAGGCATGGGATATCCATTTACCCCTTGTCGAATTTTCATACAACAATAGTTATCATACAAGCATAAAGGCTGCTCCGTTCGAAGCCCTCTATGGTCGAAAGTGCAGATCCCCTCTGTGCTGGACTGAAGTTGGCGATACCCAGTTAGCTAAAGGAAGAGTTCTTGAAAGCACTCTCACCGATCCGGAAATCATACGAGAAACGACAGAGAAGATCGTTCAGATTCGTGAACGATTGAAAGCCTCTAGAGACCGACAGAAAAGCTATGCTGACCAAAGGAGGAAACCTTTGGAATTCCAGGTAGGAGACCACGTTTTATTAAAGGTCTCACTGTGGAAGGGTTTAATACGCTTTGGAAAGCGTGGGAAACTAAATCCAAGATACATAGGGCCTTTCGAGATTCTTGCCAGAATCGGCCCTGTGGCTTACAAGCTTAACCTATCGCGTGAACTTAGTAACATACATCCAACCTTCCACGTCTCAAACTTGAAAAAGTGTATGTCCGATGAGACTCTTGTTATTCCACTCGACGAGATCGAGAACAACGAGAGCCTCAACTTTGTGGAAGAACCAGTAGAAATCATGGACCGAGAGGTCAAACAAACAAAACAAAGTCGCATACCCATCGTGAAGGTTCGCTAGAAACGCCAAGCGGGGACCTGAATTCACATGGGAACGCGAAGATCAGATGAAACAAAAGTACCCTCATCTCTTTCATGTTCACTAGTATCTTTACTACTTTAAATTTCGGGACGAATTCCCTCTAACGGGGGGATGATGTGACAACCCGATTTTTCAAATCTTTGTAATGACCTAAAAAGTCAAGTATTGTAACCACTTTTGAGTTAATAAAATTAACTTTGATAATAAAATGTCCAAAAAGTTCTATTTAAATTCCCTCTATGTTTAAATGTCATTAAACCATGATCGTACGTAAAAAGAACGCCCAAAACCGGCTTCGTATATTGAAGTTAAGATTTTTCCAAGTTCGGCTTAGCAACAGACAGCTAAAAACTCGAATCGGAGATCGAGCGACTTTTGGCCGGAATGACCTAAACGAGAATCGAAGGTCTCGACAATGGTATTTCAGCGGTGAAAAGTCTGGCAAAAACCGACGTCAGATAAAGAAGTTATGAATTTTTAAAAGAAATTCCTTAATCACGTCATTTTATAAATAAATAATAAAAATAAATTCGGAATTTGCCAACGGAGTCTAAATGAAAGTTGTAGAGCGTAGTCTCACCTACGCGTGGATATAAAGACCATCAAAAACGGAGTTCGTATGAAGAAGATATGACTTTTTGAAGTTTATTAAATAAATTATATATAAATTAATTCAAAAATCCGGTAATATCCGAAGGAGGAGTCAGCGTCCTCATCCGAGTTACGCGCTGCGTAACCCCGTACGCCCCGCGTACCCGAGGGCCTTGGTCTCGGTCCGTCCACGTCGCCCCTATACGAAGCTACCGACCTGCCCCATCCGACCCGCCCCATCCAATCTGTACCATCCGATCCGTCCCATCCGAAGCCGAGGCAGTCGAGGACTCGCTCATGCATGACGTACGCGTACGCGCTGCGTACGAGCGTATGCCCCGCGTACCGAGGCTTCTCAAACCCCCTATAAATAGAAATGCGAGGGTTCCCGGAAATTCACCCCATTTCTCTCCTTTCTCTCACGATCTTGCCTCGATTTCCGTGCCCGTTCAAACCCGAAGCTCTGGTCTTTTTGCTCAAGTCCCGAGGGTCGATTTTACTCTCGAGATTCCTGAGAATCCCGAGAAAAATCCATTTCCCAAGACGAAACTCTGCCCGGTTTTCCATCTCGCTATCTTCAAACTTTCAAGTGAGTTCATACCCCTTAATTAACCTTTTTAAGATATTCTAAATGCTTTTATATGCTTTCAAAGGGGGGGGGGGGAATACAAGTAAAACACACGAGTATTATCGTGTGTTACATAAAGAATTATTTTATATGCTTTTATATATCCAAATCACATGCGATTTATAAACTTTATAGTAAACTTTCGTATATAAAATATGTTACAATAGAATTCTATCTTTT